>NC_059370.1:33752706-34962706 GCF_019703515.2 Myxocyprinus asiaticus | reverse complement strand
AAGTCTTGTATTTTTGTGGACACTGTGATTATCATGGTAAATTTTTCAATTCTGTGAAAAAACAAACAAACAAAAAAACACATACATACAATTGTTTTTAAAGCTGAGAGAACAGAATGTAAGAACGTGGTGACTGAATGCTGCAAAAACAGTTAGCCAAGATGAAGCATGCTAAATTAATTTGGCTAATAATAAACTTGAGGCTGAGAGTAGCCGTTGTGTTCGGAGAGTGCCATGGAGTCACCAGGGGTTTTTGGGGTAGCACGTCCTGTACAGTAAAGTGTTGCACTCACAGGGATCCACAGGGGAGCTAGTGTCCCTGAATCCAGCACTTCTCCCTAATGCAGACTGACAGCATGAGAGCAGGGCTTGTGCTTCCTGTGCCCAACTTTCTAATTGCCACTGTGACAGAAGGGGCAGCACAGAGTGCGTCTGTGTTCCCAGCAGGTCAAGCATGCTGGAGACGCTCTGTCGAAGACAGAATCATCACTCAGGTGGTGCAGGCCGGGCCTAGGCCACATTCAATGGCCCCACATAGAGCACAGCATTCATCAGCTTTTGGCTTCTGGGGAGGAGCAGAAAGAGGAGGAGACCATATGTGATGCCGAAAGAGGACATGCCAGAAAACACCAAACAGACTTTTGAGTGTCCTGAGGTTCCCCAAGAGCATGCATGTCTGTGTCATGTCCCTGAAAACACAACGTACTGATGTTTGCTATAAAATAAAATATATGATATGAAATGAATAAATAATTAACTGAAAAAGAAGATTTAAAGACAATAATACAATACAGATTACAGAATACATGCTGTAAAATGTCATTTGTAACGTATTTCATTAGATTACTCAAGGTCAGTAATGTATTCTAAATACTCTGGATTACTTCTTCAGCACTGGTAGATTTTTTCACTTGTTTTGACTATAAAAACTCTGCCAGTACAGTAAGACAAAATACACATGTTAAAAATACATTATCTGAAAAACATAAATATCTTATGCAGTGTTGTTTCTAAAGATAAATCAAATTGATCTTGTTTTAATGATTTTTAGATATTTTTACAGGAAATCAAAACAAAAATTATCATCAAGAATACAATTTTTGCCCTAATATCAAAGGTCTTACTAGAAAAAGAATTATGATCCATGTGTATTTTCTTTATAAAAAGAATATGATCGTGTCTGGTAATATGTGCATGTATAATGGATAGAAATAGCATTTTAGCTTAGCGTAAAGCTGACAATTTACACAAGGTTTATTTCTATTTCTTCTGCTCCAAACTTACTTCAAACTTACTTCTCTGTCTGCTCGTATGAATGTAACACATCATAAGAAAGTGTTTCACCGCTGTTCAAATGCACTTTGGATCGCATCATTTAATATGTATAAATGTTTTCCATCTGAAAGGACTAAATATTAAATGAAACAAATGACAATAAAATGCAAAGTAATCTCTTCAGTAATCAAAATACTTTTTGAATGTAACTGTATTCTAATTACCAATGATTTAAATTGTAACTGTAGTGGAATACAGTTTCTTATATTTTGTATTTTAAATACGTAATCCCGTTACATGTATTCCGTTACTCCCCAAGCCTGTATATATATATATATATATATATATATATATATATATATATATATATATATATATATACATATATATACATATATATATATATATATATATATATATATATATATATATATATATATATATATATATATATATATATATATATATATATATATATATATATATATATATATATATATATATATATATATATATATATATATATATATATATATATATATATATATATATATATATATATATATATATATATATATATATATATATATATATATATATATATATATATATATATATATATATATATATATATATATACAGTATATATAGGTCAAGTTAATCATATATAATTATATGTACTGTATATAGTCACATAGTGAAAATTTATACTGAAAATACAGAATTATTTTGGAAATATATGCTTAAAAATACATGCTTAATGGCAGTGCATGCTTATCCAGAAAAAGATATTTTGTAGGCTCTGTTTAAATTTGCTGGAGAAATCAGACTACACAACTGGTATTATCAGGATCATAGCATTATTATACATTATATTCAGTATTATATACAGTAGTTTAACATAGTAACCCCTTATCATTAAACCTGTACATTTTCTCGTGTGCAGTGCAGATTCACGTGTGAATTGTGCCATCTTTGCTCTTGGACACTCAGATCTGGACATGAAAGTTTTAGAGTCAGTCAATCTGATCCATAAATGCCATGGAATTAATCACTTTGACACTGCAGGAAAGTGACGTCATGACAAAACAAATTGGCTGAACTCTGCACAAAACTATGTGGCAACAAGTATGTGCTGAGAATGAAGCCCTTCACTATTGACTATCTTGAGCTGTAACATGAAAGGCAGCAGACATTTCAATAGTTCATTTCAAGCTTTTAGGAGCCCTCCAAAAAATCAATGGCAAAAATCAACTGTAATATAATTAAATATTTGTGATTTATATGTGGCTTGCAAAAAAATACTTCGAATGGAATGGAACACTGAATGGATGTTAATGGAGATGCTTTTTGCCAGCCAAATGGTATAGTTACAGCATTAACCAGCAGGGGCTAATTCAGCCATACAAACCAGCCAAAGCCTGAACCCTTGGGCTCATAGAGAACGTTGCTGCCCTAGTCAACTTATGCCAGGATCCACCACTGCATTTGTGTATTTGACACTTTCTTCACTGTTTAGGTTTTGAGAGTGGTAATCCAGTTGGGGTAGAGCGTGGCTGTGCATGTTTTTATTTACTTTTTTTTTTTTTTTTGCATAATGATCCTTATGTTCCAGTGCAGAATGGAACAGAGTGCTGGGCCCATGGCAAAAGGTGTGCATTATAAAATCAACAGGTTATGAAATCCTCGGCTACTGCCAGGGTGTAAAAACTCTCCTGTTGACAGATGGACAACGCATTCCTCTGGCCGGAGCTGTGCACCACCCCAGTGTTTGGTGGAGAGGCTTGCGTTTTTGCACATACATGCCTCATTTCTGCGAGTGGCTACTGAACACGTACACCTACTTAAGAGCTGTTTCGCTCCCAAAGACAGAGTGCAGACTTCTGTGCAGCGAGTAAAGAACGGGCTCAGCTATGTGAAATATGCCCAGGAGGGACAAGGATTGATTGCTTCAGGCTGAAGGGTGTTGGATCCTCACCTTACCTCCATACACAAAATTCTCAGCAGCAAGGCGAGTGAAATACCAGCACTGTGCTTGACAGCGCTGATCCTGTGCTGGCCCCAGAATGACCAGTTGTTCATACACTAACTAGGTTATCCACACAAACATAGTGTAAACTGCACTGCCGAAGTTCTGATTTATGACACTACGTGTGCACTGGGGAAATGTCCAGTGGATACGGCAATCATTAGAGTGCTTTGGGAAAGCCGTCCCTCCAAACACTGATTCCCGGAATGAGAAGTTGTAACATTACCAAAAAAGTGTTTTGTCATAAGATTATTCGTTTGAGCACGTACGAGGTCAGAACATGTTGACATAAGAAGTATGCTTTGGGCTAATCACAAAGTTCTGGCAGAGATGATGCACTCCACACCATTTAAAGTATCATTCCGGGTTCAATACAAGTTAAGTTCAATCAACAGCATGCGTGGCATAATGTTGATTTCCACAAAAAATTATTTTGACTTGAAAGACTTAAAAAAAGCAAAAATCTGGGTTATAATGAGGCACCGACAATGGAAGTGAATGGGGACAATCCGTAAACTTTAAAATACCCATTGTTTCAAAAGTATAGCAACAAGATGTAAACCATGTGCATGTTGACATGATTTTAGAGTGATAAAATCAATCACTAACCTTTTCTGTGTAAAGTTATATCCAATTTTACAACTTTGTTGCCATGATGATATAACACTGTAAACCCTAAATCGACTGTAAAAACAACAATTTAAACAACTTTACAGCTCAAATAATACATTGTAACGTGTGCTGGCTGCTGGCAATGATGATGATGAAGACGATGAGAAGAAACAAAGTGCAGTTTATTTACAAATGTGAAAACCAATAACCCTATCTACAAACGTGAAACAAAATATAAACATGAACTTGACTATAAACATAACATGGCTTGACTTGGCTAGGAGCAAAACACATCCACATACATTCAATGCTTGACCAAGACACAATGGAAAACATGAGGCTTAAATACAAGACATGGGAGAACATAAACCAATGAACAGACAGAACTGATAACAAGCTAACAAGACAATTAACCAATAAAAACATGACACATGAACATGGACGGAAAACATGAAATCACATGACAAGGGAACAGGAACTAAACTTTTCCAAATAAAAGACATGAATCAACAAAATACACATGACATATCCCCCCCACTAAGGGGTGGCTCCTGACGCCCCAACACAAACAAAACACATAAAACATGACAAAAATTCAAAGTTCTGTAGGGAGCTGGGGGGGGGGGGTGTCTTGAGGCGTGGGGCGTGGCGAGAAAGGGCGAGGGGCATGGGACCGGGGCAAAGTCCATGGGGGTGGAGCCATGAGAGGCTCGAGGGGCGGATCCATGGAAGGCGGAGCCGTGAGAGGCTCGAGGCGCAGAGCCATGGAAGGTGGAGCCGTGAGAGGCTCGAGGCGCAGAGCCATGGAACTTGGTGCCCGGAGAGTAGCCGAAGACTCGAAGGGCCGGGGTGGAGCCAATGGCAGGGAGGACCAAGGTGGTGCTGGAGGCTCGGAGGAGCAAGGCGGAGCTGGGGGATCGGAGGACTGAGGTGGAGCCGGTGGGACTGAGGACCAAGGTGGAGCCGTAGGGAAGGAGGTCCCCAGTGGAGCTGACAGATCGGAGGGACGAGGCGCAGCCAGAGGATCAGAGAGCCAAAGCGGAGCCAGGTGACTGACAGACCAAGGAGGAGCCGGAGGGACAAGGGACCCCGGCAAAGCCAACAGGCTGAAGGACTGTAGTGGAGCCGAGGGAATGCCGAGTTGAGGCAATGTCAAGAGACCGACAGGCCAAGGCGAAGTCCAGGGCTCGGAGGGTCCAGGCGGGGTCGGAGGGCCGAAAGTTCCCCTTGCCTGCTCAGGAGAACTAAGGGTGGGTATAAGGGTGGGAACCATCTCCAGATCCAGCTGCTCAGGTGTGGCTGTGACGTGGCATGGATCAGGCTGAGGCGTTGCTGTGATGTGGCTTGGAGCAGGCTGAGGCGTTGCTGTGATGTGGCATGGAGCAGGCTGAGGCGTTGCTGTGACATGGCATGGAGCAAAAGATGTCGCTAGCTCAGCTCAGCGGAACTCTGGCTCGGCGGCGGCCATGTCGCGGAACTCTGGCTCGGCGGCGGCCATGTCGCGGAACTCTGGCTCGGCGGCGGCCATGACGCGGAACTCTGGCTCGGCGGCGGCCATGACGCGGAACTCTGGCTCGGCGGCAGCCATGTCGCGGAACTCTGGCTCGGCGGCGGCCATGTCGCGGAACTCTGGCTCGGCGGCGGCCATGTCGCGGAACTCTGGCTCGGCATCCGCCTCCCCCACAGTGAATGTGGAACCAATGATCTGTAGGGCGAGGTCGATATATTGAGCCAGGCTGAGGGAACTGTGACCACCAGGCATCAAAAAAAGAAATGGACTCATTCAGTCCAAATCTAAAACAGTCTTTGGGGGCAACCTCATTAAAGTCCACCTGGCAGGCTAGACCGCAGAAGTCCTCAACATAGTCCTCCAGGGGACGATTCCCCTGACATAGGCGCAGAAGTAAAACTGCTGGGTTCGTGGTGGTCAAGTATTCTGTAACGTGTGCTAGCTGCTGGCAATGATGATGACGAAGATGATGATGATGAGGAGAACCCAAGTGCAGTTTATTTACAAACGTGATAACCAATAACCCTAACTACAAACGTGAAACATAAAACATAAACATGAACTTGACTATGACTTGACTATAAACATGACTTGACTATAAACATAACATGGCATGGCTTGACTTGACTTGACTTGGCTAGGAGCAAAACACATCCAAATACATTCAATACTTGACCAAGACACAATGGAAAATATGAGGCTTAAATACAAGACATGGGAGAACATAAACCAATGAACAGACAGAACTGATAACAAGCTAACAAGGCAATTAACCAATAAACCAATGAAAACATGACACATGAACATGAAGGGAAAACATGAAATCACATGACAAGGGAACAGGAACTAAACTTTTCAAAATAAAAGACATGAATCAACAAAATACACATGACATACATGAGTTTTAACAGAATGCTTCACATTTCTTCCTTTAAACCATCCAAAAATGTTCCTCAAATTGACAGCTTACAACTTAAAATAACTAGCCTCATTCAGGTATGAGGTATACACAAGACCAAAAGACTTTCCAGCAAGTGACATCACAGAGCATTTTGGTTCTGATGTGTGAATGGTAGCAAAACGGATAAAAGACGGAAAGCATGCGCGAATAGAAGATTTGGTCCATTTACCAGAAAAAGACAATCCAGCAATTTTACTGTATTTTCAGAGGTTTCGTATGTGAAAGTGGCAATTTTCTTCAGAAAATGTAAAAATAGTTTTATATCTGAATGCGTTTCACCATTTTGCTACATATTCGTTTCAGCATGAGAATACAACAGACGTTTCCATTGGATTCTCTAGACTGGCAGGCACAGGCTGTCTTTCCTATACACTTGGGGGGTCTCTGCAGTGTGTGGTTTTCTGGCTGATTGAGTACTCATCCATGATTCTATGATGCTGCAATTAAGAAGGCCAGAGGTCAGGACCACACTCACAGAGAGGTCCCTGTGTGTGAGGAGCAGGCACTAATTAGTTGCTCTCTGCTCTGTGTGTGAGATCATGCCATTTTATGTGAAAACATGGTTCACACACAATAGGCATAATTAGGGGACAACGGGGCAGAGAGCAGTATACGCACAGACTGTATGCCAAGGGCCCAGCACAAAACCATTGTACGGAAGAGCCTAGAAAAAAGAAAGCAGGCAAAAAGATGACAATAGACAAACGAACAGGCAAAAAAGAGGACCCTAAGACACAGTGTCCTCATTTGATAATGATTTCCCATGTTTAAAAACCTTGGGCTTGAGAATGGGGGTTTTGTGCAATGGCACAAAGCAAGCACATGGACCAGTGGAGGAAGTCTGGAAAGGAGAGAGCGTGAGTTGTGGTAAACCTCACTGTTTGGTGTGAGAGAGCATGGGAAATGCGTGGGACCAAACACGGTCACGGTAAGTGGTTCTGGCCTGTCACTTTGGGGCTTGTCCAAACTTGACTGTGTGACTGACAAAGAATGGGAACTTAAGTCCAGCATATTGCTCTCCAATCGCCCTAACCAGTCACTCTTCTTTTCAGCTTGCTTCAAGCAAGGAACACGTGATTATCCCAAGTCCTTGACATTTATGGCTTCTCAAAACATCGTCTCATAATTCATAGGCATCCATATTTCCAAAAATTATTGAAATGCTGCATGGCTTCCTGTACACCATCTGTACACCACCCACCACCATAGACAATAAAAAGTCTTGCCTAAGGGTGAGGAAGCACTCTGCCATAATGATTGCCTGCCACAGCCACTAACCTACAGATCTGCTGAGAAAGACTTGACAAAGGTAATTTTTTAGATACATTTGCCATTTGATGTTCAAGGTAGCAATGTCCTGTTCAATTTTAAACTTGTTAGGTATTTTCTCACAAAATGTTAAGAGCACTGAACCTTTTCCCTCAAAAATGAGCAAGACAGGCTCTAAAACACACCTGGAAAACTTCATTACTACCAAGATCCCTATCAAGGCAAGTCAGTCCACTCGGGGCCATCTTTTGAATGCCCCGGGCAGACTAGGTAGTTATGTTCTATGTGAACAAGCAGCATGAAAGAGCAGCTCCTAACTACTTGAATGGGGAAAACTGAAATCTCCAAAATGGTTGGTCAAGATTACAATCAAAGAACATATTTAAAATCAGCAGGAAAATCTGACAACAATGATATCATAAATTGTGCTTCTTGAGCTCTGATTATTCCAAAAAAAAAAATATATATATATATATATATATATAATAATAATAATAATAATAATATATATATATATATAAATACTATATTTCAGGCTGGTTCAGCTAATGCACATGCACACTCTTGAGTTGACTGACAGGCGATGTCTGTAAAAGGTGATTGGCTCTTATACCTGAAATGTGGGACTTCCTTTCTACATCCGTTGGCATTCCAATTTCTCCCATTCATTTTAATGCCAGTGGTCCATCTCTGCTAAACTGTCTCTGTTACTATGTCTACTACAAACTTTTATTTTGTAGTGGTGAGTCTTTAGCTGAAACATTAATCCAGTGTAAAATCTTGAATTTGAAATTGTTTGTATTAGTTTGATGATGTATTTTCATATTTAATGAATTATCTCTCATAGCTTTAAATGTTCATGAGAAAAATTAACGCCTGACAGAAGTTTGGTTTTAAAGGAAGAGTATGTGAATGAGGGAAATTATTTTAAATGTCACCACCAGGGGGCAAACTTATTTCAGATACACTTTCCTACTAACTTTTTTACCCCCTTAAGTGGATAGTTGACCTCCCAAAAAAAATTCTGTCATCATTTAGCCTCCTCACCCTCATGTTCCAAAACCATATGATTTTTTTCCTCTGTAGAACACAAAAGGAGATGTTAGGCAGAATAACAGCCTCAGTCACCATTCACTTTCATTGTATGGCAAAAAAGGAGCAATTAAAGGATTAGTTCTCTCAAAAATGAAAATTAACTCATTATTCACTTATCCTGAGGCCATCCCATATGTGTATGACTGTCTTTCTTCAGCAAATAAACACAAATAAAGATTTTTAGAAGAAGATAGAGCTCTGTCAGGTCCTTATAATGCAAGTAAACGGGTGCCAGCACTTTGATAGACCAGAAGTCATGTTTAGGCAATGCTGGGTAGTAACGGATTGAATGTAATCTGGATTACATAATCAGATTACAAAAATCAAGTGCTTGTAATTGGAATAAATTACATTTTAAAATACTCATTATCTGACTACAGTTACTTTTTTACAGATTACATGATTACATATTAACAAGGCATGGCAGTAAATTGTTAATTTCATCCTAATCATTCTCATTTTTCAATCTTTTATATTTTTCATTCTAAATCAGCACACCGCTGATATACATTCAGGTAAGCCTTTGAGTGTTTTCGGAAGGTGGGGAGGGCGGGGTGTATTGCACTCAGAACTGATACTCGCTACTAGCAAGCCAGGTGAAGATGGAGCAGTCTACCTCAGCATTTAACCACTGGATCTGGAACAGAGGGCAAAAACATCACTGTGCAATGTAAACTCTGCCTTCCAAAAGTTAATATCCTGTCAGCTGCGAAGGATTCTACGTAAAATCTAAAGAAGCATTTGGATGTATGTTTGCATGTTTTTGGATGTATGTTTGCAACTTTACATCACAAATCTAACCAACTCAAACACATATTTTCAATTATTATTTGAATTATCACTCTGTGTAATATAACCATGTGTCACAATGTCTTTGGGAGGGTTTTGTCCATCAAAATGCACAAATACACATCATTTCATATTCAGTTGGATTAGTGCCATAAAGTTACTTTTAGTTTCTTAAATTGCTTTTGTAGTCAGCTTCACAAATGTATATGAATGCACTTTTGGTGTAGTGATAACTTTTAGCCATTTTTGTGATGCTGATTCCTAACCACACTTGGATAGAGAAATTGCAGGACCACGTTTGTGTTAACGTGCCCCGTGTACCTGTCCATAATTTTAGAAACTCCAATAAGAAATGCCTGTTAAACTCAAACATATTTGAGTCTGTCATTGATAAAAGTCCTAGACCTCTATCAGCATCACGGGGGAAAACATTAAAATATGAAAACTTCCTTCATAGCTTACATTTGTGATCATTTTTCTGAATTTGTGGACATAAGCACCACTCAAACGATTAAACCATGCAGAATTAGGTTAAAAATAATCCAAAAGTACTCAGATTATATTACCCCACAAATGTAATCTACGAGATTACGCTACTGATTAAATTTTTGTCATGTTATTTGTAATCAGTACTTGATTACAATTTACAAGTAATCCGCCCAGCGCTGCATTTAGGCAGTATAAAAGTAATGCATGCGACTCCAGTTGATCAGTGAATGTCTTCTGAAGCAAATCGGTACGTTTGTGTAAAAAATAAATAGATAATTAAAATGTTATTAACTTTTAAACAGCACAAAGCTGTTGCATGATGTAAACGCGTCAGAGAGTACATGCTAGAATTTGGAAGCACCGCTTATTTACAACAGAAGAACGAACGTCACGCGAGAGTTTGGCCATTTCAAACAGTATTAGCACCCTGGATGGAAGCACCAATTTAAAGTTAAAAAAATTTAATTATCGACTTGTTTCTTACATAAACCTATCGATTCGCTTCAGAAGACAGCGATACAGATGGTGCAGATGGCTGCCTCGGTGTGGAGCTCTCCAATTCTTTTGTTGTTTTTGTTTGTTGTCCTGTGTTTAGTCATTTTTTTCCAATCAGCTTTACCAGGGACGTACTGCTGAACATTCGGCAGCACATACCAGACAATATTTTCCTGTTTTTTGACTATTCTGACGTTTTGCTGGACATTTTAGTTGGAGGTGCAGCTGTGTTAAGCGCGCTATGAGACGCAGACAAGGTAAGCGAGCCGGCACGCTGGTCAAGCTCTGACAGCGCGGCTTTCAAACAGCGCTGCCGAGTATTCATCTAGCGAATCTCCGCTCTCTCCCTTACAAAACGGATGAACTACATCTCCTCACCCATACAAACAAGGACTTTCAAACTCTGCTGCCTTGTGCTTTACAGAAACCTGGCTGAGTGGAGCCATTCCGGACAGCGCATTACATCTGCTGGGCTTTCAGCTGTTCAGAGCGGATCGAATTGTGGGAATCGGGGAAACGAGAGGTGGTGGAACATGATTTTACATTAATGAAAGTTGGTGTACAGATGTAACAACGTTAAAGAAGATGTGCTGTCCAAATATGGAAGTGCTCTTTATTAACTGTAAGCCTTTCTATTTGCCGTAGGAGTTTTCCTAGTTTATTCTGGTGAGTGTTTATATTCCTCCACACACATGCGTGAATGCAGCGCTGCAACAGCTGGCTGATCAGATCAAAGACACAGAACAACAATACCCGGACTCACTTATCATTATTCTCTGCGATTTTATCAAAGCCAGCCTCACCCGTGAACTGCCAAAATACAGACAGCACATTACATGCCCCACCAGGGACAGAAATATACTGGACCACTGCTCTGCAACATTAAAGGATGTATATCGCTCTGTCCCTAGAGCAGCTTTGGGACTCTCTGATCACTGTCTGGTTCATCTTCTTCCAACCTACAGGCAGAAACTTAAATCAGCTAAACCTGTAGTAAGGACTGTAAAGAGTGGACCAATGAAGCAGAGCTGGAACTGCAAGCCTGCTTTGACTGCACTGATTGGAGTGTTTTTGAAGCTGCAGACACCAATCTGGACGAGCTCACAGATACTGTGACATCATATATCAGTTTCTGTGAGGATATGTGCATTCCTACTAGGACTTATTTAATGTTCATCAATGACAAACCATGGTTTACTGGAAAACTCAGACAGCTTTGTCATGCCAATGAGGATTCTTACAGAAGTGGGGATAACATCTTGTATAATCAGGCCAAAAACACACCAAGGAAACTAAAGTGGCTAAAAGAAGCTACTCTGAGAAGCTGAAAAACAAGTTTTCAGCTAATGACCCTGCATCAGTGTGGAGAGGCCTGAAAGACATTATTAACTTCAAGACACCATGACCCAACACTGCAGGGAACCAACTGGCTGATGACTTTAATGTGTTTTACTATAGATTTGAAAAGCCCAGTCTCACACCCCACACCTGCTCTGACCTTCACTTCACACAATGCCGTTTCCTGCCTCTTCCTCCACGCGTGACCTTACCAACAAGCTTATGTCATCCCTCTCATGAGCGCGTGTCACAGAGATGTACAGAAGCGAACATTTGTAGTTAAAAATATATAAATATTGTTTTGTTTCTAAAAATAATCAATCGTTTGGGTTCAGAAGATTTGTATTTGTTGACTGGAATCATGTGGATTATTTTGATGCACCCTAAATATGCATTTTGGACTGTCAAAAAAATGGAGTACATTCACTTGCATTGTTTAAAGGAGGAGGCCTGAAATGAAATCCTAAAAATCTTAAATTCTGTTTTGATGAAGAAAGAAGCTCAGATACATCTTGGATGGCCTGAGGGTGAGTAAATTATCAGCAAATTTTCATTTTTGGGTGAACTATTCCTTTAAGATCTGTGAAGAGGAGGTGTGCCGGGTCTTCCGGAAACAAAAGACAAGGAAAGCACAGGGTCCAGATGGTGTTTCAACCACTTGTATAAACTCCTGTGCTGACCAGCTGGCCCCCATCTTCACACATATTTTCAGCAGATCACTGGAACAGTGTGAAGTTCCCTGCTGCTTCACTATCATCCCTGTCCCAAAGAAACCAAAGATCAAAGGACTTAATGACTACAGACCATCGCTCTGCCGTCTGTGGTCATGAAGTCATTTGAGAGACTGGTGTTGGCCCACCTGAAGGACACCATTGGACCCTTTCTAGATCCCCATCAATTTGCTTATAGAGCAAACAGGTCTGTGGATGATGCAGTCAACATGGGATTGCATTATATCCTGCAAAATCTGGACAGACCAGGGAAATATGCAAGGATCCTTTTTGTGGACATCATTTCGGCTTTCAACACCATCATCCCAGCTCTCCTATGGAATAAATTAACCCAGCTCTCTGTTTCCACATCTGTCTGTCAGTGGATCACCTGCTTTCTGACGGACAGGCAGCAACTAGTGAGACTGGGGAAATTCACTTCCAGCACATGTACCATCAGCACTGGTGCTCCCAAGGGATGTGTGCTCTCCCCATTACTCTTCTCTCTGTATACCATGACTGCACCACCAAGGACCCCTCTGTCAAGCTCCTGATGTTGCAGATGACACTACTGTCATCGGCCTCATCCAAGATAATGATGAGTCGGCATACAGAAGGTACGTTGAACGGCTGGCTCAATGGTGCAGTCATAACAACCTGGAGCTCAACACGCTCAAAACAGTGGAGATGATTGTGGACTTTAGGAGGAACACCCCAACATTGACCCCGCTCACCATTCTAAACAGCACTGTGGAAGCAGTGGAGTTATTCAGGTTCCTGGGCTCTACCATCTCACTGGACCTGAAGTGGGAGACCCACATTTACTCCACTGTGAAAAAGGTCCAGCAGAGGTTGTACTTCCTTTGCCAGTTGAGGAAGTTCAACCTGCCATAGGCGCTGATAATCCAGTTCTGTCATTGAGTCTGTCCTCTGCACTTCAGTAACAGCCTGGTTTGGTTCAGCTACGAAATCGGACATCAGAAGACTACAAAGGACAGTTCAGACTGCTGAGCGGATTATTGGTTGCCCTCCCTTCAAGAACTGTACACTTTCCAGTGAGGAAAAGGGCTGGTAAAATCACTCTGGACCCCACTCACCCACTACCACTCAGCCCACTACCTTTTTGAACTGTTGCCTTCTGGCCGACGCTACAGAGCACTGAGCATCAGAACCGTCAGGCACAAGAACAGTTTTTTCCCTCAGGCTATCCATCTCATGAACAGTTAAAACTATACTATAATTACGTGCAATACACAACCTAGTCAGTTATATTATTTAACATATCCTACCTCTTCTGCGTTACATTCCCTTGCACTGTATATAACAGATCTGTATTTGTACATACTATATGTATATTTTTGTCTTATTGTGTATTTCTATATATACTTATTTTCAATTCGCCTTTTATTTTATTTTTATTTTTTTTATTAATATCTCTGTCTTGTTGTTGTATTGTTTGTGCACTGGAAGCTTCTGTCACCAAGAAAAATTCCTTGTATGTGGAAGCATACTTGGCAATAAAGCTCTTTCTGATTCTGATCAACTGGACTCATGTGGATTACTTTTATGCTGCCTAAATGTGACTTTTGGACCGACAAAGTTCTGACATCCATTTACTTGCATTATAAGGACCTTACAGAGTTCCATCTTCTTCTAAAAATCTTTATTTGTGTTCTGCTGAAGAAAGACAGTCATACATATCTGGGATGGCATCAGGGTAAGTGAACAATGAGAAAATATTCATTTTTGGGTGAACTATACCTTTAAAGAGAATGGTGAATGAGGCTGTCATTCTGCCCGGCATCCCCTTTGGTGTTTAATGAAAGAAAGTCAGATGGGTTTGGAACAACACAAGGGTAAGTAAATGACAAAATTTCATTTATTTATTTTTTGTGAACTACCCCTTTAAATACCACAATGCTCCAGTCTAACTGCAGCTAGATAGGCCTCAAAACTAAAATAGTTGGAGAGCCGCTGTCTTGAACTAGCACACAGTATCAGACTACTTATTCAATAATTTATTACATCATTTGTTTTTGTTTTTTCATTAATTAATTCAGTTATTAGGCTAATATTTTGTTTCATTTACTCCATTGAATGTAGCTATTTTGAAGTCTTCTCATCCCATAGTGAGTATTTTGTTATCACATGTGATAATGACACTGAAAATAACTGACAGAGAAGCCAAACCATTCGAAATCAAACAAGCTGAAAAGCTAGTACCAATGGGTAATGACAGGCAATTAACAAAACACAGTGTGTCTTTTGGAGGGGATGAACAAAGTATAAATAGATCTCTCTCAGAGCACAACAAGCAAATGCTTCATCAGAAATGTTTGGCATTACATCACTGCCTGTGTGTGAGAGACTCTGGAGTTACCCGACGGTCTCCGAGCCAGCTATTATGGTTTGTAGTAATGTTCTGGTTTTAAAATCCAAACATTCTCAAAGCTGTTATTTGCTCACCCTTTTTCCTTTTGCTCAGAAATTCTGTCTCTTTTTCAGAAAAGTGACTCTGTCTATGCAGAAGAAAGACAGATTTCACAAGGCATGCTTCTGTTTTTCAGGCTTATGGGAATGTTTTGCAGCAGAAACTGGGGCAAAGTTTCTCATGTGTATGTGGCTGTACACATGTATTTATATGCACACATGGACTGGGAATGTAAGTATGCCGATATACGGTGATATTTAAATAATTATCACATCTTGACTGGGTTTTGTAGGATGGAATGGACATGAATTTAAAAGGCCTTAAATTCAACACCAGCTCCTTTCCATTCTTCAGCCATTATGACACATATTGGGCTTGATTCTTTTCATCTGTATGATATGGACTTGCTTGAAAAAAAAAGTCTTTAAACCTATTAAGCCTGATAAATATAACGGCTTGGGCAATTCTTGCAACAAAGACAGAAAGTGCCGCATACCACCAAGAATTAATATACAGATGTGATCGTCAACACTATAGCTGCAGGCACATCGGCACATCTGACAACCGTAGCAAAAAACAGACCCTCTGATTAAGCTCTAAATAATGCTTTGATCCCAGTGCTAGCATTGAAGTGCCGAGACTTCAGATGAGTGAGTGTTTCTTATGCATGGTATTGACATATATTAAAGCCGAGATTTTATGTCCTCATTATCTCACACATGCCTAAACAGTTCCATAATATCTAATATGTCATTGCACCACATGTGAAATCATGAACTCAATTAAAGCAGAATAATTACAAAATCCATAATCTCTCTATGTAATAAGATATATTTACTTTTCTCCCTATCTGTCTGTCTGTCTGTCTATCTATCTATCTATACACTCTTTGCTACTATTAAAAGACTAACCCACCCTCCAGT
The DNA here is from genome assembly GCF_019703515.2 of Myxocyprinus asiaticus. Taxonomy (NCBI): domain Eukaryota; kingdom Metazoa; phylum Chordata; class Actinopteri; order Cypriniformes; family Catostomidae; genus Myxocyprinus; species Myxocyprinus asiaticus. The sequence goes on along the minus strand of NC_059370.1, from coordinate 34,946,780 downwards.
TTTGACATTGCCCGGCTCTGACCAAAAATGTGAAGCTTTTCTAAACTTTGTTCGGAGTAAAACACTTTCTATTTGCCATCAGCTCTCCTCTACTTCCGTTACTGAATTTTCACCTTCGTGCTTGGTTCACAATCTTTCAAGTTTTACTCCAACTGTTCCCTCTGTTGTGGATGAGATAATCAATAAGTCTAATTCTTCAACTAGTCTTCTTGATCCAGCATCCACCTCCCTACTAAAAAAAAATGCTTGTCTGTTTTGTCTTCACCCATTTCATTAACATGTCACTTGCTTCTGGTATAGTTCCATCACAGCTTAAGATTGCTGCTGTCACCCCTGCCCTTAAAAACCCTGTCTTGATCCTTCAACATTAAGTAACTACAGGCCCATCTCGAACCTCCCTTTCCTATCAAAGGTGTTAGAGAGAGTTGTACAGAAACAGCTCTTATTAAGGTTCTCAATGATCTCCTCCTCTCCTCCGATTCTGGTGCACTTAGTATTCTTCTCCTGTTGGAACTTAGCTCTGTATTTGACACTGTCTGTCATAAGATACTTCTCTCATGGCTCTCAGCAATCGGTATTATAGGCAAAGCTATTGATTGGTTCACTTCTTATCTTACTGATAGGCAGCAATTTGTTGTATTTTAGAAGCACAAATCATCCACTGCTTCTATCAATTCAGGTGTTCCTCAAGGCTATGTTCTTGGCCCTCTTCTTTTCACAATTTATATGTTACCACTTGGACAGATAATCAGATGCCATGCATTCAGTTTCCACTGCTATGCTGATGACATTCAGATTTACATTGGCACTCCTGTCACCTCAGTGTTTCATTAAGGAACTGAAGCTTTGGTTGAAATCAAACTATCTTAAGTTCAACTCAGATAAGACAGAGGTAATTTTGATTGGTCCAAAGTCAGTTATCTCTAAGAAATCTGGCATTATTTTGATTCCACACTTTCATTTGATGCTCACATTAGTACGGTTGTGAAAACAGCTTTTTTTCTCCTCCGTAACATCTCCCGTATTCGCTCCTCTCTCAGTTTCCAGGATGCTGAAACTGTCATACATGCCTTTGTCACATCGCACCTTGATTATTGTAACTCACTCCTCATTGGTCTTTTGACAAAAACTTAAAATGACTACAATATGTGCAAAACTCTGCAGCCCATCTTATCACTCTCACAAAAAAGAATGAACACATCACTCCAATTCTTCAGCACCTTCACTGGCACCCTGTCTCTTCTCGCATAAAGTTCAAGATATTATCCCTCACCTACAAAGCTCTTCACAACTTTGCTCCTCGTTACTTATCTGAATTACTCCAACCCTACTCCCCTGTTTGCTCCCTGAGGTCTTCTAATGCAGGATTACTTATGGTTCATAAATTTAGATTAGTCACCATGGGTGCTATGTCTTTTAGTGTTGGTGCTCCCAGACTGGAACGCACTCCCTCAGAACATCCTTGAAGCCTCTTCTGTCCTTTCCTTCAAAAATCTCCTAAAAACTCATCTTTTTTCTCAGTGTTACTCACTAGCTTTAGGTTTATGAGTTGTTGTATTTGTATGACTGTTGAGCTGTTGTAATGCAATTTAGAGATGTTTTTTTTTTTTTTTTTTCTGGTTCTGTAAAGCAAACTTAGGTTTTAGAAAGGCACTATAGAAATTAAACATAGTATTATCTATCTATCTATCTATCTATCTGTCTATCTATCTATCTATCTATCTATCATTAAAACAATTATTGCATTAGAACATTGCTTTCATGTGGAGTGAGTAAACAACAGCAAATAATCTAAACGGCAATTACATTGATATTGGTTGACTCTATATTTTTCTCTTTGCAATAAAAGGCACTGTAATTTCAGATTTAAAAATTAACAAAAGTGAAATGTAAAGTGCATTTTTATTTTAGAGCCTCCAATCAGGTGGTCTCTGTATATCTTACAACAAGATATTTACACTAGGCCTATGACCCACATTTTGATCATAAAATATTGACTACTTAAAATGTATATATCACTATATATAGTAATAGAAAGTACATAGGCCATATATATTACCAGCTGTTTACATTTTGACCCACATTATGACCATAATGTATGGCATCTGACAATAAAATGTTATACCATCCTGAAACGTGTTAAATATGACAAGTGATTTAATTTCTGAAGTCATCTTAATTCTGCACGGCTATTTTTAGGGACGGTTAAATATACGCTGGAATTCGCCATAGCAATTCTCATGGCGAGCCAACCGCATGCATGTGGGAAATCAAACGTTATTACAGCAATTCAGCGCTGCTGGAGAGAGAGAGAGAGAGAGAGAGAGAGAGAGAGAGAGAGAGAGAGACGCCGCGCGAGAGTGGACATTTGAGCTGTTATTCCACGCGCGTGGGATTCAGGAGTAGCATGATCCTGCAATACATTCGAAGCGCACAGCGGGAGGCACACGTTGGCACACGCCGCCTGTTGAATGCCAGTCATTTCTAAAGCTCTCGGCGGGTTTTTATGCACGGGTGATTGTGGAACCGGCAAACGTCCCGGTTAGCCTTTCGTACCGCGCGAGCCAAAACCATCGCCTGTGCACATCTGCCTCTGCCACTGTTGCCGCTTCAAGCGTTCAGCCTGCATCTAATTACATCGTTTGGACTCGATATATCACATCTAATTACGGCCGACGAGTCTTAACCAAAAGAAGCCCCTATGAGAGACAGAGCTTTCCGTGAGCCGAGAGCTGCAGTCCTGCACGACAGGTCCAGACCTCAGTCCGTCCCCCCTTCAGCACGCGTGGGTTGCGTGGGACCAGCAGCAGTTGTTTATGGTTCACTCTGCTCTCCTCAAAGCACATGTGTCACGCTCCATGGAAAAAGAGCAGATTCTATAGACACTTGGCTTTGACCAAATATAGCTATATCGGGACCTCAGAAAGCAAAGGCATGTGGAAGAGAAAAATGGTTTATTGGTTTATTTTTGTATTATAAATTGTGGCCTCCATTTTCAAATATATTAAAAAGTTAGTTCATCTTAAAATGAAAATTCTGCCAACATTTACTCACCCTTGTGTAGTTTCAAATCTGCATGAGGGAACACTAAATGAGTTATAGCAGAATTGCGCTTTTCCATACAATGAAATTTGCATAAATGATCTAATGATATATGATCTATTAATAATCAAAACTATCTAGCAGAAAATAATCTTCAGTGCTTAAGTGCTCATGGAAATTCTAATGATTGTAACAAGGACGTTTGAGCACGATTACATGCACGATCTTAGACCCCGTTTCCACCTGGTATTAAGATGCGTTTTTGGTGATCGGACCACATGTGTTTGGCACTAAATTCAGGTCGAAACAGGGTCTAAAACATTTTGTGATCAGATCACAAAAACTACATACGTCTGTGGTCAAAAACGCATCTGAATGAATCACATTTGAGGTGTAAACGTTAATCCATCCTGTAAGTGTCCCGGCAGTCGTGAAGCATCACTCCTCGCCTGTCATTCAACTGCTGCACTAAAACACGAGTTTAAACTTTGAGCAGCTTTAAAAGGAAATAACCGTCCAATCTGAAAAATTTAAAAAGCGGATATATACACAAGCATGAGAACTTCACAGATCTTCTTCAGTGTGTCTGATATCAACATGCATGGACACTTATGAGAAGCATGAACATCTGCATATTTAGTCTGTGCTTAGATTAAATTTCAGCACAATCTGGGAGAAAGCTTGCCATTTTTTTCATGCTTTCTTTGTCTTTTCTGACTTTGTTTCAGTTTATTATCATGCAGTAACACACTGGCATAGTGACTGATGTCGTCATGAAACAGTGTCCCTCCCCTACAAATTAAAACACGTGGTCACAGGAGACGCATTTAAGCGACCAGGTGTAAACCGCCATGTGTCTCACCTGACCACATGTGATCAGATCACCCGACACTCATCTTAATACCAGGTGGAAATGGGGTCTTACAGTCTTATACCCATTATGCTTAATAAAGGCCGGTTTATACTTCTGCGTCAAACCTAAGCTATAGGCTCGGTTTGCAAATATAATTCAGCATTACTGTGTTTGTGTCGTTCTGTGATTATACAGCCAAAATGCTATTGTATTGAAAGAAAATGCCTTAATTTCTGAAATAACTGTACATGTCATAAATAAACAAAGGCAGTGTAATTTGTGGATTCAAAAGTGTTGCTGTAGCATTAATAACAAGTACATCAAAGTATGTAGTATTTAGGTACATATCATTTACTATACATGTTGCCTTCCATGCAGAGAGACAATAAATCAGGCATTGACTGTATGCTTGCTCTTGAGTCGCTTTAATAATAATAAATAAATATTGTGACCAAGGGCGTAGCCAGGAAATTACTTTTGGGTGGCTTAAAAAAAAATAGATGGGCCAAGTTTTCTTCCCAATTTTCGTTGTTTTTGGGGGTTTTTACAAAACTTTCCTTAACAACAGAGAAGCGGCGCATTCAAACAGTTCTTGCACACTTTCAAAAATCTTATTCAGAATTTATACATTTTTAAACTATTGTATAAATTTATATTTGAAGTCAGAGAATAATCTCTAATATTCTTGGTGGTCCTAGGTCAAATTTGAGTGGGCCCTGGCCCACCCCAGCCCACCCTTGACTACACCACTGATTGTGGCATACTTTGATGCTCAGTGCTGAAAAAGTAATGAAATTAATAAATAACTGTTTGCTTGACCAACAGACAATGGGTGTAGTTTTAAAGCTTAGAATCTTTACAATGCAATAAAATAAACAATAAAATATATACTGAGTAAAAGACCTGAGAAAAAAAGCAGTTTATAAATTGTAAACAGATGTGTCTTTTGTCACGTTTGCGCTTGTAACTTCATGAAATAAACAGAATATAAAAACAGCAGATGCTCATGGAAAGCGAAACAAGTCCAAATACAATGTGATACGATCACTGATCAGTGGATACAGTGCATAGATCTTAAAATAATCTTGGAGAAAATGCTACCTCAGATATCATTTTTGTCATGGTCTGTGGTAACAAAGCAGACCAATCACAGTTGTTTTGGTCTCCACTGACGCACGCGTTGTTACATTTTGAAGAGGTGCTGGACAGGCTACAGGGTAGGTTTGATGCAGAAGTATAAATCGGCCATAAGCCTACAAAGTGTAAGGTCATGTAAACACCTTAAATGGCGTTCCTTTATCTGGGTTATATAGTCAAACAGACTTAAATGTGCACTTTGTAATATTATGTTTGTTTAGCTGACAGATACAGTGGTCTTGGACTTTATACTGCCCCCTATCTGTGTGGATGGAAGTTTTTTAGTTGCCAATGCCTTTGGAGAAGTATCTTATTTGTGGTATGTAATCCACAATCAGAAATGTCTAAAACAGCTTTTACTAAGACACTGATATAACTGGAGTCTCATGTGAGTGTACATAATTTTAAACACATTTTTCAAAAAGTACAATTCATTTAATTAGGGGCAAAATCTTTTTTCACAGTTAAAAAAAACTTTGTAAAATTAAAATTCGTATACTAACATGTGACCTGAGTCCACAGCAGCCTAACACAGCCTCATAAGCATTCATCCATAACTGCTTTATGGTCAAACTAAGCAGGAGTTTAAAAAGCTTTAATGGTTTAAAGGTGATATCAAAAGTTTTTTCATCTCCATTACAGTTTGCTACAGTGGGGGCCTGTCAACCATTAAAACTTCTTAACCCTGGGTAGATTTGATGCAGAAATCATTCTAATTCCCTGCTGCATATTAAGGCACTTCTCTAATTGTGACAAAAACCAGAAGTTCTACAACCAGAATTGTACTTTACAGTATGTACTAAAGAACATATGGGGTGTACACCTATTAAAATGAATCTGGGTTATGATTTATACCAAGACTGCTGCTCTTTCTCTCTGCCTCTCTTACTCTCTCAACTGTCTACCTTAAAATGACATCATCACACAGACTGAAGCAGGACCAATTTAAAATAATAAGTCATCTGTCTGTCAATGCACTAGTCAGATATTCAGATTTCTGCATGGTCTGAATAAAGTTCCATCGGATGGCATTGGCTTGTCTTTCTCAATTTGCTTCTGATCTGCAAAAATGCAATACCTTCACTTAAACATCTAAACGAACTCTGCAATGTAATTTCAATTTGCTGGTCTAAATCATTACACAGAATGCAGGTATTTTAGGTAAATTGTTTTATTATTTTTAACATACTAATTGCAAGGCAAATTCCCTTAACTGTAACCCCAGACTCAGAAATAAACAATGCTGAAAAATGTAACCCACAATTATGGTTTTCAAAATCCTGATGTGGTATTTCTGAAGCTTTTGCCAAGTCTGTTTTCATGTTACTCTCAAGTTTCTGCCCAACATAGCCTCCCTGAATCATTCATCAACACACAGCCCTTAATGAATATGAATCTAAAACACTCAGTGAGTTAAGAGATATATGCTTTGAATTTGGCCTCCACAATTCATCCCAGACTCAATGGAATGTTCCAAATATAATGCTTCTGTCCTTAATAAATCAACCACTGTTGAATTATCCCTGAAAAGAACTGGCCTATGCTATCACCATTCGTTCCCTTCCAAGGGTTACTGGGCAAGTGCTTTCATTTTGAAGTTATCTCAGGTCATATACTGAAATGCCCTCTATACGTTTCCCTGGAATGAGCCAAACAACACAGAGCTCACTGATAGAAAAGTATGCCGAAACCTCAAGTGTACCCCTCAACATTTTGCTGACACACAACACTGATCTCAGTCATCCTGCCAGTGCTCCTGGTCTAAATATGCACTTAGTATTGGGACCAGTAGTAACTTTTTTCAAGAAGACCTTCTTAGTCCAAGTGTGGTAAAGGGCAATGGGAGAAAGGTGTGCCATGATTGTGCATATTAATGCAAACACACACATACATATTTATATATTGCATGCAGCACTAAGATTAGCTTGTTACTAAAAATACCATACACAGGAGACTAAAATCTGCTGTGATATAAAGCAAAATCAAGCCAAAACCTGACTGTGTCCAAAATAAATTTGAAATTGCACAGGCCAATTTAGCAGAAAAACAAGGCTTTTCACTGCCAACAGTCATCATGACATTGGCGTGCGTTTAGTGGCATAACTGTAGCTGTTTCATTTAGTGTTGATGCTGACATTAGCTGGTCAAGACTGGTATCACACAGCAACAGACCACAGATTGCAAAGCAGTGTTGTCTATTGACCAATAATTTGCGAACAGTATACCAAACCTGTAGTCAGCTGACCCAACAGTCCCAAGAAAGTTAGCTGTTACCTTTAAATTGTCTGGTTAAGCTTGGTTGGCTGTCAAAATCACAATGGCAAAAACAGTGGACTTTACTTATATTGTATTCTGTAGTTGAAAATTAAAATCAAGGCCTCTTGTAGACAACTGTGGATTCGAGCTATCAACAGAGCTGACTGAACTGAGGAGATCATTTCAAACTCAAGGTTTTGCAGCGAACATTTTATTACAGGTATATTATTAACTCATTTCATTATAATAATAGCATAGCAAAGAATATTTCTGTATTTATAGCTTTGTGTCTTAATTTCATAAGTGGCACTTTCTGTCTTTATTACATTCGATGATTATAACTAGCTGTGTTACTAGCAACAGTTTACCCAAACCTAGCTAGCTTTGAACCTGAAGGCTAATTATATTCTATATTATCTAGCTAGCGTTAGCTGTCTAATATGTCAAATATAACACAACAGTTTGCTGCTTTCTGCCACTACTTATGCGCATGCGCTGCAATGTTTGTAAACAATGAAATTGGTCTATAAGGTTTAATGTGAAAATCTAGGAAGCACACTTGCGAAGTCCATGTTGCAATTAACTATTAGGTTAGGCTCAATCTATAATTAACTCAACAACATGAAACAACAATGTCAAAAGGTCACAAACGCAATTAATTAAGTAATAGAGCGCAACAGTGCCTTTCCATTTTTCAGCCATTTTGATTCCAGAAGTATTTTTCCCATTTTTTATTTTTATTTTTTTCCAATAGTTATTTCTGAAAATGCTTAAAAAAAACTCTGACATGACCAGCCAGCTCCAAGGTGAATCACAGCATAATAGGAATAGTTCACTTAAAAATGAAAATTCTTGCTTATGTCACACTAGAGGCAGCGTGAACTGATTCCCCTCATGGAAGCGGATTGAAGAGCAACCGGAAGTAAATAACTATAGAGAAAAGGACTTAAATATTGATCTGTTTCTCACCCAAAGCGATCGTATCACTTTAGAATACATTAATTTAGCCACAGGAGTTGTATGGATTACTTTTACTACAATTGTCTGTGCTTTTTGGAGCTCTACTGTAAAGTGCTGATCACCATTCACTTACATTGTATGGACCTACAGAGCAAAGATATTCTTCTAAACATCTTCATTTGTGTTCTTCTGAAGAAAGAACATCAGACACATCTGGGATGGCATGAGAGTGAGTAAATGATGATAATTTTGGATTTGTAAACAAAAAAGTATTTGAAAATCGGACAAAAAGACTAAGGTAAAAATGACGGTGTGCTTTCTTTTTCTCCCAATTTGGAATGCCCAATTTCCAGTGCGCTTTTAGGTCCTCGTGGTCGGGTAGTGATTCGCCTCAATCCGGGTGGCGGAGGATGAATCCCAGTTGCCTCCGCGTCTGAGACCATCAACCCACGCATCTTATCACGTGGCTTGTTGAGCGCATTGCCACGGAGACACAGCGCGTGTGGAGGCTTCACGCCACCCACCGCGGCATCCGCGCTCAACTCACCATTCGCCCCACCGAGAACGAACCACATTATAGCAACCACGAGGAGGTTACCCCATGTGACTCTACCCTCCCTAGCAACCGGGCCAATTGGTTGCTTAGGAGACCTGGCTGGAGTCACTCAGCACATCCTGGGATTCGAACTAGCGAACTAGCGAACTCCAGCGGTGGTAGCCAGCATCTTTTACCACTGAGTTTAACATCTTTAATGAGGGAATAAACTACAATCCCATGAAGCATTGCAAATAACTGAATTGAATTAAAAACGATGGGGAAACATAAAACTATCCATTTAAAGGTGTTGATTATAAGTATAGAAAAAATATATTTAAATATTATTGCAGTATATTTGCAAATATATAATTAGTTTGAGTGAGTAGCAGTAGCGGTTCTAGCTTGTATGGCGCCCTGGGCGAAACCCGCTTTAACATGCCTAAATCCACCACTGGTGAGTAGGAAGACCGACTCAATTGTGTCATTCATAGTGCGTCATGCTAGTGGGCAGTTGCTGCAGAGCTTGTTTGCTGCACTTTGTTTGCCTTGATTCTCTGATTGGTGGAGCCTTTCTCTTCAGGATCACGGGTAGTGTAGTTTCTCACTAGAAATTCCACTATTGAACTTGATTTCTAAAAAATATAGTTAAAATAATTTGGAATGTTGGCTTCAACAGAAGCATATACCATCGATTAACAACCTTGGCGCGCATGGTAAGTTTGGCTTTACAGGTTTAGGAGTTATTATCATTGAAAATTAATTCACCTATTAAAAAAAGAAATGGGATTTCTACTACTGGAGCTCGACTGTTCCGCTCTGTAAATGTTAGTTCTTGTTCTTTGATCTGGTTGGACAAGCAGAATCTTCTTGTTTATGCAACTGTTATCACTTAAATAACCACTGATGGGTTAGCATAAATGCTATTTCTGTCCTCAATTCAATTTTACCAACCGATTTATTTAAAAAAGTTCTGCATCATGAGATGTCTTCCTCTTTAGATTCCTGCTAGAGTTCCATCTTAGAATACTTTGTGTGATTGGTTTATAGTGCCCATGGGTTTAAAGTACCTGTAATCTTTCCCAATGTGCCCATAGGGCCAGGTTCCTTGAGGATCACCAAGGCTGCTCTGAATGTGGGCTTGTGCCAGCACAGCAAACGGGGAAGGCATGGTTCCAGTGTTGTGTTTGGCCAGATGCATTGAATGCTCTTGAGTTAGCAGAACACCCACTTTTTTGAAGAGTGCTGGCGAGCATCTGGCAGGGTTGTCACACTGAGGGGTAATGATTTAGGGGCCCAAATTAGGCTTTACACTGTGCTTCATTTGTTCCTCAGTGTTTACAGATCATTTGCAACCACCATTCCCTCTTCTGCAGGGTCTCTGCACCTCCCTAACAAAAAAGAAAAAAAACAACCTTCCTAGCCTATCCATCACGTTCACTCCAGCCCAGTGAAGAAACAGAGCAGCACTGTAGATTAACCTTACAAGTGCAATCCAGGTACATAAGAAAATAAACTGCGCTGAGGGTCTTATGTCTTAAGGCTGAGTGTAGATTATATCTGTGGTTGATGACACTTAAAGATGGCACACTTTTATTGTATTGGACTGGTACTTTATGTCAGTTCTGGATCAAAGAAAATAGTCTACCAGAACTGATAAATTAGTAACCGACCATTTCAAGAGAATGGTAATATTAACTATACTTAACCCATTAGATGCATTCAAACTGTAAAAATAAATAAATAAATAAATTATATATATATATATGAGCTCAAGCTTGAGGAACATTATGCAAAGTTTTGTGGTTCTCTAATCTGACTGAACAAGCAGCATTCCAAGAAAACTCTTAGTTGTATTTGTAAGTGTATTTCCATAACTTATGGGCATTCTTGCAACCAGCTGCTGATATTTAGTATTTATTATCACTGTTTGCATCACTTCGCTCATCTTGATTGTGGTGTTCCAAACAGGCTGTCAGTCTGAACATTGCTTGCCAACATGCAGCGGTTGTGGCTTTGGCTTTGTTTGGAACTATTTTTGTTGGGGAAAAAATAGTTAAAATAACTAGCCATATTGTGTTTAAATGTAAGTTAATCAATATTTAAAGGCTCTGTCACATTTGCCTCTGCACTACGAAATTCTCCGGGTGAAATACAATCTCAATGGGAATCCATCCGATCAGGTATTTTGCATAATGTTGTTCCAGAGGCGAAGACATTTTCTTTGCAGAATTTTGCGTAGGGTTCAAGTTTGGTGAACTTTGACACAAATTTACTGCATTAACCAAAATTGAGTTGTTTTGTTTGGCAGTGACGTTTCATACTCGTGTAACATCCGCCCATGCTTTCTTCGCCTGTGTAATTTTTCTGTGCTAAGGTAAATATGACCAAGCCATAACTTCTTGTTTATTAACTGTTGTATAAAAGATGTGCTCATGTGATATTGCTTAAAGGAATAGATCACCCAAAAAAGAAAATACTCTCATCATTTATTCACCCTCATGCCATCCCAGACAGGTGAGAAACAGATCTATTTATTTTATATTTGATTCATAGTAAAAAAATAAATTAAAAAAAGACTTTAGCATTGATCTGTTTCTCACCAACACCTATCATATCACTCCTGAAGACATGGATTTAACCACTGTAGTCGTATCGATTTATTTTATGCTGCAAATATATGCTTTTTGAGCTACAAAGTTTTGGAACCTGTTGACTAACATTGTATGGACCCACAGAGCTGAGATATTCTCCTAAAAACCTTTGTTTGTTTTCAGCAAAAGAGAGTCATACACATCTGGGATGGCTTGAGGAATGATGAGAGAATTTTCATTTTGGGTGAAGTATTCCTTTAACTCATAAGATGCATTAAAAAGTTACAAGATTATTACTTTGTTGGAGAGTCTAATAGTCGGTTTGCTCCTCAGCACTGGACAAAGTACATTTTAGAGGAGATATTTTAATGAGTTCGTACTGATCTGCATACGCCTGAGGGATCAGGCTCTCCGCAGGGTTCCCGACTTCCAGCGACTGTTTTTCAATCTTGACTTGAGACAAATCATTAGATATTAAACAAATCATCAGTGCTCTCAGCTCTTTTAAAATTCTAATGAAAATGAAATGTTGTAGCATGGTGCACTAGCTGTGTTTGTTGTGTAATTTGAGATAAGGAGATGGTTGGGGCATGAGAATGCAAAAATGAGAAAGCTATTAAACCCTATGAGTTTAAAACTTGATGTTGAATAGTTAATAACAGTGTTGTAGTCAAGTCACTAGATCTCGAGTCTGAGTCGAGTCCGAGTCCACACTGATAAGTCTGAGTCCAAGTCCAAGCCACCAATACTGCGTCCGAGTCAAGTCCAAGTCGAGTCGGCAATAACTGCATACAAGTTTGAGTTATGTGTCCTTGACTATGTCATAAAATAAGCAAAAATTAACAATTCTTTTGCCATTTTAAGTTTATTGACACACACACACACATTCAGCCTTTCAAAGTGTATTTTACAAGAAACCATACACAAAATAACATTACCATCTCTGTGGGGTTTTTTTTTCTTAATGTTACTTGAATGTTTGATATTGCTTTTAAAAACGTTAAGCAGTTTCCTTCATTTGTTTCTTTGTTCTTATTTTAGTACTAAGTGTTTCTTTGTCTTGAATGATTACTTGAGAACTTCATAAAATTCTATCATCTATCTATCTATCTATCTATCTATCTGTCAGAAAAATAACTTTCCACTCTAAACAACAGTGCCTTCTTGCCATTTATTTGAAGTTTATTTTATTTTATTTTTTTCTCAGGTATCGTCCTCTAGTGTTATATTATCAAAATGTTGTATAATTCAGGCGTTGGAGCAATTCACATGATTTTCATGGATGGATGGATGTTTGTCCTTTTAATAATGGGATTACTTCACTGTTTTAGCCTACATTTGTGATAAACTCGCATCACACGAGCCAGGCTCCGTCTCTATGTAAAACTGCACCTGTCATAAATGCATGAACACACGTCAACATGATCTTATGTTCTCATTATAATTATAACTCATAATAATGTTTTACGATTTTGTTCCATGTATTATGCACCACCGACCAAATGGAGAGTTGATTCCTCAAACTCCGGTATTCTCCCTCGCTATACCATGTATACAGAGGCAGAATATTTGTGTAATGCTGGGTCGTGGAGAGGAAGAGAGGAGACGCGAGTAGATACTTTAAATCTTTTAATAATAAACGCTGGAGTGGAACAAACGCTGGAGTGGAACAAACAATTAAGCTAAACTTCACAAAATTACCATTAAATGTAACACTTCATCAACACAACGTGACACTTCAAGGACTGACAAAAGAATGAGCAAAACTAGAGGATATTTTTAGAAAAGGAGCTAAATGAGGGAATGGAAGACAGGTGAGGATAATAAGGAACAGATGGAAGTGATGAGGGTAGTGAAACATGGGAGATGTAGTCCAGAGGAAAACTTCAAAATAAGAGTCCTTGAAGAACGCGAGGGAGTCAGACTGTGACAATTTGAATGAATAAACAGAGGCAGAGTTATTTTGCGTTATAATGGATTTGCGAGTACACATGACATGTTTTGAGTGGCACACGCACTCTCTGAACGAGAGCAGGGAGATTTGAGAGTGCACGTTCAGTTTTGAATGAAAGCAAAGGAAATCTCCGTACGAGCACAGAGATTCGCGCTCGCCCAACCGGTACATGGCATGGCTTGTTTGTGATCTCATGCCATAAAAGGGCAGGATGCAAAAGTTAATGGTTGCAACGAGTCCTCTCCTTCAAGTCAGAATGCACTCAATGCTTGAGTCCAAGTCTGAGTCATTAGTGTTCAAGTCCGAGACGAGTCACGATTCATCAATATGGCGGACTCGAGTACTACAACACTGGTTACTAACATATCTTCGTTAATATATTAAGTATTATGTTAAAAGAAACAATAGCAACTGCAGGAACAGTACTAGAAATATGCAGTCTATCTACATTGCACATCCTTTACAGTTGTGCTATTTGGATGTATTTTATAGCTTTTTGCAAAGAGATGTTTGTTGTAACTGTAACAAAAGTATCAAAGGCAGTTGTTATAGCACTGTAGCACAGGAAGGCATAAAACTAGCAGTAGTGAAAATAAACATAGTGGCGGTAGTAGTAGTATTAGTAAGGGCAGTAAAAGTTGTAGGAGTACTATCAAAAGCAGTAGTTATATAAATAGCAGCAGTGGTTGTCGCGGTTATAGTGCTGTTAGTGGTCATAGGCTAAGGCCAGTGGTACCAGACCAATGTGGTGAGCTGAAACAGTACAAAAATTTAAGGCTCAAATGTGGATGAGACACTGAAAAAAAAAAAAAAGGATTTTGAAACAGTCTTGGCAACCGCATCAACAAGCACTTTTATGGCCACTGTTGAATTATTATTTTTTCCATAACAACCAGGTTTACCAGACATCAACTGAAGGGTGGTACAACAACTCAAGAGCTCCGAGTTATTTCACATTAATCGAGTTAGTGCATAAGTTTAAAGTTGGAAGGATGCTCTTTTTCTCTGGTTATGAAAGTCTTTATTTTAACTGCAAATTCACCATAATCTCAGTAATTCCTTCATTCAGTTTCATGCTCTCCTTACCTCTGATCCTTTGATACGGGGTGGTTTGGATACTGAATACTACCCAGAAAATGCCTTTTCTCTCCTCCACTAATCCACTCAATCATATGCTAACATCTTGGCCGGCATTTGCAGACAGTCTGCAGAGTTGGGCTCCTCTTTGCCACTATCTCCTGGCTCCTAACTCCACCATGACTGAACAGGAGCCATCGGAGCCTATATTTGCCGCACTTAAGCTGATTTTTGGAGGCTTGGGCCAATCCTGCGGTTGGTAAAAGAAAGCCATTAATATCAACTTTTGTCTCAACGTAAAGTGAAAAATGTTGTCTGTCTATGTATGCAAAAGCCTAATGGAATGAAAAGACTGACCACAAAAGGATTACACTTGGCCTGACGTCCTTAAACGTCATTCATGCAAAAACATTTTGACAGCAAAAACCAAATTCCACGAGGATTTGGTTTCTACTCCTCTCCATTGTCATTCCCAGGTTTTTAAACACGCTTTCATGACTCTGTTGACCACCCTCGGTAGAATGGCATAAGGGCCCAGTGAAAGAGAGCAAAACTAGAGCCAGAAAAAAGTGAATTGATCCAAACCTGATGTATAGCAAAATGTACAGCTCTTCTACAGTGGCCCCAAAAAGTATTTGTACAATTAAGCTACACTTATAAATGTGTACATTTCATTGCATATGTAAATAAAACATCAAACCAAGTGGCATCTGCAAACAAATGATGCTAAACCTCTTCTCTTTTAGTTTCTTTGTCATTTTTGCAATTATTTTTAACCAACTGGCCCCAATGTTATTTTTTGTGAATACTGTATGGTCTCTTCATAGAACTCTCTACTGCATATGACCCCATGTGGCGAAAAGGACTCTGTCGCCATGTCCTGTCGCCCCACAGGCTCATTACCAAAATGACAAGCAACCAAAGATTCAGGGTGCACCTTGGTAAGACTGTCAGTAGCCCTTGTAGATTGAACAATGACTACCCCATGGATCTGTACTTGCACCAGCAGTTCAATCTTTGTACCAGTGATCTTCCAACCACCATGTCCAGCAAATGTATGTATGCAGATGATATTGCCATTGCAACGCAGGCCCAATGCAGCACCAAAGGCTGTAGAAGAGGTCTTGGGGCAAGACTTCTAAATACTTGAAGCCTACATCAGGGCATGGAAGCTTAAGCCCAATGCCTCCAAAACCCCAGTCTCTGCCTTGCACCTGAGCAACATCCAGGCAAGGAAGACCCTAAAAGTACATTTCTGAAGCATGCCAGAATCTGTGTAATTGCACACACACTCAACTACCACAAACACCTTAAAGGGTCACACTTTATATTAGGGGTCTTTAACTACTATGTACTAACATTAAAATACATACAATTATACAATTGTACATACAATTATTAACTGTGTAACTATTTTGTTCTGAAAATTCTCACATGGTTCACATTTGCTGCAGCTGAGGTTGAGTAGGGTTAGGGGTCGGAGTTAAGCTGGCTCTACACTAGCTGATTTTTCCAATGATATTCAAGTGTTAGCTTAATTAACATGATCACTGGCCAGGCAGAGGGAAACAGAGCGCCCGTTAGCACCTCTCAGCAGGAGGTGTTAATCACTTGACTGTCTGGACTCCCAGCTGAGTTAATGCCTTGAAACACTGAAAATACACAAAAGTGGTCGAAGATCACTGCCGAACTCAGTGTTCATGGTATGATTTAAATATACAATAACGATTATGAGTAGCCAGGTTGTAATTAATATTTATACTACTGCTGCAGTGATAAGGCACACAACAAAGTCAAAGGCAGTCACTAAGTGTGACACCTTCCCTCTGTTTTTAATCGTTAAATGTGACAGGCTCACAGACTAGGAGGGCGAGATTAGCGAAAACAGTCATTAAGTGTGACACCCCCCCACCCAATTCCAATTGTTCTCAGTCTGCTAGTGTAGAGCCAGCTTTAGGCTTTAGGGTAAGGGTTGGGTTAGAGATGTGTACTGGGTTAAATGAAGGTACTTTAAATATAAGTACAATGCTACACCATATATGTACATTATAAAGTATATTGTACCAAATGCTTAAGTACATAGTAGTTAAAAACACCTAATATAAAGTGGGACCACCTAAAGAAACTAACAAGAAAATAACAGTCAGGATCAATGTCATTCAGAAGCTTGCTGAAACATCTTGGGGGTGCGATGCTTGCACAATCCGAACATCAGCGCTAGCCCTAGTCCACTCTACAACAGAATATTGTGCACCAGTATGGTGCAATAGTCCCCATATAAACCTCATCAACACGGAGATCAATGCTACCCTCTGTACGGTGAGCGGCACACTCAAATCAACATCGCTCCCATGGTTGCCAGTACTTGCCAACATCTCACCATCCAAAATCTGCTGTGACTTTGCAACCATCCACAAAAACAAACAAGATCCAGGGCCTTGCAACCACACCACAACCCTGATTAAACCAGAAAACAATTGTAGATCCAAGCCATGGCCTTGATCGCCGAAGAGAGAGATGTGAATGCTCGGTGTCTTGAATCATTGTCCCGTGCCAATGTCCAGAATAAGAACCTGAACCTGGATCCAAAGAAAGAAGTGCTTGGTTTTTCCCTACTTCGACAATCATGGACTGCAATAAACTGGGCCCGAACCTGCCATGAAAGATGTGCCTACCTCTTCCATAAGTGTTAGATCAAGGATTCACCAAAGTGTGATTGTGGTGAGGTGCCATAAGCCACATTACAGATGACTGCCCTATTCACGCCTGCCCTGGAGGTCCCGCCGTCCTTGTTCACACAGCATCCCTGAGTGCTCTGGAATAGAACTAAAACCGGAAACTCCAATTATAATCAGCCTGTTGCTTTTCCAACTGCCATGTGAAAAAAAGATGAGGTGAATAGATAAGGTCAAATGGTTGCACTTTATTTTACAGTATGTGTACTTTCAGTATACTTAGTGTACTTACCCAAGAAAGTACTGAGTAATATTAGGTAACTACATGTACTTAATATGCACTGTAAAACCCAATAAGTTAATTTAACACAAAAAAATTGTTGAAACTGATTTCATCGAAAATTTTAAGTGACTAACTCAATTTTGTAAGTTAAAGAAACATTTTTTATTAAGTAGCTTTTACTAGGTAATTTTAAGTGACACTAACTAAAACATTCTTGATTAAATCATGGTTTAAGGTTAGGGTTGAGGTTAGGTTTAGGGTTAGTACCAAGTAATAACTAGGTAACCTAGTTATTACTAGGTACTAGTTGTTGTAATTATATAGAACTTAAATATAGAATAGTACTGTAAAATAAAGTGTTACCAGTGAAATTATGTGACTGTGGTGACATTTTTGCAAAATGAGATTACATGGTTCCTTACACATATCACGGCAGTTCTGAGGTGAAATGTCCACTAAGTGGTGCTAAAAGAGAGTAAGATTCAAATGCTTTAAACAGATGAGGTATCAGCAAAATATACCTCCCTACCCTAAACCTTAAACTTAAACCTAACCGACAGTCCCATAAAAAGCAAATGTGACATGAAAATGCAATTGCTAAAGCAACCCTGTAATATTTTCAGGTGTTTCTATGGCAATTTCGACTCACATGCCGACTCGCTCTTCAAGATTCATACTCCAGTCCTTTGCATGGCAAGTGTAACGCTCTATTATTTGGGCAACCTTATTGAAAAATAAGTGTTTATGAACTGATAATCTGCAGTTTTATTGGTGATTTAGTAACGTTATTCTATAAGATCAGCTTGTCAAATTCACACAGGTGTCATAGCAGAGTAACCACAGGTGTAAATCATCCCATTAGCTATGTTCCAGTCAGTTTGACAACCAGAAAGTGTCTAAATAATTGTGGTACTTTCATACTTTTTATATTAACAGTTGCATCATAATTTAAAAGCTAACAAACTTAGTTTTGTGCAATGATTTGCTTGAAAATTGTGCTTGTACTATCTTTCTGTAAAATGAATGGCAGTTGCTTTTTATATTTTGTCAACTAATGCAATGACATTCATACATGTTTAAGGGTGGCTTAAGTGTCTAAATACATTTGGGGCCATTGTATGTTATACTAGTGGGTTCTGCTGTGTATCTTGTCCTATTTGCTTTCAAAATGAAATCTTTCCATCAATAAAGTGTACCCAATTCCAAATTACTTCCCATTATAAAAGTTACTGTTTTATGAAGATTAATTGGAATTCTCACAGGTTTGACAGGTGATGGCAGTAGAACACCCACAATGTATGTGTCATCAATCACCTGGAAGCATAATTTGAGAGAGCCATAAAGACCTTTTCCAGAGTGAAAAAATACACTCCTCTGGTGAGAAGACAGATGAATGAGACAGTTAAATGAGAATTTATTGACCACTTGGTTGATTTTTGTTGAGTTTATTTTATTTGTGTTTTCATTTTGCCAATTTTAATAAAGCCCAGATTTTCTTTCCAAGAATATCTCAAAATTGAGCTAAATCCTGACTCAACACATACCCAAGAGCCGGTTGCCAAAAAACAGGCATTCTTCCTTTAATATGATCATGGCTTTGTGGTGAAGGCACTCTGACTTAGAAGAGCAGAATAACTTTAAACAACTCAAAAGATGGATAACATGGCAACAGGAAGGTGATGCATGGTGTCACATCCTGGCACGAGAGATTGGCGACCAATAATCAGCAGCTATGACACACACAGCACTTCAATGACCCAGAGATTTAAGCGTGACTAAAAATACTGTGAGGAAAAAAGCAACTATTAATAACTTTGCCGTGAGAGGAAAGAGTGGATTACTGCAACAATGAGCCATGAGTCACACACATGCACACTTGGACCTTGAAGCGACTGGGATACAAAAATTGGTACCAGCTGTCTGCCCAGCAAATATGTTGCTACGAAAGGCAAAAGTGTCCAAATGTGAGGAATTGATAATTTACTCATAAAATCTGGCCACTTAAGAAACCTCAGGCATATATGCTTCCATTTATGTGTGGTGATTCTGGCTCTTCTCCACTCTTTTTGCCTTAGCTTTGGAGTCCAGTACTGCATGTGAATGCTGGAGATGTTAGATCCGTACCTACATTCCAGGTGGTTTAGCAGCAAGTGACACGGGCCACTTGATACACTTTAAACCCATATGGTGCTGAAGGAAGACATCTTTTAGAGTTCACTGGACAAAATTCTTTACACTGAAAAATGTTTTAACTTAAAAATGTGCATCATGTAGTAATATCAAAACTAACTGGTTTGATTCAAATCAAAAATATTTTTTATCACCACTGAATCAACCTGAATAACTTGGGTTACACCAAGAAAAGAAATTTTAAAGGTTAGATCAAGTAGAAATAGCTTCTTAAGGTAACAATTTTAGGTTATCACTATTTACAGTGTAAAAAGGTTATGAAGAATTAATAAAATGGAGACGTCACATTAAAATAAATGATCTATGATTCCCTCACAAATATTTACCATAGTAACCATGGTATTTGTAGTAAAATTATTGCAACCACAAAATTAACCATGCTTACAACAGTCATGGTTACTACAATATTCAGGGGCAGGGCCGGAGTGGCAATAGGGAAGATCGGGAGAATTCCCACTGGGCCGGTCAAAAATTGGGCCGGTTAGGTCCGCATGTTGATTGACAAACTTTCATCATATGTCACATAACAATTGCCAACAGTCCATAACATCCGGTATTTAAAGGATCAGTCTGTATTTTATCATCTCACACCCAAACAAATGAGAGAGTAGCCTGTGAGAGACGAAACTGATGTGCTTCACTTGACAGCGCGGGAAGGATCACGGAAGATCCATCGAGAACAGATAGGCTACTAATAGCTGAATGGATGAACGTGCTTCATGTAGCCTACAAGATCATCACAAGTTTAATACTGACTGTATTAATCTCTGAAATCCTCTTCCCTAGCAGTGCAGAATGATAATAGCAAAATTATTTTTTGTCACAAAATAACAGAATACTTAAAGTAAATGAATACAGATGCAACAGCATGACACGGTACGAAAATAATGGGACTTTACAGTTCTCAAAAGATTAAACTCAACGAAAAACAAACTGCACAGAATGCCTTCAATGTTGTATAATGCGATAAAACCCTCTTAAAGAGACAGTAACCATTTTGCCTGTCCTGAACATTTACATTCCAAGTAAAAGAAAAGTACAAATGTGTTATTTTTATTCCTTTATTTCATTCTTATCATTGTAAAATGGCACGTTTTTGAATGGCATGTAAAAAAGTAAAAACAATCATTCAACCTTAATTGTTTCACTGGATCTGTTGCTATTTTAATTATCTAAAATACAAAGCACTGACCATTTAAAGTGTGAGCCTGTACATCTTGAAAGAGTTATAAACATTTACAGTTCTATAGTGTTATGTGCCTAGATAGTCTTTAAAATAAACTTAGTTTACCCAAAAATTTAATTTCTCTCATCATTTACTCACCCTCATGCCATCCCAGATGTGTATGACTTTCTGTCTTCTGCTGAACACAAATTAAGCTTTTTAGAAGAATTTCTCAGTTCTGTTGGTCCTTTCAATGCAAGTGAATGGTGATCAGAACTCATAAGGTATAGAAATCACATAAATGCAGCATAAAAGTAATCCATACAACTCCAGTGGTTTAATCTATGTCTTCAGAAGTGATATGATAGGTGTGGGTGAGAAACAGATCAATATTTAAGTTTTTTTTTTTTTTTTTACTATAAATTCTCCTCCCTGCCCAGTAGGGGGTGATATGCTTATGTAAATCACCAAAAACAGAAGAAGAACTCTTAAGAGAGAAGAGTGCTTATGAAAATGACTTAATTATTGATATGTTTCTCACCGCTTCTCATTTACTTGCATTGAATGGACCAACAGTTCTTCTAAACATCTTCATTCATGTTCTGCAAAAGAAAGTCATACACATCTGGGATGGCATGAGGCTGAGGAAATGATCAAATATCCCTTTAACATTCACTTATTTTTACAACACATACAATGATGTCTTATGACAAAGTGAAAATCTTAGTGAATGCCTTATGTGGTATAATGATATGGAGAGCTTAAATCATTTTCAAGTAATTGCATATATTGCATATTTTTGCTGTGATCTTGTTTTATTGTTATCATCTTCACCTCCAACCCCCCTTTTGGGTGTGGGCTGACTTGAACATGACATCCCGGGCTGAATATGAATCCCACTCTGGCCCTGTTCAGGGGTGTAGCATCAAATATTTGGCCACAGGAACTATTTTAGGGCTGCCTAAATAATTTTAGTGTCGTGGGGGTAATATTTAAACGTTTTTTAGATGGAAATATAACAGTGCTATATTATGTACAAGTAATTCCTCAGGACTTCAGGAAGGTGGTTCTTAAAGGTCAAGGGGGTGGCCGCTTCCAATATCAAGGGGTGATCGACCTTCGGATCCCTGCAGGGTCGGCGCCACAGGGGGCACCAGGGGGCAGTGCCCCCTCAGCCAGACCACTGTGCCCCCTTTGTCAAAATGTTGTATTTGAGCCAATTTTTATAATTTAGTTTTTATCTTTTAAATGTGTTTTACTTTTTTGACAGCCTAAATATTCAACTCAATTGTACAATAAATTAAATAAACAAAGCAAATTAATCCTAAAACTATTTGTGGTCTTTCAGGTTACTGCTCTCTTCTTAAATAGAAAAATGTTGTCTGCCATATAATTCAGTCAGAGCTCAGAGCCTCAATTGCTAAAAGAAGGAAATGGATTTAAGAAAAGGAATTTACCTAGGATAAGGATTTAACTAAAAAGTGCAAGCATAAGTAGAGAGATCCTCAAGACAAGAGGACACTCTGTGCGTTCAGTTGTTCTAATTGTGAGTACAGCGGTTTACTACCTTTTGCTGTGTTTTGTTAATGAATTTACATTAAGTTGTCTAAAACAATTATTTAGGTTGATAAATGGATAGGATTTCATGCACTCAAACAAACAAAAATCATAACAAAATTCCATCAAATTGAATTAAGGTTGATAAAAAAATAAATAAATTATATATATATATATATTGAGGTTTAAATCGTTTAATTTTGTTTCAGATTACTCAAAATTCATGGAATTGTGTTATGAAATGCGTAAATCTTAAATATAGTACATTTTCTGGAGTGTGCGCTCCAGGAGATCATTTGATTAGACATTTATTAGACAAAAAAAATTTAGATTTCGCTTTTTGTTTATTTTGAATATTTGTGCCATTTTTTAAAGTGCTGACATGCCACAATTTCAGACGCATGTATACAGGCGAGGGATAAAGAAGCGTCTTCTGGCTGCAGTGTCTGCTTCACAGCAGTTACCATGAAATGAACATCTGCTTTAGGAGGTGTTTAGGTTAGTGTGGTTTGCAAGCCTCAATCCAGTTTTTTTTCGATGGTATGTGAAACTCTCATTAATAATTTTAGTTACTGTTTGTTTTTTAATTAACATTTGCCTCATACTTATTTTTAAATAATTAATTATTAGGAAAGTGAGAAAATGAGCATACAAGAAATTGTAACTGTTAAAGCTTTTTCATTGTAATAGATTTAATTTATTTAGAACGTTTGGTGATGTTTCATTTGAGCTTATGCATGTATCATAACCATGGCTCGCATTGCCTTTCAGACGGCAATGACAATATTGTGGGGGGGGGGACTTAATTTTCAGCAACGTTACATCTTAGGATAAAGTGGCAAATCTGTGCCCCCTTCGAAATTTCAAATGCCCCCTCGGGTAAATTATCCTGGCTCCGACTCTGGATCCCTGGGACACCTGTTCAGCGTTTCCACTGGAGGGATGCCCCGAGCTTAGTTTTAAATTCTTACAGTATGTCTTATTTTCTTGTTTTTGAGTGATATATCTTTTATTTTCTTTATCATTTCCATGTTAAGCACTTTGAATTACCACTGTGCATGAAACTGCTAAATAAATAAACTTGCCTTGCCTTACCTAATTAACTTTTTATTTTCAAACAAAAATTATACTTTCAATCAAGAAATAAAAAAATAAAAATAAAAAAACACTGCCTACTAACAAAATAAATTATACATGTATACATTTCTGAGTTTTCTTGTTCACAAAATCACCATAAGGTCTTTGAAATGAGAGGAGTGCCAGGTTGCTCAGACTATCCTGATGCATTATTGCTTCAAGGCAATTTTTGCCATTTTTGGTGGCTTAATGTGAGTAATATTCCACATGTATCTAATTGAGTTCTGCTAGGGAAAACAACATCATACTTTAGGCATCATACTATAGATAAACCTCTGATTGTAAATTTTTTACTGAGGTAAAAGATGTTTGAAGATTTGCAGCAGATGTTTCCTTTCACGTCACTTTATTTAACAATGGTCAGATTATTGTTCTCACAGTTTAGTGTAAATCATGTAGTTGCTAATAATGTTGCTGGCCAACTGGTGAATAATTCCATTTTATTTACTTGCCAAAGGCAATTTTTTTCATTGCACTTGGCACATGATGAGTCAGTGTTAATTTCACATTTATCAATATACTGAATATCAATATTGCCTTTCAATGGGCTCCCCTCCAGTTGGGGGGGGGGGGTTGGTGGTACAATACCCCCGTCTGAAACCCTTGACAATTGAATCAAAATAATGGTTTCCGCCCAAACACCATGGTTACTATGGTCAGGGTAACTACAGACATGGTAACTACAATGTTACTATAGTAAAACTATAGTTTCCATCAAAAAAAACTTGGTTACTACAGTTATGGTTGCTAAAATATTACATAGTAAAACCATAGTTTTCATAGGGGTTAAAAAAAATAGGGTGACAACATTACATTGAATATTTATAGCCTACTTAAAGGATTAGTTCACCCAAAAATGAAAATTCAGTCACAGTTTATTCACCCCTGTGTTGTTAAAACTAAATATGACTTTTTTTTTCTTAACACAAAGGGAGAAATTGTGAAAAAAATGTTGTGCTCAGTGATGTCATACAATGGAAGTTTAGTAGTAGTGCCTTCAGCTAACAACTGTTTTAAATCTAAATATGACATTAAACTTGAATGTTCCACTTCAACTCAAAAAGAATGTGCAAAATTATTGACAGGCAGAAAGCACAAAGTCTTCTGATTTGCCGGTCAAAAAATGTGTCTGTGACCTGTGGTCACATTTTTGTTTGCTGTCACAGACACTGGTAAGATATCCCTGGACATTTATTTCAGTGATATTTTTCAGGGAGATAATATTTTTGCATACCATTCCGTTAAAAATAGCTTACAGCACCTCTACTCTACACTTATAAACTAGAAAACACCCTATTTTATAAAACTGAATCGAAATACACTATATTTATATACTATAAAGAGCTGCAATACACTAAATATTTCACTTTAAAAGAAGGCAAAGTACCTTTAAGGCTGTACGGGGCTCAAGTGAATAGTTAATAATTTATGTGAAATAGTTCAGTTACATGAACCGTCCGAAAGAAACAAATTTCTAGTTCCAAACGCTAAATAGAAAGACAATGTTTATTTTAACTGATTCATTTACATTAACTGGCTGATAGAACAGTTTCACATGATTTGGACTTCCCCAGTGCAACATATGAGAGAGAGAGGACAGTTTAGGTGAGTGCAATTGATTTCTCCCTCGGCTTCATTGCTGCATTCACAATACAAATGTAGTATTTATGGTGCTACACCGCTAATCGTCAGAAAATATAGCTTGTTACTGTATTTCATTTATTATTTTTCCTTGCAGAAGTTTGTATTCACAAGTGTAAATTCTCAAAGAAAAAACCTGCATTCTTTATTTTTTTTAAGAAAGATGACTTTGACTATATATATATAAAAAAGAAAAAAAAAAAGAAAATACAAAAGAAATCTGAGTATGCTATTGAAAATTTTAGTTAAGCTAGCATCATTAGTTCATTACTCCCCAACACTGGATATAACAGTAATTGTTTCTACAATAAAATCTGAAAAAAATGTAAAATGTATAACACCTAGTGTAGCAAAGCACCAACTCATAAAACGTAACTTTTCAATAAATCAATAAAACTACATCTTTTCCATGTAAATCTGAGTTTTTGTCCTATCAAGCTACGACAACAACAAATGATGAGCGAGAGGATGTTTGTGCTGTTTAATTTGTGAACAAATCTGTGTTTTTGAATGAATATTTTAAGGTTACAAATCGTTCTCATTCACAACGCATTAACTCAAATGAACTAAAAACTTTTTCATTAACCTCTTGTCCGCTTGATTTTTGTTTGCACTGTTATTTGCACTCTCTGATTGGCCAGCATTCTGTTTGGCTGCTCCCATGACTTTTTAAAAAAAATATGCAGAATCTAGTGCTGTCAGACATAGATGTCATTTCTCAGGACACTTATTGTAGTGATATGATATCAGTCACATATTAGGGACATTTTATAAAAATATATACAATTGCTTACAGCACCTTCAAGCAAGACAAATTAAACCTAAATGTGCAATCAAATATTTAAAAGTGTGCCTTAGTACAGAAGTAGACTGAATGCCTTTCTTTATAGTCTGGACTATAACAAGACTCTGTGACTCAGTGGATTCCTGTCACAAGTGTCAAGCTCAACGAATGACTCAGAAACCTTAAAATAAGGGCTTTACTCCTGTGTCATATCCAGAGTTGACCAATGCCTTTCATTTCAAGCCGCTGGCTTGGCAGACTAATATCAAAATATATTACTCACTTCCAAGGCATTACAAAGTATAGAAAGGCTAATTATACATACACAATTAAGCCAAAACAGCAACTGATAATGCAGTATATCATAAATAATTCTGAGTACATATAATTGGGTCAGAGTAAGTACTTACATTTGGCTAACCAATGCAGAAGAAGAATGTGTCACATGTCTCTATTTAAAACAGTGGTGACATGATCTTAACACTTACTCTGGTGACTCTGGTGACTTTTCCCTGGAAAAAATACAAATAAAAAAAATCACTCTCTCATGTACACACAGACTCACACACAAACTCATCATAGCACCGATGTGCTTTTGGTTTAATGGTCAAGAGCATGCTGCAGCCTGTATAACTCAGAGAGGAGCACTCTGTTGATACTACTATTTTATATGTCAATAAGATATTATTCAGAATCACTGGGCTCTTGTATGACTTGAAAAGCCACACCTGTGGACTAGTGATCCCTCATATGAGGGCGTGGGGAATAGGTTCAAATGCTATGCTGAAGACCCCCATAACTTGAATATCTGAGAAATCTGCTGTTTCTAATGAAACCCTTTGTTAGGTACCCAGATCAATTTTGAAAGAAGCCCTGCTAAACCTGCAAGTTTAGGTTCTGGGTCTAGTAGGGGAAAAAGCAAAGAAAAATTATACATTCTCTACACTATATATTTTTGCAGTACTTTTGAAAATGGCCTCTGATATTGATGTTCAGTTGCATGGATCTGAGTTGTAACCACCATAGACACTGAGGGGGATATATATACCCCCATATTATATGATAAGTGGTATTGGTTTTATAATGACACATTCTTCAAGGTGCACATAGAAATTTTTTCCTCATTAAAAAAAGATTTACTCCCAAAAAAATTGAATACTAATTTTTAAACATGCATTAAATCATGAGCCCTCACATGCGATCAAGACTCCAGTCATATTAACCAAGTACCATAGTAACCTAATAAAAGCTCCTTTATTCTAGATGGAGAGGTTCCCCTCATGGGGGAAGCCATGTTAGGATCACATGAGCAGCTGAATATTAATTTCTATTAATTTCTTAATTTCTGTAACCACCCTGTTATTGGACACAAACACTCATGTATTAAATTAATAATGGCTGGTGAATAGTGAATTTCTACAATGATATTAGTATCTAAAAAGTATTGTGTTTGTATGATGCTGCATCCATCAGTGTAAGTCCCAGACGACATATTAAAAAAGTTACTGAGTGCACATTTTAACTTTTTTTTTTTTTTTTTTAGTCTTGAATATTTGGTTAAATCCATGCATATTGCCTACTAATACATTTTCAACATTAAAAGTTGTATACGATCAGTGTTAGATTGGCCTGGGGACGGATGTTTGGGGTCTAATTAGGGTGACAGGTTTTTCTTTGATGCATTTGTCAGCTTTTTTATATATATATATATATGTATATATATATATATATATATATATATATATATATACAGGTGCATCTCAATAAATTACAATGTCGTGGAAAAGTTCATTTATTTCAGTAATTCAACTCAAATTGTGAAACTCGTGTATTAAAGAAATTCAATGCACACAGACTGAAGTAGTTTAAGTCTTTGGTTCTTTTAATTGTGATGATTTTGGCTCACATTTAACAAAAACCCACCAATTCACTATCTCAAAAAATTAGAATATGGTGACATGCCAATCAGCTAATCAACTCAAAACACCTGCAAAGGTTTCCTGAGCCTTCAAAATGGTCTCTCAGTTTGGTTCACTAGGCTACACAATCATGGGGAAGACTGCTGATCTGACAGTTGTCCAGAAGACAATCATTGACACCCTTCACAAGGAGGGTAAGCCACAAACATTCATTGCCAAAGAAGCTGGCTGTTCACAGAGAGCTGTATCCAAGCATGTTAACAGAAAGTTGAGTGGAAGGAAAAAGTGTGGAAGAAAAAGACGCACAACCAACCGAGAGAACCACAGCCTTATGAGGATTGTCAAGCAAAATCGATTCAAGAATTTGGGAGAACTTCACAAGGAATGGACTGAGGCTGGGGTCAAGGCATCAAGAGCCACCACACACAGACATGTCAAGGAATTTGGCTACAGTTGTCGTATTCCTCTTGTTAAGCCACTCCTGAACCACAGACAACGTCAGAGGCGTCTTACCTGGGCTAAGGAAAAGAAGAACTGGACTGTTGCCCAGTGGTCCAAAGTCCTCTTTTCAGATGAGAGCAAGTTTTATATTTCATTTGGAAACCAAGGTCCTAGAGTCTGGAGGAAGGGTGGAGAAGCTCATTGCCCAAGTTGCTTGAAGTCCAGTGTTAAGTTTCCACAGTCTGTGATGATTTGGGGTGCAATGTCATCTGCTGGTGTTGGTCACTGCACCCGTTTACCAAGAAATTTTGGAGCACTTCATGCTTCCTTCTGCTGACCAGCTTTTTAAAGATGCTGATTTCATTTTCCAGCAGGATTTGGCACCTGCCCACACTGCCAAAAGCACCAAAAGTTGGTTAAATGACCATGGTGTTGGTGTGCTTGACTGGCCAGCAAACTCACCAGACCTGAACCCCATAGAGAATCTATGGGGTATTGTCAAGAGGAAAATGAGAAACAAGAGACCAAAAAATGCAGATGAGCTGAAGGCCACTGTCAAAGAAACCTGGGCTTCCATACCACCTCAGCAGTGCCACAAACTGATCACCTCCATGCCACGCCGAATTGAGGCAGTAATTAAAGCAAAAGGAGCCCCTACCAAGTATTGAGTACATATACAGTAAATGAACATACTTTCCAGAAGGCCAACAATTCACTAAAAATGTTTTTTTTATTGGCCTTATGATGTATTCTAATTTGTTGAGATAGTGAATTGGTGGGTTTTTGTTAAATGTGAGCCAAAATCATCACAATTAAAAGAACCAAAGACTTAAACTACTTCAGTCTGTGTGCATTGAATTTATTTAATACACGAGTTTCACAATTTGAGTTAAATTACTGAAATAAATTAACTTTTCCACGACATTCTTATTTATTGAGATGCACCTGTATATATTGAGAGGCTCTTGGTTTATCTGGACATGTACATGAATGATTGTTTTTATTAATTCAGTGGGTTGTAATGCTGCATTCCAGACAACTTGGACCCCAGAATCTTCCCACCTCTTACTTGAAAATAATCACTGCAAAGCCACTCAAAGTCAGATATCCGACTTTTTAAGTCGGGGTAGATCGATCAGTGAGATGGTGGCAGCCAAAGAGTATAAACTGGAGCTGGGTTTTGTGAAACGTAAAAACAAACTTTTAAGTATTTTCACTGCAATGAAATGTGTGAATATGCAATATACAATAAATATACAAGAGGATATTAAGAAGAATTGGTTGTGAATCAACCAATTCCTTCATTTTTACCTATTTTGCTCTTTAAATAGCTACTAGATAGTCAGCTAGTTAGCATCTGGAAGGCTGTGCATTTGACATACAAATTATGGTGTAAATGAACTGTCAATTTAAGAGGTTTAATTTTTAAATTAAGTCTAAATTAGAATATTTCAATTAAAGTTCAATTAAAACATTTGAATTAAGAAAGCATAATGTAAACAAATAACTGCTGGGGTCCAAATAGGCCTGTGAGTATTGATTAAAACAAATTTGTCTTCTGCATACCATGGATCAGAATCCTGCGGGCACCACAGTTATAGGCAACATATCAAAACAGAAAATTATTCACATGCACAAGGAGTTGTTTTTCAGTATACCTTTTTTTGCCTTCAAGGGATCACACATAATTTGGCTTCTTAAATGGTAATGTCTCAAAATGTGAATAGCATGATATCTGGTGTCTTTTATGTCTTGGTTTATTGCATTTCAACAAAACAGAAGTAATTAGTTTGCTGCTAGAACGGCCAAAACTGATACACATTAGTCTTTATGAGAGAAACACACAAATAAAAAAAAACAGGCTAATAAAACCAGTGCACAGGCATGCAAATATCGAGTCTAATGACATAATTTGTCCTCCAGATAAAATATGAGGTATGGGAAGTTTTCAACTCGTTTTATTTAGGAGCCTTGAAGAATAATGTATGAATGCATGAACTCACGTTTATATCTATGCTAAAACTGAACTTTAAAGTTCATATGAAATTGCATTTGCTCAAATTTTACTTTTGTATTGTGGTGTAATTCTAAGTGAAATGGGATATTTATTGATACAAAAATATTGGGTGGGATTTTTTTATCCATCAGAGATTGATTGGATTCTGAAAAGTAGGCATTCAATAACAGAATGGAGCCAGACCCGAATGCTTGTTTGCAGTTGATTGTGGATGGCTAATCCCATCCTGAAACTTTATAGACATTGGTTATCATTATCCAATAACCAACAGTGGCCTAAGTGATGTCAGCTGGAAAAGGTAAGTTGTTTCGAAGGCAGAGCAAGTTATTACATTTTGATGAAAGATTATAAAGACAAACTTTCTTCGAAATAACGTACACTGATGAAACATGCATAATAAGACCAGGCATATTTATTAAGACACTTTAGTAAAATAAATACATAAAGCCTGCATGGACATTTTCTTTTGATAGTCATGCCACATTGTTTGGACTAAATGCCACTAAGACTCACTTGAATATTGCGTGCTGATTTTGTGGGTGTTAAACATACACTTTGCTTCTTTTAGTGATAGGATAATGTGTTGCAGCTCTTGTAAATGAATCAGACAACAGGAAAAACATGCAAGCTACAAAGCAAAAATACAGAAAGAGGTAGACAATCATTTCTGAGGTTAGACCGTTAGTATGTTTGCCATCACACTCAATGCCCCCACAGACCCACGCACCACCAGCATCGGCCAGGGAAGAGGTGCTGTTGGCCACACCACCATCCTCTAGGCACCAAAAAACAACAGCCTTGAACCCCAATAAATGCTCCATCTCACCAAGCCTCACAGCACTAAGAATGTGGGAGCAGCAAATAGCTGGAGGGGAAGAGATGACAGATGGCCATCCTGAAGATAATAATTACCACATATTTCTCACTGCTATGCATGTCTCTGGCATGTCCCCCCACAACACCAGGAGTCCCACAGAGAAAAAGAGAAGACAGGAAGTAAGAAATAGAGAGCGAGAGAGAGAGGGACAGATAAATTGATGGACACAGGAAGAGTTAATAAAACAAGGAAAGTAACAAGGAAGATACTGAAAATCAACTTACTGTACCTAGTGTTCATTACAAAAGTGATGTGTATCTTTTTTATCCTCAGATTTATATACAGGAGTATAACATATACTTCACACATAAAATTCATGACCACTTGCACCACACTGAAAAATATGGTAACCTAAAAAATGTGCATCACGATCACATGAGACGTCAACACATTGCTACCGAATGTTCCAGTACCCTGACATCGCCGAGTTACTGACAAATGGCATCTCCCATAAGACATTTTTGCATCAGTTCAAATGTGTTTACCTTTTCTTGAGGTGCAACTGATAGAGCGTTTTGACAGCAGCCTCAGAGATATGGGTTCTCGTTCTATGTTGAATTGGACTTACATAATCAGTGTCAAGTGTGATTTGAAGGCTGCATTTTTCCTTTACTCCACTGATGGTTAGGTTTAGGGTTTGGGGATAGAGTTAATAAAATATGCATTCCTCCTCACTGTATTACATCATTCACAGCTAAAAACACCTCTCTTTACAGCTCGCTTTTGCCGCCTCTTTGTTGACATTTCACCCAGATACAGGAGCTCACACATTCAACAAGACTTCCAGTTTCGCCCACTGGGGATAGTGGTTCCAATTTCGGTAAGCAGAATCTAATTTCAGCTTAAGAACTTTCAACCTATGTTTCCAAATTCACTGTGAGATCTGTGCCGCATGTGGTAACATCAACATTTTTGATTCAAGTGTCGCAGGGTGAGCAAGAGACAGACACAGTGGGTGTGGTGTCAAGCATCAGAGAGGCATTTATTAGAAATAATAAACATAAAATGTTCATAAAAGGGGGATAATGTGCCCATTGGGGAATTAGTGTCCAAAATAAAGGGGAATCTGGCGTCCTTGCAGTGAAGGGGGCTTTGTGAAGGATCAGGAGTAACAAAAGGAATGGTCCAGGATGTGGACATGGCATAAGGGGTGGTGGCTTCTCTGGCGGCCTGTCTTCCCAAGGGCCGCGGCGAGTGTGAGGGGAAGGCGGCCCAGCATCTATGCTTGTTGGCCGCGACGCAAGTGGAACTCCCCGGTGACTCATCTAACCTGCGCTGGGGTTCCGAGGGAGCGGGTCTAGCGTGCATCTGGGGCATCTAATTCAGCTGGTAATTAGCCAAGTGACCCTGACATGTCAGTACTTGTTCTGCTTGATTCATGTGGCATCTGATATCAGATTTCTCCTTTATTAAGTCTTCTCTTTCAAAGCTGTGCCATGCACTTAGTAGTGGAAAGATTGCTAGAAACCACTGCATACCGCCTGACCAATAACCCTCATTGCAAAAGAGTGTCAATCTTGATCTGTTTATAACTACCATGTATAAACCACATTTAAGATTCCACACATAAAAAGGTTTCCCCTTTATATGCTGACACCACAAATTGGCAGGCATCTATTGGACCCTACTGGACATGGCGGTACAATGTGGTAAAAATGAGGAGACAGTGTCAAGAGCACCTCAGATGTCCTAATTATGAGGTAGCATTCCCAGAATTCCTCTGGATGTTTGCCTCGCTAGGATCTTTCTATCTGTCTTGATGTCCAAGTTTACTGCCTTCGGAAAAATACGACATGTGCCAACAGACAAAGACGAAAAATAGATAAACAAAGGTCTGGGAGATCAAGATTACAGAGTCAGTTTCCTCAAGCCTTGGTAGAACACTCTGTAAATAACATTACCACCATTATTGCAAGGATGCCATACTTTTTATTGAGCTTTTATATCATTAGGGTGACTTGCAATGCATTTTGGAATCAGGCTGATATGACTGACCTATCATTATACAGAGCCAGTCTGGACTCTTATCAAGATTTTTTGCCCATCATGAATTGGCATACATTTGATAAATTCCTATCCATTGTGAAATTACATCTCTGCGTGGAAAACATTCTGGAAAACCTTCTTCTCTGAGAGCTGATGTGAAATTGAATGCTTGTGCCAGCATAGCTGGAGAACACTTCACTCTTATTTTAAAACTGATGTAACTTTTTCAATGTTAAAAAACTTTCTCCCTCCTTAATATTCAGGGACAACTATAAGTAAGCAATTCGTACGTAGGTTAATTTTTAAAAGATTCTTTGCTTTTTTGTCTAAGCACCCTTGTCGCTCCACAGTAACATTGTCAATGGGGTGAGTTTTAGGCGAGACTGTCTGTTTGTTCGATCAAGAGCAGATGGGGAAGTATTCGGGAAAGCTATTTGACAACAATGTTTATGGTAGCACAGAAATTACACACTTCCAACAAGATCACAGGGGAAGTTGACATGTTGGTACCACATGTTACAGTATCCTGCCATCAACCCAATTCTGCTGAGTTACTGATAAGCGGCATCTTGCATCAGATATTTTTACATCAGTTGAAGTTCAGTTGCTTTAGCAACCTCAATGACTCAAGCTGTGTCTCGTTTTGAAGGCTACGAGCTAGGTAGGATGTGTCCTTTGAAGCCAGCGGTATACCCTGTGTCCTCCTTTAAACAAGCATAATTTAAACGAGATGGCCTTCGTAGGACAAATGGAAACAGAACTTATCATGGTTGCTATGACAGCATGCCACTCTTTAACAAGTGTGAGCACTTTGAGTGAGAAGGAAACAAAGTCCCTTTGGAAGGGAATGTATGAGGTAAATTTAAGGAGAGTTAAACTGATGTGGAGAGAAAAGAAAATAGATTTTACAGGTGTACGTTTAGTCTATAATACTTTATATAAATTATATATTACTATAATTATACATATTACTATATATACTCTGCACCCATCTACTGAGATACTTCAACTTGGGAATTAACATTACTTGCTTTTGAACATTATATTTTCGGGCAAATTGGCATAATTTTTTAGACAAATTATGTTCTTTTCCGTTGAAGCAAAGAATTGTGGGTTGTACACCTCATGCATTCTCCGAATTCCCGTGAAAGAAGTTCACATTCGAAGGCTGCATTCGGAGTGTACTACTCGCTTTTCTGAAACGAGACAGCCTCAATGACGTATGCAGCCGACAAATGCGACCTCCGGAGGACGCAGCCTTCGAAACGAGACACAGCTACAGTCTCTTGCCCCACATTGAAACCAGGAAGTAATCACGTCCACATAATCAATGAGCACGATTTAGAGGTTGCATTTTACCTCATATTGCTTTTTCACTCCAGTGACAGTTAGGTTTAGGGTTGGGGTTTGGTTTGGTTTAGGGTTAATGGATAATAAGATATGCATTCCTCTGTTACATTTACAACTAAAAACAACTCGCTTTACAACTAGCTTTTGGCATGACCAAATGTTCAAAAACACTTCCCTCTTCGGCTACTGGGGGCAGTGATTAGAATTTCAGTGAGTTTAGAGCAAGTTTAGCTGAAAAATCTTTCAACCTAAAGCTGCTGAATTCACAGGGAGATCCCTCTGACACTTCAGCTTTAAGTTTTTGAATAAGAATACTTTATTAAATCTGTGTGTTAAATCTTCCTTTGAAAATTCAGAGGACATGAAGGGACTGGTTTAAAATTGGTTTAAAACAGCATTCAATACAAATCTTCAATAAGTCGTTTTCTTTGGTAGCAAGCCTGGTGTTACACAGTTTTCAAATGATAAAGCCAGTTCTAGTGAGGCACATGAACAACATTTTTTGTTTTTACAAGGAGGCAAACAAGGGTTTGTTTGTTCTGAAAGGGAAGAAAAAAATCTTGAAGTCAGGTTTGGAGTTTCTGGGAATTACAAAATGCTGTATCAGAGGGACAAAAATAGAACTGAACAGTCTTCGCCCACCTTGATTAGAATGAACTGTTGAAATTGTTGAAGCTATTGTTAAAGACCAATAACTGTACAAGAGTTTTAATGGCCTGACCACAATATCAAAGTCTACAATTAAAAGGAAATTTCACCCAAAAACCCACTTTCACTGGTCATGCACATAAACCCACTTTCACTGGAATAAAGATGCAATGAAAGTGAATGGTGACTGAGGCTAACATTCTGCCTTACTTTTCCATGGAATAAAGAAAGTCATGTGGATTTGGTACAGCATGAGGTAAAGTGAAATATTACATGCTTTTCATTTTTGGGTGAACTATCGATTTAGTTTCACATACACTTGCCAGCCATTATTCAGTCATAGTCACTTTCACACATACAGGCTTTTCCAGAGAATTAACTGCAATTTTTAGTTTAGAGGTCATGCATGAACACGCACCATTCGAAAATACTGGTAAATTTCGCAGTGGCTTTTTCCCTGAACAAAAGTTTATAACATTACCTGAAAAGTTCAATTTTGATGCTATGTGTGAACAGAATCGTAAGATTAACGGTTTGAGCACGTACAAGATCAGGAAGCGCTGACAAAAGACGGAGAGGATTCAGTTACTCTGGAGTAAAAAAAAAAAAAAGTAATCAAAAAAGTGAAATTATTTCATTTAGACAGAGGATATAAATATATTTGATATTTAGAGCAGACTGTAGAGGAAATCTCGTAGTGTATGATGCTCCACAACTCAAATACAAAGTCATACAGTGAGCAGGCAGTGGAAATCGGCCACAACAATGGACCACGAAGAAATGGAGAATGCAAACAAGCACTCAGAGTAAGGAAAACATTTAACGGCACTGACTTTCAACTCGCATTGCAGTCTCCACTTTGTTTCTTTTGAGACTCGAAACAGAGTACCAGCCACATAAATGGCAGCACTCCCGTTCTTCCACGACTCCTTGAACATGGTTGTGTTTCCACGTGACTTTGCGATCGGATTAACTTGACAGCCAGAGTGATCCACAGTCGTTAAGTGTGTGATTCCCAATATTTATCCATTACAAAATGGATAAGATTATCCATTTGATTGTATCCATTTACAAGATCGGTGTGTAATACCTAGTATTTTTAGATTATTTTCATATTTTAGAAGTGGTGTAGTGTAATCCAGCCTTAAAGCACAAAGAAATTTGTCAACTGGTAAAATAAATAACTATATCTCAGAGTTTAACAACATTTTGGTGCTGATGTGTGAACGGTCGCAAAACAGAAACAATTGCAAGTGTGAATAGCATATGTGTTACATTTACCAGTAAAGGCAATCCAGCGATTTTACTGCAAATTACCAGGTAGCACGTGTGGAATGGGCTATTGATTAATCAGAAAGATCAATAAAAGAGGACTACATATTTTTTCAAATTGTGGTACGTTACATTAATTTACCTGGTGGTGACGTACAACCGAGCCAAGTTTACTCAAGGTGCACTTTATAAGATTAACCAATCATGACATGGTTGATTGGTTCTAACATAAACTCTCCAATCAAAGGTCACAGATCAATCATTCATTTTTAGAAAAGAGTTGTGAATGGGGGAAGGTGCGGGAGAGAGAATAAACCACACTGCTGCCTAACAAAAGGCCTGTAATTTGATTCAGCCCCCTGTTAAGCCTCCTCTTCAAGGATCCAGGTGGGAAGCAGAGTAAAAAGGGTGTCTGTTGTTTCCCTTCCTGTCCCTCAGGCAGGGTCAGAGACCACCCCCAATTAGGCTTTATACGATCACACACTCCCAGTCACATATACAATGCAGGCAGAGGAGGAGCCATTCATATTGCATTGCCAGCTTGCACATGTCTACTTTTTAGCCATAAAACACACACATAAACAAATAAGCATCATCAAATTCTTGACCCACATCCTCGACACAAAAGTAAGGGAATTAGGGTGTAATCATTTCTTCAAGCAACCTCTATAATGATCTTTATTTAGTAATTTTGTGAATCTGCAAAAGTTGATCATGTTACCGATGCAGCTGTCATGAACATTGTAAATCCTGTTTGAACAAGTTTGGTGAGAAAAAAAAAATCCCAATGACCTACAATATAGCATTTGTTCACCTTTGCATTCACTGGATTTTTGCAAAATGGGTGGAAAATTACAGTATTACTCGACAGCTGTGTTCATTCCAATATGGATTCATATAATTCTCTCAGCCACATGAATGTGAACCAAGCAGAATCCCTGCTCTCAAAAGAGAAAGACTCTTCAGTCTTACTCAACATGCTCTTTCCTGAGCATTGTCAGTTATTTCCCCAACCGGTGGCTACACATAATCGAATGTAGGTCATGAGGAACACAATCTTCTCTTGATTGACAAAGAGTAAATACAGCCTTTGAGGAAAAGGTTTTAATGATCCTCTGAGATCTCAGACCCACCACAATGTGCTATTCATCTCTAATGAGGAGTAAGTGTGTCACAGTGCATTGGCTTGTTGTCTTTGGCCCTCCACAGCGATAAATTTAGCATCCTTTGGGTGCACTGCTGGGATCAAATGAAAAACAGCATAATCCAGGAGAGGCTTCAATTGCCTCCCTGAAATGCAAATCTTTTCTTACATAACAAAAGCTTTCTCCTAATTCATTTCAATGACCCGAATCGCTCCCTCTCGTTTGCCCTCCAGTTCTGCCAGTTCTGTGCTCGTTATGGGCGCCCATTGTGTCGCATCATTGTCCCACCTCCCACACCGAGAGTGTGTCCATCTGTAAAACACTGTAATGAGCTGGAGGGTTGGCTGTAATGTGCCAACACTGCTGCAATATAAATCACAGCATAAAAATACACTCTATAATAGCACATTGTTCGAGGCCAGTAAAAGCTGGGGTTCAAGACACTATTTTCACACGTTTGGAATGAAAGTGCATTTTTGCCACATTGTGCTCGGCTTGTAAAAATGCTCAGAGTCAGGTGAGTTTATGCACCAGAGCATGCTTACATGTTTCAAAGGCAGTGTGTCTCTTTCCAGCATAGTACAGGCAGTGCTATATGACTTGCTGAAACACACGTTGATATGTTGTGAACACACATATACGCGCACACATTTTTCCTCCGCAGTCACAGTTCCTAGAAGAAGCCCTGACGTTCCAAGTGTCCTTTGCTTCAAGCACCCTTCTCTGCTTCCCTCTTGCTCCATCTCCATTTCACTTGCGATCACTCTGAGCCCCCGGTATGTGGGATTAATGGCCCTGCACATAGTGCAGGCGCTTTGGGATATGCGAGATGACTCGTACTCCCCAGCTCCACACAGCATATGCTCCCTTATCAGTAATAGCCAATCAGCATGGTGTCAGGGGCACATTAGGAATTAAGATGACTGAAATCACTGAATACAAACTAATTTTGAAGAAGGACTAGAGAAATCATCAGTGGGGGATCCTGGCACATCGCAATGGGATTAGCAAGGCAAGCAAAACAGAAATTGATGCATTTCATCATGATGTGTCACATTTTTACTGGCACATCACTGTGCCAAGTATGAATTAATAAGCACTCTTGGTAACAACCCTCGTGCAATCTGTGAGCAAGGCTGGCATTTACCAACAACACAGTGAAAGCAAGGCATAAATTGCACATTCTTGCATGATTGAAGACTCTGGTAACACTTTACAATAAGGTTGTGTTCCTTAACATTATTTAACTACATTATTTAATATGAACTAACAGTGAACTATACTGTTACAGAATTTGTTAATCTAGGTTAATAATAATTAACTAATAATCTACTAATGCATTTTTAAAAGTCAAAGTTGTATACATTAACATTGGTTAATGCATTAACCATCAATGAACAAGTGTATTTTCATAAATTAACATTAACCAATATTAATAAATGCTGTAATAACATATATTGTTCTGCAATAAACTAATGCATAAACTAATGTTAACAAATATAAACTTATTGTAAAATGTTACCAAGACTCTCATCAGAGATGTTTGTGTATTTTATGCATGGTTTTGTGTATGATCCCGTAAATCCTCATATGCATTTATATGATTGCCTTTGATATGCAAGATGAGATGACTCGTTTCTTTTAAATTATGATGGACACGTCACGTTGAAACGGCATGAAAATAAATAGGCTATATCATTTTGTTCAGTAATAGCACATTATGGGCTGCCGAGACACGCTTTTTGGGCATCTTAAACGTAAAAAAATATATGGGTAAATCCTCACCAAGTATTTTCGGCGCGCTCCAGTCGTCTGTGTGTGGTGACACGCGTCATAAGATGTTGCGGTGTGTGAACGCGCGCTGATTGGTGGAGGTTGAGGGTGTGTGCGCATTATGGGCTGGCTTTCCTATAGACAGTGATTCAATAGTAGTGCAGTGCAAGCAGTGAGGTAGGCACAACTGCACCAAAACAAGAAAGGTAGACTTTGTTTCAACAGAGAACAAACTCTCCTAATATGCCATATATCCTCAGTATAGTGATATTGACCTTATTCAGACGAGCGCATTTTAATTTTTAATAGGAATGAATTTAGCTGTGAGAGATGGACTTACAGTCTCTTCAATGGCATGGCCTTTATAAAGCTTCTACGTTACATCTAATTTGTGTTATCTGAAGGGTTTTTTGTGTACATAAATTGTATTTTCAGTGTTTAATTAGCTGATCAATCAGCACCAGTTCAACCCATTGAATACACTGCAAGTCAATCCCTCACAGCCTTGTTTTCATTACCATCAAAAATGTATAAAGCACTACCCTGAATAAGGTATATTGGCCGGGCAACAGTGTTGGGCAATTTACTCAAAAAGCTACCAACTACTCAACAGCAAAATTAGATAAACTAAGCTGAAAGCTACAGTGCAAAGTGTAGTAAAATATAGTGCAATACAAAAACTGTATACAGTATGTTGCAATAAAAAAATTAATGTGCATGGTAAATTCATATTTATACATGCAACCTATACAAACCCATGTGTTCATTATGCAAAATCACTATTTTTACATTTTATTTTTCATATTTATACTACTACTTGTACAAACCCATACACATTTGAACATCATTTTCTTTTGCACATTACTCTATATAACACCTGTACTCAGTACATACATACTGTATTCTATTACTGTATACATACTGTATACTATTCATCTTGTTCAGTAATTCTGTGTCTACCTGTTGTATTTCTGTGTACTGAAAGCTTCTGTTCAGAGGCCAAATTTCTTTTGTGTGTGAGCACACCTGGGCAATAACACTGCAATATCAGATGGTAATACTCTGATACTTTGATATACAACTACCATATTTATGTACCATTCTGTATTTACAGTAAATGTTGCTTCAAAGTCATTAAAAAAAATACAACTTTGATATATGGTTCCCATATTTATTCTATTGTATTTACATGGTGCCTTAAGGCAATTCAAAGAATACCATGTACAACCATTGTACATCGACATGTACAATTGTATTTAAATGGTGCTTCAAAATACTTTAAAGAATACCATGATACTATCGTTGTACTTTGATACATGTTTACCAAATTCATATACTA
This sequence comes from Myxocyprinus asiaticus, assembly GCF_019703515.2. NCBI lineage: Eukaryota > Metazoa > Chordata > Actinopteri > Cypriniformes > Catostomidae > Myxocyprinus > Myxocyprinus asiaticus. Next base: position 34,906,173 of record NC_059370.1, on the reverse strand, counting down.
CTGTATTTACATGGTGCTCCCAGGAAATGGTACATGTCCTAAATACATGGTAATGCCATCGTACTCTATTGATGTGTTTTCATGTAGGCTACTAAGTGTTTTGATACTATTTTGGTTGGGAAATGTCTTTACCTGCAGTAGTCGTTCACAAGCTGCACACATAAGATTTTTTGGTTAAAAATTAACAAATTGCCATTATTGATTGAGTACATAAACAATAAGTGTTCAAAACTATGTTCTTACCTTACACTGATACACCAAGGTAAGCCTATAAACAATTATTTGTATTTTGAGCTGTCGGGTTCGAATTGGCGCGAAATCGCTAGCTTATGATGTACATCCTTGCGTCATTACGTCATGTCCGTGAACATAGGAAAGAAGAGCCGGCTGTCTCGTTCCCATGTAAACAGTAGATGGCGGTAATGCACTGTTTTGGTTTGCGAGTAGCCGTTAAAAAGAAGAAACTACAGTTCAGTCACACTCTGGATGGATGTTCATCTGTTATCCGTCTGGCAAAGTTAGTTACCTGTTTTAATGCTTGTATATGTTGTCTGACAGGGTTGTTGAAGCTAATATTGCTTGCCATGCTTGTATGAATAGAACAATACTCGTGTGTTAACCGGTCGTGATGTATCTGCGTTATCGGAGGGAGTTACTGTGACATATTTACTAATATTTATGACTTCTGAAATTGACTGTTAGCTGTTAAATTGCATTTTAGGCATATTATTTTCATGTTTAATAAAGTATATTTTATTCCCAAAATTATTTAATCTTCATTTTATGTTTTTAGTTTACTGTGTTATTGTGTGCATTCATAGACATACTATTTTAGTATTATGGTTCACTTGCATTATCAACTGAGGCTGTACAATATAATACCAAAATAATAAAGTCTTCCATTGAACTCGTATCAGCTATATCACAAGTATCACCTCTTAAATTGATGTGTAGTACAACACAAACTTTAATAGTAGATAAAAAACTTGAAAATTATATTAAAATATACTGGTAGTGATTAAGTCCCCTGTTCTCTATGTAAAAGTGCTTTAAGTGCAGTGTCAGAAAAGCGCTAAGTGTGTGAATACCAGTGTTTATTTTCTTCAAAGCAAATAATATTTCAGTTTTAAATGTTTAATTGTATAACATTTTATCAACATGAAAATACTACGTTATGACTCCGGCTCTGAATATCTCCAGTCATGATCACACACAGGCAAAGCTCATATCATGAGATTCATCCGCCAGAAGAGCTGTGCCAAAACACGAATCACATTTAGTGTTCTTCCGCAAATTACTTGCAATATTAAGTTTTATTCACAGATGTCGCTAGAGAGCACAAAGTTACGTAGTGCAGCTTTAATAAAGATTTTCTTCAGCACTGGCAAACGATTGGACGCATTTGCAGGTTTAGTTTCCATTAATTGTATAACCAGCATTATCGTTGTTTTTTGTGTATTCAAGTATTCACTTAGTGTGTTGGCAAGTGATAAAGTGCTCCAAATGATTCAGCAGCGCACATATGAGCTTCCTGAGTCATTTAACCGACTCAAATGAATGATTCATTTGTGAATCAGACATCTTAAGTTCTGATTCAGAACTGGAGACTGTAAACACTCGGTGCATGGCATGATGTAGCGGTGTAGATTTTGTCAATTTTGTATCAAAAATATACAATTGAAGTCAGAAGTTTACATACTTGTCATTAAAACTAATTTTTTTAACAACTCCACAGATTTCATATTAGCAAACTATAGTTTTGGCAAGTGGTTTAGGACATCTACTTTGTGCATTACACAAGTCATTTTTCCAACAATTGTTTACAGACAGTTTGTTTCACTTTTAATTGTCTATATCACAATTCCAGTGGGTCAGAAGATTACATACACTAAGTTAACAAGCCTTTAGGCAATAAGCCAATTTGCTTCTGATAGGCTAACTGGAGTCAATTGGAGGTGTACCTGTGGATGTATTTGAAGGCCTACCTTCAAACTCGGTGCCTCTTTGCTTGACATCATGGGAAAATTAAAAGAAATCAGCCAAGACCTCAGAAAAAAATGCCTGAAGGTACCACGTTCATCTGTACAAAAAATAGTACTTAAGTATAAACACCATGGGACCATGCAGCCATCATACCGCTCGGGAACGAGACGCATTCTGTCTCTTAGAGATGAACATAGTTTGGTGCCAAAAGTGCAAATCAATCCCAGAACAAAAGCAAAGGACCTTGTAAAGATACTGGAGGAAACAGGTAGACAAGTATCTATATCCACAGTAAAATGAGTCCTAGATCGACATAACCTGAAAGGCTGCTCAGCAAGGAAGAAGCCACTGCTCCAAAACCACATAAAAAAAGCCAAAGATGTTACTTTTTGGAGAAATGTCCTCTGGTCTGATGAAACAATAACCAAACTGTTTGGCCATAATGACCATTGTTATGTTTGGAGGAAAAAGGGTGAGCTTACAAGCCGAAGAACATCATCCCAACCGTGAAGCATGAGGGTGGCAGCCTCATGTTGTGGGGATGCTTTGCTGCAGGAGGGACTGGTGCACTTCACAAAATAGATGGCATCATGAGGAAGGAAAATTATGTGGATATATTGAAGCAACATCTCAAGACATCAACCTGGAAGTTAAAGCTTGGTCGCAAATGGGTCTTCCAAATGGACAATGACTCCAAGCATCCCTCCAAAGTTGTGGCAAAATGGCTTAAGGACAACAAAGTCTAGGTATTGGAGTGGCCATCACAAAGCCCTGACCTCAATCCGATAGAAAATTTGTTGGCAGAACTGAAAAAGCGTGTGCCAGCAAGGAGGCCTACAAACCTGACTCAGTTACACCAGTTCTGTCTGGAGGAATGGGCCAAAATTCCAGCAACTTATTGTGAGAAGCTTGTGGAAGGCTATCCAAAACGTTTGACCCAAGTTAAACAATTTAATGGCAATGCTACCAAATACTAACAAAGTGTATGTAATCTTCTGACCCACTGGGAATGTGATGAAAGAAATAAAAGCTGAAATAAATCATTCTCTCTACTATTATTCTGACATTTCACATTCTTAAAACAAAGTAGTGATCCTAACTGACCTAAGACAGGGAATGTTTTCTATGATTAAATGTCAGGAATTGTGAAAAACTGAGTTTTGTATTTGGCTAAGGTGTATGTAAACTTCTGACTTCAACTGTATCTTTGCTAGTTTTTAAATCAAGTAGCTTTTCAGTAGCTAAACATCATTCAGGTAATAGATTCACTATGTGTAGAGAAGTTACTGCCGGTTGAGTGCCTCTCGAAGCCTTGAAATAATTTCTCTGTAATATTTCCTGGAAAGCAATGCTTAGAGAGCTAAATTACCAGATTGTTGTATTTATGGGCTTTCTGTTGTGAATAATTACAACAATAGCATTTGAAGTGCTTAAAGCCTCTAAAACCTTTGACAGTTTTATTCTCTTCTTAGCATGAGAACGTGTTGACCAAATATTTGTCTCCAGCTTCAACACTGTTCATCTGTTTTTTATTTTGTATTTTATTTTGCCTATGAGTGGCTGCACAAGAAACCAATTCAGTTCACAGTTTCTCAGTAGTCTCAGAGCCTTGAGGATGGTCTGCATCCCATTTGAGTTGTATATTTCTCTCATGCGATGGATCTGCACAACTTGAAGTGAATCCCAAGTCAGTAAATCAAGCTGGATACGTTCTGTGTAATTCTCTTCAAATTTCATAATTAGAATGGGTGGTTAGTGAAATCTGACCACAGTTATGGGACAAATTTGCTACATGGACTTCATTGGAGAATTTGCTGGAAACAATATGAAATAAGACTCAACAGAAAGTCTGAAACAGATTGCAAAGAGACCAGAGAGACACCAGACAAATCAAAAATGTTTCAAATGGATACCATGTTTAAACACACTATAAAAGTTAACTTCTCCTGTAACTATATGTAAACTTTTTGGTGAAGGACCCCATATCCTAGCCCCTGTGTCTGTATATTTGTGTGTCAGAGTCAGATGTGCACACATGTCTATGTCTCTATGCTTTTAGTGCTGCTTTGTCTGAGTATGGCAGCTGCCTAGAGGGGGTGGTTTGAATGATGCAATCCCTGCCATCCATTAGCAAATTTGTCCTGATTTCTGCACAGCATGGACATGGCACATTGTGACAGTGGAACTATATAATTAGCTCTGGTGACTGTTTTCAAATATGTAAAAAAATTTAAAAAATCACATTATCAGCAGTGCATTATTCATCAGCTACAGTCACCAATATTCAGGCAACAAGCATAATATTGTCCATGCATTTTTTTTTTTTTTTTTTTTTTGAATGGGTTTGAGTATCTTGTCTCACTGTATTTCCATAAACAATTAATCAACAATATGTTGATGTTGCTATGAATTGTTATAAAAACTGTTAATCAACAATATGGGGGGGGGGGGTGTTAATCAACAATATGGGGGGGGGGGGGGGGTTAGAGAACAGTATTACTATGCACGGAAATACCCCTGTAGACAAAAGGGGACATGAGTCCTCTTTCTGACTCGAGTCCTAGAAATACATGTATTCTAAACGCTCAATATAATTTTCTTCTTGATTTGTGCAATAAATATACATAACATCCGAACAGTCTCCCATCTATTTACTCATTTACAGTGTGAATAGACATGCATGCTGAATTATGACATGCTAAAGACTCTTATCTTCACTCACATGCTGTTGTTCTTAGAGCAGAGCCAGTCTGAAACCTCATACCACGCACTTACAGAGTAAATACCCTCCCACACTAACACATTTTTCAAGCTTAGTTTATGGCAAGTAGGGACAACTTTCGCCAGACACACCCCTAAAACTTGGACGTGGTGGTCTGCGTCTCTGATTGGTCGGGAAGCACGACTAACAACACCTGCTTAACTCCTTCATCCAAATTGACACCCGGACTCTGGGAAATATATCCAGCATCCATCCCGTTGCCATTCTCACTCTTTCTCTCTGAATCACCTCGATCAGTATCAACATCAGATCCCGGGTTGACAGATTACTATTTATTATTTATCGAGACAACTGACTGTTACATCAAGTCTAAAAATGTTGATCAAATTTGTACTAGCCTTGCTGCTTGTCTCGGTCATGGGGGAAGTGGTAGGAACGGAAAATGTTGACGTTCACGAGAGTCACCCCGAGAAACCGGCGAATCAAAAAGGACGTCTCTCCTTGCAGAATACAGGTAAGAAAATGGACGTGCAGAACGCGGTTTTCACACTAATTAGGGGCCGTTCGAATAGAACGCGTTATTGCGCTTTTTGCGTTCTTGCCGGGCGCAGCACAAGGAATCGATCACAACGCAGGTGTCTCGAGGCGCGTTTTTAAAAGTTGAAGTTCTTTTCAACTAGACGCTTAAAAAAATAGCGAAACGCGGCTTAACGGTCAAAGACGTCTGTCCAGCGCGCATGTAATCATTTAAAAACGCGTTCTGTGTGAACGGCCCCTAAGACGCCTTCTGAAGCCCGAACCGAGTCCTGTGTGTGTGTATGTGTGTGGAGTGGCACGTGCTACGCCTATCAGACCTGTCCGCGCGCTCCGCAAGCTATTACAATGCAAAACTTGCCAATTCACATCTTGTTATACGCAGCGCTGCGTTTTTCGATTACAAAGGAAGGTAATATCACGTAAATACGGAACACACGGAGAGAAATTCAGTATCTTCGTAAACTATTAATAGCATGGCATAAGGTAGGCAAAGATTGGTAATGTATACGGTGGCATTTCAGGTTCGTGTGTGCGTACATACGTGTGTGTACATCTTATTTGCGAGCGCAGAGTGGATTTCAGTTTAAATACGACGTCCTCCGCGAGTATACTATAATTAAGTGGAGATTACTCCCCAGCAAAGTGTTTGCATGATAAATATATCCAGAGCATCCATATGCAACATTTGAACGGAAACATTGTGACAAGCAAGTTAAGCATGTAATGTGGATTTTTTTTGAGTAATGCAATGGCTCTTCATGTTGCACTAGAGGTATGTCGACACGAGAGCAAGGTTATTCACTTACATTGCTTATGTATAAAAGATGTTAATATGGCAGTGTATCCATATAATTTTGACTTGTGCTGTTAAGCTTTGTTATGTTACCCTCCATAATTGACAGCTGATAGTGGATTTGTATAGTAGCATGGCTCAGTGGGTCACACCGCTGTGTAATTCCAACTCCATTCCCGCAACAAATGCCAACACAAGCACTGCAGGCAGCAGCTCACTTTACCTTAGCGCCTCCACTGAGTTTCTTTTTTAGAATCTTTAGGAATACTCTAAACTGGAATATTTAGTAATACTATTGAAGTTAGAATCCTTAAGAATACTTTATGAACTGGAATCTTTGTCTGAAATGAAAGTATTCTCATCAATTTAGCATTGCCTTAACCTTTTTCCTGTTGGGGATGTGTTTCAAAAGCTGGGATTCCATCCACTTATTTTTATGTGCATAAAAATGCTGGATGGAAACACCAGGATGCAAATAAAATCTCCATGTGCATAAAAAACCGTATGCGCTCACTTGAGGTGGATACAGTTTCTATTTGATAGGAACACATGCGCATAAACTATGATGGAAAAACACTTACCGAATAAACCCCTGTTAAATTTATTAGGAATACAAGATGCACAAAAAAAGTCATTTGACTGAATAACTCGATTATAATTGGAGTAACCATAAGACCAATCATCGCATCTGAAATGTTGCTCTAGTCATCCTGAAAAACGGTGTACAGAAAATCCACAGCCTTGAGTTTGTAGAACGAATACAAACTTGAACTGTGCCAAAGAGCAGGTTTATTAACACTTTTGAAAAATATCTTAAAGATCTGCAAGATAAGGACATAAGGATGGAGGAACACACACACACACACACACACACACACACACACACACACACACAGTGCTCACAAACTGTGTGACGCGCTGTCGCTCCCAGACATGAGACAAAGCTCTTTAGAGTGTTTTGTCTGTGTGTTCTAAGTCGCGAGTACTTTATTAATAAAAGAGTCACAGTGGCTACAGTTTCTCTGAAAATGATGATTTTGTTCTTTTGAACAGACGGGATGGAAACGCAGCTTTATTCGCACATGGTTTGTGCAATATTATAGTTTTTCACATTAAAGGGTTAGTTCACCCAAAAATGACAATTCTTTCATGATTTACTTAACTTTAAGCCATCCTAGATGTGTATGACTTTCCTTCTTCAGCAGAACCAAAATGAAGATTTTTATAAGCAGATTCCAGCTCAGTTTGTCTATACAATGCATGGTCCAAAAGGCATATTTAGGCAGCATAAAATTAATCCACACGACTCCTGTCATCAATTGATGTCTTATGTAGCAAATTGATCGTTGCTTCCACTCAATGCTGTATTTGTGTTTGAAATGAACTAACTCTCGCGTGACGTTCATTCCTCTGTTGTGTACAAAGTGCATGCTTCCAACTTCTCGCATGAACACGGCATTGCGCTTATGTCACTGATGCGTCGACTGCTGGCAGGAAGTGATTTTTTTTAAAGTTAATAAAGTTTTAATTATCAATGTATTTTTTACACAAACCTATCGATTTGCTTCACAAGACATTAATTGATCGACTGGAGTCGTGTGGATTAATTTTATGCTGCCTAAATATGCCTTTTGGACCACCAAACAGCCAGCAGCCTAACGGCACCCATTTACATGCATTGTATGGACCAACTGAGCTGAAATCTGCTTATAAAATCTTCACTTCGGTTCTGCTGAAGAAGGAAAGTCATATACATCTGGAATGGCTTAAAGGTAAGTAAATCATAAGAGGATTTTCATTTTTGGGTGAACTAACCCTTTAATTAAATTCGCAACTTGGGTGGAAACATGGCTACAGTAAGACTGGCACACAGAATGTAGAGATGGACCAACAATTAGGTTGCATTTAATTTTGATCAGCAAAGTCCTTATAATACCATGAATGGGAAGAGAAAAACTGACTGATGTAAAACTGAAGTAGCCATCGCATGACCCTAGAAACAAGATATGTTTTAAAATGGTGTCATTTGTAATGCAATAGTTCAGAGAGCTGTTTAATTTTTCACAAGCCATTTTGCTGATATAATGGGGTTTAAATATCACATTACATTTTATTAACCATTCGCCATGCATTCAAATAATGTTTTCATTTACCCTCTGGTTGCAAACTAAAATGTTTTATTAATACAGTTCAAATCTGGACTCACCTTGGACAAGCAGGCAACCTTTATCTCACCTTTGTCCTGGTATAGGACATGACTAAAAGACACATGTCAAACTCTTTTGTGATGAGTCCTGAAGTGGCCATAATTAATTTATATAATGTATCTAATGTCTGTCATAGTTCTCATGTTCACTAAATAGAGAAATGCACCTCTGCAGTTTAGCAAATTAGTTTTCATTAATACTTGAAATGCCTTGTGATTAAGTACAACTGATAAATAAGGGTTGCAGTTAAAAGATGATACACTTGAACGTTGCATTCACATATCTCTTCTTTAAAAATGAAAAAGGCCTACAATGAAACCCTTTATACTTATAAGCATAAAGTTACAGTTGAATTTGCAGATACATTTGTATTTGTGGGAGAATGACACTCACTCATATTCAGGTTTTCAACCCTTTCAGCTCTATGGCCCTTGTTAGCAGTTAAAAACTCACTTCTAATCTCTGCAGCAAGGTAAAAGCAATTTCTTTCTGCCCTACAAAAAGTACAGTTAACCTTGCTTTTTCTACATCTAAGGCAGTCACTCCAAGATGCCTCCCAGTTTGATGGACTTTAATAGCATACCTTAATTACCACAGTGCTCTCTCTGCTAAATCCGTCCCCTAAATACAGTTCTTCAGGAGAAAAAATGCTGAAAATAGGTTTTGGCATTCATGTGTGCATGATGTAAAAGGTTGCATCAGTATATTTCTAAACCAACTTAATTTCTTTTTCAAGCTTCGACAGCAGGAATCATATGTGAGAATAGGCCTGCTGCAGAATGGGCCTATTTTGATTTGGAAAGGATATCCGAAACCAAGTACTAATTGGGGTCTGTATTTCAAGAACCATTGCACTCCAAAATTATGTGCATTCTCTTTCTTTCTCTATCTGTGGCTACAGCTGAGATCCAGCACTGTCTTGTGAGTGCAGGAGATGTGGGCTGTGGTGTGTTCGAGTGTTTCGAGAACAACTCCTGTGAAATCCGAGGCTTGCAGGAGATTTGCATGACCTTCCTGCACAATGCTGGCAAGTTCGACTCGCAGGTAAGCACTGCGCCACACATGGCTGCCCCAGTCTCCCACGGGGTTCATGTCCCTTTGATGCAGCCTGAGGATGACCCTGCAGCCTGCTAAACCAGCTGGCACTGCCTCCTATGCAGCTCCTGTTTCACAAGGTGCAGGTGGATTTGGGTTTAAAGCTTGTAACGCAGTCTCAAGATGTGGATCTCTGCAGAATCAGAGAGGTTCCCTTAAGGGGTTAGTTCTGCCAAAAAATGAAAATTCTGTTATTATTAACTCACACTAATGTCATTCCAGACCTGTATGACTTTCTTCGCAGTCGCATATTTTTCATAAGACTGGGCTCAATGAAAGTGAATACTGACTTCCGCTGTCAAGCTCCAAAAAGGGCAGAAAGCACCACTAAATCACTGTGAAAATAATCGATACAATATTCCAAGCACTATATTCCAAGTCTTCTGAAGCCATAGGATTACTTTGAACAGACTAAAATTTGTACTTCACTCTCTCATCAAATTATTGATCAACTCTCAATGGCAGCACATCATTGGTCATAAGAAATGGAAAAAAAAAATGACGTCCAACATTGACATTGACCTCCAACCTGCTCCATAATCGGCATATTTAATTTGGGCACTGCCGAAACAAATACTTTTAACTATTAAAAAACCAAAAAACATATACTGTATAATGACTTATGTTGCACAGACCTTGGCTGCATTTCCCAAAAGCATTGTAAGCCTGAGTAGATCGTAGAAACCATTGGCATCAATTGTCTCTACGATCAACTTAAGTTTGCGATGCTTTTGGGAAATGCAGCCCTTGCTAGTTCATGTTATCTTAAAGGGATATTTCACCCAAAAATGAAAATTCTCATCATTTACTCACCCTTATGCCATCCCATTTGTATATCTCTTTCTTCTGCAGAATACAAATTATGATTTTTAGAAGAATATCTCAGCTCTGTTGGTCCTCACAATGCAACTGAATGGTGACCAGGACTCAGAAGGTCCAAAAATTACATAAAGGAGGCATAAAAGTAATCCGTATGACTCCAGTGGTTAAATCCATATCTTCTGAAGTAATATGATAGGTATGGGTGAGAAACAGGTCAATATTTAAGTCCTTTTGTACTATCAATCTCCACCTTTGACCAGCCCCAACCATTAAGTGGCTGAATGTGAAAGTCACTTTCACACCAGAATGTGGTAGTGAAAGTGTAGATTTACAGTAAAAAATGACTTAAATATTGATCTGTTTCTCACCCACACCTATTATATCAATTCAGAAGATATGGATTTAACCAGTTTAGTCGTATGGATTACTTTTATACTGCCTTTTGTGCCTTCAAAGTTCTGGTCACCATTCACTTGCATTGTGAGGACCAACAGAGCTGAAAAATTCTTAAAATCTTTGTTTGTGTTTTGCAGAAGAAAGAAAACCATACACATCTGAGATGGCATAAGGGTGAGTAAATTAAGAGAAAATTTAAGTTTTGGGGTGAACTATCCCTTTAACAGAGCAGAACAACTGTTTTTTAAGGGTTTGTGGCTGCAGATCTAACAAAACTGTCTTAAATGCTTGCAGGGCAAGTCCTTCATCAAGGATGCACTCAAGTGCATGGCGCATGGTTTAAGGCACAAGTTCAGCTGCATCAGCCGAAAATGCCTGACCATTAAGGAGATGGTCTTCCAGCTTCAACGGGAATGCTACATGAAACACAACCTCTGCTCAGCTGCTAAAGACAATGTCAATGTCATGGTGGAGATGATACACTTCCAAGACTTATTTCCTAAAGGGTAGGTGCCCGCTTTCCGTATTTGTCTCCCTGCTCTTGTTTGCACATACTACTTCAAATGCTATATGTTTCCAGCTTGTGTACTTCAGCATTGTTAGATGTTTTGCAAGTCAGGGGACTGAATAAACAGAGGGTCTGAGTTGCTTTTTAAATACATGCAAATTGGTTACATCAAGTGGACATTCAAGTGATCCCATTGTCTTGTTTTTCGGTTAGCTGCATTTTTTCCGAGCAGTAAATGTACTTTTCCATTCGAAAGTACATTTGGAGGTACGTAAAATTCCCGCAAAGGCACAATGTTAATGTTTGGTGGCATTTATTTATCCAGCCACAGGGATTAAATAAAGTTCAGGTGTGGACTGAGGGCTGTTAAGGGCAGCTATTAAACATGTCTTTGTACAGTCTCCTGAAAGGTTGGTGTGTCCACACCACCACAGTAGAGTGACATAACCTTTCATTGCATTTGCTTGCACCTCTCTTTTCATTTGGCACAGCACAGGCCTATGATGCAGCACATGTTAGCAATAGGTGCTTTTTGGCCAGTGAAACAGGACAACAGGGAATGAAATTAAAGACTGAAGACAGTCAGAGCTCTTAAGTAGAGCAGCAGAGGTCCCTGCTTTAGTACACCACGTATCTAGGGCCTCATGAAATCTGCCTTTAATCAAATGGAAAGATAACAGAACTTACAGTTGCTGTACTCATTTATAGAAACACTTCTGCTCTGATTTAGCAAGTTTGAGTTTTTTCACTAACATTATTAGAGAATGTAGCCCCGTAGCTACCATTCTCCCCCTGACACAAACATTACTCTCCATTCAAAAACAGTCATTGAGGGGCCTGGTTAGCTCAGCGAGTATTGACGCTGACTACCACCCCTGGAGTCACGAGTTCGAATCCAGGGTGTGCTGAGTGACTCCAGCCAGGTCTCCTAAGCAACCAAATTGGCCCAGTAGCTAGAGTCATATGGGGTAACCTCCTCGTGGTTGCGATTAGTGGTTCTAGCTCTCAATGGGGCACGTTGTGCGCAGATCGCGGAGAGTAGGGTGATAAGATGCGTGGATTGACGGTCTCAGAAGCGGAGGCAACTGAGACTTGTGTTCCGCCACCAGGATTGAGGTGAGTAACCACGCCACCACAAGGACCTACTAAGTAGTGGGAATTGGGCATTCCAAATTGGGAGAAAAGGGGATAACTTTGTTAAAAAAAAAAAAAAGTAATTGAATATGACAAGCAGAGAACTGACATTTACAATAATTTATGACGGCTTTTTATTCATTCATCCATGTTTTCCGCATCGCCCAAATCATTGGGCCCTACGCACCAGTACTAGGGACAGGAATTGTGAAGAAATGAATGATTCCAATTCCTCTTAATGATTCCGTTTCCTCAACTCCATTAATGGTTTCCATTATTTGGAAATAAGAAATGCAGTTCTTAAAAAATGTACTGCCCTCATCAGACTGTTACCAAATGATTCCAAATGATCATTTCATATTTTTAACAGAACAGATTCTTGAAAATGGTGTGATTACACAGACCTTTTATTTAAGATATTTTATGCATTCATACATTTTTATAAAATACCACTAATTACAACAAACTCATGTGTATCTTTAACCACACATTGTCATATAGACAGACAACCATCATGTAATTACTCTGAATTCTTTGTTCATTTCATTTCTAAATGAATGACGTTTTAGTAAGTTTTGGTTTGACTAAAAAGAACTGGCTGATAAAAGTCATTTGTTCGGTAGAAAGCGTTAAATGTTTTGCCGTGTAGATTCAGTGGTTGTGCTGTTTACTTTGTGTTGTAGATTCAGTAGCAGCGCAGCGCTGCTGCTGAGTGGTAGTATTTTAGCACAGTGTTGCACGTTCAAGAACCGTTAACGGAACCAAAAGTCATAAAAAACATTCGGTTCTGGTATTTTGAATAAAATTGAACCAGTTCTGAAAAAGAATCTGTTCTCGGTTCCCGACATCTACAATGACTGACTGCTCTTATCCCGTTTTCTTAGGCCGTATGTAGAGTTGGTGAACATCTTGCTGAGCTGTGGAGAGGAGGTGAAGGAAGCCATCACTCGAAGCGTACGTTTGCAGTGTGAGCAGAACTGGGGCGCTCTGTGCGACAGTCTGAGTATCTGTTCATCGATAACCACGGCTCCAGCATCAGGGTCCGCAGGCGGCCTTGAACGACGTCCCTCTCATTCAGAGGGAGACCACCCCAAAGGCACTCGACAAGGAGACAAGGACAAACCTGGCAAGGGTGGGTTCAGTTCCCACACGAGAAGTCGGAGCCAAGGTCCCCATCTTGCCAGTTTAGATTCCGGTGTTGGCGAGCAGGAAGACTCTAAGATCACTGACATTCGGAGGTGAAATAACAGGATCATCTTTCTTGACCATGACACCATTACACCAATCCCCAAATTATCAGACTGAGCATGATGAGAGCAGACCTCCAAGTTCAACCCATCCACTTCTCACATCACTACACACCTTTAACAGTCATTCCAGCACTCCAAGACTGTACATTTTGCAGGGTACATGTGGTGTATCTTTTTTTTGATACTCCAGATTTTATGACAGATTGTTAATTTTATAGATTTAAGAGTACACCATTGCTTATTTTGTGTTTTAATACAGCATCTCTATTTCTCAAATCATATCCTCCTCAAGATTCAATCACTTCTGTTATTTATTTTATGCTATATGCAGTGTTTGAATATAAAACATGTACATATAAATCTGTGTTTATCTATATTTATATAAACATGTCTAAATATAGCCTCCATATTCAGTACTGATATACTATATGTAATATAGTTCCAAGAACGCTTGCTGTTGTATTAGTCACATTATTGCACCAATTATGCATCTCACTGTAGATATGTAAGATATGTTTGTTTGTTTACTCATTTGTTTCAAAATCAGAAATGTTTGTGTGTGATTTTTATTTGAAATACTTTATTAGATACAAGCTGTTCAGGACTGAAGTCTAGGTCTAGCACATATGATGGTTTGTGCTTATTAGAAGAGAAAAAGAAGTGATGTATACAAAAGAATGTCTAGTTACAAGCTTATTGTGCCTTGAGAATATAATATAGAGGATTTTCCCCACATTAGACTAAAGAACCGGAGCAGATAGATAAACCAGCCACCCCAAGGGAATCTATATGTAGTTACATAAGGCATTATATTCAGATTTGCGCTTAGAAATATGTTGAAATATATATATAAGCTGTAGTATGTCCCAGTATGAAATAGTGCCCTGATAATATCACTTAAGTTTAATGTGTATGCTACACATTGTTGGGCTTCGCCCAAACAGATTAGTTCAACACAAGAACAACTTATGATCACAGTGTCTCATGGAAAGCAGGTCTGCCACTGGTGCTTCCAAATAAAAAAATAGCCGTTTTATCCCAGAGCCACTGAGAAGAGCTAGAAGCTGGAGCCCTAGCCGACTGGCCTTAGATCCAGGAACGTGGTTGAGTCTACACAAGAAGCTCAGGGTTTTACTGACAATAATATTGAAATGGTTATGTTTACTATAGCTAGGGATGATTTTGGGGGTCCTTGCCACGTGATTGGTTAATTAATGCAAAGGTTGGAGCTGACTGTTGGTTTGAGAAAAAGGCAATGACCTGTATAGTACTATTCATTAGCCGAAAGATCACAGTAGATTCTTTGACCAATCATATTATTTTAAGTCACTCAGGTATTTCAGTGAGCATGTGGGCAAAACGTGATCAGCTTTGGGTTTAACCCTTGAAAATATATTTAGGAATTGTCACAAGAATGGAAGGAAATGTGTGTAAAACTATTTTAATGGAGTAATGGTTTCCATCTCTGTACAGATAGCATGTGTTCCAATTGTTTTAAAAAAATAAACACTAAAGTTAATTTCTTACTCGGATGTGTCATTTTGGATTATTTTTCCACTGTGTCACTGGGCCATTATTAAGAAATGTTAGAACTTAGATTGTATTTTCAGTAAATATTATTTTATTACCCAATTTAGATGAAATGTAAACATTTAAGACAATAGAGCTGTTCAGTGGTGACTTCAATTTGTAGGCAACACCAAAAGGCTAATTTCCTATGGGTATTTAAAATGGGGTTTTTCCATTTATGAGTAAAATGAGGTCTGTGGTAAATATTACTTGAAGATACTTCAGATTAGGGTTAGGACGTTTTGTTCTACAACATAAATTACACCCTTTCAATGTTGCTAAAACACGGCAACTTCAAAATTCACATTTGAGGTATCACTGTGTAATTGTTTTAGAACAAAATGTCCAAGCATCTTCAAGCAATGGTTACCACAGACATTAATTTACTCATAAATGCAAAACTGCCATTATAAAAACCCACTGGAAAATCCTGAGGGTACCCATGGCTCAAGAATGCAAATTCTCTTCCAGGTTGGGCTACAACCTGAACAGCTCAGTAATGGAGATCTTCCCAATTGCACCACTGTTTCAGTTATTGAATGTTACTAAATACTATAACTCTTTCAAAAATTACTAATATTAAATGCATTTCACATAAAACTACTTTCTGAAGTTGCTTTCAAATGTGTGTACTGTCACACAGTGCTGGGTAGATTACTTCTGAAATGTAATTGGTTACTGATAGCAAACTACACAAATCAAATTGTAATCTTGTGTAATCTTTTAGATTGCATGTTTTACATAATCTAATCTGATTACTTTTGGAATACCCATTGCATATTTTGATGGAAATCTAATCATTATTTTATATGTATTAAGTAACAATTAACAATACTTTCATTAAACATTAGTAAACATCCAATCAAAACTGAAACTAGTTATTTGTCAGTTGCTGAGTAAAAAATGTGTTGTTACAATGTTTCTCAAAATAGAAAATGAGAACATGCTTGTATTTTTTATTTTTAAAAGAAATATTACTTAAGAAATTAGGAACAGGGATTAGGAATAGGAAATTTTTATTATCCATATTTGAAATCATTTATGAGAGAATGTCTGGATATGATGCAGATATGTACAGTTTGTACCTCCTCATAATTATTTAGGAGAAGGTGTGGCCTTACCCTAAAACAGGTACTTTTTCTGCCATCCTGAAGCATGGGCCTATAATGTACATTTGCATGGTGCGAAAGCACAAAGTTTCATTTGACCAGAACATACGTTTGAAGTACATTATTTTCAGTGCAGGGTGCAAATACAAACAGTTTGACATTTATTTGTGCATTAATTTAGAAACTAAATTTTAAACAGAAACCAAGTGTTTGGTGTGTAGATTGTATTAAGCACTTGCAATGCAGTCTTTCAATTCCCATAGCTATACTGTATGCACACATAGCTAGATGTTAATTAAAATATTTTAAATATGGACCGCTCTTATAAAATTTAAATGCATAAATAGTAAATTATGCACTATTGACTTGTAACTATAATCTGAATACACACAATATAAAATTTAATGTAATCCAATCACAAGTATTCAATGTTTGTAATCTGATTACATAATCCAGATTACATTTAATCTGTTACTACCCAGCACTGCTTTCATAGTATGTACTACATGTACTGGCCGTTAAAGAAGTATGTTCTTTAGGTTTGCAGGTGAGTATAAATTCCCAGACATACGTCATATGGGAACGTGAGCAATGTCCCGTGACCTGAATATATGACATAGTAGCAATTGCAAAAATAATTTACTCTGGTTTTGTTAAACAAGTACAGTTTAATCACAAGGTACAACTTTCGTACTATATGTCCAACTTATAGTTGAAAAGCCGCACGACTCGCAGTTCTCCGCCTTTGCTCTCAGCTCCTGTGGGATAATGGGGTAGTAAAGTGTCCTGTGGATGCACGCTTCAGGATCTTGCCTGATGTAGTAGGTCATCCTGGTAGTTCTTGTCTTCTCTTTTATGAATACTGAGGATTCGGACACCCTACTCCATTGGCATACTGTTTTTGGCATACTACAGTATATAATAGGGAATTATTCACATTCGCAGCCATACTACATTTGGCATACTATATATTAGGAAAGTATGCATATTCAGACGCAAAGTAAGAGTTTATTTATAAACATTTAGCTTTATTTATATTGACCTGTAATTAACATAAGCTCAGGTTCCTGTTGCTCAGCTGGTAAAGCATGGTGCTTGCAATGCCAATATAATGGGTTTGATTCCCAGGGAACACAAAAACTAATAAAACGTATACCTTGAATGCACTGTAAGTCACTTTCGATAAAGGTGTCTGCCTAAATGTATAAATGTAAACAACCAAAAAACAGTCTAGACCTTGTCCTTGCAAACAAGAACTTCTGCCTCTTGATTTATACAGTGAAGGTGATGAGTCCACATAATGCTACACAGATATTAATCACAGAAAAACTCAATCCAGACAGCCCTGAATTTCTAAGAATCTGGTTTCTCTAAAAGAAAAAACAGCGTTAATGTTGGTTAGGTCCACGTTGGCTGAAGCCAGCTCTGATGATCTGAAGAGTGTTCCTCTTGACAGACACATAAAGCTGTCAAGGCGTGTGGCATGGGGCTGGCGCCAGGCTGAGCTGCAGCTGCAGCGGGCACCTCCACCAGCCTCCTGCAGAAGCACTCAGCTCATCACAGCAGTGGGAAAAACACTCTCTCCTTCTCGCCCGAGTGGAATGAGACCACCGCACCATAAACAAGCTCCCCTACACTCTGGCTTGGTCTCTCCTGTCATAGGGCTGAAAATCTATAAACAAGCTTTATGAGGCCCTGGTGGCTGCGGTCGAGCAGCAGGCAAACTGGTTCTCAAGCTGGGGCACTACACCTAATATATGAAAGATTCTGAATGCTGATGGATTTACTGAGCTGAGGTGTGGGTGATCTGGTCAAGCAGTCACAGATGAGTAGTCAGGCTTCCAAAGATCTCCGGAGCCCAGTTTCAGAGATGGCTGGAACAGCCATAAACAGTTCATAATGAATAAAGACATCATAACGTCTCTATGCTGTTTCACCGTGAAGATACTGCCAAGTTACCACTACTTTCCATTTAAAAATAAAATAGAGAAAGATGCTAAATATAAAAAATAAAAAATAAAAATAAATATTTTGTTTTTTTAAACAGGTTTTTTTTTCTTCCCTGAAAGTCTTTGGCTCATTTTTTATTGCAATGATGCATCATCATGAAAAAAGACCAATAGCTTGTAGACTCATTCATAACAATGGTAGGAGAATTAAAAACAAGAAATAGTAACTATTAGAAGAATATGATCATCTCCAAATTCTAAATTTGGTTTAACGTGCTTGGATCAGTGTAAAAATCACCATCAGGCTCTGTTCTCGCACAGCCTCGCTCTTTAATGTAAACTATTGCGTTACTGCCCTCTAGCGGAAGAAATATTTTATTTTATTATTTATTTTATTTAATTTTATTGTTATTAATTTAGCAAGAAACATACATAAATATAATGAACATATTAGGGGATGCAAAACAGATCTTCACATTTTGCATAGAATATTAATGTGAATTTAAAAGTGAATTTTTTCTTTATTTACAGTCATACAGTGTAAACATTTTATTAAACAAATTACTGAAATTTACACATTTTCCTTGTTTACAGTCATACAGTGTAAAAAAAAATAAATAATAAAAAATGTTGAGATGTTTTAGTTGATTTTATATTACTGGTCAATGCAATCACCGAGTCATAAAACATTTACAAATCTATGCAAAATAATTTAAAACAAGGTTTAATAGACATTACTTTAACTTTATGCAAATTAAATTTCCCAAGAAGAGTTAATAATTTTTGAGTATCATTAATTATGGGAGAGCCAGTGCATGAAAGAAAATATTTTAGCCAACTAGTACATAATATATATGCCATTCTGTTATATGTCCTGTTTTTTGTATGTTATTTATACTCTTACCTTGTTTTATATTCTGTTTCACTGTAATGTTCTGTGTGCAAAAAATAAAAAAATAAATACAAATACAAATAAAAAAATTCCTTGTGTACGTGAGAACATGGCAATAAAGCTCATTCTATATATAGGCCCTAACCCTATATATGTAGGCCATATACAGTATACTGTATACAGTATATGTCTAGTTTAAGTGATGGGTAATTTTGGTTACCTCTCATGTCAGCATATTAGTTGTGTACTTTCTTCTATTATTAAAGTTGATTCGTTGATTTGCCAATTCCTCGAGCCTCGTTCTGAAGTTACAGTGAGAACAAATGTAAAATAACATTAAGTGCAAACACTGAGCTACACATTTATGGAAATAATTATATGAATAATATTTTCTTGCACACTTCAAAAGAGTAATAAGGCATAACATATGTTAGGCAATTACATTTGCATTGTTCAACTTCTCCCTTATTATTCTTTATTAAAGACGGAGAAACTTTCTCACCTTGGCTACTCTGTTGTAACACAACGCTCAGTACCGTTCAATCAGCCACCAGAGGGCCCTTACCTACTCAGGAAAAATGACAGATTACGAAAACGACTCTTATGTGTGTAAATCTGTGTAGAAATGTAGGCAAAGTCTCATTTAACAGGTGAAATCAACTTATTGGTATTGCCAGGGAAGATCCTGGAAATGATCTAAATGTATGAGCAAAGCAGCATACCGAGGATACTCAACAAATCAGTATTAGACTTATTTATATACCATGCAGACATTGTTTGATCCACTCAGTTTACCACAAAAACGTCTCAAGGTTATGTTATGGGACAAAATGCATGTGGTCTCCATTTACCAACCAGGGAATGGCCCTGACTTTCTCCACAGCCAGCGGCATTTCGAGAGCACAACTGCAGGTCCTCTTTAATTATGATTAATATATATAGCGACAAACGCTTTTTGAAATGTGAGCATAGAACATCGTTTCAATGTGAGCAAGTAGTCAAAACTATACCGAGACATCCACAACAAACAGGTCATCTGGCTCCCATAGGGAGCAATCATGTTACTCTCTGCCCCCGACTAATCCACTGCCAAAGCTCTGAACATGAGTTGACAAAGAAACTTGTTATTCCCTGAGAAATGGATGACAAATGATGTGATGACAAGAGGCACTGGTTTCAAATCACCGTAATGATTTTCCCTTTCTCCCTCGTGCAATGTTTTAGAGATTATCTGATTCTGATCTGTACATAGGCTACTTTATGATCATTTAAACGTATGTCATCGATAATGCAGACAGAAGTTAGTTAATAATTTGTAGTTTTGATTTTGGGTGAATTAAACGCCATGTAATGTACAACAAAAATAGCTGTTTGGTGGGTTTGAAGCTTATTTCTTATTGAATAAATTGTTTTAATTAAATCTGACTTCCAGGTCTTATTTGAACGACTAAATAGCCTATTACCACAAAATGAGCACGAGACTAAAAGAAATACAGAGACAAATCAGTAATGCACTCTTCTTTAAAATAATGCCTCTGAAAAACTTTCCTTTACTTCTTAGCATAGGTGAGTAACTCCTGTATTAAGCCTAAATTAACTAAAAAATAATAATAATTTAATGACTAGATAAAATGGCTATACATCATCACACAACATCAGCTTTTAACCCTAAAAGGTTTTTGTATCCTTTGTACAAACATTTGAGAGGATGTGTGGAGGAGCAATGAGGGAGTTGGCCAAATTTCTGAGACAGTTATTGAAAAGGGTTATCTGAAAATGCTGATGTCATGTGAGTTTGTATAAAATCTCTGGCATGAACTCACAATCTTTACCTAAAAGTAACAAGCTATAAATTTGATGTAAATTTATGAAAATTAAAGCAATAATTTGAAGAAAAGCAAATCTATTATATGGGCTCTTATGTTGTACAATAGCCATGAGTGATATAGCCTATATATTTAGCTTACTGCCCTTTTAAGATATAGTCTATGGGAGGGCTGTATTAACTTATCAAAATAAATTACTGGTGATCAACTAATGCCAGTGTTGCTAAATATCAATTAATGGAAAGTTGGAAACAAATAAGAATGTGACCTTAGCTTTCTTAAAGCGTGATGATCACATAAAAACATTTACATTTATTGCAACTGAAAATATAAGAAGTGTGAGGTGTCCTTGAATTTCAGGTGTTATGTCATTTTAACTGGCATATCAATTTGCTATCTGGAAACAATGTGTTTTTGGACTGTCCCCATTCACTTATATTTTAAGTGCCTTTACCAACTGGAGTCGAATTATTATTATCATTATTTTTATGGTAATTAACATTATGCCACATATTCTGTTGACTGATCTTAAAAATTTTCGCTTTTCTATTGGGAAGGTATTTCTACTTGACCTGACCCTTTAAATTGAGTTTTGTTGACGTAACCTAATGTAGTCAAAAAGATTCAGACATACACTGGAGGCCAAAAGTTTGGAATAATGTACAAATTTTGCTCTTATGGAAAGGAATTAGTACTTGTATTCACCAAAGTGGCATTCAACTGATCACAATGTATAGTCAGGACATTAATAAAGTGAAAATTATTTTTACAATTTGAAAAAAACAAAAATAAATAAATCTGAACTTCTTAAACTACTTCAAAGAGTTCTCATCAAAAAATCCTCCATGTGCAGCAACAACAGCTTTGCAGATCCTTGGCATTCTAACTGTCAGCTTGTCCAGATACTCAGGTGACATTTCACCCCATGCTTCCTGTAGCACTTGCCATAGATGTGACTGTCTTGTCGAGCACTTCTCACGCACCTTACAGTCTAGCTGATCCCACAAAAGCTCAATATGGTTAAGATCCTTAACACTCTTCCAATTATCTGTTGTCCAATGTCTGTGTTTTTTTGGCCACTCTAACCTTTTCTTTTTGTTTTTCTGTTTCAAAAGTGGCTTTTTCTTTGCAACTCTTCCCACAAGGCCTGCACCCCTGAGTCTTCTCTTTACTGTTGTACATGAAACTGGCGTTGAGCGGGTAGAATTCAATGAAGCTGTCAGCTGAGGACATGTGAGGCGTCTATTTCTCAAACTAGAGGCTCTGATGTCATTATCCTCTTGTTTAGTTGTACATCTGGCCTTCCACATCTCTTTCTGTCCTTGTTAGAGCCAGTTGTCCTTTGTCTTTGAAGACTGTAGTGTACACCTTTGTATGAAATCTTCAGTTTATTGGCAATTTCAAGCATTGTATAGCCTTCATTCCTCAAAACAATGACTGACTGATGAATTTCTAGAGAAAGCTGTTTCTTTTTGCCATTTTTTACCTAATATTGACCTTAAGACATGCCAGTCTATTGCATACTGTGGCAACTCAAACACAAAGACAATGTTAAGCTTCATTAAACGAACCAAATAGTTTTGGCAAGTGATTTTCTAGTACCAAATTAGCAATTTAGCATGATTACTCAAGGATAAGGTGTTGGAGTGATGGCTGCTGGAAATGGGGCCTGTCTAGATTTGATAAAAAATTATTTTTTCAAATAGTGATGGTGCTGTTTTTTACATCAGTAATGTCCTGACTATACTTTGTGATCAGTTGAATGCCACTTTGGTGAATTAAAGTTCCAATTTCCTTCCAAAACAGCAAAATCTGTACATTATTCCAAACTTTTGGCTGCCAGTGTATAATAGCCTACTTTTGACTTGAATCAAACCAGTTATTTATTTATTTATTTTCTTGCCAACCAGAGGCGGTTCTAGAGGACATGTGTCCCCCACTCACAGACCCCAGTCAGATGACATAACACTTGAATTATCGTTATGATAAATAATTATAAAACGAATTTTTAGTAGGTAGGCTACACTTGAAAATTAAACATATGTGAATGTTTCAAAAATAACAAGAATTTTTTTATCTTGATATTTAGAAGAAGATGATAAAGAGAAGGAAAAATATAGGCCTATACAGTACATAGATATTGTCTCTGATTGAATGCAGTGAACCAAATAAATCACAACTGCCTTAAATTGTGAATATTAAAAATCCCCAGATCCCCTGACATGAGCTGAATTCCATCAGGGAGGTGTTATACTTGGAAGTGATTGACAGGGATGAAAAGTGGCGGAAAGACCCAGGTCCTGTTTCCAGAATGTGTGTTGGTGTGTGCTCTCATCACTGGAGCAGGAACGAAGGCAGACTCATTTAGATAACACTCATCTCACCCCTTTGCCCCATCATTTCCTAAACAGGTCGGCCTACAGGAAGTTTTCAAGAACACTTATCCAATTCTTTATCTGTTCCAGATGCGCTGTTGAAAGGCAAAACTTCAGATGCAGTTGCTTTGCGATAGATCTGTGACTTTGCCTCTTCTTCTCTAGACCGTGTAGCCTGCCATAATATTTAATTTAGAAATGCATCAAACAAGACAAATTATACTAAACGGGTTCACGTAACAGAAAACATGGATGTGTGTATTAAAAGTTTTCAGCTCTATCCGTCACGAAGATTGTGTCACTAACTCAGAGCAGACATGGACTCCATTTACTCCGCAGCATTAACCGTTCGAGATAAAACAAATGATAATGTCTGTCTCCTCTGCAAAAGCACAACTAATGACTAATAGGCTTCAAGCTCTTTTCTCCATTCAGAGAAGGGCAGGCCTACCAGTCCTTTCCTTATTTACCCCCTTTTGTTGCCCATTAAGTAAAAAAGAAAAAAAGAAAGAAGGAAAGAAAGCTGGACGACACTTAACATTAGTGTTCACGAATGGACAGTGTAAATGGACCTTAAAGTGTTTAGCCTATTATAGTAACTATACACTGAAAAAAGTAAAATGATTTAACTAACAAATTAATCAGAATCAGAATGAGCTATAATGCCAAGTGTGCTCACGTACACAAGGAATGTTTTTTTTTTTTTTTTTTGTTTGGTGATAGGAGAAACAGTGAGACACAGAATATAAAACAAGAGTATAAATAGATATACAAAAAAAAATAGGACATATTACATAGAATGGCATATGTACATGTGCAAGTGGTAATGTATGTGCAAGGTAGGGGTATGTACAGTTATTGAATTAAATATGAGTGAATTTACATACGTACATTACATATTTATACATTATTGCACTATGGGGGAGTTCTGAAGGCAGTTTAATTGTTCATGTGTTAAATGGCCTGAGGGTAAAAACTGTTCTTGTGCCTGGTTGTCCAGGCACTCAGTGCAGGCCAGAGGGCAACAGTTCAAAAAGGGAGTGGGCAGGGTGTGTGGGGTCCAAAGTGATTCTACCTCCACATTTCCTCACTCTGGAGACATACAGGTCTCGGAGGGTGGGCAGGGGGGTACCAGTAATACTCTCAGTAGTCCTGACTGTCTGTTGTAGTTTCCTTCTGATTTGGTGGCTGAACCAAACCAGACAGTTATAGATGTACACAGGACAGACTCATTGACAGCTGAGTAGAACTGAGATGGCAGCTCCAGTGGCAGGTTCCTCAGCTGGCGGATCTGAATCTGAACAGGTCTGAATCAACCTTAGGTTACTACAATAGGTTACCAACAAAACATGCCTCGGGTCTAATTCAAGATAAGCTCAATCATCAGCATTTGTAACATAATGTTGATTAGGGCCCGTTTCGTCCCTGTTTATTTTAAAAAAGCAAAAATTCTACAGCAAGGCACTTACAATGGAAGTGAATCGGGACCGTCCATAAACATGAAAATACACACTGCTTCTAAAGTATAGTCACCAGACATAAACATTACGTGTTTACATGATTTTAGTGTGATAAAATCAGTGATTTACCAGCCTTATGCGGTTACCGGATTTAGCTGTGTTGCTAGATTCTGATTTCCTGCTACCTCATTGGCCCTTATCCTTAAAGCCCACCCCAAACCCTAACCTCATTGGTCCGTACCCCTAAGGCCCATCCCTACACCTACCCCTAAATACTAGGGAGTCAAAATTCGGCACTGCACCAACGTTGGAGTTATTTCGTCATTGCAATGAAGTTGTAAAATTGCATATAACATTACACACAGAAAATGTTAGTAAGTGATTTTATCACACTAAAACCATGTTAACACACACATATTGTTTACATCTTGTAGCTACAGGCCTATTTTGAAAATTAAGTGCCTCACTACCCAGATTTTTTAATTTTTTTATTTAGTCCTATTTTTTATTATTATGATTATTTTTTTTTTTTAGAAAAGGGGCAAGTCTAAATTAATTTTTGTGGTAATCAACATTATGCCACAAATGCTGTGGACTGAGCTTAACTAGCTAACCTGGAACATTCCTTTAATTTTTTTTTATATTTTTTTTTTTTACATTAATTGAATATATATATATATATATATATATTCAATTAATGTAAAAAAATAAATAAATATAAAAAAAAATTAAAGGAATGTTTCAGGTTAGCTAGTTAAGCTCAGTATATATATATATATATATATATATATATATATATATATATATATATATATATATATATATATATATATATATATATATATATGTTCCATGTTTAAATGCTACTAAAACAACGTAAATAAAAAGTTTTTTATGTACAAACATTTATTGCTTCGTTTTTTTTTTCCCCACATGATCTCTCGCTGAAAATTACTGCAAATCATACATGTTTCTAAGTTTTAATGCAGGGATTTTGTGTGTTTGCTGGGATTCTGATTGCCAGTTTACAGTATTAGTCTTGTATATTCAACTGAGCAGGGGTGTGCAATTATTTTGGTACAGTGGCCACATCAGCCGTTAAGTAGAACATGGAAGAGAGAAGATAAAAATGTCTGCATAGTTGTATCTTTTAAGCCAGAAGTATTGCATTCATGCACTCAGTGAATGATGCACAATTTTCTGAAGTGTATACAGACTGATGGGACCGTTCTGGGATTGCTTGAAGTTTTGCTGCTACATTTCTATCATGTGTTAGTAAAACTGAATAAAGGCTGAGTATCATTATTAATTGTTTATTTGACCATACTTCAATGCAGTGGTAATTTAGTATACAATTTAACGCTCTACATCATGAGTCTGGTTTAATAGTAAAAGAAAATATTCGGAAATAATAGATTCTAAAAGCTTATTTTAATGTTGGCCGTAAAGTGGACCAGTTTACTTGTTTTATTCTCAAAACATTATCAACCCGTTTACAGGCTCGTGGGTCATGATGTGGGTCTTGTCAATGTTTTTTTTTTTTTTTTGGCATCCCATTCAGCACACAACTGAATAAAAAACATGTTACAAATAACACAAAGAACAAACGTATTCCTCTCTTGCTTGGTTTTGCTCGGGTGTCCCCTCCGTGTGCGAATGATGCGAAGATCTATTGGGAAGGTTTGCTCTCAGACTTGGCACTAAACATCGCACGCAGCCTCACGAACGGACACGGAGTGGCTTTTTTTTTTAGCATAATATTGCACTATTGAGCGGGGGGTTCGAAGAGGAGAGAGAGAGAGAGAGAGAGAGAGAGAGAGAGAGAGAGAGAGAGAGAGAGAGAGAGAGAGAGAGAGCGCACTCGCATGCATGACTGTCAGACTGCATAAATTAAGTATGACATAAGGCGAAATATTTCCAATTTGTGTAAGTATAAATCTCTGATTGGGGTGTTGCATCTGTTAGCTGGCAACCCTGAGCATATTAAAAGCTTCTGGATGCGCAACAGGTCCCAAAGTCAGATAAATGAAAGATCAAATAAAAAATGTTCATGAAAAATCGACCCGCGGGCAGCAGTTTGCCCTGGTCTGCAACTGAGGGTGCTTAAGGTAAAACATCATATAATGCTTAGTTGTAGTGGTTTCAATATAGGAATGGGGGATTATAATTTACAAATCACTACTTTTTTTTTTATTAGCACTTTTCATACTATCCCAAGTCAAGTAGATTCAGACACTGGCGGCCAAAAGTTTGGAATAATGTACAGATTTTGCTCTTATGGAAAGAAATTGGTACTTTTATTCATCAACGTGGCTTTCAACTGATCACAATGTATAGTCTATTACTATTACAATTTGAAAAAAAAATGTTCAGAACTTCTTAAACTACTTCAAAGAGTTCTCATCAAAAAATCCTCCATGTGCAGCAATGACAGCTTTGCAGATCCTTGGAATTCTAGCTGTCAGTTTGTCCAGATACTCAGGTGACATTTCACCCCATGCTTCCTGTAGCACTTGCCATAGATGTGGCTGTCTTGTCGGGCACTTATCATGCACCTTACAGTCTAGCTGATCCCACAAAAGCTCAATGAGGTTAAGATCCATAACACTCTTTTCCAATTATCTGTTGTATTTCCAATTATCTGTTGTCTGTGTTTCTTTGCCCACTCTAACCATTTCTTTTTGTTTTTCTGTTTCAAATGTGTCTTTTTCTTTGCAACTCTTCCCACAAGGCCTGCACCCCTGAGTCTTCTCTTTACTGTTGTACATGAAACTGGTGTTGGGCGGGTAGAATTCAATGAAGCTGTCAGCTGAGGAGATGTGAGTCATCTATTTCTCAAACTAGAGACTCTGATGTACTTATCCTCTTGTTTAGTTGTACATCTGGCCTTCTACATCTCTTTCTGTTCTTGTTCGAGCCAGTTGTCCTTTGTCTCTGAAGACTATCGTGTACACCTTTGAATGAAATCTTCAATTTTTTTGGCAATTTCAAGCATTGTAAAGCCTTCATTCCTCAAAACAATGATTGACTGATGAGTTTCTAGAGAAAGCTGTTTCTTATTTGCCATTTTTGACCTAATATTGACCTTAAGACATGCCAGTCTATTGCATACTGTGATAACTCAAAAATAAACACAAAGACAATGTTAAGCATCATTTAACGAACCAAATAGTTTTCAACTGTGTTTGATATCCAATTTCTTTCCATAAGAGCTAAATCTGTACATTATTCCAAACTTTTGGCCACTAGTGTATATATGAGAGAGAAAACATTCTTATGCTAATCAACATTATGCCACAGATGCTGTCAATTTAATTTAATTTGTATAAAACCTGGAATACTCCTTTAAGGTAAAAGTTGCACACACTTTTTACACTGGATGTCACTAAAGTAAAAACATTAAGGCTAATTTAATATGCACGCGTTCAACCAATAATTATCGGAGTTATTTTAGCCACACTGCAACTTTTATAGAAGATGTCTATATTTTAGATGAATTGCCATGTGTTCCTCTTCTGGTGCGGCTGTTCGGCGTGGGTGTTTCTGGTTTGTTGTCATCTGTTATCACGTCTTGATAACAAACCCAGTGGCACCAGAATCTTTCAGTGGTTGACAGTTGGGTTTGTCGTTGCAGGTTTCAGGTTCCAGCAGTGGCACTGTCCAGTCCCTTGGAGAAAACTCTTCTTTGGCCTGTAGCTTCCCCTTGGATTAAGCAATTAAGAGGAAAGCAAACAAACTGAGTGCACAATTTTGCGCTCCGTTGTAGACAAAAGGGCCAATTACAGCCTCTTATAATGAAGAGTGGTGATTCAAATTAAACTGAAGAGCTGAGAGAGGGAGAAAGCCTCAGCCTGGATCGCTAATGCAAGCATGAAGACTCATGCAACATAAACACTAATAAGAAATATTTGATTGTTTGAATTATCAGTGTATTAGGACATTTAAAAATAACCTGACGCGTTTCTGAGAACAACAAAGTTATTTACATGTGTTCATAAAGTTGCTATAATTGGTGGATGTTTTTATACATCTACTTGTATGGAGGTCTTAAGAGTGATTTTAATATTTGTCACTGGAACTTGTCTGGCCAATGAAAAGCTCTGAAATGTTTAAGCGGAGCTAACCCCGCCTTTCTGCCTCCCGGCGGCATGCAGTCACTCCGACCTAGACCCCGAAAGTACGTATTGAGGGGTCTATTAGAAAGATGAAAGTGGTTATATACCTCCAAACACTACAGATTATCCCCATTCATTAAACGACTAGACACCCTGATGAATGCCAACTGGATTGTTAAAGGGTGAGAAACTAAAGAGGATTCTCATTAGTCCATGCAATGTTTTCCAGTCAGATGACTTCCACTCCTTTCTCAGTGAGGGACATATTGAACCTGGAGCAGAATCAAGAGGACATGGTCTCTCTGGACATGTCTCAGCGGCTGGACAGTGCCCTTATTCCGACCTCATCCTGCATGCTGTCCACTTTCAAACAAGAGCAGTTCATGGACATGCCATCAGGAGCCTCTCTATTCGGCGAAGACCTTCAGGATGACAAAGCCAACAAAAACAGCTCAATGAACTTCGGTACTGCTGCCTTTTATGGGAAACATTTCTTAGACATTGACTATGTTAAAGACACAAAGACGGATGACACGTTTGAGGAAAAGGAGAAAAAAGGTGATATAACGAGTCTTCCCAAAATAGCTACACTAAATATAATTAGATTTTTATTTTATTTTTCTCCCCCAGGTAACCCAAAATGTGCTTCCAGTGGTAATATCTACATCAGCTGGGTTTTATTCAAGTCAATAATGTTATTTAATCTAACTTAAATTAGTTTACACCAATAGAAGCCATTTTTATAGATAAAATAGAAAAGTAGAAATAGACCCTTGAGTTAGCAACCGCAGATTACACTTTTTTAAGTGTAGTTGGAAATGTACTAAACTAGACGTCAATACGTGTTACTTTTGTGTTACAAATAAGAATTCTTACAACTTTAATTCAGAGTACAAATTTGTTTTAAAAGAACGTTTAAACTTTTGCGTCTTTTCGATAGATTTTGCACTTCTCCGCAATTTCTTACTTAAGAGACTTAATATTTAGGCCTATATGTTATAAAATGTTACGCAAATTGTAAATGCGTCATTTTAGACATGAAAAAAAGAAGAAGAATAAAACAAAGAAAAATATGTAAAAAAAAAATTAAATAAAAATAAAATGTTTCTTGGCTTTGTTCTAAGGAATAAAACTATTAGCTAAAATACATTTTTAAAAAGGTTTATGAGTTCTCAGTTGATCCTGATTTGACAAGTAGCCTATTATATGTACTGTGTTAGACATAAAAATATCTATTTTTATATTAGCACAAAGTAGGTCCTACCCTATGCCATACACTGAAAAACTGTTCATGTGCTTCACATCTAAATTAACTGGTTTTATTCAAGTGAAAAATATTATTTAACCACTGAATCAACCTGAATATATTAGGTTAGCAACAAAACTTGAATTTTAAAGGCTATCAGGTAATCTTTAAGGTAACAGGGTACCACTTTTTACAGTGGAGCCAAGCTATTTCCGATTAGTCCCACTGAATTCTAACTATTTAACCTGTTTTTCTTTTTAGACATCAACTGTTCTCAAGAAGAGCCGAGTGGAGATCTAAAGCTGGATGATCCTGATCGCCCCAAACAGAGAAAGAGGAGGAAGCCTCGCGTTCTTTTCTCTCAAGCACAGGTGTACGAGCTCGAGCGACGCTTCAAACAGCAGAAATACCTTTCTGCACCAGAGAGAGATCATCTAGCCAGCGTTCTTAAACTCACCTCCACGCAGGTGAAAATCTGGTTCCAGAACAGACGATATAAGTGCAAGAGACAGCGTCAGGATCAAACCCTGGAGATGGTCGGCATCGCGCCTCCGAGACGCATCTCGGTGCCGGTTTTGGTTCGTGATGGGAAACCCTGTCTGGGAGACACGTCAACTTATAACACCTCATACAATGTGGGGATCAATCATTTCACCTATAACACTTACCCTGCCTTTAGTAATTTCCCAAGTCAGGGCAACACGAACTACTCATGCAACTACCCATCGAGCATGTCTGCCATCCAATCCTCACAGTCAAACAATAATTACATGAACTTTGGAGTTGGGGAGCTAAATAATGTCCAGGCATCATTTCAGTCCAGCAGTGGGGTATCCTCGTTACATGGCATTCGAGCTTGGTGAAAAAGACACTAAAAGACGAACTCTACTGCATGAATGGTTCAATTGCCAGTTTTTTAACTGATGACTGTAATCTGCTGAAAATCACAGATTCAAGGCTGGGTTTAGATTTGCCTGTGAAATGGTAGATCAGATATAAACTCGTTCATTTTCACGCTTCTTTAGTAACTTTCCGTATGCACTGTTTTCATTAAAAACTGCCTGAATAATTTGCTTGCACTTGAGTTAAATTATGAGAGATTAACAGCACGTGAAATATGCAACATGCAGTTTATTTATGATTTTTCACTAGATGTGTTTTCAGCCCTGTCTATAGCCTACAACTCGGGAAAAGTTAGCAAGCTTTTCTTTCTTTCTTTCTAGATCATTATTTTCTTTCAATTCAAGATCAATCTAATTTTTTTTAACACATTTCACAAGGGAATAGACTGAAACTAAAGGTAGCAAGGAAAAATATGTTAAACATTACTGTCATTAAAGCAATTATTTTCTTTGTGTAAATAACCAGATTGTTTGAGGATGATCGCACAAATAATACGGCAAAATATTTTGTTATTCAGTTGCCTGTGTAGGTTTGATATGTAAACTTTTTGAAAAAAATAATAAAATAAAGGCTTTGCAGAATTGTTTGCAATCATTATTTGTTTTGTATAACAGCATCAGTGAAATAATAGTTAATAAAAATATAAATAATAATAAAAATAATAAAAAGTGCATTCGTAAAAACTACTTTTATAATAATAATAATAATTATTATTATTATTATTCGCCTGTTATTAATATTATTCACTACAGCCAAATAAATCGAAGGCTTTAAATTCCCAAAATTAGAGACAAAATACTTTAAACAAACAAACAAAAAAATATTTTGAGAAAACAAAAACTTTAATTGGAGGATTTTAAACAACAACAACAATAACAACAACAAAACTTACAATACAAGTGTTTATTCTAGTCGTTGTTTACAAACTGTGTCTACGCATGCTTTACCAAAGGTTGAGTTTATTTGTTAAGCTTATCAAAGATTTATCCACTAAAAATCAATATGATGTATTAATACAACATCTAAAAATTTTCTGAAATAACAATATTTAATAGCCTATAAGTTCCGTGTTTTTTTATGTGGAGGAGTAATAGACTATTTTACATTACTTAGACAGGTAAATATTTGCGCTGCAAACGTCAAGAATTAAATATTTGAAGTAATAACATTTTAAAGTTGCAAATATTTCAGGTAAAGTGATCTGTCACCTTGTTGGTGTATCATGTGAATTGATTTGACGGGTTTTCAGAGTAAAACACTCTGACCTTTAAATTAACTTGTTTGGGGTGGGACTTTGTCATCATTGTGATGACTGATTATCCAATTACGTGCAGTTTATCGCCAGCTGGCCTCTATTAAAATGTTACTACACATCCACTTTTCGTGAACTTTTCGTGTTTTGTGTTTATAATACATCCTCATAAGCACTTTGTATGGTTTTTGTATTTTTATATAAGAATTTGTTTCACCCTTGATTGACAACACTAAAGTGCTGTGCTTAGTGTGTAGAATGGCACAACTTGCTTGACATAGAGAGGTAAGGGTGCATGGTTGTGCATGTAAAGACTTGTTTGGAGGAGGGAAGGAGATCTATATTTGCTGCCACTTAAAATGAGTAATAGTTTGTCCTTGGGCATCTCTCTGGCCTCTCCACACATATCTGTAAACACAATTCCCCCTCTCAATAACAAATATCTACCACTGAGCTAACATCTGCTTATAGATAAAACATATGTATTGCATTAACACAGTAGAGTAGTTAGTTACAGTGAAAATGACTATAATTTCACATCAAATGTGGCGACCCTGAGAGGTAGAGAGAAAGGTCACACAGTTGCAATAGTGGTCCACTCTTCAGAGGCGTTGAAAAGAACAAGTCAGATAACATGGATGCACATCTCTAAAAATAACAGACCTTGTCCTCCAGCCACAATGGAAGGAGAATGACAGAGAGATGGAGAGAGCGAGGGAGAGAAAGAGACCAGGGATGGAATAATCAGCCTATCCGGGTCTTATCGGAGGAAAGACAGGGTTGCATGCCTTTTTATCAGTAGTGCTCTGATTATGGCCATAGCTTTTCTGAGCTTTTCCCTCTGTGATACTCCAGTTCTGTCCTGCCCAGCAAAACAGCTGCTAGTTCATCGCAGCCCAGGATGTGAGTTTAACTAACCTAAATTGCCTGTCATACTGTAGGTGTCCAAGTGACAGCATCCAGTGTCTAGCCTGGGCTCAGCTAGAGGCAAGAAACTGAGAAACTGGCAGACTACTTTAGCGCTAACACCATGGGGTTAGATTTTCAGACCTTAATTCAACTTTTTTTTTTTTGCTAAATAAATGTTCCATGGTGTTACCTCTTATTGATTTTTTTTTATTTTTATTATTATTATTGA
This sequence comes from Myxocyprinus asiaticus, assembly GCF_019703515.2. Taxonomy (NCBI): domain Eukaryota; kingdom Metazoa; phylum Chordata; class Actinopteri; order Cypriniformes; family Catostomidae; genus Myxocyprinus; species Myxocyprinus asiaticus. The sequence goes on along the minus strand of NC_059370.1, from coordinate 34,872,892 downwards.
AAAATAAGACTTAAAATTAAGTCTTAATTTAATGTCTATTTCTTAACTTTTAAATGTAAAGACAATTTTTTACTTTCACTATTTATTTACAAAACCACATCTACTACAACAGCATTTTGATATAGAAGACCGATGTTTTATCACTGGAAACTATAACTGGATCCTGCCTATATTACACATTTAAAACGTAAAACTTAAAATGTTGGTAAAACAGAGACTATTTTCAGGCTTTAGAGGAGCAATAAACATCTATTTACACTTGGGAATGTTTAAAAATGTAGAGATTTTATTGGTAGTACACTACTACATTATTTGTTAAACACTTCTGCTGGAATAAAATAGACTTGCATTTTGATTATTCACAATTTAACTCACTTTAGTTATGTAATAATTTTATCATAAATATTATAAATGTTAAAAGATAAAAAATAAATGTAAGTAATGACACAGAATGACAGCACAAATAAGTTACGGCTTCTCTTCTGCAACAGTATCTCAAAACAGAAACTTGTCATATGCTTTTTCATTCTTTGTGGAAGAATTAACAATCTCACAAAAAGGAGAAATGTCTTCTATTTTGAACAATGTTGACATTTATCCATCATTTTTTTCAAAATTATAGTTTGGTCAATGCTCAAAAGAAAGGGAAGAGTCTTTTCTTTAGAATATACACGACTGTAGCCAAGAAGAGAGCAAGAGCAAGAAAAATAAGAAGCTTATCAGTAAGTTCCCGTCGATTATATTTAACGATGAGTTTTCTACCCAGCTGTATGGTGCCTGACATGGCTTTAAACTCTTCATGGGTTTCCAGCACTGTCCTTGAAGATGTCACTACAGGGAAACAAACAATAATACCTTGCTTTTACAACACTTATTTCCAGTCCTCGAATTTTATTGGTCAAGCAGCATTCCAAGAGTGCTGATATTTAGTATAAGAGCATTTGTATCACTGTTTGCGCCTTTCAAAATAGTTTTCATCAATTCATTGTTCATTATGTTTTCATTCACTGAACATTTCTGCAGATTACATCTTTACACCAGAAGGTGTCAGCAAATAAGTGTATTTCATTTTATGAGTGAGTCATTGAATCATTGACTTAAGTGATTAGTTAAACAACACCAGTTGTTCACGACCAAAACAATGGAAGTGAACAAGAACTATTCGTTCACTTAAAAGATTCGTTCAAAAGCACTGAATTGTTTACAAATTAAACTGATTTTAAAAACTAAAACATAAGATCCATGTGTTATTTCATAGTTTTGACTATTTTACTATTATTCTAAAATATAGAAAATAGTGATTTCAAAGAGTCGTTTTTCTAAACTTTGACTGGTATTACACAGTGTCATGCTTTAATGTAAATAACAAAAGTTAATCAACCAAGTGTACTGGTGCACAGCGTTCTCACTGCACCCTGTCTTTAGCTAAGATCTGAACTCACCAAGTGAGCTCATTGTCTCTTCACTCTGCTGAACCTGCTGTGACACCATCCGGCTGATGCTCATTAGACTCTCTGTTATGTCACTGGAGGTCTGAACCTGGCTCTCTTTCGTCATGTTTCTAATAAAATGGACAGGGAATTCAGTAATTTACCAGTAGCAATAGAAAAGCATCTTAATTTAGCATCAGTGAAGAAATGTTGCAAACAAACTCACCTGTGCCTTACAGACATGCTCTCTGAATTTAATAAATCTTCCTTCTCCAACTTATCAATGGAGAGTTTGCATGCAAGATTTGCCTTCCTCCATGCTGTCTGATCACTGCAAAACGAAAATTCTTTATTTGAGATGCAATGCACGCTTTTCCAAGGCATGTATATAGAAGATCAGCATGCATACCGAACAGAACAATTTAAGTGCATTACTTCAGGTTTGTCAATAGCGGCATTACCTAAGCATCTGTTTCTGATGCCCTTCAACTTTATTGAGAAGGGTCAACTTGTCTGACTCTTTGTCCTGTTCTTTTCCCATTTGTTCTAGATCCTGTTTGGAAAAAGCCATCTCAAGATGGTCATAGAAATGATTACAAGCCATAGAATTGATTTACTATTAACTCATAGTTTCTCACCTGGATCCGTTGTCTAAGATTGTTGAATTTCTCTTTAACTTTACAATTTAAATCTGTGAGTTTGCTTTGTGGTCCTGTGCAGTCATTCACATCCTGCAATGTTTTAAAACATGTACATGTATGGATCAATTTGCAAAAGTTGATACATAAGAAGAACACTAAATCTTGTTATACCAAAAAAAAAAAAAAAAAAAAAAAAATTTTTTTTAAAAAAATGTGGAAAAATATTATATTGTTTATTTTACATAACATATGGTCTACTTGCAAAGTTCACATTTGTAGTCACATACCACAACAATAATATGCTTGGATTACAACATTGACTAACACTAAAATCTTATTCATTTGCATTTTATGGCAACAGGCATCCATTGTAAATCATTCATTTTACCAGCTTAATTTACATTTTATCAAAAATATACACTTCTCCTAAAGCAGCAATATTGACAGCTGGTATAATGTTTTGCTTCACAAATATGAACGCAGTGGCATTTTTTGAATCATTCATACCTGAATGAGAGCTTTTATTTCTAAATCATACTTGATGATTTCTTGTTCACATATTCGTACGTGGACATCTACAGATGCTGCCATCTCTGCATAGTGTACCGATGACTTCCGGGTGCAATCTGAGTGCAAAATTCCAAAATAAAAGTCCAACAGCCAGAGTACAACAGAGGAGCTGATGTTGGACCGTTGCTTCATATATCCTCAACGACATACAATGCATGTTTATTTGCTAGCTTGTTTGCTTAGTTATTTATCTTCAGAGGACTGTATGGTTAAAAAGAAAAGTCTGGGGTCTATTTAACACAGAGAAAGTAGGTCCTACTGAGCTACTACAGAACAATAAATAAACCAGCTTTACGATCCTTTTTGAAAACCACAATGTAATCTTTGACAAACAATGCTGACGAAATCAATGTTTTTGTCGCTAAAAGAATAGGCAAGAAATAATGAACTAAATTGGCACTGCAAGCCAAAATTAACAGATTATAATAGACGATTTGCCTTGTTGTTTAGCGACCCCTGCTGTTTTTATTTAGATCAGTCAAGTAGTGATGTTTAAAGGGATAGTTCACCCAAAAATGAAAAATCTCTCATAATTTACTCACCCTCAGGCCATCCCAGATGTGTATGACTTTCTTTCCTCTGCAGAACGCAAACAAAGATTTTTAAGAAGAATATCTTAGCTCTGTTGGCCCATACAAGGCAAGTGAATGGTGACTAAAACTTTGAAGCCCCAAAAAGTGTCTAAAGTCAGCATAAAAGTAATTCATACAACTCCAGGGGTTAAATCCATGTCCTCATAAGCAATATAATAGGTGTGGGTGAGAAACAGATCAATATTTAAGTCCTTTTTTTTTTTCGTCATTCACTCACCCTCATGTTGTTCAAAACCTGTAGGCCAATGACTTTCTTTTGTGCAATATAAAACAGGATGTTAGCAGTATGATCGTTATCATTTATTTTGAATACATCCTTTTTACAATGAAAGTGAATGGTGACTGAGACTACGCTATAACACTGCCTAACATCTCCTTTTGTGTTCCATGGAAAAAAATGGAGCCATACAGATTTGGACCGACATGAGAGCAAGTAAATGATGACTGAATTAACATTTTTGGGTGAACTATCTCTCTAGTCTTTACACTTAATTTCTCAGGTGTTAATGGTTTGAAGTGAGGTGCATGCAGCCATATTTTATTTAAAAACTTTATTGCAGTTTCAAAATGCTTGCACATCTTTAAATATGAATGAGACCGTGTATGTCTGGGAAGGTAAAAAATCGGGCATTTTGTATTGAAAGTGAGGAGTGGCAGCAGTTGTCCAGCTTCAGAGTTAATCTTTGTACTGTTCAGAACATTGAATATTTCCTGCACTACAGGTGTGGTGGGCAGTTCAGAGACACTTGAAGAGTAGTACCAAGATGATTAAACATCTCTATACCACGGGTAAGTATTCATTTTTTTTAACAGTTTTATGAAGCAATGCATTACAATAACATTATTTTCAGCCTCTGAAATTTAGAAATGACTCGCTAAATAAAAAAAAATTATAAAACAATTTGAACTGATAGGCAAAAACTGTTTTTTAAATAAAGGGAGCTGCTAATGAAAGACAAGATTATCTGTGTACAAGAGATTTTGAGCACTTGAAATAACATGCATTTAACTTAGACAATTTTACCTTTATATGTTTTAATTGTTTTTATGTTTAATCTAATATTTGTGTACAATAAAGTTACTGGTTTTGGACTGCAGTTCACCATCTTTTAATGTGATTTCAAAAGAAAAGGGCCACCTTGACCCTTATATTCTTTGCTACCCTAAAGATATCTGCGAATATTCGGTCTAATATTGTTTTAAGTTGCTGATTGGATGGCAATGACCAACTACTTTGTTCTTGAGACAATCTTGACGCCATGTATTTCCTTTTTCTGTTGAAATAATTATTGGTGCACATTCATATTCATGTATTTACCCTTGGACTGCACTGAAGAGTGGACTGAAGGACTAAGACAAAAACACCACACATTGAAAATGAAATCACAGCAATTAATGTAGATCAATTGTTGCAATAAGTTACCTGTTCTGTGAATGGCTTTGGAAAGATTCAGCTAAATTATCTTCTAATGCATAACTATGCTTGAATTTCCTTTAAGTGATACTTGCATGACTGGTGGCTTCCTGCGCCACGTTTACAGATTTTTTTTCCCCTCAAGATTTGGGGAAATAATTGGCAACATTTTGGAAGTTGTCATTCATTTTAGCAGTAATAAATAATAATTGTGTTTTGGCAAACAGTGTAGGTACAGGATGCTTCACTTTGACCCAGTTTTAGCTCTTTAACACTACTTGTTTTGTTGATCTATACATACTTCTTTGCTGAGGGTGGAGTAAAGATTTTCTTTGGTGTATGATTTTTCATATTGAGGAACCTGTCTAAGGGGATTAGCAACAGCATTCGGAAGAAGGATCTGCATCCGTGGACCAGAAAGTGCTGTTTGTCACGTACTTCAAATATGACGGACAGTAGTAACTATATTATAGTGTAACCCCAGAATGTATATTCTTAATGCCAGTGTTTTTGAGACTCATTTACTTTATTGCCAACATTGCCCTTTCAATAGACTGACTCTTGCAAACAGATACTCAAGTAGAGATTAATTCTTGTTGCTTTTATCCAAAGCGACATACAGCATACTGCACAGTGTTTGCCATACATTGCTATATGTTGTGCCTTCAGTTGCTACAGCACAAGTAAATTAAATACACATAAAGGGTTGATTTCAGGATGAGTATATTGACTTTGCATTGCCGTTTAGCTTGTAGTTCAGGCCAGTCATTTATTAATCAAGCTAACATGATCAAATTCACCCCTTACGTTTGTAACTAAGGCCAGCACTGTTCAGAGATTTTTGCATTATTTTTGAACAGTTATTGTTGCAACTGTAATGAACAATCAAACTCTGTTGAAAATTTTGTAACAGATTATGCACAGTTTCAGCAAGGTCTAAATTGCCTGTTCAAAAATGTATTAATAACCTTATGGCAATTTTTTGGAGGTCTATAGCCTACTTCCAAATGTCCACAAAATGTACTTAGCATCACATGGGCAACCTATTTGGAACCTCTTTAAAGGTGCACTCTTAACTTTTGTGTTCGTGTCACCTTGGACTTACAATGACACCTAGTGGTGTGGATGCAGCATCATTAAAAATCAATAGTTTTCAGTTACAGATGCCATTGCAGAAATTCACTATTCACAATCAGCCATGATTAATTTAATCCAAGAGTAAAAGTGTCCAATAACAAGATGGTTACTGAGATTAAGCGAGTAGTATTCAACTGGCCATGTGATTCTAAAATGGCAGTCCCCATGAGGGCACCCCTGTCCCATGTAGAATAAAACAGCTTTATAAGGTTACTGATATGACTAAAGTCCTCATATCATGTGAGTGGTCATGATTTTATACATATGTTTCAAAATTACAATTAATTTCTTTAGGAGTAAAATTTTTTTAATGAGGAAAATAATTACTGAGTGCACCTTTAATGCACAATGAGTAATACAATACCATGCATACATAAAGACCCCTTAAAAAGGTCATAATACATCATTTAACAAATGTAATTATAAAGTAATCCAACATTGATGAGGGCTTTAAATATGTAGAACATTAATGACAAGTAATAGGTTTACTTATTTTTCACTTTGTCTCTTCGTTTAAGTACACTTTGAGAGTTTTTACCATACTATGTGGTATACCTGCACACAATCTTGAGTTATAACTATACAAAGTAACTCAAAGGCACGTATTAACCAAAATGTCTTATTTGTCTACAGAGATGAAGCAAACATCAGGAATCCTAAAAAATGCCATTGCAAATCATATGTCCGGCTTTTAAAGACAAAGATAATCTCATTTTTCTGCAGTCTTCAGTTCATGATGAACATCACCGCATTCACTCTGAACCTCTCTGTCTCAACTAATGGGACAGATGCACCTGGTCCTGTCACCTGGAAAGTGGCCTTGATTACTCTTGTAACAGTCCCACTCTCCCTCATCACCATCATAAGCAACATCCTGGTCATCATCTCTTTCCAGGTCAACCCACTCCTCAGGACAGTAAGTAACTACTTCCTCTTGAGCTTGGCCGTGGCTGATGTCATTCTGGGAGCCATCTCAATGAACCTCTACACTACTTACATCCTGATTGGCAGATGGACTTTAGGTAACCTAGCCTGTGACATTTGGTTGGCTGTGGACTATGTGGCCAGCAATGCCTCTGTTATGAACCTGCTGGCCATTAGCATTGACCGCTACCTCTCTGTCATGCGACCTCTGACCTATAGGGCCACTAGAACCCCCAGAAGAGCAGCAGTGCTGATTGGCCTAGCATGGGGCATCTCGTTTGTGCTTTGGGCGCCGGCAATTTTGTTCTGGCAATACATAGTAGGTGAAAGAACTGTTCCAGAAGGTCAGTGCTCAATACAGTTCTTATCTGAGCCTGTGATCACATTCGGAACAGCCATCGCTGCATTTTACCTGCCAGTGAGTGTGATGGTTGTGTTGTACTGCCGGGTCTACGGTGAGACCAAGAGACGCTCTCAGCAGCTTGCTGGAATGATAGCATCACAGGGAGCATCACAGGGCAGAGACACTGGAAACACGCATCAGGTGGGGTTTTAATGAACACTTTTAAGTCGTATGCCATTTGTGCCAAAAAACAAACACAAAACTTTTATTTTCAAGCCTCAGGCCCAAAGTACTAATATCCATATTTTTGTCTATAGCCCATTCCTAAACTTTAACACCTAATGCTAAATACTGTATGTGGTTATAGCCTTAACATATCAATAGCTATTTATCGTTACTAACCCTGAAGCACTACATTATTTCAAACCCATCACTGTAAGTTTGGAATATATCATTTGAATAGAAACTTACCCCAGTTTAAATCATATATGGTCAAACATGTATTATGATGTCACTGCCTTAAAGCATGACATTTAAAAAAAAAAAAATAATAATAATTCAAATATCTTTATTCCATAAAACCACATAAAAATGTAATGGTGATCAAAGGGGACATGCAAATTCGTTGATAATCTGATGAAAGTTATTTTGCATTGTACACTAAAAAAAGAGTTAAAGGGTTAGTTCACCCAAAAATGAAAATTCTCTCATCATTTACTCACCTTCATGCCACCCCAGATGTGTATGACTTTCCTCTGCTGAACTCAAACAAAGATTTTTAGAAGAATATCTCAGCTCTGTTGGTCCATTTGTATTCTTTGTGCATGTTGCCACCTACTGGGCAGGGAGGAGAATTTGTAACCAAAATTTAAGTTTTGGTCACCATTCACTTGCATTGTATGGACCTCCAGAGCTGAGACATACTTCTAAAAATCTTAATTTATGTTCTGCAGAAGAAAGAAAATCATACGTACATCTGGGATGGCAAGAGTGTGAGTAAATGATGAACGAATTTTCATTTTTGGGTATCCTGTTAATTATATCAGTTAGTCATTGGGGCACACAAATGGCATTGTTTCGTGAGCATGACCCTAAAATCCTTTCAAATGATGTGAACTGCTAATAGTAACAAAACAAAAATACAAATACATATTTATGTTGATCAAATAAGCAATATTTAGGTTTCTAATATGATTTCTGTCTCCCAGAGTTCTTGTCGTAGCAATTCCAGCAGTGTTGAAGATGTCCAACCACAGACAGAGCAGAACTCGCAGAGGCAGAAGAGACTGAGGACAATCTGTCCCACCATCACCCACCAAAAAGCAGCATGGTGGAAGAAACGAAGGGAGAGGGACAAGACAGCCAACTCACAAACTATTTACAGCACTCCAGAGATGGAGACAGACCACATTTCTCAAAGAACAAATGTGGGTGACAACAAGTACATTCCACTTGTTCGAATGGACCTTCATGTTCACCCTGATGCCACCATGAGGAACTCTCAATTAGGCAGCCAACATTCACTTAACCCATCGATCAGTCCTTTAACCACACAACCCCCTCCACGGAAAGCCCGAACCGTGTGTCTGATCAGGGAGAAGAAAGCGGCCAGGACCCTCAGTGCCATTCTCCTGGCTTTCATTTTAACATGGACACCCTATAACATCATGGTCCTGGTGTCCACTTTCTGTGAGCACTGTGTTCCTGAGGGGCTGTGGCAGCTGGGATATTGGCTCTGTTATGTGAACAGCACAGTCAACCCTGTATGCTATGCACTCTGCAACAAGCACTTCAGGGTTACATTCAGGGCACTGCTGCTCTGTAGGTGGAAAGGGCAAAAGAAGGGGATCAGATGGACCCCAACAGGAAGTGGCTTAGTACAGTAAGTGGCTGAACTAGGGAATGTTTATTAAAACAGTTGGATTCTCTTATCATGAATTATGCTGTCCAATCATGAGTTCAGGTCGAATTACTCATATTTTTTTAAGATGCCAGAGAACATGTGGGGTCTTCGAAATCCAAAAGATCTGAGTCATGCATCCAATGTGGCTCCTCATAAAATCAGGTACCGGCAGTGCATGTAGCAATTTTGAAGTTTGAATTGCCCAGCATATCCTTACTTTGCACGTCAATCAAAGTATTTGAACTTTATTAGTGTAGTTGACATAATTCCAAGCATGAAAGCAATTTCAAGTGATAGCAGAGTGACATGCTTACTTAATCTAAACATTTTTCTAATTCTTGTATAATTCCACATGCTATTTTATGACCTTGTATTAATTGAGAGTCTACATAGAATAATTGTATGTTCAAAAATCATTTGTCACACCTCAGGACTAATTTAAGTGGACTGCAAAAAAGTTAAAAGTGCATTAATAATAGTGAAAAGTTCATATCACCTAAAATATACATTTTAAAGGAATATTCGAGGTTCAATAAAAGTTAAGCATTTGTGGAATAATGTTGATTACCACAAAAATTTATTTAGACTCCATCCTTTTCTTAAAAAAAAAAAATTGAAAATGATTGCTCAATTGGAAAAATTTTAATCTCAGATCACGCCCTGGCGAGTTTAGAGGTGTTGCCACATATGGAGAAAAGGAAATCATATAGTTGGTGCTTTAATGTATCCCTTTTACAAAATCCTGAATTCCAACAAATGTTAAAGGCTGAAATCAGTGTTTATATGGAGGCCAACTGGTCCTCAGTATCCTCTGTGGGCATGGCGTGGGAGGCACTTAAGGGCCAGATCATACAATATGCCTCATTCACCAAAAAATCCAAAGCACAAGAACTTGTGGAGTTGGAAAGGAATATTAAAAGTGCCGAGGCAGAGCTGAAGTGCTTAATGTCATCTGATGGCCTAAGAGAATTGACCGGATTGAAATACAGATATAATACTATTTTGTCACGGAAGGTGGAGTTTTGGCTATTCAGGACAAGACAGTCATACTTTGAGTCGGGGGACAAGGCAGGAAAACGCCTGGCTAGATATATAAAGCAGAGAGAGTCATTTTCTACCATTCTCTGATGGCTGAGCAAAAAAATTCTCTTGATTCTGAGATAACCTTGGAGGAGCTTGGCGAGGTAATTAAGGCCTTACCTACAGGTAAGGCTCCAGGGCCAGATGGCTTTGCCGCTGAGTTTTTTTTTTAGATCTTATGCTACAGAATTGGCTCCACTTTTGCAAGAAGTTTATACGGAATCTTTAAAGAATGGAAAGCCTCCGCCAACCATGACGCAAGCCCGGATCAGTCTGATTCTTAAAAAGGACAAAGATCCAAGTGAGTGTAAGAGTTACCGTCCAATTTCCTTGATCCAGTTAGATGTTAAAATATTGTCAAAAATTTTGGCTAACCGATCAAGTAAGGTTATGACATCTCTTATACATATAGATCAGGTGGTGTTTATTCGAGGTCATAGCTCTTCTGATAACATTAGGTGTTTCATCAATATCATGCGGTCAGTGGCAAATGATCAGTCTCCAGTCGCTGCCAGCTCACTTGACACTGAAAAGGCATTTGATATTGTAGAATGGGATTATCTTTTTAAGATTTTGGAAATGTACGGGTTTGGGAATACTTTTATTGGTTGGACTAAATTACTTAATAGACACCAGGTAGTGGCAGTTCAAACAAATGGATTAATTTCAGATTATTTTACTCTTTCCCCATTATTGTTCTAACTTGCCATTAGCAGCTGTGATAAGAAAGGAGGATGATTTTCCAGGGGTGGTGACAGGAGGTGTGGCGCATACGTTTTTTTTTGCTTTACACAGATGATATTTTATTATTTGTCTCCGACCCCATTAGATATATGCCTTGCCTCCACAAGATTATTAATTCCTTTTGTAAATTCTCAGGATACAGAGTTAATTGGTCTAAATCCAAAGCTTTGGCTCTAACAGCGTACTGCCCGGTAATGGCTTTTCAGCCGGGCGCCTTTCAGTGGCCCAAACAAGGTATTAAGTATTTGGGTATTTTATTCCCAGCAAATTTGGGTGATTTATTTAGTTCATTTAGACCCTTTAATAAAAAGGTTTTCGAGCGATGTGGGCAGGTGGGCTTCATTACATTTATCTTTGATTGGGAAGGTTAATGTTATTAAAATGAATTGTATTCCAAAATTTAACTACCTGCTACAATCTCTCCCTGTTGATGTCCCCCTTTCTTATTTCAAGCAATTTGATAGTATAGCGAAGTCCTCCATTTGGAATGGTAGGCGTCCCAGGTGGGCTAGGCCTACCCAAGATTTTGTTTTATTATTATGCATTCAGTCTCAGACATTTGGCTCATTGTTCGCTTACACCTGAGAGAGTCCCTCCCTGGTTTTGTATTGAACAGGAAGTTCTTGCCCCTATTTCGCCATTGCAAAGCCTTTCTATCAAGCTAATCGGAGTTACACCCCGTTATCTCGTATTTGCACTCAGTATGGACAAAAGTGTCCAGAGTGTTTAATTCAGAAATTTATTTAAATGTAGCCTCAAGCATATGCCTGAACCCAAAATGATGTATTAATAAGTCCCCTTTCTGCTGGTCAGAGTGGATTATGAGTGGGGTTAATACGCTCGGTGACCTGTATGAGAGTGGAGTGTTGAGATCCTTTGAAAATATGGTTCAACATTTTGGGATTCCCAGATCTCAGTTCTTTAGGTATTTACAGCCGCGCCACCAGGAAGGGTTTTAAGTTCATATAATTTGATTCCGTATTTTCTGTCATGTTTATTTAATCTGTGACTGGAATCAATATAAATTGTTAATAACATAAAAAGCAAAAATCAAGGTTACAGTGAGGCATTTACAATGGAATAGGGCCAATTTTTGGAGGGTTTAAAGGCAGAAATGTGAAGCTTATAACTTTATAAAAGCACTTACATCAATTCTTCTGTTAAAACTAAGAGATAAATTTATTATTTATTATTAACTAAGAGATAAATTTATTATTTGAGCTGTTAAGTTGTTTAAATGGTCATTTTAGGGTTTGTTGACAACATCGTCATGGCAACGAAGTTGTAAAATTGGCTATAACTTTACACAGAAAAGGTTAGGAAGTGATTTTATCACACTAAAGTCATGTTTACACAAATATTGTTTATGTCATGTGACTATACTTTTTCAAAAGTGAGTATTTTAATGTTCAAAAATTGGCCCCCATTCACTTCCATTGTAAATGCCTCACTGTAATGCAGATTTTGCTTTTTAAAGAAAAGGATCAGCAAATCAAAATTAATTTTTGTGGTAACAAAATATTATGCCACAAATGCTGTCGGTTAAGCTTAACTTGTATTGAACCCGAAATATTCCTTTAACCTGAATTTTTATGTTGAACAAAAAAATTACATTTGATATACAGTATTTGTCAACTACCCATTATCACAATGCAATGCAAGCATACTCTAATATGTGGATGTGTTTCTAGGACTTTGTGGATCTCAGAGCTATAATACTGTATTTAAACTGAGGAATCTATATTTTATTTACTGGGCTGGCAGCTGTAACAACAACAACAAAAAGTATACACAAAATTAACATTTATCTGTTACATGTATGTTTATTATGGAAAGGCCAATATGAAAAATGTAAATTAAAAAAAAAAGACTGCAAAATACATAATTTACATTCAATACCATATACGAACCGATATGAAATACCAAAACTGATACAGTACTCACAATAATTCAATGTGGCTAGTGAACAATAATAGATATTGAATATATCATATACAAAATTGTACTACAAAAGATAACTCGTCTTGTGAGAGTGTTTTTTGTATGATTAAAACAAATGAGTGAATCCAGAAAATGTAGCAAAAACAGAATAATAAAAATACAGCACCTGCTTCTGGTTTTTGAATCTGGACCTTGGCACAATTACTTCCTGAAAGAACAACTTACAAGTAATAATTATATACGACAAAGATAAACAGAGATACACTTCTCATATTTACTGTAAATCCATAACATCCTTGAATTAAGCCATATGTAAACAAATGTGTCTTAAGTGAGCAAAAACAATAATATATATATGCATAAACAAATGCTGAATCATCATTAAGAAATGTGGAATATATGGCAATGCATAACCAGATGCTGAATCATCATTAAGAAATGTGGAAATGCTGCAAATGATACATGAAGTGTATAGAAGTTCATACTTTCACCTTTGTGTGCTCCGTTCATTCAAGACCCTGTATATGATGTGTAGATATGTGTAACAGTCACAATGACATTATAAACCCAAAACAGTGGGTATGTTAGGGCCAATGATTTCTTTGTCTTTCCATTTCCAACAATTGTATCAACCATGCTGTAAATCTCACGACAGTCTAAATGTGTTTCTGTGTGTACGTGAGAGTTTGTTCTTCAAGCTACGCTGTTGTCATGGTTATTCGGTCACTCCATTGAACTGTTCTGGCTCTGATAAATGGAGGCCTTGTCCTTCAGAAGAGCCAGACATAGGTGACAACTCCAGCTTCCTGTAGACATGATCAAACCACATATGAATCATCAGTGCTAACTACTTACTCTAACTTCAGCTACTACTACACAGGATGTCTCATGTTTTTGGTTATGGTAGATTTTTTGAAAAAAGTTTTTATCTGAAACTATCACTCCATGTTTAAGGACCATTACATTGCTGGAAGTATTAAACAAATAGAACATTCTGATTCTATCCTTCTATCTGACTCCACCTTAATTCATATGTAAAAATATACAGAGAAATGTTTCATGAAGAGCAGGCTTTTAAAACGATTTTAGGGCAGTCATAAATTCATACCATCTGGTCAGTGACGTTGCTTTGGATGACTGCAAAACATGCTGAAGATACTGTATTAAATGCACTCTACTGTGGATGTGCTTTTTTGATTTTTTGAATGTCCAATTCCCAATGTGCTCTTATGTCCTTGTGGTGGCATAGTGACTCGCCTCAATCCAGGTGGCAGAGGACGAATCTCAGTTGCCTCCGTGTCCGAGACTGTCAATCCGCGCATCTTATCAAGTGGCTTGTTGAGCGCGTTACCTCGGAGACATAGCGCGTGTGGAAGCTTCACGCTATTCTCCGCGGCATCCACGCACAACTCACCACTCGCCCCTCCGAGAGTGAGAACCACACATTATAGTGACCACGAGGAGGTTACCCCATGTCACTCTACCTTCCCTAGCAACCGGGCCAATTTGGTTGCTTAGGAGACCTGGCTGGAGTCACTAAGCACGCCCTGGATTCGAACTCGCGACTCCAAGGGTGACAGTCAGCGTCTTTACTCGCTGAGCTACCCAGGCCCCGCAGGATATGGATCATTTAAGAATTCATTATTTACTGTCAAAGAATCACATTATTAGAACTGTCTGTTTGTACCTTCTGGAGGGTCAGACATGGGAGGGCTGAGGCAGTACATGTGGTATCCTCTGTCACAGTCATCACAGAACAGAAGCTGGTCCTAGAGTAGAGGATTTAAATACATTAACAAGTCAGCTACGATAATATTGCACATAGAGAGGTTTTTGTGTTGTAATGGATGCGATAGGCCACATGGTATTCACAGTCTCAGGTAATCCAAAACAACAGCTTTAAACTTTCCCAGTTAGCTCCAGCTTTAAAAGGAAACAAAAATAAGAAAAAAATTAAAAGGCCATACATGCACGAGACTTCACAGAAGATGTTGGATATGCCTGGAATCTACATGCAGTGACAGATAATTCGCTTTGGGCAAAAACATCTGCTGACTGAATAAAAGTAGCTCATGTGAAGCACGTAAATGCAACTGCTTGACTAAGGCCATGTAAACACTTGTCCACATGTTGTCAAGTTTCATAAAGCCACGGTCACATGGACTTTGAGCATGCAAAATTGCTTTGGACCATGCAACAAATGATATGATGTCACACTTGTCGGCTTATGTTTTGATAAATATTCAATTTATCAATCTGTGACATTTCAATCTTCTATTTGTATTGTCATACAAATGCAGTGCAGTGTGAATTTTCATCATATGAGCTTCTGTTTCTCGTCTCCCATGTTTAGACACTGTACGTTTGAATGGAGCAAAGTCTAGTGTGTCCGCACCTTAAAGGGATAGTTCACCCAAAAATGAAAATTCTCTCATCATTTACTCACCCTCATGCTATCCCAGATGTGTGAATTTCTTCTGCAGAATACAAAGATTTTTTGAAAAATAACTCCGCTCTGTTGGCCCATACAATACAAGTCAACAGAGTCCAAAACTTTGAAGATCAAAAAGCACATAAAGGCAGCATAAAAGTAGTCCATCCGAGTTCAGTGGTTAAATCCATGTCTTCAGAAGCGATATGATAGGTGTGGGTGAGAAGTACTTTTTTACTATAAATGTCCACATTCTTTTATTTTTGGCAATTCACTTTCTTCGTGCATATTGCCACCTACTGGGCAGGGAGGAGAATTTATAGTAAAAAAGGACTTAAATATTGATCTGTTTCTCACCCACACCTCTCATATCGCTTCTGAAGACATGGATTTAACCACTGGAGTCGTATGGATTACTTTTATGCTGCCTTAATGTGCTTTTTGGAGCTTCAACGTTTTGAACACTGTTTTGTTGACTTTCATTGAATGGACCAACAAAGCTGAGATTAGATTGTTCTAAAAATCTTTGTTTGCATTCAGCAAAAGAAAGAAAGTCATTCACATCTGGGATGGCATGAGGGTGAGTAAATGATGAGAGAATTTTAATTTTTGGGTGAAATAATCCTTTAACGTCATCGTTTAACAAATCTAGAATGGCAAGTTTTATACATGAGAAACTAATATTAATACCAGATGTAAGCAGGGCCATAGTGGAAGGACAGGGGGATATGTGTGATTCATAACTCACATCATTCTCAGATGTGCCACAAACATTGCAACACTTGCACTCAATGCACTGCCAGCGGTAAGTCTTCACAGCTGCCATCATCACGGCAGTAAACTGCAGGCATGATGGATGTCCTGAGGAGGAATGCAAGATGAAGGGCATGTTTGAGTCATCTGCATTCAAGTGCAGAGATTTTAAATATGGCTGATGTCTCTGTTTCATACCTGAACGTCCACAATCAGAGCAGGAAACCAGCTCTTCAGACTGGCCTGTTTTCTGATTCATGTTTGAGTCACCCAGGCAGAAGTCACAATAGTCATTGGGTAATGCCAGGCCATTTGGCCCTTTCTTAGGGGCTGCACAAAGACAGAAGATCAGATCCTTTGTAAGCTGTTGTCCTGCTTTCATTCATGTAGCAATTTGACTATCTAAAATCAAAGCTGTAATCTATGTGGTTGTGAGAGAGTGTCCAATATTTACCTGGTTGCAATGTCATGTCAGCCCAAAAATGAAAATTCTCTTATCATTTACTCACCCTCATGCCATCCCTGATGTTTATGACTTTCTTTCTTCTGCAGAACACAAATTCTGATTTTTAGAAGAATATCTCAGCTCTGTAGGTCCATACAATGCAAGTGAATGGGTGCCAAAATTTTGACGCTCCAAAAAGCACATAAGGCATCATAAAAGCAATCCATACGACTCTAGTGTTTTAATCCATATTTCTGAAGTGATATGATAGGTGTGGGTGAGAAACAGATCGATATTTAAGTCATTTTTTGCTTGAAAAGTTTCTCCCTGCCCAGTAGGGGGCGGTATGCATGAAGAATGTGAATCATCAAAAACACAAGAATGTGGAAGTGATCTATTTCTCACCCACAGCTATCATATTGCTTCTGAAGATATTGATTTAACCACTGGAGTCTAATTAATTAATTTTATGCTGACTTATGTGATTGTTGGAGCTTCAAAATTTTGGCACCCATTCACTTGCATTGTATAGACCAAAAGAGCTGAGAAATTCTTCTAAAAATCTTCATTTGTGTTCAGCAGATGAAAGAAAGTCATACACATCTTGGATGGCATAAGGGTGAGTAAATGATGAGAGAATCATCCTTTTTGGGCAAACTATTACTTTAAATGTCATAAATACAACAATGTATGGTGTGGTTATTAACCTGAATAATAATGCACAACAGTATCACTGGTGTGTCAAGACTTTGTGTTCGTTTTGCACTTTTCAGTCATTCTTTATACAGTTTTAGATGGTCACACAGCATGAGGACCTTCTCATGAGTCCTACCCTTATGATTGAGTGAATAACATTGAAACTCACTCTTGGTTTCTTCTCGTGGTGCAGGTGTGTGAATCTCAGGTTCTTCTTTGCTGTCCTCTCCTTCCTCATCAGCCAGGTGAGAGTGAGTGTAGTGGTAACTCAAACCTGGTCTGTTCTTATAGCGTTTCCCACAGACTAATAAACAAGACAATTATTTAAAGTTAAAACAGCCTGTTTTATTCTAAGGGTCAGAAAGAGGTCAGAAAAAGGTCACATAGAACTAAATTATGACTGTTTTTCATAAGTGGACTTTACGGAAAAAATAAATTGCCACAAAGGTGTAGAACAAGGCCCGAACTTACTGTCACAAGCATATGGTTTGTCCCGATCTTCCTGAGCAGCTGCAGCGGCTTCCATTTTCTTCTTTCCATTCCCAACTCCTCGACTCTGACAGAAAATGGCATCTTTCACAACATTGTCTCTCTCGACCAGTGACCAGTTAAAGGATAATCTCATCAGGGTAAAACTCAAGTACTGTATGATATCTGGTTTAATACTTTGCTAAATGTATTGCTACACTATTTGAATTCAGGGGTATGATTCTCGCTTGGGGTTGTGAGAGGTCCCGGGTTCAGATCCCAGATGAGCCCCCAATTATGTTTTTTTAAATCAGATAATTATTATATGCACAAGTATCTAGTGTTGGTAATAGCAGACGCTGGCATGTTACCTTCGACTTTCCTTTTCCTCGTCTTTTTGGAGTCTCTTCCTCAAAATCTTCATCGTCCAGATCATCTAAGTAGTCTTCTGGCTCAAGGATTCTCTGAGAATGACACAAAACTATCAGCTTATACGTTCATCTAGGAGCACCCATCTATTATGAACAGAGTCCAAAGTATACAGTACAAAAGTAGATGCAATATTGAAAAAAAAAAACCCTCTACTGCTGTATACCTTCCTGACGCGTGTGGAGCCACTGTGGCTGCTGGCTGCACTGGTTCCAGTGATCTCAGCCAGACTGGTTTCTTCCTCTGGTGGTCTAAGCTCTGTAGGGGCTCTTTTATCCAGGGGCTCTCCTTTCAGTAATGCTTCCAGACTACTACCATCCAATGGGCCCAAGACATCTTTCTTCACTCCCAAGTCAAGCTCAGCTTTGGAAAAACACTTTTTTTACTCATTTAATTTATAGAATTTGATTGATTAGTTCAGATCAAGTCTCGTTTGATTGGTTTATTTTCAAACTGGGGTAAAATTCTCTCTGATTTAAATACCCCTATGTAACAGTTCTAAACTTTTTGATGAGTGAATGTAACACAACAAAAGATAAAGCAGTGTTTCACATTAATTACCTAGAATGTGGCGGGTCAAATTTGTCCCGCCACAGTTTCATAATGAACCGAAAATATTTTTACACTTTTCATAATAACATAAAAGTTCTCTAACGTTGTGTTTTGCAACGTTGCTTCGGCAAAGCATCTCTCACTCCCAGGGAGTCAGCCTCAGCCCCACCACGTGTGCAAGCTCACACACACGTGCACTGGAACCAATTATCTAACGTTAACGTTATTACCAGTGGCTCTGACAACATAACTATTTTCAGCATCTGAGGAGCAAGTTCAACACAGGTAGCCACTTTTGCTTCATTTCTTTGATGGCTCAAAGGGCTCGACATTAACGCTTGTCCAGGACAAGTGGCTTTTTGAAGGGGCAAATGAAAGAGAATTTTATTTGCCTGACCAGATAAGCAGACTGATTAAAACGTCAATGACAAAAAAATAACCAGCTATATTTGTGATAGCCTAGGCCTGTGTCACTTATTAGAAAGTTCATATTCTTATTCTGCTGTTGAAAGTAATCTAGAGCATGTAATATTATAATTTGCAAGTGATCTAGTAACAGCTGCGCCCTGTTTGATTGACAGGCAGTGTATGTGTGTGCTGAACATGCGTGTGTTCCGGAAATGCTCGCGCTAATGCGCACCTGAACAGTCAAATAAATGTCAAAATTCTGCCAAAATGCTTGTCTTGGTGAGATATTCATGTAAACACAGAGAGTGATGTCTAAAGTGAACGTAAACAGCAGAGAAAAAAAAAAGGATTTGTATTAAAATGTCGTACTTGTAAGTATAAATGTAAGCTAACAGACCTGCTGCCGTCTAGTGTGTCATTATAATAAAACAACCATAACAAGAAAACACTCACTGCTCTTGACTGGGTAACTTTAGTAGCTTCAAAAATGATTAATGTATATTAATGTATCATACAGTAAATACAAGTAGCAGTTTTATGTTGCATTTCATTCTGAATGTTTACTTGAATACTTGATAGTCTACTGCTGTTTAAAACTTTTACGCTGTTAAAAAAAAAGCACTGAATTTTCTTAATTTGTATTTGTTGTTCTATTATTTTTAATCTATTTCTATTTATTGATGTTTTTCATTGTTATTTTATTACTGACTGTTTACTAGTCTTGAATAATAACTTAAGAACTTTAAACCATTCTTCCATAATTAACAAATTAGTTAGTGTTATTTGTTGTGGTATTAAAACTGCTATTGAGAATCGTCAAATTTCACTACAGACTACTTAAATTTTGGTATTGTGATAATGTACAGGTGCATCTCAAGAAATTAGAATGTCGTGGAAAAGTTCATTTATTTCAGTAATTCAACTCAAATTGTGAAACTCGTGTATTAAATAAATTCAATGCACACAGACTGAAGTAGTTTAAGTCTTTGGTTCTTTTAATTGTGATGATTTTGGCTCACATTTAACAAAATCCCACCAATTCACTATCTCAACAAATTAGAATACATCATAAGACCAATAAAAAAAAAAAAAACATTTTTAGTGAATTGTTGGCCTTCTGGAAAGTATGTTCATTGACTGTATATGTACTCAATACTTGGTAGGGGCTCCTTTTGCTTTAATTACTGCCTCAATTCGGCGTGGCATGGAGGTGATCAGTTTGTGGCACTGCTGAGGTGGTATGGAAGCCCAGGTTTCTTTGACAGTGGCCTTCAGCTCATCTGCATTTTTTGGTCTCTTGTTTCTCATTTTCCTCTTGACAATACCCCATAGATTCTCTATGGGGTTCAGGTCTGGTGAGTTTGCTGGCCAGTCAAGCACACCAACACCATGGTCATTTAACCAACTTTTGGTGCTTTTGGCAGTGTGGGCAGGTGCCAAATGCTGCTGGAAAATGAAATCAGCATCTTTAAAAAGCTGGTCAGCAGAAGGAAGCATGATTTCTTGGTAAACGGGTGCAGTGACTTTGGTTTTCAAAAAACACAATGGACCAACACCAGCAGATGACATTGCACCCCAAATCATCACAGACTGTGGAAACTTAACACTGGACTTCAAGCAACTTGGGCTATGAGCTTCTCCACCCTTCCTCCAGACTCTAGGACCTTGGTTTCCAAATGAAATACAAAACTTGCTCTCATCTGAAAAGAGGACTTTGGACCACTGGGCAACAGTCCAGTTCTTCTTCTCCTTAGCCCAGGTAAGACGCCTCTGACGTTGTCTGTGGTTCAGGAGTGGCTTAACAAGAGGAATACGACAACTGTAGCCAAATTCCTTGACACGTCTGTGTGTGGTGGCTCTTGATGCCTTGACCCCAGCCTCAGTCCATTCCTTGTGAAGTTCACCCAAATTTTTGAATCGATTTTGCTTGACAATCCTCATAAGGCTGCGGTTCTCTCGGTTGGTTGTGCACCTTTTTCTTCCACACTTTTTCCTTCTACTCAACTTTCTGTTAACATGCTTGGATACAGCACTCTGTGAACAGCCAGCTTCTTTGGCAATGAATGTTTGTGGCTTACCCTCCTTGTGAAGGGTGTCAATGATTATCTTCTGGACAACTGTCAGATCAGCAGTCTTCCCCATGATTGTGTAGCCTAGTGAACCAAACTGAGAGACCATTTTGAAGGCTCAGGAAACCTTTGCAGGTGTTTTGAGTTGATTAGCTGATTGGCATGTCACCATATTCTAATTTGTTGAGATAGTGAATTGGTGGGTTTTTGTTAAATGTGAGCCAAAATCATCACAATTAAAAGAACCAAAGACTTAAACTACTTCAGTCTGTGTGCATTGAATTTATTTAATACACGAGTTTCACAATTTG
Source organism: Myxocyprinus asiaticus (assembly GCF_019703515.2). Lineage (NCBI taxonomy): Eukaryota > Metazoa > Chordata > Actinopteri > Cypriniformes > Catostomidae > Myxocyprinus > Myxocyprinus asiaticus. Next base: position 34,851,610 of record NC_059370.1, on the reverse strand, counting down.
AGTTGAATTACTGAAATAAATGAACTTTTCCATGACATTCTAATTTATTGAGATGCACCTGTATAGCCTTTATTGTACATGGTAGATCTTGCTGCAATAACATGATGAAAAAGTAGATCTCATTCCATAGAGGTGTGAGCATCCTTGCTGTTAATGGTGGCAGTGGAGGCTTTCCTTTATTTGACTACCATACACAACAAAATAATTACCATTTGACAATAGCCTCCTCCCCTACCCAGTGCAGTTTACATTTCTGTGCAGAGAAATGAGTTGATTGCATAGGTACACTATTAGGTTGGGCATCAGTCATAATTTTAGAAAAATATACAACATAAACTATGACATGTTACTTAAGCATGTAACTTACATGTCCTTTTTTCTCTCAGGGCAAGTAACTTTTTACAGAAGCAGAAGTGAATGACCAATTTACTTGTCCGGAGGACAAGCACATGACAATGCTTAATGTCGAGCCCTGGCTCAAATGTATGCTTTAGTCGATTTTGTGTTTTGAGCTTTTGTGAATTGCGTTAAACTCTGTCTCGTTTATGCTTTGTGGGTGTGACTTTTTTGCCATGTCATCACCATTCATATCTATACAAGCAATGTGTTAATGATTAAATTACTACTAGAGCACAAAAATGCTTCATAGATCTAGCCTCTTAATTTTGCATCAATCTGGTGCACTTTGAGAGCATTTAACTTTAAAATGTACAACATTTTCTTACAGGGGACCATGCCCCCAGACCCCCCAGAGGGTCCGAGGTCCACCCACCACAGTCTCACAAAATCCTGTGGGAATCACTGGATAAAGAGAGTCATTATGACATGATATCTGCTCCAAATGTAATCGAACAATTCTATAATAGAATACCAGCTTTGACAGGAGGAAAAACCAAAGCGGGATCCTCTGGTGGATGAGCTCTTCTTTTCTTCCTCCAACGGCGTGCTGGATATGTGTACAGTTGTCCTGGTGCGGTCCCTAAACGGCAATCATAAATCGGGTATGTTACTAAAAAGAAGTAGACATAAAGTATGGAGTAAGTGCATAAGGTCAGAACTGAACCTGCACTCCTATGTCTCTTCTCCATCCAGATGTAGCAATTGCTTTGAGCCACTCCAGTCTGGGAGTCCAGGAAGGGCATGAGGATGCTTCTCTCTGCGCAAAGTCGGGCATTATAACTGTGACACTGTTCCAAAGCATCTTTATAGTACTGCTCTCCAAGCCTGTTGTCCAGAAACACAAACAAACAGCAAGAGGGAGTAACATTTAATACAAAGTTCTGATACGGACACGTGATTTAGATTACAGACAGACCAGAAAATGTTAAACTTAGTGCACTTATCCACTAGTTATTTGCTAAATCCTTTTCTTCTCTTAGGATCTTAGGAACATGACTGGTAGGCTTTTTGTGTCAGATTTGGTGCGCCACAACGTGCTGATATGCAAACAATGGGCATCAATGTACTATAATGAGTTGCACCAATATTTATTAGTGTTACAAAACACAACTAAAGCATAGACATCCGTCTGCCTTAACAACAGGACAAGGAAAGGGGAACAGAGGAGTAAGAAAACTATCTAGTGATTTTAAAAGAAGTCACGTTGTAGCGCGCTTTGATCTCATGGAAAACAATGAATGAACGCGGTGCAGATCAATACCGCAATTTTCATTATGAGCAAACCAAACACCATCGTTGTAGTTAGGTCCGACCATCGATAACGAAATCGTCCCAATTCATCAATAATTTGAAAGTACCAGAGGGACATTCATTCAACTGGTTAAAAAACTACATGTACTCACACTTTAACGATGTTCTCCACGGCAGTCGCCATTGTTTTTCTGTGGCGAGCTGTTGTTGTCTGTACTGCACATGCGCATTGGTTTTCCGTGGAGCCAGCGTTACCATCTGTCTCTTTAAAAATGAAAGATTTGACCCTAATAGCGCATATGGAATTTAATTAGACTGAGATTTTTTAATATTTTACAAATATGGTACAAAATGTTTTAAATGGAATTTACTTAATGTTGGGCGTGGTTACTTTTGCATGACATCATCGCGCACCGCGAATTTCCGTCAAGTAGGATGGCTAGGGAAGTGGACTCTCCTGTAACATTTTGCGATTTTTAATAAGGACTAAAAAATCCAGTCTGGACACTCTTGTTACCTCCAGCAACTCCAAAGCCCTGAAAACCATTTCACTCCTTAAACTTTATGATGTTTTTACACTTTTATAATAAGAATGTTTTCATGTGCAGAATGTTTCCCCTGGCATTGATTATTTTTTTTATATTTTTTTTGCATTAATAATAATTTTAAAAAAGCGGTCTCTCTCTCTCTCTCTCTCTCTCTCTCTCTCTCTCTCTCTCTCTCTCTCTCTCTCTCTCTCTCTCTCTCTCTCTCAAGGTTAACCCTCTGGCAGCCAAAGTCTCGCGAGAGTCTCATTCGGCGTTATTAGGTTAGGGATAGATTTACGTAAATTATTATTATTATTATTTTATTTTATTTTTTTAAATGCTTTATTTAGTAACAAATCACACAATAACCAAATACACAATAACAATAATTGCAAGAAAATCAGTAAAAATAACATAATACAAATAAATAAATAAAATAAACAACAAAATAATACAAAAATTAAGAACTATATACATAGGGTATTGAAATCAAATCCATATCTCTAACTGCAAAATAAAAAAAAAAAAAAACAAAATTAAAAAAAAACCTTAAAAAGGATCATATTTCAAGGCTTTACAACAATCTATAGTCTTTTTTGCTTTGGTGTTCCTTACACCCTCCAGTGCTTTAAGATACTGACAAAGCTCAAACTTAAATTGTATACTAGGTGTACTTTTTGACCATTTATGAATGTGATATTTCCATAAAATAATAAACAAATTAAGAACAAAACAAATGTTCTTTTCTAAAGGCTTATCGTAAAAAAAATATATATTTTTGTTCTCCAAAGTAATATCAGATCCAGAAATCTCCTTAAAAAAGACCTTAAAATCACACCAGAACAATTTAGTGCAAATACATAAAAAATAAAATAAAAAAAGATGACAAATACTCTCTTCATTCAAATTACAAAACACACATTCCAAATCAATCTCTTTCTTAAATCTTTTTATGACCTGATTTACTGGGTAAATACAATGAATAATTTTAAATGAAACCTCTCGAATCTTATTGATGACATAGTATCTCCTGGAAACAATATAAGCCTCCTCCCACTTAATGTCCTGGAAGCGTGAATTCCAGAAACTTTTAGCTGGGGGTATCCTAAATGACCGACAAATCTGTCTAAGGAAACTACTGTTGCATTTTTTATCAACAATACTTATACCATCTAATTTTAAATTGAGGTCAATAGTTATATTCAAATCAACAATATCAGAAACACGCAACAACTGAAGGAGTCCAGAAGGTATAGCATCAAAAACAACTGCGTAATCCTTTGCAGATATTGGAAGTTTGAATCTATCTAGAAATTCTCCATGTGAAAGTAAGTGACCATCATGGCGAAGCAACTGCGTCACCAACAAAACAACAATTATTTCTAAACCAATATATATATATATATATATAAGAAGTGTTTTATTCTAATATTTAATATTTTTATTATTCCAAATCAAACATTTGTATGGAGAGCAATTGTGTTTGTACACCAGCAACCAGGATAACAGAGCTTGTCTAGATTTAGGTTAATGGGTAAAGGAATTTTTTATTTATTTATTTATTTTTAAACAATTTATAATATCAGTATAGTAAGTATAAATAAATATGGGGGGTGGTTCAATACAAACAGTATTATGTTAAATTATACAAATGAAAGATGTTTACAAATCTTTTGGCTTCACTATTTTTACAGCGTTTAATCATGTTGTAATATCTTTTTAAGTTTATCAAAAATAGGTTCATATTGGGTTTGTTTTCTGACCATTTCAACTTATGTAAAAATAATCATCCATAATTAATTACAAAATTTACAATAAAAGAAAAGTTAACATCTTTGTTATTGTGATGAAAATAAAGTAAAACATTGTTTTCTTCAATGGAAAAAGTACTTTTCGTTTTTCTACACAGAAATTGACCGACATCTTTCCAGAATCTTTTGACAAGATGACAATTCCAAAATAGGTGGGATAATGGGTAGAGGAAGGTGTAGGTTTTTGTGGGACTCCAAATAAATACAATAAACGGTGTGTAAAAGTCGCATGCAGCTCTCGCGAGACATTCGACAACTGGCGGGTTACCTTCGAGACTTGAAGCGTTTTCTAATCCTAACCGATATCTGATTGGACGATTCAGTACTATACATCAGGAAAACGCTACCTTATTGGTCGGAGAAACTATAACCCTTCCCCGAAACCTTACCCTAACCAATCAGGTTTTCTGATAGCTTTCCTCATAAATATGAATGAGCCTTCCCTAGCCATCTTACGTATCGGAAATGCCGCACCGCCGCCATTTATTCACCACCGCCATTTTACAGCAACCATACAAACACAGGTTAGATTACGAAGATGACGGCTCAAATGGAAAACCAACTGTGCAAGCTCTTTGTCGGCGGACTTAACGTGCAGACCACCGACGATGGGCTACGCCAACATTTCGAGCAGTACGGGCAGCTTACGGATTGCGTGGTGGTGCAGAACCAGCAGCTGAAGCGCTCGCGTTGTTTCGGTTTCGTCACCTACTCGAGTCCGGAGGAGGCGGACGCGGCCATGGCGGCCCGTCCTCATATACTGGACGGGAACAACGTCGAGCTGAAGAGAGCCGTGGCACGCGAAGATGCGGGTAAGCCCGAAGCCCTCGCTAAGGTGAAGAAGATATTCATCGGCGGACTGAAAGACGACATCGAGGAAGATCACCTCCGCGACTGCTTCTGCCAGTTCGGCGCGGTGGAGAAAGCTGAGGTGATCACGGACAAAGAGACCGGAAAAAAGCGGGGCTTCGGCTTCGTGTATTTCGAGGACAACGATTCGGCCGACAAAGCTGTGGTACTGAAGTATCACGTTATTAATGGACATAAAGTGGAGGTGAAGAAGGCCCTGACCAAGCAAGAGATGCAGGCTGCCGGTAGTCGTGGTGGCCGCGGAGGCCGAGGTGGCGGACGGGGGATGGGGAGACCGCAGAACGGCTACGGCGGACGAGGCGGTGGATACGGCAACTACGGAGGTGGCTACGGGGGGAATGACGGCTACGGCGGAGGCTATGGAGGCGGATACGGTGGCGGGTATGGGGGAGGCTACGGGGACCAAATGGAGGGCTACGGCGGTGGTAACGGCTACAATGACTTTGGCAGCGGCTATGGACAGCAGTCCTCTGGCTATGGCCCAATGAAAGGTAATTACTCGGGCAGAAGCAACGCTCCTTACTCCCGAGGTGGTGGTGGTGGGTACGGCAGGGGGGGTTACGGAGGCTCATATTAAGAGCGTTTATTAGATATTAAGTCTGATATTAAGAGTAGCCCCTTCCCCAGCCCACATCACAATTCTGACCACACATTATCCTCAGCCAAGTAGCCAGATTGAGCCATTTTAATGTGGCTTGGCCTTGACTGACACACCGAAGCTTCAATTCATGCAGGAGCTCATAACTAAATCAAGCCTAGCAGATCATAGGTAGGGGGTTGCCTATCCAACGTTTCTCTACTACTACTACAACACATCCTTTTGCTCTAAGGCACTCGTCTTTTCCCTAAAGTACTAGGGAGATTTTTCTCAAGACATAAGACTACTGCTCTGGATCTCTACGTATTATCAGACTGACCAGCGGTGGCGGCCTGTTTGCAAAACTGTTTCTTCCACGTTTTTGTGCATTGGAATTAAGTTAAGATTAGTCCTTTTGCTTGTTAGTGTAGGCATGTGTTTTTCTCCTATTAGCACATGTATTGTATCTTTGTCTTTTTTTTTTTTTTTCTCCTTCTGTTCAAAGACGTATTCAAATCTGCCTTTGATTAGAGCCAATCACAGTTAACCCCTGTAGCGATTCAGTCTTTTATTGGCTGGCAGCAGGCTCTTGCAGATCACATGACCTGCTGGTAAATTCTGCTGGTAGTCAGGAAAAGCTTGGACTTTTAAGGTCGTGTCAAGAAGGGATCCGTCTTTTGTCAATCTCGCGAGATTATACACGGCGTTTGAAGTCGCACCGTAACAATGAGCGCTAGTAAAATATTATTTTAAACTGTCTGTTTTGATAAATAGTCATTCTTGATGATCAATTCAAGCTCTAAGATAAATATTTCACATAATATATTTGATAACTTCATCTCTATGTGTGCAGCTGTCGGTCATGCGATATTGTAAGTCAGCGGAGAAGTACATCAATCAGCGCCGGTAGTAGGAGTCTAGTGGTAACTAATTCGCCCCGTGCATAGGAGGCGTATGGTTCTGATCCGCCCATAGACTGTTAATTAAAATATAAAACTAAGATTGCATCCACACCTCAGTGGATGTATATCTTGAGTGGGGACACATTTGTTTGCATTTTCTATGGCATTCGACTGGAAAATAGCGCGAGCTGCGACACTCGCAGCAGCGAGGAGCGCTCGCCGCCCATAATCGATTCCTCAAGTTCATTCACTGCGGCACAAATGTTGCCTTAATGCTGTATAATGAAGATTTAAAAGCAGTTCATGAGCATGCCGTTGTTATTTTGCTTGCCATCTTGACTGATCTTTAACTTTATATGTCGTTCTTTTGATAAACATAGCTAACCGATGAACTGCGCATGTGCGAGAAGAGGGCTCCCTTCTAGACACGCCCTTTGTTTAATTAGGCTCGCTGGCAACAAGAAGCGACAAGGTTTCTGTTCGTCCTGACATAAGAATATTGGAATAACATATTTCTGTTACGTGTCCGTGAAAACGAAGCAAGTTTAAAAGGACTAGTTTAACATTTAAGTGTTAAGGCTCACAAAAAAAAAACAAAAAAAAACGAAATATCCGTTATAGTGACTAGCGTGTAACTCCCAATTAGTATTATTTGTTTAATAGTTCAGACTTCATTATGAAAATATTGTCATTGCTATTACAGTGAACTTTTTACTCGGAACTCTTAAAGGAATAGTTCACCCAAAAATGAATATGCTCTCACCATTAACTCACTCTCAAGCTATCCCATATGTGTATGATTTTTCTAAAAATTTCTCAGATCTGTAGGTCCATTCAGTGCAAGTGAATGGTGGCCAGAACTTTTAAAGCTCTAAAAAGCATAAAGGCAGCATAAAAGTAATCCATACGACTCCAGTGGTAAAATCCATGTCTTTTAGAAGCGACATAAGTGTGGGTGAGAAACGGACCAATATTTAAGTCCTTTTTTTTTTTTTACTATAAATGTCCACTTAAGCAATTGTTCTTTTTCACTTCTGAAGACATAGATTTAACCACTGGAGTCATATGGACTACCTTTTAGAGTTCACTTGCATTAAACTGACCTACAGAACTGAGAGATTTTTCTAAAAATATTTTTGTGTTCAGTATAAAAAAAGAAAGTCATACACATCTGGTATGGCATGAGGGTGGGTAAATGAGGATTTTTATTTTTGGGTGAACTATTCCTTAATACAGCCTTGTTGTTTTAGTTTTATCATTTAGTAGAAGAATTAAATGCAATTGTCTCATTGTATTACTGCTTTAACGGAATAACCTATTGAATATTGTTTATTTCAGATACAACTGAACTGTATGTATTTCTATTAATAAAAGTTATTACTCCGTAGCCATTATGGTTTATGACCAGCTGCGCTTTATTGGGTGGTTTTGACGTATATGGAGGCTCGTTTAGTGATTGTTTGGCCATCTAGGTAAGACTAAAATTGGAGGCACAACAAGCACGGTTCAAGTGCAACATTTTAACAATATTTATTTGCATCAGACGTGTGGGGATGTTTAATATTTTCCCAACCATGCAAGATATGTTGTCTTTATTCTTAAAATATGTTTAGAGCTTTGTTCCAATACTTTTAGTGATCAAATAAGATGGATCTATACCTTAGCTGTGTCCACTACTACGTCATTGGATTCTCCAGGGGTACTCCAGAGATGTAGAAACCCAGCTGAAAATCCATAGGATAATCGCACCAGGTTTCCAGGTTTGTAGAAATACTTTATACACAAGACATTACATCGGGTGTGTCTTAAACATGCTTTGGATCCACCTGGAACAAACTCCTTAAATCAGGTATTTGTGAGTCGACAGTGTAAAGCGTGCATGCAACCTTATTTCAGCATTTCCTAATACCAGCTTAGCGTTAATTGGCGGTGATCATGTAAAATAGGGGAAAATTGGAAATTAGAACATGTTCTGTAGTTCAATGTGTGTGAAGCTGTGGTGATAGTGGTCTATGTAGTTATGTCTTAATCCAGTATTTTAGACAATTTTCAGTTTAAGGTCAAACCGGAGAATGGTGCTTATAAATCCTGTATACTTGATGCATTAGTTCCAGATATTAATGACATCAAATGCAAAGGAGATCAGCATGTATTAAGCAAGGTTTGTGCTTTCCGTTATTTACTTTACATCTTATCAATCCCTTCCCCTCCTCATCATGGTGTTTTGCTCGTGTTTTGTCCTACATTTCTGACACGCTAAGAGAACAGTGGGTGGTTTGTTTGATAATTCAGTGAGTCTAGTGAAAGATGCAACTGTAAACCGCTTCCTTGGTATGTAAATTTGTGTTAAAGAACACATCTACATAAACCTTTCTTTGAGTCAGCCTTTCTTACAGGCAGTCACAAATGTGTAACTAATGGGCTGTATCTAGACTGGCAGTAGATATGTTTCAAGAAACCATCTTTTGTTGACTTGACACTTAAACGCATCTCCATCTGTCTTCTTTTTCCACAGAGCTGACACAATGGAAGTATTTCAATAAAATCTCACTTCATAAGGGCTGCTGCTTGAGCTTCTGCTGCAACTGACAATGCAGTTTAACTGTTGCTCTGATAAATGAAGTGAGAACTCCATCAGTGAGTCTGGTAAGCAGATTTGTAATCGCCTAGTTAGTATACAAACAGCCCGAACAAGTGTTGACATTTTTTTCTGTTTTGAACCTCTTTTGAATCTAGCAGAGATTGCATATGGAACACACATGCTAGCTTCCTGGGGATCTCCAAGAGGCAAGATGCCTTTGGTAAGATTTTTGTCATTTGTAAACTGTTATTGAATGTACTGGATTGCAAGTTTTCAGTCACATTTTAAACTGAGAATTCCTTTTGAATTATCTAGGGCAATGATTTGCAAACTAATCGCTGAGGGAATTAATTGCTTAATGTATGTTTACATTCTGATTGTACTGATGGAATACTTGTCATGATTAACATTTATTAATTCCAAAGAATTTCTCCTGAAAACAATGCAAAAATGCCTTCTGGAGTCATGCATTAATCATGATCCATGCACTTGTCAAATTGAGGGGGTAGGAGATGACAAAGTGTTTCTGCTTGGTTGTACGGGACAAAGGGTTATTTTTTTTATTTTTGCACATTGAAATCTGATAAATCAGAACTGTGTAGAGCTTGGTCTCTTATGTTTTTACAGAGCTGGTGCCAAAATAGGATGCCTGGATGAGGGTCCATTGGCTGGAACAAGCGTGGAATGCCGCGGAGTGAATGGACTCATTTCGCTAGTGCACAAGAATAAATCTGTTGAGTGTTGTTCAATAAAATAAATAAATAAAAATTACTTTGTGTCTGTTATTAATTTTATCAATAACTAGTATCTTAAAGGTTGACAAATAAACAAACTTGTTATTTTAATCATTTTACCTAGATTTACATGCATTCCAGAAATTAAGTCATAGCGATAGGAATGATTAACTTTTCATATAGCTGATAAGGGCCACAACAGCACGTGTTGCAGTGGTGTGGTTCTGTCATGCAGAGTGACATTGGTAATTCTGGAGAGATTGTATCGCTGTTGCCAGGCAACGTGCTGATGATTGAAGACCGTTGCGACGTTTACTGGTGGAAACCCAGCGATAGCCGTGAGCTGCTAACCAGTTAGATAAACAACAGCGACCCTCTCTTGAAAGACAGCTCTGACCACGAAACAGACTGATGTAAACGTTCAGTGTTCGACTCAAAACTATTAAGGACCACAAATGTCAAAAACGGAATAGTTGAGGCGTACAAAAACTGCACGAAAACGATGTAGCAAGCTAACTTTAGCCAACTGCCTCGCGCGATACTCCTCAAACCATGGACTGTGACGGGTAAGAGTGGAGAATATAACTTATAGACGTTTATTAAAAAAAGAAAAGCGATGACGTGACAAGAAACAGTTAAAGCTGATATTTAACCCGTGAAATTGACTGGAGAGCGAGGGTGCTGGTGTAATTCTACCCGCTACATTGCTAAGATGTCTCTTGTATACATTCAGTTAATTTCTCTTATTGTTTGCGAATTGAACATTGATTATTTTGGTGTCACACACCATGTGGTGGTGTTAGTTCTAAACAGTTTGAATAATAAAAAAAAAAATTAAGTACAAATATCGCCTTACTAGCAGGCCAACGGCTCACGAGACATTCAAACTAATCTAGCGCCAAGTGTCTCGTGCAGAAATTTGACTCCTGATTAATTTATGTACAGTATAAACGGGGGTTTATAATCAAAATAATGCAGAATGTTATTAGTTATTTGTCTTAATAGCGAGAGACACGTTATTGGCTAATGGTTTAACATGTTGCTTGTAAAGGTTCTTTAAGTCTATTTGATTCATTCACTAGGTGTCGATTCCCTTGTCCCCTGCCTAGTTTGGGTACGCAGGACGATTCCCAAGATTCAGGCTTTTACACCTTTAGTCACACACACATGACGAAAGCCTTTGGGTTTATGAATGATTTGAGAAGGTGGGTAAACTGATAAAACTGACCCAACACTGTTTTTGATGTTCCCCAGGGCCATAACCCCCATAGACTTAAAAGGCAGCACGTTTTCCCGAATATTTCGATTAGATGTCAACCAAAAATGGGTTTTCCAATAGTCATTTATATTGTTATAGTTCAGTTTTTAAATTTGCACCTCCCAGTGTTGAGTATGTAGTAACAGTTTTGTTGTGAATGTAGGCTGAATGCTCAATAGATAGAGGATATTTCTATCTAAAACTAGATCTTTAGTTTTTCTCATATTCTTTGTAACCAAAGCCGAAGGATGCTTTGTGATGTTCTGCTGGTGGCGGGAGAAGTGGAGGTACCAGCACACAGAATAGTTCTTGCCTCCTGCAGTCCGTACTTCTGCGCTATGTTTACAGGTACTCCTCTTTATATGATGCTATTCCTATATAAAAGGGAGCTGCATGTCCCATGGCCTACTCCGCACTCTGCTATTTTTAAATGCATAGCAAAGAGACATCCAATGGCTTGCTATGTATCTGAAGCTATAGTAGTAAGTGATATAAAGTGTTTATGCAGATGGTTTGTTCTGGCTTATTTAAGTCTCATATGCAACAATTCAACCTTTACATCTTGTGCAAAAACTTGTTTGCTTCAGCTGTTGTGTATAATGATCAGGGCTGTGTTTCCCCAAAACATTGCAAGCTGAATCGGATAGTTCACCCAAATATTAAAATTCGCTCATCATTTACTCACTCTCATTCCTTCCCAGATGTGTATGACTTTCTTTCTTTTGCAGAACACAAACAAAGATTTTTAGAAAAACATCTCATCTCTGTAGGTCCATACAAAGTAAGTGAATGGTGATCAGACAAATGTAGCTCCAAAAGTCACATAAAGGAAACAAATGTAATTCATAAGACTCCAGTGTTTAAATTCATATTTTCAGAAGTTATATAATAGGTGTGGAGGAGAAACAGAACAATATTTAAGTCCTTTTTTACTCTAAATTTCCACTTTAACTTTCAGATGTGAAAGTGAATCTAAACAGGCACCACATGATGTGACATTAAAATGTAAATGTGAAAGTGAAATCTGAGATTTAGGGTGAAAAAGGACTTAGATTTTTATCTGTTTCTCATCAACACCTGTTAAATCACTTCTGAAGATATGGATTTAACCACTGGAGTCTTATGGATTACTTTTATGTTTCTTTAATGTGATTTTTGCAGCTACAAAGGTCTGATCACCATTCACTTGCATTGTATGGACCTACAGAGCTGAAATATTTTTTTAAAAATCTTCATGTGTGTTTAGCTGAAGAAAGAAAGTCATACACATCTGGGATGACATGTGGGTGTTTAAATGATGAGAGAATTTTCATTTTTGGGTGAACTATCCCTTTAAGTTGATTGTAAAGACTTTTGGCGGCAATGGTTTCTACAGTCTACTTTGGCTTACGATGCTTTTGGGAAACGCAGCCCAGGATGTTTAATAAAAGTGTTCATTCTGTTTTGCTTGCCCAGGTGACATGAGTGAGAGCAAAGCTCACCATGTCGAGATCAGGGATGTTGATGGAGAGACACTCATGAAGCTGGTGAATTATATTTACACCGCAGAGATTGAAGTGTCTGAGGATAATGTTCAGGTGAGTCAAGGCACATTTCTGTACTGCCTCAGACTGTACAGGGAGACTGTGTATGCCTTTGCCCCTTTCCTCTAGAGGTCAGCTTTGTTTTGAGTGTGGGAGGCAGGGTATTTCCTCTCATTATTAGCAGAGGAAATGAGCAGAAAGGGAGAAGAAGTCTTCTGTGATGTGCAGGAGCGATACACTTTGCCCTTTATATTGCAGCTCTATTGTCCCAGTGCATTCTGTTTTTGTGTAGGGGCTTATGTTTAGGTGCAAAGAGAGCAGATGATCTAAAAGGCTTCGTGCCATTTGCAACAGAGAGCTGGGAGCAGCATGAGGTTGGTAGAAGGCCTTGTGTTGAAGTCAAGCTGTGGCCTAGTTTTCATCTGGTGAGGAAAGGCAGATGCTCCAGTGGGGGCAGCAGCTGTTTATGGCTTAGTTGGCCATTGGGGCTTTCAACAATGTCATGCAGTGCAGTGATTCACCCTATAACTTCCTATAGTCTGTTTTATTCCTTTCTGATTTTCTAAGAAAGTGGCCCTGTTGTCAGAATTTGCAGATGCTGCTTTGTAATTCATGTTTGCCTAATGAACCATTACTGGAAAGATTTGTTTTTTGTTTTTTGTAACGAATAACAAATTAGAGGAATTAGTCTTGAGGATAAATTAGTAAATCACATTTATAAATTGTAAATATGTGAAGCAACAGCATGGTAGATTTAGATTATTTATAGTGTGTCAGGTAAAACACCACTCTTTTGCATCATTAGTTATAATGCTAGTCAACACTATGTAACCTTTACTATGTTAGTCATCATAAATCTATTCAACTGGCAGTCTGTTTACCACTATGTAAGGTGTGTGATATGTCTTCCATTTGTCTTTGTGGAATTGTTGCTGTGTCCAGGTGCTGCTCCCAGCTGCCAGCCTGCTGCAGTTGATGGATGTTCAGCAGGTTTGCTGTGACTTCCTGCAGGCCCAACTCCATCCCACCAACTGCCTGGGCATCCGAGCATTCGCTGACCTGCACGCCTGCACAGGACTGCTCAGCCTAGCCCATGCTTATGCGGGTGAGCTATCTTGATTCATGTTGAACTACACTGAAATGAGCTGTGGCAACATTATGGTGTGTAATGCAAACTTAGGTTGAGTTTTTTTTTTTTTTTTTTTTTTGTCTATGTGCATTTTGAGCAGAGCAGCACTTCACAGATGTCATCCTGGGTGAGGAGTTCATGGCCCTATCCTTGCAGCAGGTGTGCAGTCTGATCTCCAGTGACAAACTGACCGTGTCCACTGAAGAGAAGGTAACACATCACACCAGCCTTAGGGGCCGTTCACACTGGACACATTCTTGAGGATATTTTGTAATTGTCAAATTATTCACATATATATTTTCTAAATGTCTATGTAAACATGTCACTATGGTCAAAGGCGTCGTTCTAGCACGTGTCTCGCTTTTTTCCAGTTGAATCTTTTTTAAGCATCCTGTGCCTTGAACGCAGTGAATTTTTCCAAAAACAGAGCGTTTTTTCCTGCCAACATCTTGCGCCTGGAACAGGGCGTATATTTTCCGGCATCTTGTGCCATGAACGTAGTGTTTTTTTCCAGCATCTTACGCCATGAACACAGCATTTTCAATGCAACATCAATGCAGGGTTTTCCCTTAATCTTGCGCCATAAGCGCAGCATTTTTTAAATGTTTTGTTATGTTAAAAAAAATAATAATCTCAAGACACCTGCATTTTGTTTCGCTGCACTCTATCTAGCTTTTTAAAAATGCAAGTGTGTGTCCTTTTTCTCATACAGGCCTTTTTGGCACTCCGGATGTACACCCAGTTGTTGTCGTCTCTAACTATAACCATCTGCATGTTGTGCTTCTCAATTTCTGTCCCATCCATCTCATCACTTAAAACCTGCACTTAGCTCAGCCTTGCATGATTTGTAGACAGCAGACGGATGACTGGTTTTTACATTTCTGTGCTTGTGTGTTGCTGAAGGAGACAAGCCATCTGTCAGTCACAATCCATTAGCTGCTCTCTGCTTACCAGTACCTTGTGTCTCAAGTTTGTGCTCACACCCCCTCTTGATGGCAGCTGTCATCTGTCAGATGGCTCTGTGTCATCTGAGCAGTGATGTCACAGGAAGATGTGGCAGCCTTGCCTGCTGCGGCTGTGAGCTGTACTGATACAGTACTGATACAGTTCATGTCTATTACTCCCACAGGTTTTTGAGGCCATGATTGCGTGGATAAAGCACAATAAAGAGGCCCGTTTTGAGTACATGCCAAAGCTAATGGAACATGTTCGACTGCCTCTGCTGTCCAGAGATTACCTTGTTCAGGTATTACTGCTCGTAGTTCTTTTATTTATCCAGTGCCTTAGCAGGAATTTGTTACTGCAGAAAAATGAGAAGTTAGCTGATTTATGTTGTTCCTTTGAGCATTTTTTTAGTATTTAAATGTGTATTTTGGACAGATTGTAGAGGAGGAGCCCTTAATAAAAAACAACAACATTTGTAAGGACTTTCTTATTGAGGCGATGAAGTACCACCTTTTACCTGCAGACCAGCGGCATCTTATAAAGACTGACAGAACACGACCACGCACACCCGTCTGTCTACCAAAGGTATTAACACTGTTTCATCATTGACTGTCTTCTAATGTAAGCACAATGGATAGATTGATTTTTGTGCTCAATCCTTCAGGTGATGATGGTGGTAGGGGGTCAGGCTCCTAAAGCCATCTGCAGTGTGGAGTGTTATGACTTCCAGGAAGATCGCTGGTACCAGGTGGCCAACTTACCCTCCAGACGCTGTCGAGCAGGTTGTCCTCTATTCTGAGCCTCGTGTCTTCCGTTCAGGTGTTCTTTTCTTGGTTTTACCCCCTCTGTGTGTGTAATTTAGGTGTGGTGTATATGGCTGGCAAGGTGTATGCAGTGGGGGGGTTTAATGGCTCTCTGCGTGTGCGGACAGTGGACGTGTATGATGGGTTGAAGGATCAGTGGAGCTCTGTCCCCAACATGCAGGAGCGTCGCAGCACTTTGGGTGCAGCCGTACTGGGTGACCTGCTGTTTGCTGTCGGGGGATTTGATGGAAGTACAGGTATACCTTAACTCACTGTTCTTGTCCTCATCTCCATGTAACAAATATCCTCAGTCCTCAGTCTCCATGAAAAATTAACCCTAAATGTTATTATGTCTTACAAATGACCATTGTGCCAATCAGTGCTGGGAAGAAGACAAGCTGTTATTCTTTAAGACATCATGAAACAGCATTCGCAATAGGGCTGGGTATTGATACAGATTTCCAGATTCAATTCCGATTCACAAGCATTCGATTTGATTCTGATTCATTTGGGTATATTTCTGTTATAATGTCCATTTTGCATACATATGAAAGAAATTCTCTCTCAACTAATGCTGTTAATTATACAGGGGGCCTTCTAACTTGGTACGCCACTTTTTTAAAATTAATTTTACACATTTTATCATTCGTTTTTCATCATTTTGATCACATTTAAAAAAATCACAAATCCATGAATTCCATTAAAAAATATGAAGTCTTGAAGTTGCATGAATTATATAATTGTTTACATGTTTATTGTTTACATGCATAATTTGGACTATTTACAAGTATTGACATTAATTTGTAGAACACATGCTAAACTGATACTGTCTCTTTAAGAATAGCAGCAGTTCAGCAATGATCTGACAGAACAGTGTTTCGGTTCGTTTGATTCACATCTGTGCTATGTGTAATTAGAATGAAATGTTTTTATTTTTGTTACTTTTGGTCAACAACTTACTGTAAAGAACAGAAAGAATACTAAAAGAGACATTATTCAATGACAAATGGACTGCATGGATCTTGTCTTTAACGAGTCAAACCAAACTTTCACTCTCAACACACAGTGAAAGAATCTCGGTACTGAACTTCTTTTCTACTATACTATTCAATCAATGGTGAGTGAAATCTGAAAATTTACGAGCCAGTGACTAATCACAGACATTTTAGCTGCATAGTGCAAAATTTGGTCGCATATGCGAGTGATTTACTTAATCGGAAAATCAATATTTTTTACCCAGCCCTAACTCGCAATGCATTTAACTTCCATAATGTCACTTATTTTTGAGTGAAACAGAATATTCAGTGAGGAATAATGGAGGATTAAACTTTATTTGGTTTATCAGCATTTGATTAGGTCAGTAAAAGTAAAACAAGTTATGATATTACTGGTTAATATTATTATACCCCGACCACACATTCTTGATTACATCAAGAGAAAATTCACTCCAGAAGCAGAAATGTATACAGTTTTCTTTGTAATAACATTCACTAATAAATCATACTCAACAAGGCCTATTAAGTAAATAAATTGGATCAATTTTTATTTCATGCTGTCTTTAATGATCATTCTGCCTAGTTTTAGCACAAATATAAGTACTATCAGTCCTTTTTCTCTGCAACACTCATTTATTGGCTGATGAACATATATGCTTAAAGGAAAGGTTCACCCAAAAATGAAAATTCTCTTATCTTTTACTCACCTTCATGCCATCCCTGATGTGTGTGACTTTTTTCTTCTGCTGGACACAAAAAAGGTTTTTTAGAAGAATATCTTAGCTCTGTAGGTCCGTACAATGCAAGTGAATGGTGGCCAGAACTCTGAAGGTCTAGATGGTGCTATAGGAAGTGTAATCAAGCTAGAAAACATGATCACCAAGGGGAATGCTGTCAAGATTTATAGTGAAAAAGGAATTACATTTTGGTCTGTTCTCACCCAAAACCGATTGGATCACTTAGGAATATATTGTTTCAATTTAAAATGTTGATCGCGGCGAGAAATCACATAGAAAATTCACTTTTGGTGTGAAAAGGCCTTTAGAAGACATCGATTAAACCATCCTTTACACCCTTATATGATATTTGGACCTTCAGAGTTCTGGCCACCATTCACTTGCATTGTATGGGACTACAGAGCTGAAATATTCTTCCAAAAGTCTTTATTTGTGTTTAGCACAAGAAAGTCATATGGCATGAGGGTGAATAAATGATGAGAGAATTTTCATTTTTGGGTGAACTATCCCTTTAATTCTACAGGCTTGTCGTCAGTGGAGGCGTATAACCCCAAGACTAATGAGTGGATGTTTGTTGCTCCCATGAACACCAGGCGCAGCAGTGTTGGGGTGGGCGTTGTTGATGGTAAGCATTTTGAGTTCATGTGTTGTGAAATGTGCTCACCTTATTAAGAAACCAGTTCAAACATGTTAATACAATTATGTGTGACTCAGTAGTGTTTTTATTGGAATGATTATGCAATAATGTATATATGAAAATTTAGCATGTATATTGAAAATGTATGTTTTGCCTCTGCTGCTCTTGTTGTTTTGTTATGTCTTTATATGTGTGTAATTTAGATACATACTGTAAAATGTGTAGCTGTGATTGCTTGGAATTTTTTGTGTGGTAATATTGCATTTTGTGCATGTGTTCTTGTTCTGTGCTGTACAGGGAAGCTCTATGCTGTTGGAGGTTATGATGGAGCATCTCGCCATTGTTTGAGTACTGTAGAAGAGTATAACCCAGCCAGTAATAAATGGTGCGATGTGGCAGACATGAGCACCAGACGGAGTGGAGCAGGTTAGATCCCCTATGTTAAATCTCCTTCATTGTAGTTCAATATGCATTTTTGAGACATTAGCTTGTTTATTCCATTGAAGCAAATAGTTTAGCGCTCCATCTATTCACTAGCTGTGATTTAATAATGTTGTGCTTGTGTGTTTGTGCAGGTGTTGGAGTGCTCAATGGACAGCTCTATGCTGCAGGTGGGCATGATGGTCCTCTGGTGAGAAAAAGTGTGGAGGTCTATGACCCCAACACTAACACCTGGAGACCAGTGTGTGACATGAATATGTGCCGGAGGAACGCAGGTGAGTTTTTTCACTTGAAGAAACAATTTATTTACCAGTGGATCTGGGTAAAAATATAAATTTTCCGATGCATTGCAGTCTTCATTTGAACGATCTCGATATCAATTCTTAAATCCCATGATCGATCTTTTACTCTATGTGCAGTCCTTTACTACAATGAGAGGAAATCACTCATATTTGCCACCAAATTTAGTGCTATGCAACTAAAAATGTCTGTTATTCGCTACTGCCTGGTAAATGTTCAGATTTCACTCACCAGTGATTGGGTAGTATAGTGATGAAGAAGATCAGCACTGTGTTGAGAGTGGTTTGACTCGTTCCATGTGTATGTCCAAAGACGAGATCCATTTGTGAATAATGTCTTTTTTAATAGCCTTTCTGTTCTTTACAGTAAATGTAAATGTAAATACTTATAAATAGTACAAATTATACATGCAAACAATAAACATGGAAATAGGGATTCACAATGTATCGGAGACCAATATATTATTGGCCGATAACCAGGAAAATCAAAATATTATTACCGCCGATATTTTTGCAGATAATTTGTTACAGTTCGCTTGCGGCTGAAATTCTCTGACTGCCAGCAGCTTCTTTCCTTCAGGCAGGGACTTGGGCAGCCACAAGCCACAGTGCGTGTGTGTTCATACACAGCGTGTCTGTGTGAGTAAGGGTGTGTTCACACTTGGCAGGTTTGGTTAGATTAAAACGAACTCTGGTGCGATTGTTCTGTTAGTGCGGTTCATTTGAACCAAGTGTGAACGCTGCCATCCGAACCTTGGTGCACACAAAACAAGCGGACCGAGACCGCCTGAATAGTGGGTCTCGGTCCGCTTCCAAACGAACTCTGGTGCGGTTCGATTGATATATGAACGCAACATGGACCAAAGACGTCTAAACGGACCAAAAACAGGAAGTAATTTGCCTAATACTGACCTCAATCATACCTGGTTCTTCTCATCATAGGAGCTATGTTGCCCATTATAGTTCGGTATAGGTGTCGGAACAGCCGTCCTTGCAGCATATCTTCATTTGTGTGTGCAACGGAGGAATTCCTGGTGCTGTTTTGACTTCTTTACACATTTTATTAGCTCTTTGTTTGTTCTCAGCTAGTAAAAAATACCACCATATATACATATTTAAATCCAACGAGTGCGTTTAGCCCAACAGCCAGCATTGTTTTGGATGTTCGGCAAGTTCCGTTGCAAAATATACGTCATAAAAGCTGTCCAATCAGGTTGTGACTTTTTCCTGATGCCTTTTGCTTCGTATCTTTAGGTTCGGTGTTAAAAATGCCAGTATGAACGCTAAGCGAACCAGGACTAAATGTATCATTTTCTTTTTTTGGTCTGGACCAAGAGAACCGAACTACAAGTGTGAACACACCCTAAGAGATGGTGAGAGCCAAGCTCATGTCACTCTGTGAGGATTATTTCAACATCTCTGCACCTTGTTACGTTGTTTTGGAGCTGGTTTTAAGTCATCTTCTGTAAGTAACGACATGCCATTTCCCATAGTGTTTCAAAAGGCAATATACAAAAATGTGACAAAAACAAGTATGTATGTTATTTGGGGGTAATCATTTTCGCTTATTACTTAATGAAACATAAACAGAATGTGGGAAATAGCACTTTGTTACTTACAGCACAGCATTGTGATTAAAACCAAAGTCCATATACAACCTAACATGGTTCATTTTTGTTGAAACAATTCTTACAGTACAATGTACCATTGAAGACAGAAGTTTACATACACTTAGGTTGAAGTCGTTAAAACTCATTTTTTAACCACTCCACAGATTTCATATTAGCAAACTACAGTTTTGGCAAGTCGTTTAGGACAACTGCTTTGTGCATGACATGAGTAATTTTTCCAACATTTGTTTACAGACAGATTTGTAATTGACTCTATCACAA
This sequence comes from Myxocyprinus asiaticus, assembly GCF_019703515.2. Taxonomy (NCBI): domain Eukaryota; kingdom Metazoa; phylum Chordata; class Actinopteri; order Cypriniformes; family Catostomidae; genus Myxocyprinus; species Myxocyprinus asiaticus. The sequence goes on along the minus strand of NC_059370.1, from coordinate 34,831,299 downwards.
TTCCAGTGGGTCAGAAGTTTACATACACCAAGTGTAACTGTGCCTTTAAACAGCTTGGAAAATTCCAGAAAATTATGTCAAGACTTTAGGCAATTAGCCAATTAGCTTCTGATAGACTAATTGGCTAATTGGTGTCAATTGGAGGTGTATCTGTGGATGTATTTTAAGGCCTACCTTCAAACTCAGTGCCTCTTTGCTTGACATCATCGGAAAATCAAAAGAAATCAGCCTCAGAAAAAAAGAAATTGTGGACCTCCACAAGTCTGGTTAATCCTTGGGAGCAATTTCCAAACGCCTGAAGGTACCACGTTCATCTGTACAAACAATAGTACGCAAATATAAACACCATGGGACCACGCAGCCATCATACCTCTCAGGAAGGAGACCCGTTATGTCTCCTAGACATGAACGTAGTTTGGTGCGAAAAGTGCAGATCAATCCCAGAACAACAGCAAAGGACCTTGTGAAGATGCTGGAGGAAACAGGTAGACAAGTATCTATATCCATAGTAAAACGAGTCCTATATTGAAATAACCTGAAAGGCTGCTCAGCAAGGAAGAAGCCACTGCTCCAAAACTGACATAAAACAGCCAGACTACACTTTGCAAGTGCACATGGGGACAAAAAGCTGTGAGGCTTGCAAGCCGAACTATGAAGCATGGGGGTGGCAGCATCATGTTGTGGGGGTGCTTAGCTGCAGGAGAGACTGGTGCACTTCACAAAATCGATGGCATCATGAGGAAGGATATTTATGTGGATATATTGAAGCAACATCTCAAGACATCAGCCAGGAAGTTAAAGCTCGGTTGCAAATGGGTCTTCCAAATGGACAGTGACCCCAAGCATACCTCCAGAGTTGTGGCAAAATGGCTTAAGGACAACAAAGTCAAGGTATTGGAGTGGCCATCACAAAGCCCTGACCTCAATCCGATAGAAAATTTGTGGGCAGAATTGAAAAAGTGTGTGCAAGCAAGGAGGCCTACAAACCTGACTCAGTTACACCAGTTCTGTTTGGAGGAATGCACCAAAATTCCAGCAACTTATTGTGAGAAGCTTGTGGAAGGCTACCCAAAATGTTTGACCTTAGTTAAACAATTTAAAGGCAATGCTACCAAATACTAACAAAGTGTATGTAAACTTCTGACCCACTGGGAATGTGATGAAAGAAATAAAAGCTGAAATAAATCATTCTCTCTACTATTATTCTGACATTTCACATTCTTAAAATGAAGTAGTGATCCTAACCGACCTAAGACAGGGAATGTTTTCTATGATTAAATGTCAGGAATTGTGAAAAACTGAGTTTAAATGTATTTGGCTAAGGTGTATGTAAACTTCTGACTTCAACTGTACACAAAGTACGTGTGTAGGCTAAACTCTTTTTCTGTTAGTATTAAACTGATTCTTACAGGTCCAAATGAAGTTATAAAAATTAGCTTACAATGTTAATTATAATGCCTGCCTATCACGTCTGTATTTGGCTAAGGTGTGTGTAAACTGACATCAGCTGTACGTTGTTAGAAGGTCCCCTGTATAATTAACAGCATATGCTGGTAGAGAATTTCTTTCAAAAATAAGTAAAATGAACTTTATAACTTAAATATATCCATATAAATCGATATTGAATCGGAATCGAATCGAAAGCTTGTGAATCAGAATAGAATAGAATCAGGAAATTTGTATCAAAACCCAGCCCTATTTACCAGTTTAAGACCATTTATAGAAACTGAGCTGCAAAAAAAAAAAAAAAAGACGTTAGAACCACGACAGGTCAATGACATTTAGAAGTCCAAAAAATACAATCGCAAATACAGCCTGTTAAATTCTAATGGTCAAAGAGAGGGTGGAAAATGGTTGTTTAAAACAAAAATAGTGACTTTTTTCGGTGCAAGAATCCTGGTGGACTACAAGGAAAAATAAAAAGCAAAAGTGTGGAATATCTCTTTTAAAGCAGTCACGTATATGGTTTTACATCTTCATGAAAACAACTTCATAGTGGTTCCTGACTGCCAAAAATGACTCATGTTGGACTTGTTTCAAGACCTTTAAAATCATTATTTATAAAGTCAGAGCAGGAAAAGCCTGTTAAGCTTTGATTTTATTAATAATTTTCAGATAACAGAATTGTTTTTGACTCCAGGGGTGTGTGCCATAAATGGGTTACTGTATGTGATCGGAGGAGACGATGGGTCGTGCAACCTTTCCTCTGTAGAGCACTATGACCCTACAACTGATAAATGGAGTCTCATACCCACTAACATGAGCAATGGCCGCAGCTATGCAGGTTTGTTTCACATGATTACTTGATTACACTGTGTAACAAATGTTTTTTTTTTCTTTTTTTCTGGGTAGTAAGTGTTATTTCCTAATTGTTTATGCCTCAAAAGTATAGAAAATGGCTATTATTCCCCACAAATTTTGCTTTTGTGACCAGGACAGTGATATTTTGAAATTTACCTATTTCCAATGAGAAAACGGGTGAATTTGTGTCTTTTCATTCACATAAAGACAGAAAAAAACAACATATGAATCCAAATTAACATGTATTTATACTAAAGTAATATTCAAAGCCGTGCTGTTCCACAATGGTAACAAGTACCCGTCTCTTCCCCTGGCTCACTCGGTGCACCTCAAAGAGGATTACAACAGCATCAAGACCTTGCTGGACGCCTTGAAGTATGATGAGTACGGCTTGGAGGTCATAGGAGACTTCAAAATGGTGGCATTCCTGATGGGTCTCCAAGGCGGTTTTACCAAGTTTCCCTGCTATCTTTGCCTTTGGGACAGCAGGGACACCAAGGCGCACTACCACAGGCAGGACTGGCCATAGCGGACCGAGTTCTCTGTGGGGAGGATCAACGTCAAGTGGGAGCCACTGGTGGACCCCCGGAAGTGCTGATGCCACCACTGCACATCAAATTGGGCCTTATGAAACAATTTGTCAGAGCTCTAGATAAGGAGTCGGCAGCCTTCAAGTACCTTCAAGACTTTTTCCCTAAGCTGTCTGAGGCAAAGGTCAAAGCTGGTGTCTTCGTTGGACCACAGATAAAGAAGGATTTTGGATTCATATGTTGTTTTTTTCTGACTTTATGTGAATGAAAATACACAAATTCACCCGTTTTCTCATTGGAAATAGGTACATTTAAAAATATTACTGTCCTGGTCACAAAAGCAAAGTTTGTGGAGAATAATAGCCATTTTCTATACTTTTGAGGCATAAGCAATTAGGAAATAACACTTACTACCCAGGAACAAAAATTGTGTTACATAGTGCAGTCCATTTATAGTCCCCAAACTGGATTAAAATCAACTGTAACCTCATTAACTAAATTGGTACCTGTCTGTTTCAGGGGTGTCAGTCATTGACAAACCATTATGACTAAAAGTCCTGGGCAGCAGGTCTCTCCATGCCTGTCGAGGGAGCAGCTGTGACAGACAGACAGAGATTTAAAGCAAAATCCAGATGCTGATGGAGCTCTGTAGGACCTTTCTGCCCTGCTCACTATCCTCTGGATCCAAGTGAAGCTGCTTAAAACTCATCTCAAATCTGACTGCCTCACACAAACAATGAGCCCTGACATCTCCCAGTCTCCAGAAAGTGCAATTTAGCTCTGTTATTTTTTTTTATTTTTATTTTTTTTTAAATGAGCCCTCATATGAAGTGGCCTAGTTGGACTAAATCTGGCTGGACAGAGCGTGTAAGGATGGATTGAGGAAACAGTTCCCTGTGCGGACTGACTGGCGTGGGAAAATTAAGTGGTAGTGTAGGTGCAGGTGAAGACTGTGCCAACAGAGGGCCCCCTGCCTGCTTTACTACTGACTCTGAGCAAAGTCACTGATTTACTTACATTGACAGTTCCATTCACAGGTTAAACATGATCATATAATGCAGTGCCAGTCTTTGGTTATTTTGGCTTTAGCTTGATCTCTTTGAGGAGATGACACAAATGTATATCAAGGCATATCCCTTAAACTGGATCAGGACTTACTCTACACTCTCACAAAGGGATCTTGCTCTGAGTGTATATCACTAACTTCCGATTTTTGGTTACAGGGTAACTTGTTTTAAATTTGTATTAAAAGTATTATGGGAACAAGACTGTAAAAAACTGAACACTAGTTTGAAAGTTGTTTTAACCAGCTGCTTTTGTGCCATAATGTATGTAATATTGATTTTATTTCAACTGGTAAACAGGAACACCATATAAATCTCACAGGGTTATGTGCCAAATGTAACACTTAATCATATGCATAATACTGTATGTTAGTTACTTGTATATAAGCACTTTCCATGATGCAATTTTGTTGTGAAATCATCCACGTTGGACATACAGAGCCTAAACATGTTGATTAACATGTCTTTTAACTAGGGCTAAAATGACAACGTTGACAATAAAGAATTGTCGACAAAAATTTTCATTGTCGAATAGTCGTTTGATCTCGTTTAACGTGACATGAGATCACATTAAACTCTAATGATGACTCGTGAGAGCAGCACTGCAGTTTGCACCTGACAGAGGAGAGGAAGAATTACATAGATGCACTCAGCTTGTGATCTAGATCGCAAAGTATGAGGAAATTATAATGCAAAAATACAAAATAAGTAAATACAGAAGCACTCTCATGGAATAAGCGGAGCCAGAGCTCTTTAAAGGAAACACCCCGGCGTTACATCTTAAATGCAGTTATGTTTAATGCGTTATAGCTTTATTAAAGTTCAAATAATACGGAAGCAGATCATGTAAATAACTACAAACTCTGAAACTGGCATTTCTGTGTGCAGTCAGCGCCTCTTCTATGAGTTGCACGAATGTCCCGATCTAAGGGGGAGAGATTGAACTGTCGCTGGGACATTCATCCCTGGAGCGTGCACGCTTAATGCAGCCAGATTATAACGTGATGGCTCGCGACTTATTGAATCATAATATATGTCACTGTGCATTTCTTATCCTGAAGAAATTTGGCAAAATGCAGCTTTATTAATAAGAGAGAGTTTGCTTTGAGAGTTAAAGATGGATTGAAGTGAACATAAAGGTGAGAGAGGGTAGTCTTCGTCCCATTATACACTGAAACAAAATACATTTTTGATTTGTTTTTGTTTTGGCTTGTTTTCCAATATAAAACTCCTTTAAAACAACATAAATTTTCTATAGCAGCTATACTGCAGAAGAAAAAAATATTATCTGAAAATGTTGAATATAATATTAAAAATACAAATATTTTAAAATATCTAAAAATCCTTTAGAAAAAGATGCATTCACCTGAGAAGCAGTATATAAGATATTTAGACTTGCTTTTAGAGAATAGATCTTGAATATAAGTATATTTTGTCTTTACTGCACTCGCAGAAGTATAACCAAGTGAAAAAATAAACTTAAATACAAAATACACTTATATTTAAGATACATTCTCTTAAAGAAAGTCTAAATATCTTATATGTTGCTTCTCAGATAAACGTATCTTGTTTTAAGGATTTTTAGACAATTTTAAATGGAAAACAAGACAAAACACTTGATAACAATAGGATTTTTTGCAGTGAATTTCTTTACTGAATTAAACAAGTATTTTTTCCCTTCGGTAAATGTCATTTAGAGGTATTTTTAAAAGATGATTTTATCCTCTTTATTGTTAGTAAGCATGTTTAATACAACATATCAAGTCGGGGCACAAGCTGAATAATCGGTTAAAAGCTAATGATTAATCGTTGCAATAATAGCCGAATAATAGTTAGATTAATCGATTATTAAAATAATCGTTAGTTGCATCCCTACTTTTAACATCACAAGTCTCTATAATTTATTAATTTTCATTAAAATAGCACTGGCTTGAATATCTCTCAGCCAAACATAAACAGAATCTTTGGTTAAATGTAACTGTACAATGTACATCTTATTAAACAGAGTGCAGGTAAACAACAAGATGGCACAGGTTAATATTTTTCTAAGCACAATTTATTTGAAGCACACTATCCTATTTTAACCTGGCATGGGCTAGTTCATTGGATATTTGACTCAATTATTCAACAAATCTGGAAATTTGACTTTTATTTCCTAAAGGAATATTCCAGGTGCAATACAAGTTAAGCTCAGTTGACAGCATTTGTGTCATGATGTTGATTACCACAAGAATTAATTTCAACTTGTCCCTCATTTAGCAAAAAAGGAGGTTACAGTGAGGTGCTTACAATGGAAGTGAATAGGGACAATTTCTGGAGAGTTTAAAAGGCAGAACTGTTAAGCTTATAATTTTATAAAAGCACTTGCGTTAGTTCTTCTGTTAAAACTTGTGTATTATCTGAGCTGTAAAGTTTAAATTGTTATATTTGTGGCAGACTTCTGTTCTAGGCGAATGAACTTCTAGTTATCCGTCACTGACATTACGTTTTCATGGCAACGAAGCTATAAAATTGGATATAACTTTACACAGGAAAGGTACGCAATTTTATCACACTAAAATCACGTTAACATGCATATTGTTTACGTCTTGTGGCTTTACATTTAAAAACAGTGAGTTTTTAAATGTTTATGGATTGGCTCCTTTCACTTCCATTGTAAGTGCCTCACTGAAACACAGACTTTTGCAAAAAATAAAAATAAATTGTAAGAAAAGGACGGAGAAGTCAAGATTAATTTTTGAGGTAATCAACATTATGCCACAAATGCTGTTGATTGAGTTTAATGTGTATTAAACCCAGAATATTTATTTAAATAATAGTAAGCCAGTCCTAAACATGTTCATTATCCCTTTTCTCATCTGAGAGTTATAGGCTCATCTGGCTGCAGAACTTTGTTTACAAAATGGATAATTGTAGAGTGAAATGCAAAATGAACTGTGTTGTTGGTAATGAGTAAGATTCTATCATTGACAAAACATCAGTCTGTTTATATTTCAAACACACATATAACAAATTATTTGACATTGACTTGCCTAAACTGCTGCCTCCTTTAATTTATTAATGATATTGATATTACAGTCATACTATGCAGGAAAACATTGCTTTATAAGGTTTTGAATAGACCTGGAAATAATGTTCCCAGCGACTCTGAGCTTATTGTGTGCTATGGCTGGTATAACCGCAACCATTATCATTCATGTCTTTACAAATCAAGATCCACAACTCTAAAACTATTATGACATTCCAATGTGGTGCGTCATCAATGAAGTATGCACAAATGTGGTTTGTGAAAATAAAGTATTACTGTTTTTCTAAACAAATATATTCATGAATTAAACTTTATTAAGAGGATTAATTGTCATTTTGTCTTAATTTGTGAGAGCATGGCTGGTTTTAAAGGGGCCAGGGCCCCCTGGATTTTCCTTGTGCCCCGCCAGTTGAATGGGGAAATGACAAAGGAGGTCCTCCCTGGTCAGACGAAGAGAGACGCCATTGTCCACACTGAAGATAAAAATGCACCCCAAAGACCACATTCTAGTATAGGCCCTGTGTGAGAAGTGACATGTTCTTTGTGAGCTAGTCTATGAACTACAATTGGAGGGCAGCAGTCAGTCATGATGCCTCATAACGATGTGGAAAGTTGAAAGTGAAAATAATTTTGGACCGACTAGTGAACTAGATTGCATAAATGTAAAATATAAATGTTGAGAATTCTGACCAAGGAGCTTCTGTGCCAAATTATATAGGCTATAGAGGGAAAACCTACCTCAAGCGGGATATCAGAGCAGGGCCGTAGCTAATGGGATGAAAGATGGTAATGATTCTAGGGGCCCACAGGTCCAGGGGGGAGGGGTCCCACAACAAATTCTAACCTGTATTTTTTAATAGGAAAGGGGCACTGAACAGTCACAGTCAGGGGGCCCAAAATACCTTGCTACGGCCTTGTACCAGAGCATAATGTAACTAGATTATCACATTTTCTGAGGAAAGCCCATGCAAAGCTTTTCAGTAATGCTTCTCCAGGGCCCTCCTTTAATGTAAATCAATTATTAACACAACATCGATTGCATAGAAAAAAAATTACAGTTTTGTAAATCATCCATGGTCCTATCTGAAAAGATCTGTGACCCAAAAGGGTCGTGACTCACCAGTTAAGAACCACTGATCTATGTGATTTCTTCCCCCCACCCATTTCTTCATCCATCACTAGGTGAAAATTCGGAGGGCTTAGAAAAAACCCACCTCACACCTTGAAGAGTCCATATCATTAATTATGAGGGGCTAGTTACACGCCAATGTTTAAAAGGTTAGTTTAAAGCAGTTAACACAAAATGAGACGATAAGCAGAATGTTTACGCTGCTCTTTTCTGTCCAATAAATGTGACACCTATTACAGTAAATCTGTCAGGTATTAAAAAAAGAACAACAACGCTTAAAGCAGATTTAACACACACACAAGCATCAAAGACAAAGTAATTAATACTCACAAGCTGTTTATTGAAAATGCACATACTGGATACAGGAGGCCTCTCATTCCATCGATACAGGCCTCGGGTGCTAATTTATTGCTTAATTTTCATGGCACAAAAAGAGAAATACAAATTTCTGCCATGCAAACCAACTACTGACAAGCTTATACAAAACAGAGCAAAGCAGGAACCACACTGTAAAGATGTACTGCAGAAAGTGAGATGAGATATATATATATATATATATATATATATATATATAAAACCAGAGTAGAAAATGATGGTCATAAAAAAAGGACATTACACCGCACTGACACCACACAGTGATAGATGGAAGTAAACGTGTAAAATAACTTAACCTGCACTCACATTCTTCACGAGCAAGTAGTGCTTGAATAAACAACAAACAATTCGAACAAACAAAACAGATTGCATTCTCCGAATGCTGTGCAAATCATCTCTATCGCCTCCTTCGGCTGTCAGGAACTCACCCTCTCTGTGCATGCTGTTTATCTGAAACCTGTAACCTTTCCGACCATGACATTTCATGCAATCCAAGTGATCCTGTTAACCGCCAGAGATCTCTTATCTTTTTGATAAGACTTTGATAGTGTACTGCAAGACCAATTGCATAACAAAGCAATTATGCTCAATGCCAGCAGCATCGTTACTGGATTGTAAAAACTGATACTGTATGAAACGAGTTGCCATCTGAAAACTGATCGTGACTCATCAGATGATATGTTGAAGAGTGATGCTTGAAGCATGACTCCTGATGCCACAGAAGCCTCAACCGATCCTAAAGACACATGACTTGTGATATAAGACACACTCAGTGGTCACAGTGATGCTGCATTTTCTTAAAGTTTAAGTAAACCTAACAGAAGAGGTCTGAAGTTAAGCAATTACATAGTCATTTAATGCCCTTTAACCATGATGATGATTTCTTCTGTTTTGCAGCATTTTTGTCACGAATGGATGCTATCAGAGATTAACATTGTTTGATGATTGTGGATGCACTGGAAAACGAGTCTGGAGGTGGCGAGAAACAGATATGGACACATTTACTCTACAAAACACTCCAACAAAAGTGGGTCTATTTATACTACCTGCTACAGCATCAGAAATTAGTGACCTTCCTCTCTGAAAACCTCATTGATATCTGACATTGAATTTTTACCCGTTACCTAACACTGACAAACCAACTACATCCCAGTTTGGCAAATATATTCACTTTCATTACATCATCCATTAGTCAAATGCATATTATAGATGAAAGCCAAGAACACAGTAAAGTTACATGTAGAGTACACATACAGTTATGCATCATTTACATTTGAATCAGTAATGTGGCCAGACAACAAGGTTTACAGCAAAAGAATGTGACAGTCCAACTGGTTTGTTGGAGTTGATTTGTCAGTCTGATCAGCTTTAGGTGATCCATGTGTCATTACAAAAAAAAAAAAACCCAAACAAAAATAGCACCACCTTGATACAAGAGTCCTCTGATTTGTAACAGAAAAACTGAGTGGTGAAAAAAACATTATTTAATTCACTGTGCCGACAAATCTTCATCAAGATAAAACACAAATACTTTTGCCTACATATGTATAGATCTATTCAAGTTTACACACACAGAAACGTCTGACCCAAATCACACCCTCAAATAGTGTAAAGAACTCCTAGAATTCGGGAAGAGGAGGAATATGACATGGGTGCTTGAAATGATGACCATCTCTGTGGTCTGAGGAAGAGTTCAGTGCCAAATGTCAATATACAAGTAAAACTGATATGATTACTCAACTCAGCACATCCCCTTTGCAGATTTCTCAGTATGAGAAAGCTAGGTCAATGTGGGGGAAAAAAGAAAGAAAAACAAAAAGGAAAGAGAAACAAAATTCTGAATATCAAACTCAGAGAAGGGGACAGAATGTTTTTCCACTTTTAGATGACAAAGAACAAGAGCTTTTCTTAATTCTCAATGGTTGGAGAAGGCAGTGCAGGAGTCGATGGAAGTTGACCAGCTAACGTTGAGGCATTAAGTTGAAAGGGGTTTTGGTCGGGCTTTCGAGATGCTACAAGCCCCGTCTGATCTGATTAGCTCCCAGCCCTGGGAGCTCTAGATGGACTTGGATGAATCCTGCTTGCTGATGAGGACCTCCAGAAGTCGCAGTTTGGCTTTAATACGCTTGTACTCCTTGTATTCGTCCATCATGGGTGTGCGGTCTTCCTTCTGAACATTCCTGTGAGGAAAAACACCACTTTGAGCGAGAAGAGAGGGTTGATTTGATGCTGTCGTCTATCATTTAATCTAAAGAGTTTGAGCAGCACGCTTTAATTCTCCTCACTAAGGGGCTGTTCGGACCGAAAGCGTACTTATGGTAAAAAAGCTAGACGCAGCGCAACGAATGGAACAGAATGCATGCATCTCAAAATTAGTTTTTAAAAGTTAAAGGTTTTTAACCCTTCCGTGTTCTTGCAGAACTTATGGACCTATTTAGAACCATTTTAAAAATGGGTCAAAATGACCCACAAGACCACAGGAGGCTTCAATCGACATGCCGTCTTAAAAACGTGGCACTCGTGTGAGACACTAAAAAAAAACAAAAAACAGCGAGATGTGATGGAACGATTAAAGACGTCCTTTTAGTGCATGTTTACATAGAAAAGCAATAAAAAAAAACAGCACAGACGGACACAAAAATGCATATGTTGTGAACGGCTCCTAAGGGGGTGTACACACAGGATGTGTTATTACATTCAAAAGCACCTTGATGGAGCAACACAGTTGAAGACAAAAAAGGGCTCTCGAGCATTTTTGACAGGCAAGCTTGTAATGCCTCTCAGAGATATACAGTATATCTCCAAGCATTTTCTTAAAAAAAAAAAAAAAAAAAAAAAAAGGTTGAGGTAGTTTAGGTGTAGGATGATTTTAGTCATATGAAACTTTAACTGACATTGATATGCTGTGCTGCGTAACAGAAGTTTAACTATTAACTCAACATGGCATCTTGAAAAAGAAATGCTCATGGCTCGAGACACGAAGCAGCGGTCAAAGTCGCCTATCTAACTGGGGGCCTGGGTAGCTCAGCGAGTAAAGATGCTGACTACCACCCCTGGAGTCGCGAGTTCGAATCCAGTGTGCTGAGTGACTCCAGCCAGGTCTCCTAAGAAACCAAATTAGCCCGGTTGCTAGGGAGGGTAGAGTCACATGGGGTAACCTCCTCGTGGTCGCAATTAGGGGTTCTCGCTCTCAATGGGGCATGTGGTAAGTTGTGCGTGGATCACGGAGAATAGCATGAGCCTGCAGTGCTGTGAGTCTCCACGTGTCATGCACAGCGAGCCACATGATAAGATGCGCAGATTGAGCATCTCAGAAGTGGAGGCAACTGAAACTTGTCCTCAGCCACTCGGACTGAGGTGAGTAACTGCGCCACCACGAGGACCTACTAAGTAATGGGAATTGAGCATTCCAAATTGGGAGAAAGGGGGATTAAAAAAAAAAAAAAAAAACATTAAAAAAAGACGCCTGTTTGATGCGTATACATAGACCAAAAATAAAAAGACATACTAGAGTTAGAATGCAAGGGACGCTTCCTGTGTGTATGCCCCATTCTGAAAAACATATTAGCTTTGATCACCTACAGTATATGCACGACTTTTGTTAGCCAGTTCACATTAAACAAATGCGAGTGGCTTACCTGCCATTCTGCTGGTAGAATTCATCTTCAAACTCTCTGATGGTCCTCCTCAGTTTCTTCTTCTCTGCTCTGGCCTTCCATAGCTGTTCCAAGAGCTCAGGCCTGTATGATATAGGTGGCGTTAAACTTCTGGATCTCCATATATGGAGCTGTAACTCTAAAGATATTCAATACTATAGCAACGAAAAACGGTGTACTTGGGAAACTGCCCAGGGTTTCTCTGAGCAGGAAACTACCGTTGTGTAGAGTGTGACATACAGAGGTCAACTTGGGTCAATAAAGCCGATGGTGACATGGAAGTCTGTGGCACCCAATACATTTAACTCGACTTAGACCTGGGCTGCCTTGCCTCTGCCAAGCTCTATAAATAGACCTCATATGACGGGAGTGTGAGCTGATTGCTGCTCCTACCTGGTAAACTGCGGGACTACGTGCGCAGTCATGCATGCATATAAATCAAGGTGTAGAAATCAAAGTCTCATTAATTCTGCTAATGTAGGCTGTGACATATTTCCAAGTGAAACAGAATTTTCAATGAGAACAAAAAAATATTTTATCCATCAGGAATTGATTGGATTGTGAAAAGTGGGCGTTCATACCAGAATGGAGCAGACCTAAAAGCAATGTTTGCAATGGATTGTGAAGCACTACTCCCCACCTGAAACACTGCCAGCACCCGCTTTTAATGCAGCCTTTGACCTTTTTTTCAACCTCAACTGCATATTGTCATTGCAAATGTGGGCTTCTCTTTTAAATGTATCATTATTTGCTATTATTGCCATAAACATTATTACATTAACCTTAAGCGGCATTAAATTACTTAATCAGCTATTGGCAAGAGGCCAAATAGCTATTTGGTTATTGGTTAACATTAACCAATAGCCTGCACGTTGAAGGTGACATCAGCCAAAAAGGAAATTTGCTTCAGAGGCGAGATGAAGACAAACATTTCTGTCTTTGGAACAACATGCACTGATGAATCGTGCACAATAAGACAAGGAATGGGTATTAAGAAATTCCATTTTTACTTCATGTTGACTTCATGCAGGCTGGTGTAGACTTACATGGAGGAGGCGTTTGAACTGGACAGACGCAGATCAAGAGTGAGCTTCCCAGAGCTCAGGATGTTCTCTTGGGAAAGCTGCTGGGAGCTGGGCTGGGCCACTGGGTCCATGATGATTTCTGACCCCTCGCTCTGCATCTCTACATTTTCCTGCAGTCCCCTGCTTTCTTCCTCCTCCTCTTCTTCGATCTCACCACAGAAGTGGGCAGTTTCGCCCTCTATGATGGGCTGTAAAATCTGATTGCGGCGTTTGCTGGAAGGAGAGGCCTGTGAGAGAAATGAGGGCCTGGTTATTCTGGTTTCTCTGGCCCAATGTCAAACATGCACAAATGTCTCACCAACGTACCATACAATCCTAAAACAACACAAGCTCCTATTTCTGCTCGACAAAACATCATCGTCGTTAGCCTATCAGATTTCAGCCACTTAAATGTGTCAATCAACTCTATCACTCTTAAAATAAACACTTATTAAAAACTTCAGACATGGTTTCAGATTGCATACACTAATTATCCATTATTTATTTCTTCTAATCAAAAAGGCTAATGCTGATTCAGGTAAGGTAAAAAAATAGGAACTGAGAGTCTTACTATGATGGGGGTAATGCTGACACGGGTGAGCATCTGTTTGACCAGCCGATATCTGTCATACAAGGGCTTCACAATCAAGCGTTCCTCTCGGGTGACCTGCAGGAAAGCACATTTGTCAGAGCACTGAACAACAGAGCATCAAGTAGAGTTCTTGTGTGTTTCTCTGTGTGCGAGACACCTACAGGGCGCCCATGGAGTCCCTCATAATACAGAAGGTTCTTCTGTAGCACTGTTTTCTCACAGGAAAGCTGCTCCTTGGTCATTTTCTGAACAGAGGGACAAATGAATGATTCTAACCTCTTGAGAACTGTTTAGATTGTATACGTTTGAAGCCTCTGGATAAAAGGACTGTACACATAAAATTTTTTATTGAAAACAATGGATCTCTATGAACCCCTTCGGTTCAAGTCTGCAATATTGTACTGCGGCAAAGTCATTTTCAGATAGATGTTTGTTGTTCAGATGCCAAGCTTAACTACCATTCAATGGCATTCAAAGAGAAAGACGATAATTCTGCATCAAATTAGTTTGGGTGCGAGAAATTGTTTTTGATTTGGCATTAACGGACCTTAAGGCCCTTTAACATGATGTGTGTCAGGACTTTAATGCACCTTTCAACACAAGTGTCATGCACTGATTTGACTTTGAATAGGTCTGCTGCAAATTGGGTCAAAGTTTAAATGGTTTTGTGTTTATGTCAATTATGTATTTGAACTTCAAGCTTTGTATTACAAAGATTGATCAATAGCTTGACCCCTTGCTCTTTATGTAAAAGGGCCTTTAAGTTGCTGCAGTGTTGAGATGAGAAATCAATGAAAAATTGGAACTTACTCTAATATCCTCGGGCCAGCCTTCCTCTTCTCTCTTAGCTTTGATGCGGTGCAGAATGAGCTCCAACGTCTCCTCTCGGGTGGGCCGGTGACCCCGTGCCTCACTCTCTACAGGGCCTTCATGGGTCGACTGCTCCAGCGTGGATCCAAAGCTCTTGGGCAGAGTGTTACTGCGTGGACGGGTTTGTGGAGTCAGCTCACTCTCCGCCTTGTGTTTGGCATCTGGTTGAGAGAGAGTAAGAGAGATTCAGGAACGCTGAGAATGTTTAAGATTTGTGGAATTGGCCACACCAACCAAAAGAAATAAAACGTGATTGAACTCACTCGATATCACCAAAATCTGTGAAAGAGTGCATCAGTAGTGTACTGATAATCTCAAAAAGGAAATTATCAGAGGACCAATGAAGATGTGACCCATGCAAACACTGCAGAAGAGTGCGAGCATGGTGACTGGGAACGGCGTTATGCCTGTGGGCTCTAAAACCTTGAACACCAGCATTTTTCAAAATGACATTCTTAAAAACAAAAAACAAAAAACAAACATTTTTAGATGACAAAAGAAGCTGAGAGCGTCCCGTAGAGCAAATAAGTCTTCGAGACCACGGTCAGAGAGAGGAGAGAAGAGAGGGTCAAACTCAAGTGTTGAAGGCTACTTACTGCTCCTTATGTGTACTTACAGAAGTGAGGTGCCTGTCTAGAGGCACTGAGGGGGCGTGACAGAGTAAAATGGGGTGTGTTCGGGATGAAGGAAGAGGACAGGTAGCGTCTGTGTGACTGAAGCACAGCCTGGTGCCTCAGGGAACCTTTGGGTAAGAGGTGCTGTCGTCCTGCCGATGTGGGCCATCCGAGTAGATTTAGTTAAAGAGAGAGAGAGACTTTTTTTACGACACTGCACCTCTGATGGGGGGCATTAAATGGAAATGGATGATGGGGGGGTGGTGGAGGGGGCTTTAGTAGAGTATGAGGGTGGTCCCATGAGAGAGCCTCAGAGCCTCTACAAACATGCAGTGAAGTGTGCACTTCCCCTTTGTCTAATAGTGGACAGGGGTAGCTGTCCAGGACCAGGCTGCCCGATAACGGCAAGACACTGACCATCAAAAACCCCAGACGTGCTCACACGTCCACTCGGTGCCTATATACGGTGGCTCTTACCTCTGAGCTGTTTGCGGATTTTGGTGAGGTCAGTCATCCACTTCAGCACCTTTGGATCAGCTGCCTTATCAGCGTGAGATGGCTGCAATTAACAAACATTTATGCAATTTAGTGTTTATTGTCTTTTTGTGTAATTTTGTATTGAAATTCTTAAATGCATAAAGGGGTGTTCACAATAAAAGCTTAAATAGCTGGAGGTTGTCAGGTTGCTGGACAGTTGTTTGCTAGCAGGTGTTCCTATTTGACTGCAGTATCCAACTGCATCATGAGGCAGACCACGTGAGCTTCACTGTCTGCACTCCCATCGGTAGTCACCACATCGTTACACAGTGCATTTGCAAAACGTTGAATTATGCTCAAATTTCTTGCATCACTGCTCTCCATCACTTAAAACTGTCAACTCTCTTTGAAAATAAATGACTTCCAATTTCCTTGAAGCTGCCACTTGCTATCTGTGTGAATGCCCCTTAATGTGTATAATTATGCAATTATGAGTTTGTAAGGTGCTTTGAAGAGACTGATTAAAACCTCTAACCTTGTAGTTTCTCTCTTTTTCAAAGTGTTCCTCAAACTGCTTGATTTTCTTCTTGAGGTTCTGGAGTTTCTTGGTGAGCTGTTGGGAGATGGTGTCCCCCTTTAGACTGTCTTTGGAAGAGAGGGAGGCACGGCGAGGCCTGAAATAAAACACAACCGAGAGAGTTAATTGGGATTAAAGAGTTAAGTATTATAAGCTACTTTGATTTCTTTGCCCACCTCCCACAGGACAGAGTTTTGGTGGAGGATGTGGCATCGTGGTCCTGCTGAAGGAACCGTTGACTGTGGCCAAAGTCGAGGAAACGTCGGGCAAGTAAGGGTTGAGCATCCTCCTCTAGGGGCAGAGGCACCATGCGGCCTGCCAATGGGGATAGCTGGGCTTCTCCTGACTCGGTCTCCTCTTGCCATGACATGAACACTGGCACAGGGTCTGAAAAAGATACACAAATGCGTGCTGTTATAAAACCAATAACATCATAATGACAACAAAACCAATATCCAAAACCAACATTCATCCGACCCTCTTAATCACCGAGACCTTTAACACAGAGAGTTAAATGGTCAAAATAGCTCTGGGTTACTTGGATAGAATGACAGGATATAAACCTCTGGACTAGGAGATTGGTAATTGAGGGTCCAAGGGGTTAAGTGAGGTCAGGCGCACACAGAGGGGGCTTGATACACTACACTGAGGTCCTGGTGAGTGAGCTGGACAAAACATAAACCCAAGTTCTGCTGTTACTGGGGGTGACTTCACTGGGCAACAGTTACAGAACACAGTGTAATTCGGAACCCATTCAGGCAAACATTCACAAACACCCGGCACACACATTTTGGAGACAACGTTTTTAGAGAGCTTCACTGCTGCTAAATCAGCAATGGCACCAGCCGTTGTCTATCATCCCTGATACAGGGAAAATGCTTAAGAGTAGAAGTCACGTTGCGGGCACGAGGTATTTACAGCTTGCATTGAAGAGACGGGAAGAGAATGTACTGGACTGAGGCCAGTCACGGACACTTAGCTGATCAAATTTGCACTGCCTAGATGTCTGGCAAGGCAGTTGATTGTGAGAAAGCTGATGCATTGGCTGATGGCAGATGACAGAGTGGGAGTCAGCAACTGGGTTTATGTGAGGAGCTGAAGAGTATGCTTAGGTTAGTCAGAGTACCAGAGAGGGGTTTGAGGACCAGTGACTGAAGCCATTTTCACACTAGAGCTTTTAGTGCAGACCTGAGTCAGAGTTTGGTTTGTCTGGTTGGTGCAATAGATGTACTTCGAGCTCAGGTGTTCACCCAAGTCCACTGGAAAATGGGGATCTTGGGTAAAAATTACGTGCATTCCAAGTTTCGCTTTTTGTATGAAAGCAAGCCAGCCTAATTTGTGGATCTAAACCACTACTGTAATTATACAATATACAATAAATAATAATAAACACCATAAGTAGTACTTGTCTATTATAGTATAATGTATCTTAAGAGTATAAGCGTTCCTATTGCTGCCTGTCACAGGCTCAGCAGATATTGCTTTTGGTGAGCAGCTTACACCATTTGCATCTCTCACATCCACAAGTGCTGTTTTGTGTGTTATGTTTTTGTAGTAAAACCAAAAAAAAAAAAATTTTAAAAATAACAATTCTTTCCTTTTTTGGTGCCTTGTCCTCATTACCTAGCTATTGCTGCAGCTAAGACACTTGTTTAGACAATGCAAACGTACCGTGATTCTGATTCAAATAAAACTACGTGAAAAGAAAATTGTGGAATTGAACTTTGGTTCAAACCAAGCAATTGAGTGAAAACAGAAGTGTGAAAACAGCCTGAGAGGAGCAGCAAGTGATGGATGAGCAGGTGCGGGTGCTATAGAGATGCAACTTACCACTCCCTTCTCTCTGCAGGTGCATACATGTGAAGTCAATGAGTGGGAAAGTGATGGGGCATGATGCTGTCCAGGCATGGGCAGAGAGAGAGAAAGATAGCAAAGAAGAGTGCGATGAGCTGTGAGCCTCTTGCTCTCTCACACACATAACCACACACGCACGCACACACACATCTCGGATTTCTTTTAAATAAAATCAGTAAAAACTAGCAAACCATCAGTCTGATCACATGAAAACCATAACCATAAGCCTTATGTAATTCAAGCTGCAACAAAAACAAGGAAACAGAACAGAGTATGCTTGTGGTTTATGAATAATCCATTATAGCTCTATTCACCACATTGAACTAGTGCAATAGTTGATCTATTAAATTCCTTAACCTATATTATTAAGTTTCAGGGTCAAAAAGTCAATAAGCCACTGTTTACGCACCCAGACAGATCCACTGAGTCTTATATTAACTTAAACTACATACTGACGTGCCCTTTTCAGGATGTGCCGTTTTTTTTTTTTTTTCAAAGTGCTTCGCATAGGGCTAGTTTTTGCATAGGAATATCTCATGGTATTCTGTCTTCTCCACAGGATTTTCCACATTAAATATAAGCAGCTAATACACAATGAGGCTTAAGACCCTAAATAAAGATAGAACTGAGAGATTTACCTTCCTGCTCACAGTCCGTGAACATGCTTCTGGTCAAAGACTGAGGGTTGCTGGATGACGCAGTGGGCTCAGTATTAGCATTCAGGTCAAATTCGCCGCACTCCTGTAGGTTATTGGTAGGGTTTGGTTAGAAACTTCTGTCTCGCAATATAGAAAAACTGACAGACTGGTGGTATTAATCAAATATACTCACACAGGTGATAACATTAGCCTCGACCATCTGCTCACAGTCTGGATAGTTCTCCAGTCTGCGTGAAGATGGGAAAAAAAGAAAATTCCACCCGATGACAATTGTGTGACCTAGCTCCACCAGTCAATTAATAAACTATTCCATGCAAGTTCTTTAAATGCCTGGCTTGGAAAATATTCATGTTTGGTCATATGAAAAGGTAAAACAAGCAAAGCTGGCTTTAAACTAGATTTCTGTGCAGCATGACAAACTGTGGCAAGTTTAAAGTGTATCCAAATTTTACTAGTCTAACTGCACATACTATAGTGGCTTAAAGGCTAGTGGTCGACGATATATCGGCAAGGCCGATAAATCGACTGATATTCAGAATTTTTTAATTATCAGCTTCGGTCAATACATTTCTGCATTTGGCCGATTAGTTTCTCAAGCTGCGAGGATGCCCAGAATTGCCTGCTTGCATGTGAAGGAGCCATCTGAGAAATGCAAACAACCACAGATGTTTTTGACGTTTAAAGTGCTTATGTGTTTCATTCTCTCTTTCTACTCAATAGTTCCCTGTAAATTTGAACTTTCTAATGATATAAAAGCAAATATCAATAAAACTTCTGTCAAATACAGTTGAAGTCAGAAGTTTACATACACCTTGGCCAAATACATTTAATCTCAGTTTTTCACAATTCCTGACATTTAATCGTAGAAAACATTCTTAGGTCAGTTAGCATCACTACTTCATTTTAAGAATGTGAAATGTCCGAATAATAATAGAGAGAATTATTTATTTCAGTTTTTAGAAGTTTACAAACACTTTGTTAGTATTAGGTAGCATTGCCTTTAAATGTTTAACTTGGATCAAACATTTTGGGTAGCCTTCCACAAGCTTCTCACAATAAGTTGCTGGAATTCTGGTGCATTTCTCCAGACAAAACTTGTGTAACCGCATCAGGTTTGTAGGCCTCCTTGCTCGCACACACTTTTTCAGTTCTGCCCACAAATTTTCTATCGGACTGAGGTCAGTGCTTTGTGATGGCCACTCCAATACCTTGACTTTGTTGTCCTTAAGCCATTTTGCCACAAATCTGGAAGTATACTTGGGGTCACTGTCCATTTGGAAGACCCATTTGCGACCGAGCTTTAACTTCCTGGCTGATGTCTTGAGATGTTGCTTCAATATATCCACATACATTTCCTTCCTCATGATGCCATCTATTTTGTGAAGTGCACCAATCCCTCCTGCAGCAAAGCACCCCCACAACATGATGCTGCCACCCCCCCATGCTTCATGTTGGGATGGTGTTCTTTGGCTTGCAAGCCTCACCCTTTTCCCTCCAAACACAACGATGGGTATTATGGCCAAACAGTTACATTTTTGTTTTATCAGACTAGAGAACATTTGTCCAAAAAGTACAATCTTTGTCCCCATGTGCACTTGCAAACTGCAGTCTGGCTTTTTTATGGCAGTTCTTCCTTGATGAGCAGCCTTTCAGGTTATGTCGATATAGGACTTGTTTTACTGTGGATATAGATACTTGTCTACCTGTTTCATCCAGCATCTTCACAAGGTCCTTTGCTGTTGTTCTGGGATTGATTTGCACTTTTTCCACCAAACTACGTTCATGTCTAGGAGACATAATGCATCTCCTTCCTGAGCGGTATGATGGCTGCGTGGTCCCATGGTGTTTATACTTGCGTACAATTGTTTGTACAGATGAACGTGGTACCTTAAGGCATTTGGAAATTGCTCCAAAGGATTAACCAAACTTGTGGAGGTCCACATTTTTTTTTTCTGAGGCTGATTTCTTTTGATTTTCCAGGCCTTAAAATACATCCACTGGTACACCTCCAATTGACTCCAATAAGAATCAGAAGCTAATTGGCTAATTGCCTAAAAGCTTGACATCATTTTCTGGAATTTTCCAAGCAGCTTAAAGGCACAGTTAACTTCGTGTATGTAAACTTCTGACCCACTGGAATTGTGATATAGTCAATTTAAAGTGAAACAATCTGTCTGTAAACAATTGTTGTAAAAATGGCTCGTGTCATGCACAAAGTAGATGTCCTAAACGACTTGCCAAAACTGTAGTTTGCTAATAGGAAATCTGTGGAGTTGTTAAAAAATGAGTTTTAATGACTTCAACCTAAGTGTATGTTAACCTCTGACTTCAACTGTACAATCTACAAATAAGCAGATACCTCAATTAAACAGATGTCATTTATGAACCTCACAAAACTTGAGCAAATCCAGAGTTTTCTTCCTGTGAAGCGCTCATATATCTTACTTTGAAGTGTATATTCTATCAGCCTTGATCAAAACTCTGTTCCTCTGACTCACAAATGTTGCATGACAGTCAGTCTGTGACACTCCAAGCAGGTGATCCAGGCCATGTAAACTGAAAGCTGACAATGATGCGTGAAATTGTGCTTACATAGCTACAAGCTGTTTGTGTTCACGTTAAAGTATGTTTCAGACCTAACACTTCAAAGCTGACCTTTCTGTGTTGAGATTCTCTGCATCTATGATAGCCTCCATGTCAAGGTCCATTCCAGAACTTTCCTCTGTGATGGGGCTGCTGAGCTGAGAAGCTTCAGATTCCTGGGGGCAAAAAAGGGTTATACCATAACTGCGTTTAAGAAGAGAAAAACAACCAATATGTTTTGGCATTACATTGCAAAGTATTCTTGAATACTTTGCAATGTATTCTATTGTGTTTTAATACACAATACTCAAATGTATCAGGACAAGAGCCTTGAGTGTGTTTACTCATTATTGTATCTCAAGGTCGGCAACTGATAAGATCAAGTATGGGGATGGCTATCCAAGGGAGGGTGTTTTTACATTGCCCAGGTGCTGCTGTCATTCCTCAGAGTAGGCTATTAAAAGAAGGTGACCCAATTCATACGTCCATAACTTGTGGCCAGGCCACAAAAACTCTGGCTACGTGTGGAGGGAAGAGAAGCTTTCCAATGAGGAAAACAGGACCCAAGACAACACTAATCAATTTACCACACCTCACAGCACAGTGGCTAAAGTGAGACATGAGACAAACACATTTATCTTCAGCCCTGGCAGTGGTTCTTCTGAACACAGCCACTGAAAAGGCCTCATCTTGTTACTTAATTAGCTACTTGAGGAAAGTCCTTTATCAGAAATTTTTTTCTCACCGAGGCACGGTGTTAAACGGAGGCAAGATTGCTTGTGTATGCTGAGAACAGTGGATAGTCTGTTTATTTGATAGGAAGGCCCTTGTTTCTCACTCTTCTGAGGAGGAGTGGCTCTGCTGTGTATGAAATAACAGACCTTGCTGATAGCAGAGATAGCAAATATCTTTATGGCCATCAAAGTTTCTTGACAAAACCTGTTCCTCTGGCTAGCTTTGTTCTGATGTGGAGATCCAGGCAAGTTTAACCCCCTAACCACTTACCTCTGTAAGTTTCTCTGGAAGAGTCTCTGCTTCAGCTTCTGATTCAGACTGCACATCTTCATGGTCCTCAGGCCCTGGTGTCTGAGTAGGGCTGTTTCTATGAAGACAAACATGCACTGATTTGCATCAACAGAACAAGCCAAACATTCATATTCAAACTTCTCTCCAAAGACCTGCCAAGTTAAGATATAAACAAATTCTGTCTGTCTTTATGTAACCATTACATATATTGTCAAACTCACCCCTGGATGGGTTTGGAGTCCAAAACCTGACTCTCATAGCTGCTGAGCTCCTTGTCAATAGAAGTCTGTAATTCCAGAAAATGCTGTTCCACTGCGGCACGGATGGTCCTCTGGATTAAACTGCAAACAAACACATCCCAGATTTCAAGACAGTTGACATAAGTATAAAACAAAACTGCTTCCAATTGAGGCTGGAACAAACAGTACCCATGTTTATCACTGTCTGATCTATTTGCAACCCAGCAACGCAACTTAAGGTCAGCCAAGGAGCTTTCACCGCAAGCTCAAAGTTCTAACAAATAACCCTCCATACGGAGCACCACGGATTCTCATGTTTGAAAATAGATGTGTTTTGAGCTTACTAGACCTTCACTATGAAAATAGCCAAGTCTCTGATGTTGACACGGCAGTGTCTGGCACAACTGAGGCTCTGGCTTTGGCAGTCATAGGTTTCTTTACTTTTATGTGAAACAATGGAACCCCAGCATGCCTTCCTAACTAACCCCCATGTGCCCATCTGGGCCAAAGGCTTGTTGGGTCACGCCACCAATGCGTGCGCTACATTTCCGACAACAAATCATTAGAGTACAGCTTTGTGCTCTACACTGAACTGCTGCAGCGTCTATGTTTAGATCTGCATGTAAATTGCGGTCACATTTACCTCTGAATGGCGAAATTCCGCAAGCGAAGGAGGCATGGGTGGATGTTGAGCGTGTGTGAAACCAGCAAAAAAGAACTACCAAGTAGCCTCTTTTTAATGCTGCACTTTATACTCCGTGTGAGTGAAGTTAAAAAGAAACTTACCGCTAAAATGATATCCTTATCCATTGTAGCAGTGTACGAAGTACTGCCCACACAGAGGTCACTGCCAAACCAAGCAACTTCCTATTGGTCAACATGGTGAATTCGCCTGTCAAAGTTCGCGTGAAATTCATGATCGTGCATATTCCCATTGAGCTGACTGTATTCTGCCCACGGAATTCTGCTTTGCAAAGTTAAATGTGACTGCACCTTAATGCGGCATTGCAGTGTTTCAGGGCCAGATGAACAAGCCTTGCATGAAGCTATTCAGCTGAAGATATATTAATGCATTTGTCTGCTCTGAGTCCATTTATAAATGGGATAATATTCTCCCTGTTGGGATAATTAACAGTTAATGGTGAACATTTCAGTTGAAAAGCCATTCCCCAGTATGAAACTGAAAGCCATATGCCAAAAGAGGCTAACTGTCCACTAAAACCTCAATTGAAGCATTAGTCACAACTTTTTTGTTACAATGATGTCATTTTTTAAAACCGAACATTCTGTTCTTTTCATCACCACAACAGATGGTGGGTTTTGTTTGCTTTTATTACGAACAAATCCCCTTTCAGCGACACACCCCATTCAAAATAACAAAAATTTCAGCTATGGGTAACAGTTTGGCGACATTCCATTTTCAATTCTCTCATTTTGAAAGCCACTGTCTCAAAGTCAAGACTGTCTCTCTGTCAGGAAGACAACATCAAGTTTTATTAACTTTATGATCATAATCACATTTGTTCAGCCAAATTTTACCTTCTGCCCACCTAAAAGATCTGTTTATTGCATTCGTTCGCCCTTTGAGACTACAAATCTGATTCAGACCAAAGGATAATTTCATAGAGTCCAAAGTAATGGACTTTCAATGAGATTTGACTTATTGGTCAAAGACAGGCCTTGTTTGCTGTTGCTCTCAAAAGGTTTCAGAAGAGCAAACCATCAATGATTTTAAAAGATATTTGCCATAGTGTCTGTTAAAAAAATGATAAGTAGACACTTACTCTGCAGATCCTGGAAGAATACTGATGGAAGAAATGTGCGCACTAAAAAAGGAAAGAGAGGAAAAGCAAGGCAACATTAGGACAATGTCAAATCAGACAAGCACTGTGCAAGATGTTTGAACTTATCTAGCAATGATTTTGAACAGCGATCTTACACTATAACCCCAACATGAATCATTAGGGAAAAGAAACAATATTTAGTGTACATTTTTAAGTCATGTACACTGTACAAAAACATGGTTTTTCATGAGGAGGGTCAGGAAGTGGGGATCTTAGAGGAATTGGGGGCAGGGTGACTTGGCAGTCCAATAAACAAATTCAGGCATGTTAGGAACGCTTGCTTACGTAACACTTGCTGCCCGCTGCTTATCACTGTTGTTAGCACCCATGTCAGATTCTGGGTTAGGAACAAATAAGGGCCTGATAGACACAACAGGTGCTCTGCTATATGTTCTAACAGGGCAGGACACCTCAGCACGCAAACAGCCATGCAAATAAACGGACACAGAAACAGGACGGGCGTGAGTTTCATATCAACTATGAAAGTCCTCTGTGTCATTTGGCTGCAGCTGTGTGGTCTATGGTGCAATGTTCTGACCTCTGGGCTGATAAGAAAGCTTGTGTCCAACCAGTCATCCATTGAAAAAGGAAAGACACGACACATGTCACGGTCTAGAAACTTCAGACTATTTCGCCCACAAAAGCCTAAGTGGGTATTAAAAGGCAACTCTAAGAGGGCAGAAGAGGTACGTGGTCCTTCAAAGCTGTAAGAGGTAAAAACAGCAGGCGATTTCCAAAATTTGAGCATCTCCAAACAGAGATGGCCTCTTAATCAGACCTCAGTTTAGACTTTAAGGCTATTTCACACCAAACCTGATGTGATAATGAGAGGCGAATGGCACTTTCCCATAGAAAGCGAAGCGAATTACCGCCGCTAGCATATTCACACCTTTCCAATCCACCTTTTTCCTGACTTCTTCATGGGTGGCGCCATTAAGGTGAGCTACATCCTCTCGGATGCTCCACACTTCCGTTTAGTTGTTGTTATTGTATGCTAGAGCTAGACAAACGTTATTGGTGATGCTGATCATCGTAGACTCTTGAGGAATATGTGCTGTTAGAGGATGTTATAGCAACTACAGGTGGCTTAAAAAATTACTGGAAAATGAATGTTACAACAATAAACCCACCCAAAAGCTGTTAATGCCTGAAACTTTGAGTCGCACCAGATGCAATAAGCAGAGGTTGCATTAACATAATTCTCCATCATTTGCCTATTTTTTAAAACACTGACGGATAATTCCAATCCTCCAATCTGCTGATTTTTAAATGAAACCTAGGGAGACCAAACGTCCTCTTTTCATGTACACGTCCTCTTTTCTGGACCTTAAAAAGTGTCCGGTCGGATTCAGATTCCCAGATTTGTCTGTTTTCAAATTGAAGTGCTTTCTATCATCATCAACATACATTGTGTGTGCAATAAGAAACCCAGTGAAATATAGCGCACCATAAATGTGAATTCTCTCTCTGCGCGCTGAATGTCTGTGTCTCTCTCTCTCTTTTACACACACACACACACACACACACACACACACACACAGGGCGTGTGCAGAAAGCGTGAGAGCCCAGTGTAGTAATGTTACCATGTAAATGTGTGTGATTGTGTACTTATTTATTCAGCGATTGCCGTCGAAAGCGTCCATACGCAGATTTTAATGAGAAAAGGATTTACGTTAAGTAAACTGAGAGTGTTCCATCATTTTTGATTGTTGTTAGTGATTATTTCAATGCTTGGTAATGTGAGTAAGTTGCGAACCGGAAGTCTGTAGCATCCGCGTTGGGAGAACACGCCCATATTGGGCGATTACCATAATGGGTAATTTCGCCACCCGTGAAAATCGTGGATAGGTGGCGCTAATCGACAACCAATTTTACCCCGGTATGGTAGGTGGCTCAGTGCACCTTTGAGCTGGTCTGCCCTCTGCCCATGATGGTCCAAGAGAAGAAGAGGTACTTCACAAGCAGATCGAAATAAGAAAACTGATTTCTCTACAAGCTGCAGAAGTCATGAAGAGTTTGTTGAGTTGCTCAATGAGAGAGAAAACATTCGAGGCACTTCACCTGCTGGATGAGTTGACTGGCAGTATTATCATGTGTACACAGTCTAAGGGGTGATTACAAAAACTTTGAGTGTAAAAAATTATAGTAATGGTTAAAAGATGTCATCATTTGAAATAAGAGTGATTATATGCCACTGCCACGCATGTATGTTAAGTAAAAACATTATTCACTGCGTAATGCACACATATAATGACTGTTGTAACAGCTGTTGTCAATTTGAACTATACAGATTGTATCTTATTGCATGTGTATCGAAACACATTTGCTCAAAACATGTTACTAATTAAACGTGACTGCATTAAAATGGCCAAAGTGTCTAAACAATGCAAGAAATACAACACCTCACCCAACAAAACCATCTTCAGTCTGACCCATTATTAGATACTAATACTTGTCAATGACAGCTGTTAATGACTATTAACAATTGCACAGAAATAACGATTTTGAGGAGACAATACCACGTTTTTGGTATACATAGGCATTTTGATACAAAGACATACAGTGCACTGCAAGTCACAGCATTAATTTTATTAATATTTGGCGAATAAAAACACTTAAGATTCGTACAGTTGTTTCTTTAAAAAGGTGATACAAAGACAAATATGCCGTGATATGTTTTATATTAGAGATATAAGAGAACTCACGCAAGATTAAATGCAAAGAAACAAATGCAGCAATATATGAAGACAATCCATGTAAGATCAGAGAGCTTTTTAAAGGGGTTGCAAGGCAACGATGTGGAAATATCATTTACATGTTAGGAGAACCCATAGGAGAAAAAACTGTTTCCATTTTTAAGGCATTTGATGCAAATGAAACACACATCCTCACTACTTTAGTGTTTAATATCGTTGGTCTTTCTGTGCAAACAGCTTTCTATGCTTTAGCGCCACCTGTTTTGCTGGTTTTGGGAACTGCAGCAGGTCCAGAAACGTGATTCACAGTTCAAATTCTATTGGTCGGGTCAATCGACACACCGTAAAAAGCTTCGCTTTGTTGGTGCGCGATTCGGTGCGAACGTTCGTTCCAGGTGTGAAGAGCTCGTTAGGAATTAATTATTTCCATAAACAATGTTAATCGTGGCAAGAAATCGTGGTGAAGGTTCATGTTTGGTGTGAAAAGGCCTTTAGAATTCTGTAGCTTAACTACATCAGTCTGAATTGTGCTATGTAACAGACTAAGATTTCACAGTTGGCCTCTTTTCACATTATATGATTTATAAACCACCCCTAAATATCTGAATTTCACTTTTGACAAATCTGGTAAAAGAGTCATTGACAATTAAACTTTTGAAAAAACATTCATAGCATTTTCTACAAAAAGAAAATATTTAAAGACTTTAAAAATGTCATGTGGTATAAAAAGGTATTAAAATACGTTTTTTGCACCTCGAATACACGAGTGTCTACGCAACTTAATCATTAATTTAAAAACAATTACACACTATACAAGTTTGAGTTTTTGAGTCATGAATATCAAGAATTTTTCTCAGGGTTACACCAAATTACCTAAACAAAATGTGCCTTTTCATGAAGATCTCAAAATATTGATATTTAATGATATGAAAATATACTTTTTAAAAAAAAAAATTTTTTTTTTATTTTTTTTTAACTTCACACAGTCTTGAGGGTTTAAAGGGGACCTCTCTGTTTTATATATATATATATGTAGAATATTGATAAGATTCACTGCTTATTTTTGCAAGAAATAATAATAATAAAAAAAGATTGTTCTGGACTACTCATGCCAACATTTCTTTTTTCAAGAATTTCACCATTTCATGAGACAATCTTTTTTAACTGTCTCAGTTACACCATATGACATTTTAAACTTTAAGTCCCAGAAGAATATCAATATGACTTTGAACTCAGTAATAGTGTATTAAACTCTCAACTCAGTGTATTCAAGAAATTGTTTTGTGTAAATTGCATTTGTAATGTTTATTAAATCTGAATAATTTAGGCATCATAAAATTGAATAAGAGCATAACGCCATTGGCCCTAAAATGACGCACATGGATTAAGATTCCATATCAGTGGCCTAGAAAATGCATTTAGCCATGTTGAGATCACATGACAAGCCCAATACTAATAACGTTATCTCCGTAATTTCTCTATTATTGGGCTGCGGAACAAAGTTATCACGGGTGACACCTCTGAATAGGGGTCATTCTACCATGGCATCAGTAACAAAAACTGTTGCTTTTGCATGATGTTGCATCCACGCCGATAGCTGTTTGCATAAGTAAAAAAAATAATAATAATAATAAAAAAAATGTTTTTTGTATCAGCCAGTGAAACAACAAAAAATTACTTGGTTAATTATTTTAACCTGTTATGAGCCATATATGCATCGAGAATTTGCTAAAAAGGTAAAATTATGTTACATGGAAACAAAAATAATTCAGATTCATTTAGAGCAAGCACACATGAAAATGATGTTACCTATTTTTAAATAGTAAAGCCATTAAAAGAGGAAGTGTCATGGAGGAAGAGGACTGTTACAGGGGAAAACAGACTAGAGAAGCACTTTTTTGAAAAATGTCCCTATGCTGTTTTTTTTTCTCTTCTAGTCAGCACTGAAAGGTGCATCATTCTATATTACAAGCGAGAACAAAATGAGCCCTGTTTTAAGACATATTCAGTATCTTCCCACACACACAAGGACTGAGGCAGTACGGAGAGATCAGTTACTGTAATGCATCCACATTGGCCAGGCATAACTCAGCAAGAACAACTCTAATAAAGAACCTACTGTACCAACTTGTTTCCACTAATTTCCTCTGCAAGCCATTTTCCCCCCAAACCAATCTTACCCAACTCTTATGTCACTGATTCTGAAACACTGGAGAGTTACAGAATTTTCATACACAGTCTGAGAAAGAAATTGAACCTAGGGATGCACTATATAAACATTTTGG
Organism: Myxocyprinus asiaticus; assembly: GCF_019703515.2. Lineage (NCBI taxonomy): Eukaryota > Metazoa > Chordata > Actinopteri > Cypriniformes > Catostomidae > Myxocyprinus > Myxocyprinus asiaticus. The sequence goes on along the minus strand of NC_059370.1, from coordinate 34,801,836 downwards.
TAGATAATAATAGATAATTCTTATATGTTATGGCCGATATTTTAAATCTATACAATCAAATTACATTAATAATGTAAAATATAACTGTATAAATATATAAAAATAAAACACACTAAGTGAAACCACATTCTTCAAAAAATATTTGGCATCAAATTTTGGCATAAATTATAATTTACAGTGGAATAAATAGTACATTGTTTAGTTAATTGTTCCAATATTATCTACTCCCAATATCGGCATATGATGCTATACTTTAAAAAAAACTCACACTAGTTATTAAAGCTACACTAACTTTTTTTTTGTTAAAAAATAACAAAATGTTATTAATGAGAGAGTGCAACAAAAATCCATCTTCCAAACCATGTCTTTACTCAAATACACTTTGATAAACCTATAATAATGATTTCTATTTTAGAGCTGTCGTATGGATTTCGCGGGAAATTGCATACACACGTCATTCGCCCGTGCGTGTTGATGTCATATCCATACACAGAGAAAATAAGCTCCGGCTACTGTAGCTCATGTATGGTGTGGGAGCAGCGTGAAGCTGAAAGTTTGCGGTCACAACAAATGAGAAAAATTGACCATGGATCATTCAAAACCACAAACCTCCGGCAAACATCTGTGTGTGTGTAGTGAAATACAATAATTATACTGTTATCGGTGCAGAACTTTTCACTTGCTAGCACACGTTTATTTTTCTTTATAAATGGCAATAATTTATATAAATAAATCCTTTAGTCCTAGGCTTGCCAAGGACATGTGAGTCTTGAAATGATGTTGACCACTGGTTGGTAACAATGGCAATCTATAAATTAGTTACTACCGTGGTCTATTTGGCCAGAATATCCTGCAGTTATAAAAACGTTACAACGTTTGACCTTATCAGATCATTGTGTCTAATGTTAACAAACGTTGCCTAACTTTTGTAACGTCATTTATTTCAAAACATCAATGTTTCCAATAAGTCAAAACAACAGCATAAGCTATGGCACTTATCTGCTCAGATGACATGTTTTCGGATATCCGTCTTCTTTCTTTTGTTATTTATTTGTCCATTCGCTCTGATAAGACGTCCTGTATCCTTGTGTACACCGGTGCCTCGAACCACATTCATCCGCGTAGAGAACAATGTTCTTCCGCAAGACACATACAGTTTTATTTAACCGCTAGAGGGCCAAAAGTTACTTAGTGTAGCTTTAATATATCGGTGCTTTCTTAATCAAAACGAACTAATTTAGGCAAGTAATATTAAATGCCAATTTGTCATATGATGACAGCTCTTTTTAAAGACAACACAAGTTCAAATCAACCTTATTTATTTTCTAAATAAACATTTCTGGTCTTGTTGTGCACAATTCATTAGTGCACATCGTTCTAAAAAATTGCTTTCATAAACTTTTAACAAAATGTAATAACTTTCCCAGTCCCTGAAATAATATTAACCAATTACATCATAGCCCAACATCTTTCATGTTGTCTTTAAAGAACAATAATTCATACAGGACTGAATTGTGAATAATAAAGCAGCCAAGCATAAAGAGTATGTAACTATTGTAGGTCTCCCTTGTAATAGTTTAATACGCTGTTTCACTATGAGATAACAAAGGCTTTAAGAGGAATAAAAGCAGCTTCCTCTGACTTGGCACTTTTAAGAGTGGCCAAAACGCAAGCACTCTGTCCCTCCCCCCACACAGAAATGGCACACAGTGTGTAAATAAAATGCAGCATCATGCTGAGATTCAGCCATTTATAGTCTACTTCTCTCTAATTCGCAAAAGCATCATATTTCAGATCTTTAGCAGTGTTACACGATTTATTAAGGCTTTCCAAAATACTGTGTTTACAAAGATCTGAGAGGCGGCAAGTAATCAGCCCACAGCCTCACTTAAATGCCACACGCAGCTTTGCCCAGACAAATTAAACCCTTGAGACCATGAACAAGACATATAAACAGCCACAAATCAACATCCCTTCTGATCATCTTACATCCATGAAACGCAATCTTTAGCAATTTTCTTCTCTGGTACATTACCTGTGGAGAAGGACTTGACAAGCCATTTTCTTTACGTCAGTGAGCTGCTTTGGTTCTTTCTGTAGTTGGGCGTGTGGTTATCCTGACTGGGCACTTTGTGGTGCTAAAGTCTGGATGAGCAGGTCAAAGAGCAAACACAGGCTGTCGGTGCTCATTCTGCAGAGTCCTGTATGTGCTGTCTGCCTGCGTGTGGGACTCGGCACTCTGCTAAAAAAGTGCTGCAGTGGATGTACTGGACCCGCGCTTAAATACACGGCTGTATGACGCAGCCTCGTTGCTAGTGCTCTGGGCCAATCGCCACTCCAAACATACACAGCGCACCCCTTCCCTCCCTCAACTCAAAGCCAAGCCTGCACAGCCAAACACCTGTTAGACTTTTATATAACCTAGTCACTATCCACACATCAGTCACATTTTACCACTTACTGGACTCTGTATTTACAGTTGGGCACCTTGCACTGCTGGTCCATTATCTAGCATCACAAAATTATATATAATCACATGAATACTGAATACCATTTTAAGTGCAATATGCTGTAAACTAACTCTCCCAGACAGGTCACAGGCTGGTTTAATCTGGCTGGGGTAGATCTCACACTACCTGGCAATTAAAGAACGTGCAAGTGTATCAATTATCAGGAAACAAAATAAGAAACCACTGCAGGAACTAGTGCAATGACCCAATTGTCATTAATGTAACATTGGTGAGCTAAAATGAATCCTGATGAATGAAGAAACCGACGGAGCATGGGAGATACAGAGAGTGGTGGAATGAGACATTGTACTCATGGAAGGTGCCTTGATAGCAAAGTCACAAGCAATATCAAATTCCACAGCATGTTATGCATGCTATTTGACATAATCAGGTGGTAGGATGATGAAAGAATGGTGGACGGGGGAGGAAATGAAACCCAAGAAAAGTAGATGGATGCCTGAACTAACGCTTAAAATGAGGAGTGGAAATGAGTTATGGCACTTTCCATGTGTGGCTGACCTAACAGGCCAAGAGTTCATGTTGAGTCAACAGAGCACTTGTTTCGATGGCTCAGTAGAAGAGCACGTGGGAAAACGGGGGGAATTGATCCTGCGCTTCTGTTTGCAGTGATGACAAATGTGTTGACACAGATCAGTGGAGGGGGATTGTGTGTCTTCGCACTGGTTCCAGCATTTCTCATAGCACCTGAATTATCTAGTCCTCAAACTGAGTTGTGCTGTAGTGTTTAAAGATGTGATAGGGACCAAGCAGTCACAAGGAGAATCAAACCAGAGAGAAGGAATGGTGTTCCAAAAATGTTTATTTTTGAAGATGTTTATTCCATCAGAGGTGCAAATAAATAGTGTTTAAAAGCAATCATAAAAACAAGGTTCAGCTTTAGTGTGTCAATAGGAAAAATACATTTTAGACTCCCAAACATTACTTTTGCAAATAGAAAAGATTAGAATAGAAGAACAGGGCACTCTGCAAGAGATGGCATTGCCCCCACAAAGCCCCCCAATGAACATCAAGTCAGTCTGGGATTACATGAAGAGACAGAAGCAATTAAAACAGCCTAAATAGATAGAAGAAACGTGGCGAATTCTCCAAGAAGCTTGGTACATCCTATCTGCCAACAACCCAGAAAAACTGAGTCCAGGTGTACCTAGGAGAATTGGGGCTGTTTTAAAGTCAAAGGTGGCCACACCAAATATTGATTTAGCTTTTTTAAGTTTACTGGACTTTGTATGACATTAAGTGATAAATGAAAACTATTTATGGCATTATTTTTGAAGACATCCTCACAGCAACATTTTTCACAAGTGCCTAAAACTTTTGCACAGTATTGTATGTACTGATGAAAAAACTGTATAGTTTGAATGAACTGTAAATCGCTTTAGATAAAATCAATTGCCAAATGCGTAAATGTACATGTACTGTAAGTCACTATGGATAAAATGACTGCTATCTGCTAAATGACTATCTACTTTAAAGTGCACCTATTATGGTTTTTAAATGTGCCTAATTTTGTTTTAAGGGTCTCATACAATAGATTTACCTGCATCCAAGGTTAAAAACACTTTAATTTGCTCATAATTTAAATTGCAGCATTACCTTTTTTTCCCCAGTGTCAAAAACGACTCCTACAATGATCCGTTCTAAAGGATTAATTCTAAACTCCTCCTTTCAGAGAGCCTACTCTGCTCTGATTGGTCAGATCCCCAGTCTGTTGTGACTGGTCTACTGCTTACAGCGCATGTCGGAAAGGAAACGCCCCCACTACCATATCCAAGTTTCAGCTCCGTCTGAAAAAATGTCTGTTTTACCTTACCAATTTGAGCATGAGTCCGACAACGATGCATCGGAAGATAAACCCGAACCACCATTGCGACGAGAACAGGATTTTTCTCAGTGGTAAGTTTATATGTAGTTTGACAATAACGTGAGTTAGCCTGTTAACAGAGGTTAACAGCTAACAGCGTGCACTGGCTGTACATGTAAACAGACCAGAGGCGGGTTTTTTGTTACCAAATTACATGTTAGTACAGGAAGTCTGGAATTACTAACGACTCGTTTCAGGTGTTCAGAATCGGTTCTTTCTTTTGGGTATCAATAACTCCATATTTCGGATCTAATCGCACTTTGATTTTTGAAACTTTGCAGAATTTTTTGCATTCACAAACAGCTATATAACACATTACATGAAAGGTAATATTTGAAAAACCATAATAGGTGCTCTTTAACATTTCTTTTCATTTGGGCACTTTGGTTGTGTTCTTCTCAGAACACAGGTGAGTAGTATTAATCCATTCCTAGACAAACTTCATCCAGGAAAGTGAGCTCTGTCTCATTACCAGAGTATACAGTATGATGTACTAACAATAACTGTGAAAATAATCACATTTACATTTTACATTTATGCATTTGGCAGACGCTTTTATCCAAAGCGACTTACAGTGTACTTATTACAGGGACAATCCCCCTGGAGCAACCTGGAGTTAAGTGCCTTGCTCAAGGACACAATGGTGGTGGCTGTGGGGATTGAACCGGCAGCCTTCTGATTACCAGTTATGTGCTTTAGTCCACTACGCCACCACCACTCCTGTCAACAAGTGGTTAAATTTTTGTACCAAAGTTTCTTTGTACTGTATATATAGCACTTGCAGTTGAAATGACTCCTGACACGCAGTTCTCAGCGGTTTATTTTTTTATCCAGCATTTTAAATGTGACATCTCCGCAGCTCCTATGGCATTATGTGATGGTAAAGTGCCCAGTGGATGTGTACTTCAGAATCTCGCCAGATGTAGTAGGCCATCCGGGTATTTCTTGTCTGCTGTTTCATGAATACGGAGGATTCTGAGACCCTACTCCATTGACATACTGCTTTTGGCATACTATATAGTAGGGAAGGATGCATATTCAGATGCAGTCTTTTATTTATAGGGACAGAGGAGACAAGACTAGCAATAATGGGGAGAAGATGGCGGAATCAGATCAGGAAATGTTGTCGCTTTTTGCAAGGTGGCGGATCACTCTCTACACTCTCATTGGTCGTTGTTGCATCTTGTTGCAACACATTTACTGTAAATTAATTTGAACTCGGTTCAGCTTAGTTGTATTGCCAACTTTAAACCCAACTTGAACTGGCAACTTTATTTGTCGCTCATGTAACCTAAAACGGTCAATTCTCAATGAAAATAAATAACTTGCAGCCATTTTGTCATTGCACGTCGTTGTCAGTGTGAACGCCCTTAACTCAAACTAAAGTCTTAAATATGGCTATCTGTGAGGAACTTTAAGTGGTGATGAAAGTGTGATGGGAGATCCACTCCAACTATAATATGAAAGTGCACTGCACTGATCAGGCAGTGTGCTCATTAAGAGCTATAATAGTGATTCAAAAGCTGACCCTTCCACCTACAGCAGACTGACACAGCGTCAAAATCTGTTCACACATTCCAACACCGGCACAACATGTCTCAAGAACTGCTGCTTATTTTAGGGCTGCATGAAAAGTATTTTCCATAGCTGGAGAAGGATATATTTCAGGGCTTATATTTAGCTTTATGTTCGACAACCTTTCAGATTCCACAAAGAGGGCAAGTAAAATAACTGCTTCAAGAATCCGACGTAAACAAGTCCTGCTGCTCTTAAAACACCACTCAATACTGCAGATGTGACCTTTTTTCCCCATTCTCACATCTAAATCATCCACGCTTTCATGTTAACCTGTTATGATTCTAAGTGTATGGGGCCATAAATCCACTGAGGATTTGATAAACATGCTGAAATTACATGGCAATAAAGCAATTTTACAAAACATGAAAATTTTATATAATTAGAAACTTAAAACAGCCTCAACTATCAGAAGGTATTTATAGCACATTGTTCTGGGTAAATTGCATTCTTTTAAAGTTAATAATTGACCACTTTCTATCCTGACAGGGCAAGAATGCAACTTGATTTCCTTATAACATATAAAAGCCATAAAATGAAATCTGTATCTGCTGTGAATGGCCATTAGAGATTGTATAACAGCATAAAAAAAAATAAATAAAAAAAACGACATTCCTTTGTCGTGACACTGCCCATGTCTTTGAGATTGATTTATGATTTAAAAGTCATTTTGGCCTTAAGACTGTTAACAAAATAGGGGCACAATCAACTCTAAATAGGGCTGTCCCAGTAACACAGATAACAACCCTTTTCAAAATTGTGCCTGTTTTGCATGGTGATTAGGAAAGCAAATTCATTTCCTAATGGTTTCAAATATTTGCTGAAGCTAGAGGAAATAAAAGGCTTCATACTAATTAGAACTGTGGACAAATCTAGTAACTGCCTGGCACTGGTGAAGAGCATATTAGATCCAGAGCAGGCATTCAATGCGCTTTTATTAATTTGCAGGTTTACTCCTCCCATTTCCCTGCAGATCATGGTATTTAATACTGAGTGCTTGAGCTGGTCTTTGCCTTAATGTAGCAGCTGTCATCCAAAGCTGTTCATGCAGAGACTAAACACTTCAAAGTGGGTAGGATTAGCAAAGTTTAACTAAGATAATTACACTGCTAGACAGACAGGGAGTCTGGGGCTTTGTCTCACACTAAAGAGAGATGGTTTGTATGTTTTAGTGAGGATACAATAGCTCCGTTTCAAAACCTAGTATGCTGCCTACCTAGACAGCATCATAGGTGCATTCCTGAAGGAAAAGCTGATACAAACAGTAGGCAGCAAAATTTATGCTGCCTTCTAAAGGCCAAAATATTCTTTAGTCTTCGGTGTTGCCGACTGCAACGTGCACAGTATGCGTGACGCAAATTTCGTCATCAGCAAAGTCTACGTGGACTGTCCGGGTGTGGCCCAGATTTCTCGACATATGGACAGTTCTCTTCTGTGCACATTTTCGGCGCATGTGCCTGTCATTGACTGTACTAAAAGAGTATCACAAAGCAGTAAAAGTGCACATGCATCAAACGCATTCGTATTAGCTTGCGGTCATTAGTTTACTTTAAAAAGGCACCGTGGCTGACCGGGCGCGATCCGATCCGGAACATGTAAAAATTAAGAATACCCGGGCCTTAAGGCCAAAATCACACTTAGACGTTTTCGTTTGAAAACGCATTATTTCGCTACGTTTATGTCTCTCATCCATAATGGAACGCCGTTTTCCTCCACCAAAAATTAAGCGTTTTGAAAATGCTCTCCATTACCGAATACTTTGGAAATCTATGACGTTAGCAAACTGAAAACAGTTTTGAAATGAAAATTTCTAAGACAGCATTCCAAGCATCCTTCACAGAAAGGGCCATTTCAAAATGCATTGCGACAAGCACAGTGGAAAAAAAACAACCATGATGGCAGACTCAGTTGACACAAAAGTTGACTAAAGATATGCATTTTATTTTCTAATTTAAAAGTTACTACTTCAACCATTGTTTTTGTGTGCTATACATATGCTCAGAGTAATGCACTGTTAGCTTAATGGCATGCTAATGTCTTAATCTACTGGAATCGAGTCTTGTGCGCGTCATGTAAGGAGCGCTTTTTTTGTAGTGTGCAAAGGATGTGCGTTTCAAATAATTCATTTACGAGTTTCCACTTCGGTAGACAGAGCTAGTGACAGCAGCTATAGCATTCTTTTAGAAAGAATGCAAGAAAATAATTAAATAGAGTTATTACTCGCTTCAGTAACGTCAAAGATTTTAACCATGGATGTTGCTTTGACATGTGCCAACTCTCATGGCTGTCTGTTTATTAGGATTAGAGGTCAAACCATTTAATTAACTAAAACACAGGCCAAACATTGGTACCTTAACATCACTAATTTGAGTCACAAATGTTTCACATTCTCTCCATTTAGTCTCGATCCAAAACTCAGTTAAAACATTTTCAATTTAGCTTGTGTCTGACAGAAACAGGGTAGACACCTCTAAGAAGACTGCCCTATGTCTAATGGGAAGAGTTACATGCTAATGACAGCCATTAATCATACTGTCCACACCCTAACTTACCATGTTTAAAATGTGGAGCACATCTAAAAAAAAAAAAACAGCCCCACATAAAAAAAAAATCATGTTACAGGCATTGACTTGATATGGCTCTAAAGTACCAGCTTTAATGTGGCATCAAGGCAAAGAGGCATGACATTTAGGACACCGAAGTTTGAAGCTGCCCTCTGAAAGTGTGTACCTATTAACTTGAAGGCAGGTGCAGAGGAACAAAAGCCAAGTGAAATCATGGCTCAGAAGGCTAACAGATCGGTTATGGTCTAGACCTCGAAAGCGCAACCCAATTCCTCTTCAAACAGGATATTGTCCTTTAAGCTCAGCGGGAAACCATGGAATCAGAGAGGCTTGGAAAGAGAGGGGACACCAGTCCAGCCATGCCATAAACTCCTCACATAGGAATTCACTTTTAATGTGTTAGGCTCTACATTTTCTGACTTGCTGACTGCATATTAACAGAATCAAATAAATGGAGAAATACACACACACACACACACACACACAAAATCACACACAATACATATTTGGAAACTTTAAAATGAATGAACGTCATTGCACAGGTTGCACAGGTAATGGAAAAAAACTTGGGTGAAGAACTAACTTCACTTTTCTTTGAAATTTGCAATGTCATTTTAGTGGATCAATGAAGTACATTTCTTTCAAGTTCACAGTCTTAGTAGAGTAACCGCAGTAGTAATTCATTATATCAACTATGGACATATTCAACCAAGTCTGACTTCCAGAAAGTGTCCAAATACTTTTCATCATAATTTTGAAAGGCATTTCTATTGCTTTATAATTCAAAGCCTTACAACTTTCTTCTTGTTAAATGTTTTGCTTGAAATGTATGCCTGTTCTAACTTTAAATAAATGCTGTTTGATTTTATATATTTGTCATCTAATGCAAAAACATTCATACATTTTTAAGTGTGGCTTCAGTGTCCAAATACTTTTTGGGGGCACTGTATATTTACAGTTGAAGTCAGAAGTTTACATACACCTTAGCCAAATACATTTAAACTCAGTTTTTCACAATTCCTGACATTTAATCATAGAAAACATTCCCTGTCTTAGGTCAGTTAGGATCTCTACTTTATTTTAAGAATGTGAAAAGTCAGAATAATAGTAGAGAGAATGATTTATTTCAGCTTTTATTTCTTTCATCACATTCCCAGTGGGTCAGAAGTTTACATACACTTTGTCAGTATTTAGTAGCATTGCCTTTAAATTGTTTAACTTGGGTCAAACAATTTGGGTAGCCTTCCACAAGCTTCTCACAATAAGTTGCTGGAATTTTGGCCCATTCCTCCAGACAGAACTGGTGTAACTGAGTCAGGTCTGAAGGCCTCCTTGCTCGCACACACTTTTTCAATTCTGCCCACAAATGTTCGATCAGACTGAGGTCAGTGCTTTGTAATGGCCACTCCAATACCTTGACTTTGTTGTCCTTAAGCCATTTTGCCACAACTTTGAAGGTATGCTTGGGGTCACTGTCCATTTGGAAGACCCATTTGCGACCAAGCTTTAACTTCCTGGCTGATGTCTTGAGATGTTGCTTCAATTTATCCACATAAAACCTGAGGTCTTGGCTGATTTCTTTTCATTTTCCCATGATGTCAAGCAAAGAGGCACTGAGTTTGAAGGTAGGCCTTAAAATACATCCACAGGTACACCTCCAATTCAGTACACCTCCTATCAGAAGCTAATTGTCTAATTGTCTAAAGGCTTGACATAATTTTCTGGAATTTTTCAAGCTGCTTAAAGGCACATTTAACTAAGTGTGACCCATTGGAATTGTGATATAGTCAATTAAAAGTGAAACAATCTGTCTGTAAACAATTGTTGGAAAAAATTACTCGTGTCATGCACAAAGTAGATGTCCTAAACGACTTGCCAAAACTATAGTTTGCTAATATTAAATCTGTGGAGTGGTTAAAAAATTAGTTTTAATGACTTCAACCTAAGAGTATGTAAACTTCTGACTTCAACTGTACATGCTCATATTGGAATGTACAAGGAGATGCCTGAGACGGCCCCAAACTGGGCAAGAGCAGATTATAGAGAAGTTCTAAAACTGGGGCTGCTTTTACCTGGAGGAGGGGGTGACGTCGGCATGTTTGGGTGACAGTGAGGAAGGACCGTCCTCGCAGTCTCGTGGGAGCTCCTCGCAAGCCTCCAACTTTTCTTCCTCCAGAAGCTCAGTGATCTGAAGGGGAGATGGGGAGAGACTTTAATATTACAGGGCAGTTGCCATCACTTTACCAACATTTAATTCCACTCATCAGTATTATTTATCATCAGTATTGCACTACACGTCAACATCATTCGCCCCCTAGTGAGAGGCACAAACTATGCAATGCTCTGCACCTATGCAGTTTATCCACAGGGAGCCAGAATTTTGCCTAATTTACACGCTTGCATATGAGATCACACACACACATTGTGGGTGCAATTAGTGACTCATGACATCACAGGTACATTGGTGATGACTTTGGGATGTTATATAATGCTGCTATCTTGATGTAACATATGAAGTGGATAAAACCTTTTCTTTGGACTACTTTTTGTACCATATTTTTACTATAATTATTACTTGGCAAAACAATGTAATATAAGAAACAATCTACATTAGGACTACACATATATTTCATAACATGAGGTAATATAATTGCTGCATCTGACATAACGTCTATTTAAATCATATCACTCTGATTCATATCTTCTTTTATGTATCATCGAGTGCTTGTTTGTATTACTAACTGTGGTTTTCCTGAAGACACTGTTAAGAGAGACTGGGTTACATAACACAAGCATCTACAGCACATATGAAAATTAAGCCCGTTTTGTCTAAAATTTTGCAAACAGTCAGCCAGCCAGTGGAATTCAAACTATGGAACATGCTGCTTTGGGCTACAAATCAATGTGTAAATCTATCTTACAGTATTTTATTTCAGACAAACTTTGGCACCAACACAAGTCTAAATGCACTCTGCATCTGCTGCAGTATTGGTGCCATGTTGCTATGGCAACCACTTCTCTCAGTGTCTGATTGGCCAAGTGTGGTTGCTGTTCCTTGTGAATGCAGATATGAGTCATACACAGTGGGCAAAATGGCTGCTGAGGACTCGGAGGATGACTGTATTTTCACACATCTCAATGAGCTTACAATCATTTATCTTGTAGACACAGGAGCCCCAGACTCTTCAGTTTAATAACATCTTATTTCTGGATCATTTTTACACAGGAAGGCATGCAAAAATATAAAAATAAGTCACCTTTCATACTATATTGCTTCAGAATAGGGGACATGTCAATTAAAGAATCATGCCAGAAGCAAATCGGTATTGGTCATATAATATTGTGAATGTACAGTTCAGTTTGTATGCAATTTGTGAGCTGTTGATGAAGACCTGCTATCGAGCATTTCATAAAATAGGCTAACACTCATTTAGCGGGTTTATGGGGCGACAGGGTTCCACCACAACACCATTTCCCATAACTCTTTGAGGCAGCACAAGAACGATAAAATACTTAAGCCCCGTTCACACATGCATCCAGGTAAATTACAAGAAAATCGCTGGGTACTGGGTATCACACATACTGTCAATATGGAAATTTATGGGTAATGATACAACTTCTCATTAAAGTAAATTGCCAGAGCAAAATTTACCAGTGTTTTCAAAAAAGGTTGTGTTCATACATGAGATCCAAGCTGAAACATGCAGTAAATTTCCTGGAAAAGGCTGTATTTGTGAAAGGGGCTATAGATAAGGCATCAATTACATTCTTAATGTGTATCACTTGCTCTTCATTATGTTGCACCAGCACTAAAAAAGCTCCCTGTCTTTGTCGGGAAGTGTTTTTTTTTTGTTCTGACCAAAATGACTTGAATGCAAATCATGCCATAATAACTAGGACTGCGGAAAAAATTTAATTCTGTTACAAATCGCGATTCTTGAGCCAAACGATTTTAAAATCATCTTCCTGATGACAAACAGGAAACCGTCCCCCACGCATCTTATCACGTGGCTTGTTGAGCGCATTACCGTGGAGACATAGCGCGTGTGGAGGCTTCACGCCATCCACCGCGGCATCCACGCACAACTCACCACGCGCCCCACCGAGAGCGAACCACATTATAGCGACCATGAGGAGGTTACCCCATGTGACTCTACCCTCCCTAGCAACCAGGCCAATTTGGTTGCTTAGGAGACCTGGCTGGAGTCACTCAGCATGCACTGGTATTCGAACTCCAGGGATGCTAGTCAGTGTCTTTACTTGTTGAGCTACCCAGGCCCCCATTAGTCATTAATCTTAAAGTTCATAAACATTTTTTATTTTTATTTTTTTAACACTGAACCTTAATGCTTACTTAATATACAAATTTTAAAACTATGACCTGCACTGCACATAAATAACTCATATTGGCATTATATTCATGCTGGTTAGCCAGAGGGGAACTGGCCCCCTCAGTGAGCCTGGTTTCTCCCAAGGTTATTTTTCTCCATTAACCAACATCATATGGAGTTTTGTGTTCTTTGCCACAGTCATCTTCAGCTTGCTCACAGGGGTTCTAAATACAATTATTAATTATTTAATTTTTATACACAATTTACAATCATATTTAATAAAACTACACAATGATCACTCTAAGACTTTATAGATATTACAGTTTCATATTTTTGTTAATGCATGATTTCCTGTAAAGCTGCTTTGAAAAGATTAAAATTACTTGACTGGTCGATTGGTAGTTTTAAATTGGTAGTTTTGCACATCCCTACCTTTTACCTGCAAATTATATATTACAGAGTGTAAACAATTGTCATTTCAGACACAACTGTTCTTCAATAGTCATTTATTTCTTAGAAAGAGGAGTTAACAAAGTTTCCCTTTTGTAGGACAAGTTTTTAAAAAAAATCTTTTTAAGAAGTTTTACATCAAAACATCAAATCATAATACTTGCAGAATCACAATACATATCGAATCGGCTAGGAAATATCATTGTAATATCGAATCGGGAGGTCTGTGGCAATTCCCAGCCCTAATAATAATGATTTCCGAACTCTTAAATAGTAACTTCCCAGCAGGACTTGAAAGCATCATAATATGATCAGCACAACAAAATCTAACAGCTGTGGTTTCTATCAGTCCAGCGGATGAAAGATGGAGATGATTCCAAAGTCACTGTCTGACTCAAACAGTCCTTGCCTCTTCATGGGACTTGCTTTCAAAACATCAGTACAGTACAGACACTGCAGCCAGGGTGGTGAAAACATCTTCAAGGGTTCATCTGTGATGTTTTAATTCCTCCAAGAGGCTAAAGAACACACAGCCTCAGAGGTTTTGTTAATGTGTGGTCTCCTGATTATACAACAACATCTGCATACAAAAACCAACTGCAGAGAACTGACCGAGACTCTAATTAAAAGCGCACTTCATTAATTAGTTAAAAAAAAATAATTATCAAGCATGTGCACACAAACCAAATAGGCAAAAACAACCCATACGACTGCAGAAAACATCTCACACCCTCCAAGCACCAGAGCGTGTGCTGAAAAATCTGCAGCCTTTGCAGGATGACCATTTTTGTTTTTTGGGCAGAAACAGGGATTTGAACAAAAGGGCACAACCTTATTACATTTGCTTGAGTTTGAATGAGAACACATAACAACCTAGTGTTGCTAAGGAAATAAGGGCCTGGGCAGCTGCCAGTCATAGTTTGTCATAATGAGTTGCTTTCCTTAGATGGGCAGGACACAGCCTTCAGGTTTCTGAACAGAAGATTATGTCACTGTTAACAAATCAGTGCCTTAGAGAGAGGGCAGGTATGCCAGACAGGTGTTACACCTACATAACTGTGACCATTCCTTTCTAGGAAGAAACTAAAATATTTATATAAAAAGCATTGCAACTGGATGGGCAATTTGTTATTTAGATATGGACGAGCTCCTCGTCCAAATCTACATCATGTGCGAGTAATTTTGATCATCAACCCGCAACAGGCGGGCGACCTGTAGGACGTCTTGGAGTGACACATGACAAGAAATGCTGTTAGTCACAAAGACATGCGCTTGAAGAAACACACTTTATTATATTTTTAAAAACAGACAAAGGAAAAGCCGTCAATGCTCGTGTCTGAGTCGCTGTTTGTTCAGAGGCATGCAGCGCAAGCCTCTCCTGTGGAACATGTGCATGTAAAGAGTTTTCACTCTTTTTTCTCTGTTTCATTCGTCTGAAAACTGTTTGCAAGAATAATGTTGTCTATAAGAAAGCTGCAAATAATCTCCGATCGAGGTGCTTAGTGTGAGTTTAGTTTGCTTTAGTTCCACGGACCAGTTCGCAGTTAACATGCATTGTGAACGCAACTCTGCAGGTTCAGTAATATATATCTTTGTATTTAAGAAACAAAGACAAAAGTGATTAAATCATAAAATAATACAAGACACGTTCACCTTGAACCTAAAATTGAGTTCTATTTTCTTTTCTTTAGACAGCATCAACTGTATTACCAAAACACAAGGGAATTTATTAGACTTTATTATTATCTTTACGTTTATAATTGTTTTAGTTCTTAATCTGTAGGCTATTAGTCATTTTCCACCTGTTGTCATTGATGGATGCTTGCGTGATGGCAAATGGAGCCGTTGGAGACAGTAAATGTTTGGATTTGGGGAGGTGGTTAAATACGATTTTTTGATCACTTCGTTGTTTTAATTGCTTTTTTGTTTAGTTTAAAGTGCAATTTGAATTTAGAAATGTCTTATGTTTTTCATGTTTCAATAAATGAATTACATTTTTAAAGCAAAATCAATAAAGCAAAAATATTCACGACCCTCGGCAGCGGGGTTGACGATATAATCGTATCCTTATTCAGTGCAATTCTACGATACATTCTTAATCATGTTATTGTCCGCTTGGCAAAAATCAAAAGTCTGATCACATAGAAAAGCGATTATCAAATTTGTTTATCTTTGGGATGGAACAAAGGACTTTAAAACACATCATAATATCACCCTTATTTATGCAACAAAACCTACCAAGACCAAACACTTAATTCAGGCCAAAAAGCGGGCCATTTGTCACATGTCAACCCATCAACTCTATCTCTTCATTTCAAATGAGCCTTGAGTAAGACATAGAACCATAACGTGGGAAAGTCTCCATAAGCAGGAGCTGCTGAGAAAGGAATCTGTGATTTATGCCCATATTCATTTCAGCATTTGCAAGCTCCTTATGCACTGGCCAACATCCAGATAGGTCACCCTAGACCCTTCCGCCCACTGCTTAAATTTGTATCGTCCCACTCTGTCATTGTGCACTACGCAAGCGGTCTCTTTCAAGTATGATGCAAGACCTTCTCAGCAGTGGGAGCTCCAAAACTTCCAGTATCTCCAAGTTTAGTGTGTTCCAAAACCTAGTGAGCTGCCTGACATGAAGGCTGTTTCAAAAAGGTAAGACATCTTATTTTGGCCAAATTCAAAGGCAACATTGCATGCCTTTGCAGCACATTCCAATGCATTACGGTGGATAAAGCTGAGAGAAATAAATATATGCATATTTAATTCAATATTGAAAACTGTCAATTCAAAAAATGCACTTTTCTACCCAACATTTGTGTGTGCTTGGTATTTTTTTTTTTTTTATCCACATCAGAGTATCAAGTCAGTAGCTTGGTAACATGCTAGCATCAAACTCTATTAGAATCCACTGTGAGTCACATCTCGTGAACTTCATGCAAGTAGAGTTGCTATTGCAGAGCATTCCAAATCAGTCACTTATGACGTTCAATTATGTTTATAAGGCAGCTCACAGCAAGGTAGCTGAATTAGCTATGGAACAGAGCTTTCAGTTAACTTGGGATGTCTGTATAATTCTGCTTGTTGTCCATTATGAAAACGAGACAACCCTGGAGAGAAGGGCAGGTGCTAGTACATAACTTACATCAGTCAGTTATGTAACTGTGGTTAGTGGTTAGTATTTTGTCATTACAAAAGATCTGTTTCCTTTTTTGGCCATTGTGACACAAGGGACTGCAAGAGAAGGCACATGGAAAGAATTTATGCCTTATTATTGGCTATTTCCAGTGTATGTGAGAGAAGCAGATATTTCAAGTCTGAAACCGGGATTGTGGACCAACTTTTTTCACAATGGGTTATTTATGTGCTGGAATTGTGAAGAAGCAAAAACTGTGAGGTCCTTAAAAGGATGCAGAGCGTCATACATGTAGACAACCTGCACTTTCAGTGAAAAAAATAAATCACTGTCATTTCTTTGGTGTGAGTAAATCTCTCAAAGACACACTGAAATGAGTAGACACGCCTTTGGATGGATTTCAGTGCATTACATAACACTGCAGACATAATAACCTTCTAGCACTGCTTCTCTTTTCTCTGTGTTTAACATCTGCTTATGTAAAGCTCTGCCTCTGACTAGAACTGGGATGGGCGGTTCACATTTTGAAAGCTTTAAACAAACACCAAACAAAAGCATATAATCGCCTTACAAAACTCAATCGCAATATTACTTTGATTTGGGCGAATGTTGCACGAGGCACACAAAGCTAATACCATCTAACACTAATCAAATGAATCTCTTACACAAACATACAAATGCCCCCATCTGTAACCGTAGCCACAACAATAAGGGCACACAATAAGGAAATCTTTGGACAATACTAGTAACCAGTGTTTTCAAAGAGACCATTTTATCACCCTTTTACAAGTGAAAATTCACTACACTGTTTATGTTAAAATTACAGACAACCATTCACATTTTGTGGAATGTCAATATTTATGTTAATATTAATATGAACAGTTCTCTTGTCACTGATGGTGGTGTTCATTACAAGTGCTCCACATGTGTAAATTCTTACAAGCAGCTATTTAAAATATCTGCCCTGAATTGAAGCATAATGCCTGTCTATGATTGCAGGTTTAAGGCGTACTAACAATCAAAAACTTTTGAGGATTTTGAATGAATAAGATTCTCTCAAAATCCTGTGAGAATATAGAAAAGCAGCACTAATTCTGATGACAGCATCATCAAATCAGAGGAAAGAAAGAGTGAACTGGTCACCTGGTCATTAATGGAGCTATAGTCATTGGTGTTGGAGATGTCCTCCTCCTCCTCCGAGTCAAAAAACTCCTCCTGGTTCTCCAGCAGTTCTGCGAGGATACGGCTGACAAACTCCTGCTCTTTTAGATCTTCTACATCAGTGTCTAAACTGCAGTAAGCAGAGAAGGGAAATGGATTTAATAAACCTTACCAAGTACTATGTCACGACTAAACCTGCATGGAATATGCGCCCAAGGAATTCCGTAGAAAGATCTGCAGATTCCCACAGTATTGGAACTCCTGCCATTCAAAAAGTTAAACATATTCGCAGACCCTTGTGTGTTTGTTTATTCGATATTTTGAACAATTGAATATTTTGAGCAAAAAGCAATTGCCATCACTTGAAAACCTTCTGGAGATTCTGCTCCAAAAAACAAACAAAAAAAAAAAAGTGTAGATTGTTGGGCCTAGGCGTGGCAAAAAAAGTATTTTACTGGGAAAAAATTACAAGGTGATTATTTGTATACTAATTATATGCAAACTGCAAGCAAGATATCAAAAATGTTATTTGGTAGAACTGGATAAGTGTCTTACTGGAAAATGTCTGGCCCAAAGACGGCAGCGAGAGCTCCTATGCTCCAGCTCTCCTCCTGAAGAGATGCCACACCAGACAGAAATCGGCACAGGAAGCGGAGCAAGCTGTAGTTGACCTGCGGCAGCTGCTGAAGGAAGTATTTCATGTTTCTTCCCAACTCCTCCTCACTGCTGTAGTCTACAGGAGAGCAAACATTTCAGCGGTCAGAATGAGGAGAAAGTTCAGAGCCACTCATAATTATCACTGTTATGCAGAGGTGGGAGGGGGGAGGTGAACTGGCTGATGCAAAGGCGTGAAAGAATAGGCATGCCTGAAGATGATGTAATTACATTACTGCGTGCAAAAGTTCAAGAAAAAGTTGTGAGAATGTTTATGCAGTTTATGAACTCTACAGTCACAGTCTAAAAATTACAATCGCTAAGCGCAAGTAAAAAGGGGCTTTGATGAGTAAATAAAACCTAGTTTCTAGCCAGGTGGCTGTTAACCTTTTTAGGAATTGCAAAATAATTATGACCTGTCTGTCAGTCTGATGTTTGATGCAAATATGTGAGAAAAAATAAAATAAAACAGCAAAATGATTCTTTTGCAATATTTGTTTGTCATATTCAAGAAATTCTGTTACATGGCTGGCAAGAAAATTAATGGTCGGTAAATTTTCTCAATTTATCCGCCATTGGCAGGTGTGGTCAAATGTTCATTTTGGACACTGCACATTAGGTTATTTAAGTGGGCTTTCACACTGGCAGTTTAGTGCAAAGTGGACTGTTTTGCAGACCGGGGAGCAGACTGTGGTACCGAATCCGAGAACACCTGTAGAAGTTAGTCTAAACTTGGTCGCAATGGAATTGTGGCACGGTTTGCATGAGTGAGAGAGTAACCTGTACTCAGGTCCGCAGTTGTTCAGGAAGTAAAATAACTTGTGCGTTTTTACCGATTTAAGTATGACGACATAATCAGTTGCACAAAAATACATACACATGTGCACCATGAGTGGCAGAGGAACATGAGCAGCGCTGCAAATACATTGCTTGCAACCAGCTGTCTCCTCAAAAAAAGCATCAGATATAGTCACCTTCTCCTGGACATGCATATCTGCTGAATTATGGCATGCGAAGCACAGAGGCGCAAGTGTAGTTCACTGTGGTGCGCATAATGCCAACAAATTAATAAAAAACACAAAAATATAGCGACCCACGTTGTGTTCTTGGTGCACCGGGAACAATCGGATTCGAACAGCAGTAAACGTGCCCGGTATAAAAACCACCTAATATAAGGAGAACTGGTAGAATAATAGACTGCCAGATGAAAGCGGTGCAAAAGGTTCACCGACCCTGATAAAGCTGCAGTATTTGTGCCTGTAAGCCTGCAGGGATGATGGGCTCTGGGAGCTCCTGCAGGAAGAGGCGTAGCAGGCTGATGGCAGATGCAAGGTCGGCCTCCTTCTCCAGATCCACTTCCACACCGTTGTCATAGCGCTGCCTGAGCCATTCCACGCGTTCTGCGTTACCGTTCACAAGAAACAAGCCCTCCAGGTTCAGCCCTCCTACAACACACATAAACACACCTCACAAACACTGTGTGGCCAGAGACTTTTAAAAATAGTTGAAGAACAACATATTTAAAAAATTTCAGAGAGCAGAATCTAATCTAGCACCCAATGACGGCATGGAGCAGCTGACTATGCAGAGGAGTTGCTTACTAAACTCTTAATCCCTTTTATCAGATCTGTTAGTATGATAACATCGGCTACACTCCCTCCGCCTGCCGTCTCAGAGCTATTGAAATGTTTTTTTGTTTTTTTAAATAACCCTGGCATACTTTTATTGAAAGCCACCTCAAGCTAAATATGAAGTTTACATTTTTCAACCAGAATTACAAAAAAAAAAAAAAAAAACAATTGACATTTCTTTTACGTCTGACTTCCTGTTAAATATCTTGATTACAATACTTACAAAAACTCTCGTCCTACTGCTGGTTTGAACAACATTTTTTCCAGAGCAAAATCAGAAGATTCCTAAAAGCATAATTCAGTTGGCAAATCAGCAGCACTAATTGGTCTGTCTCTGTTGCCATTCCTGGTGTTCTGTGTGTGTGTGTGTGTGTGTATACATAAGACCTCTCTACTGCAGGATGGGAAGCCGCCATGTCGCTCGCTGTTATGTCTAAATTGGCCTCAGTACAAAAACATCCTTCCATATTAAGCAGGGAAGACGACGTGCCAGTGAGCAGAACTCACAGAGGAAGAGCTGGTGTTTAGAGATGACAACACCAGCTAAACCCCTTTCAAGGACTTAACAGCTCTGCCAACATATTTTCAACATCCTGCCCTTCCTGGAGTTCAAACATTGGGCTGTAGTCACAGCATCTTTTTAAAGGGCAAGCAGGGAAATTAAAATATTTGAACTGTCTGCATGGTGTGCTGGTGAGAGTTCAGTAATTTACAAATACCAGTAACTGAAAAGAATAAAAAGTGCTTAGCATTTATGAATCTATATGTGGCAGTTAATTATTAGGTATGCGTCTTATAGTAAAAATACTCTGTCATTACAAAAGCCTCCGGATGAGTTATGTTCCTCTTTTCAGCTTTTAATTCACCAGCTTTTGTAATGTTACACAATAGAGGAAGTACATCATTGATCTGAGAGTACGGAAGGACTTGCTTCTCATACAATCAGATCAAACAACATTTTTGGTTTATTATCATTCCAACCTATTTCTTAAAATAGTTAAAATGCTATTTTTGATCACCTTTAATTGCACAACTTTGCCGCAAGTTTACTTTGAGAAATGTAATGTGAAATAAACTACTTAAATAACCATTGTAAAGATAAGCTTACTATTAATTTTAACCCCATCTTTATTAAAATGCTATTTTTGATCATTCATAATTGCACAACCTTACTGCAAGTTTATGGTTTATATAAAGAAGACTTTTATGGGGCTTTGAAGTAATTAAAATGTAACGTTTATGACATTCAATCTCAGTCCAAGAATGAAAAAGAACAATATCCTTCTCGATACTACAGTTTTCTGTGAGAATTTGCTTGGGCAATTATATGAAAAATGCAGTTTGATTCAGTAACTATAACACTAGAATACAGTAGTTAACTCCAGTTAAAACCCTTAAATTATTGTAATTTAAAAAATTTCAATAGCATACCTTTTTGACTCCACTTCTCTGGATACTATCGTCTTCATTTAACATCACGGCTGGACAAGTTTACATTCATTGACCCTAAATGCTTTGTTTGAAAAAATTATGGATATTTTCATGTCTGACTTCCTGTTGAATATTGAAACACGTTCCTCTTCCCACTGCTGTTTTGAACTGCCACTTTTTCGCCTAGGCAGGTTAGATCTTCCCAAAAGCATGATTCAGTTGGCTAATAAGCACAAGCTGGTTTGTCTGCTTTCGCATTCCTGGTGTTGTTTCAGTAGCTAACGCTACAATAGTTGACTATACTGTAGTTAAAATAAAGACATCAAAGACTGAAACATGCATCTTCAGGGTCCACCTCATGCAGAAGTTACTCACCATGCTCTTCAATGTACTCCACAATGCTCCTGACCAGCAGAGGGACCTCATGTCCTGGCTGTCCGCTGTGCTGCACCTCCTCCAGGGGGATCCCGAACACTCTGGCCGTGCTGAGGGAGTCGCTGAGGGAAGTAGAGAGGCCCTTCCTCATCGCCTCCACAGCCTAGCTGCTTCAGTCCGTCTGCACACAGAGACGCCGAGAACAAGGTCAAGTTGGCCGACCGACTCGACACCTCCCTGCACAGACACGCTATCATGGGTGGGGCGGGAGCTCAAACGACAAACTCCGGACAAAAAGAACAAAACAAGCTGAGCGGGACCTCTCCCATCTTGGAAGCTGTGGTTTTTCTTATTATGCGTGAGCATAGAGATGAGAGCTTACATAAGTGAAGCGACAGTCATGTGCAAAGACCAAGACAGCCGTCAGATGCGGCACACCGATTCTGATGATGGTAGCAGGTGTCTCACTCAACATATAAATTCCAATAAAGACAAACTTCCCATCACAAATAACACATTACAGTGACTATCAGCTGCAGTGCACAAGCTGTTAATGTTGTAAAGGAAAAATCAGCGACTAGATCTGATTAGCATGAAGCATGCCCAGAAATGCACATGATCGGCACTTGAACTGTCAAGATAGCTGATGCTTTGGTGACAACTTGCAGCTGGTCTCATGAATCTTATTTGAGTTTCAATTCTTACAGCATAGAGAATGTTTGTGTGATATTTTGTGATATTTCACTGCAGAACTCACCTTGTTATACTTCAAAAACCCAGAAGTTCACTTTATATCCTGCTCCACTCACTAGTAGTAAATGAAATGGTCATCTATGGTTGCTTCAGGTTATGGCAGAAGATGAGCCTGTAGTTCCTCATTGACAGACCGCAAATCCTATTCAGGACCTTAGTGGTTAAGCTGCAGGAAAAACAAAACAAAAAAACAGAGGCATCAGCAAATGCAATGCATTTCATAGCTATAATAACTCTTCTGATTAATATTAGCATGGGCAAAAATACAATCCACTTATCCAGTAATTGGTCATCTGCAGGCTGAATTAAGTATCTGATGAAGTTTAAATCTCAACATTTCAATCTGTTGATTAGGAACAAAAACTGCTCGCTGCGCTTCATACTGCATCACATGCACAGCATTTAATACAAACGTAAAAATTTTTAATCCAAATAAGGTTCCTAATAATCATGTTACTGAAAAGCCTGACAGTACATTTCTCAGAAAATAAATGTTAATAAAAATGTTCAAGAATTTATACAAGGAAATAAGAATACTTATGAATAAAAAATGAAAAAGTTTATATGACAAATCCAAGTAATAGCTTAAAATCCAACATTTATCAAGGTTAAACTACCTCTATCCCAACAGTTGAACCTTGGTGTAGCCTGTACTACTTCGGCTTTCAAAATAATGTTTTTTTCTAAATAAACTGTTATAGTTCATTACATCTACTCCATTACATGGACTATACCTTACACAAATGACTTTTTAAGAGCATTTTATGGTGTTTGAACCACTGCCAAATTACAGACCACTTTACCATTTTAGGCATGACAAGCCCAACATTAGGCATGTGGAACGGGAACAAAATATCCCCAAAACTGAGAGGAATGATGTGTGAATTGACCCCTATTAGCAGATGCCTTGGTTTGCAGACTATGGTATGATGACCTTTCACACAATATTCACCATTGTAAGTGAAGACACACAAAAAAAAAAACAACAAAAAAAAAAAGCTGTCTACCACAACACTGAGATGCCTTGTGTTTTTCTCCTGATTACCTAAGAGCACCATGACAATTCCATTACTGCCCAATTCTTCAGTGCTTCCACTGTTAGCAAAGAGCACAGTATGACCTCTACCTGTTCACGAACGCTCTGGAGGATAAAGTGTATATACTGGAATTTTCTGCAGCCAAATCTCTCAGCATCACTTTGGTGACATCCTGTTTGTAAAGCTTAGATGTCTCACTATGGTTACCATGCAATTAGTGTCAAGGGGTCAATTTGTAGATACAGTCAACAAGCTGAGTCAGAGAGAATGGTATGCCATAGATACACAAAGAGCTGCTTCAAACATTCCAGAAAATTCCAGGGGACAAGGACCTTTTATTAGTTACAGTATACAGGCCAAATCTTAAATGTGAATGATTAACTAATAACTCAAGATTTCTTTAGGGAGGTCTTTAAAAGTAATTTATTATTATATTTATTTATTCCCACTACTTAGTAGGTCCTCGTGGAGGTGCGGATACTCACCTCAATCTGGGTGGCGAAGGACAAGTCTCAGCTGCCTCCGCTTCCAAGACCGCCAATCCGCGCATTTTATCACGTGGCTCGCTGTGCATGACACCGCATGTGGAGGCTCATGCTACTCTTCGCGATCCATGCACAACATACCACGCGCCCCATTGAGAGCGAGAATCACTAATTATGACCACGAAGAGGTTACCCCATGTGAATCTACCCTCCCTAGCAACCGGGCCAATTTGGTTGCTTAAGAGACCTGGCTGGAGTCACTCAGCATGCCCTGGATGCGACTCCAGGGGTGGTAGTCAGCGTCAAAACTTGTTGAGCTACCCAGGCCCCCTTTAAAAAGATACACAATTAAGAGAAGGTCATAGTTAGACAAGATCCGAGTGTTCTCCCTGTAATTATGACAAAACACGCCATTTATTATTGTAGGTGGCATCTGAGTTTATTTACACACTCCGAATACAACTCAAACAAAAATATCGCTTTTCAGCGGCCGACATAAAAACTGCTGCTTTTCAGCCAGACAGTGAAGCTTCCATAATACACACACTGTACTCAGGTTCAGCTCTCTCTCTTTCAGAGGATTGGGCCATCTTTTATCTCCCCTGACTCTCACTGTGAACACAGAAATGGTAATTAGCCACAATTCATCTCAGGTGGATGTCATTACCGCTTTCTCTCTCCCCAGACAGGCGCTCGACCATGCCCTCACCTCCACAGAGCTCAAACTGCTAAAATGTGCAAAGTACAAACTCAAAGTACAAGTGTGCTATATATGTTATATATATATATATATATATATATATATATATATATATATATATATATATATATATATATATAAAATTAATACTTTTAGAAATTTAAGATTAAAGTTTGAAATTCTCCCTGCGATTTACACTGAATGTATTCCATCCAAAATATGGCTACCAGTGACATCTTTAATATCTGCATACACAGCTGCAACTGGTCCTCTTTCGTGCATTTATTTGCATATGAAATTGCAATATTTTCTTCCTTGTATAGGCTATATTTAACCATATAGCTGCCTTTACACAAAGATGCAAAGACGGTTGCATTATGTGTTTTTACATGCACAGCCGACAAAAAAAAAACCCAACAAAAACAAGATGCATGCATATCTGAAATCTCAGTATCGGCCGATACCGATCCGATACCAGTGTTGTTTTTTCATAATCAGTTTAGAATATCTATACCTCACTGAGTGATGCTAATTATATGTAAAGAAACACAAACTTTTAACTACACATTATTTCAATATAAATGTACAAACTATTAAGAAAATCGTTATTGTTAACTAGTCTACTGGATAATGCTGCAGCCAAATTAACAGTAATTCCAGTCTAAGTGTTCACTAGAAAAGAAGGCAGTTGTTTTTTTTTGTTTTTGTTTTTTGCAAAAAAAACATTAAACTTGTATCTGGACTTTAAAAGGATTCAATCTCTTTTTTTCTTCTTCTTTTTTTTAATTTAGTTGTAAGATATCATCAGTTCACTTTCATTCACAGTTATTTTTTGGAACCCATTAAACTTAAATATTGTTATAATTTGTAAACAAATAATAATAATACATTATTATTATTGACTTTTAGAATTTTAAATACAACAGTAATATATTTCAATCGTACACCTTTAACTTTAAAACCTTCTGGCTTTTATTTTGACATTCTGAACTCTCCAGGAAGTTCTTTACGTGTCTGTTTGTTAGCAAGTTCACAGTAGTTTAATTCACTTCTTATTCAAATTCTGGTAAAATGCACCTCCGGCACCATTCTAGATGCATGAGTGAACCGAACTATTGAGCATCTACATCCGAGATGTTGTTTGCGAGTAGCGCTCAAATGTTGCGCAACACTTGAAGGCTAAAAAAAGGCATGAGTGTTTCAACAGAGCAGCGCCATTCAATAACGCGCTGGCGCTGCACGTGCATATTATATATTTACTTATTAAACACAGCCTTTTGTGATTCACAGAGCTATCGCACGTCTTCAAGTGGCTTTGAATAAAATGCACGAGTCATATGAACTACTTTAATTGTGTTTTTATGGTTCTTTTATGTCATTTTTGGAACTTGACAGGAACGAACATGACTAACACACAGTATCGGATTTGGAGCGGGCTCGTCGGAGCGATACCCGATCCATCTAAAAACATCAGTATCAGAGCCAATACCGATCCAGGTATCGGATCGGTGCATCCCTACCCCCAATCAGGCTAATCAGCTGAGGAGAGGGATAAATGCAGTGGGACGCGGCAGTTCGGGAAAGAGAGAGAGCCACATGCAGCTGTAGTGTGTGCGTTTGTGTTTTGTCTTTATGTTTTAATTTCTCATTAAACATTATTTTGATGGTTTGTCCGGTTCCCGCCGCCTCCTTTCCCATTCTTAACCTTGTTACAATGGATTATTTAAGTTTCATTGGAGCCAAAGAAACAAATGCAGAAAAAAGTGAGAAAAGGTGTTGAACAGGTCTCATTGCATGGATGAGCCAGATTAGTTTGTAAGTCTGCATTTAGCCATCACAACAGACTTAACACCTCTGATCTGAAATAGATTGAATGCAAGGAAAAGAGAAATAATGGAAACTAAAACAAGAATCAAAACAGGGCAAACAACACAGAATGCAACTCAAATTATTAGGACGCAAACAAGAGAAACTGCAAATTTAACTAATCAGATGCTGACAATGTTCGGAAGGGACCTCGAGAAAGAGCAACAGAGGTAAGAGCGCAGATTAACTGCTTAAGAAAACAACTTCATAAAGCCTACATCTATCTATTAAACTAATATCATATACCATCTGCAAATATGCATATATCTTGTTTAAACAGGTGTAATAAACAAACCTCACAAAACTTGAAGATCCAGCATCCTGTGGAACGCTCATTTATTTACCGATAAAGCACGTATTGTATCAGCCTCTCCTCAGCAGTTCACTGTCACCTTTAACTTTTCTAATGATAAAAGGCAAATATCCGTAAAACTTCTATTACATACAGTTTGCAAATATGCAGATATCTCGTTAAACAGATGTAATTTATGAACCTCACGAAATCCACCATTTTTTTTCCCGTCGAGCGCTCATCTAATATCTTCCTCTGAAGCGCATATTCTATCAGCCAGAATCAAAACTTCAGGATCAGGATCAAAAGTCTGATTCACAAATCATGACGGTCACTCAGTGAAAATCCATGCAGGCGATCCAGGCCGTTTAAACTGTCAGAAGAATGCTGCTCGCGCTGGATCCGCACGAGCATGTGAGTGCAACTTCAAAGTAAATGTGCTTCACGTGTGCTGTAGGCAAATGTCTTATTCACTATGCACTGTAAGTACAATTGATTTGATTCGGTATTTTTTGAGAAAATGCAATTGCTAACATGGACATGCTATCCATGGTTGCTGGACTACTGTGTGTATTGTTATTTCCTTTTTCCTAATATATTAACAATTTCTTCATGTGCAAATAAATTACATAAATTTGATGACTAAACAGAAATCAGAAGAAACTGCTATCTACCATTTAAAAATACATGACAATTTTTTTTCAAAGTTTTATGTGAAATTGAGTAAATATAGTGTCTAAATTATTTTTTTTTTAGCAGTTTTTTATTTTATTTTATTTACTATATTAAATTGTGTGATATATCAGCATTGTATCGGCCAACCTGCTCTCTGGATATCGGCCATTAAAAAACCCATATCAGTCGACCATTACATGTCAAAGTCAAATGTCAAAACAAAAGTACATTTTAACATTGTCCAGAGAAAATTTGAGTGGCGTTTGCCCATGCGCATTGCTAGGATGTTATGGGTGGTTGCAAGGGTATTGCTATGAGGTTGCTATTAGGGATGTGCCAGGGTGGTTGACTAATCAACAAGTCGTCCAACAACCGACTAGTCAGTAAGTGGGTCGACTACTATCATTAATATTTTGGTGGTGGTTTTATTGGGAGATGCAATTAGCAAATTAATTGAGAGCCATGCAATTTTTTTAAAGAGCTTTTCTGTGTGAAGACAGCTTGCTGTGCTTAACAGTGAATAATAGTCAGCACGGTAAAACCTTCTGCAAGAAGGTTTTTCCTCTTTAATACTTTAGGTTTAGTCTTTTTATGTGCTGTTACAGCAACAATGCGCCGCATCAACAATACATTTCAAGAAGATCACTGTCGTCAAATCCTCTGCTTTGGGTAATATTCCCGTATTTGACCCCATTTACACCTGGTATTAGAATGTGTCTCAGGTGATCCGATCACATGTGGTCAGGTGAGACACATCGCTTAAATGCATCTACTGTGATCACTTGAGGAGAGGGACTCTGTTTCATGACGACATCAATCACTTTGTCAGTGTGAGAATGTCAGAAAAGAAAAATGCCGCACTATTTCTCCCTGTTGCATCTGAAATTTAATCTAAGCACAAAAGCAACATTTCGAGTAGAAATGTCCCTTATTTTAGTGGATTACCTGTATTAACCTGAGATGCAGATGTTCGTGCTTCTAATAAGTGACCATGTTGATATCAGACACAATGAAGAAGATCTGTGAAGTTCTCATGCTTGTTCATGTATCCGCTTTTCTTTTCAGAATCAGAATCAGCTTTATTGCCAAGTATGCTTACACATACAAGGAATTTGTCTTGGTGACAGGAGCTTCCAGTGTACAACAATACAAAAACAATACAAAAACAGCAGCAAGACATAGATAATAATAAAAAAATAAAACTAATTATACACATATGTACAGACATACACATACATACATACACATGGGTAGTGCAAATCTAATACAATCTGTTATGTACAGTGCAAATACAAATCTGTTATGTACAGTGCAAATGTATTTTTTTTTTTTTTTTCCCAGAGGAATGAAATGACAGAAGAGGTTGGATGTGTTGGATAAATGTAAAAAAGACTAAACTGTGTATTGCACATAGTTATTGCTCAATGGGGCAATTTAACTGTTCATGAGATGGATAGCCTGAGGGCAAAAAAACTGTTCCTGTGCCTGACAGTTCTGGTGCTCAGAGCTCTGAAGTGTCGGCCAGAAGGCAACAGTTCAAAAAGGTAGTGGGCAGGGTGAGTGGGGTCCAGAGTGATTTTTCCAGCCTTTTTCTTCACTCTGGAAGTGTATAGTTCTTGAAGGGGGGGCAACCAATAATCCTCTCAGCAGTCCGAACTGTCCTTTTTAGTCTTCTGATCTCCCGAATTTGGAATGTCCAATTCCCAATGTGCACTAATGTGCACTAAGTACTCACGGTGGCGTAGTGGCGGAGGACAAATCTCAGTTGCCTCTGCGCCTGAGACCGTCAATCCGTGCATCTTATCATGTGGCTTGTTGAGTGTGTTACCATGGAGATACAGCGCATGTGGAGGCTTCACGCCACCCACCGCGGCATCCACGCACAACTCACCACGCGCCCCACCGAGAGCCAACCACATTATAGCGTTCATGAGAAGGTTACCCCATGTGACTCTACCCTCCCTAGCAACCGGGCCAATTTGGCTGCTTAGGAGACCTGACTGGAGTCACTCAGCACGCCCTGGGATTTGAACTCGCGAACTCCAGGGGTGGTAGTCAGTGTCTTTACTCGCTGAGCTACCCAGGCCCCTGGCCTATTTATTTGTTAAATATCCTCTAGTTACCATGTTGAAGTGCTGTGCTTAGCATCCGTATATCCCTCTGAAATGCATCTGATATACATCATTTCAGTCTAGTTAAACATTATTATCCTTAACACCGACTAGGCTAGTCGTTCAAACAACCAAACCGTCCGACTATTTGATTATGAAAATTGGTAGTTTTGCACATCTCTAGTTGCTATGGTGTTCTTGGTGACTGCTTACTGGCCCAAGTCAAAAGAGCCCGCTCCACAAGATTTCCTTGCCCATTTTTATATCAACCAGGTGAGAAATCTTAAGCCGGTCACTCCTCAACAGGCAACATTATTTGAGAGATCACTCATGTCTGCTGCAAGTAGAGTGGAACAAGTTATGCATTCAAGTTAAGCACTTAGCATAATTCAGTCTTTTTCAACTAGCGTGTATAAAACCTCCAATCACAAAGCTTTGACGTGGGGTGATAAGGCGAGTTCAAGAGAGAAACAAGTTGAACTTGTTAGTAGATGTTTTGCCATATCAGCTATAAACTTGGGCTGAAAAATAGACCAAACAAAAGGTTGTGTAGATTTGTTTAACCTTCCCAAGGGAGTCCCATTTGAATAACCTAAATTTGCAAATATTAATTAATACTGACCAAAAAGACAAATGAGGTGGACGTACCACTGCACCATGATGCATCACTTCTGTCACGACAACCAGATGACTATTATGCAACATGTTCAGGAGCTCTAAAGTTGTAGGCTATTTAAACAGAAATTGGTCCCGCACATCAGGCTTTTTTACAATATGCAAATACTTAGAATGTTTCAGTTGGTGCATTGGTTTGGTTATTGTGGTTTCTACTATTCACACCACCACCATGGAATGAAACCGAGCTGTTTTCTGCTTAGATCTTATCTCATAGCTCTTCTTCGGCTACACTTCACACCCATCTTAAAATAAGAACCCATTTTCTTAACAAAGGCAACAGGAAGCAAACACAAACTTTCACTTTCACTATCTGAATGAAATTCAAACCAGTTTCACATGATATGACTGTCATCACTATAGCAATAATCACTAAGTTCAAGGTTCAAGACCTGATTTCCAGCATGGATAATTCTGTTGTTCAGTACAAACTGACATACTGCAGTACATATTACAATACTGAAGCACAGAGTTACAAATGAAAGCATTTAACCATAATCTAGCTTACAGAACACATGGCGCTCCAACTGTTTTCATGACATGCTATTGGATGAATCTGAAAAAAGGTCTGTCAGCCAAGCAGCAGTGAAATCTCCTCAAGGACAGGTGGGTTTAGCTGTAATCTCAACAAGACACATTCAGCATGTTTTAAAGGGCAGGTCACCTTATCGCTGTATCCACTGCAGGTATGGGGGGGGTAACAACCCCATGGTTACAGAAGGCTATAAGTTATTCAAGTGCCCACTTTACTGTTTTGGGACGCTGCTAGCAGCCTGGTTTAACTCTGGTGTGAACGTAAGGGTTTGTCAAGTTTTTCAGACAACCTGTCCATGGCTCGTCTTGTTTTTGCTTGGCCTCGATGCACTACAAAAACATATATCACAACAATCTAATAGGAGGGACATAGTCATTGACTTCATATTTCGGTATCACACACGTAGGCCTGGGAAATGTGGTAAAAATCTAACATTATCTCAAAAGAAATAAGATGTCTTTTAGAGATCAGGACACCAGAATTAGCTTTTTTTTTCTTCTTTCTTATCTTAGTGTGTGGTACAACAATACACTGCCAAAACCATAAACATGTTCACAATAATTTGGGCAAAACCAAATTAGGGACTGTTCAAGTTAGGACAGGACACATACTAATCTTGCAAGACCAAAACGCACCAACTGAATGGTCTTTTGTGTTTAAGTGTAGATACATGAAATAGCATATGCTTACACAAAGTATAGCATTACAGTCTATTATTCAATGAATGAATAGTTGCCACAAATCTAAACACAAACGAATATAAAAGTACTAGTTTTAATGTTATATCCATTCTAGATAGAAAATGAAATACATTTGCTTCACTTCTGTTTATACAATTCAAATAAAACAAGGTCAACGAATCATTTAAATCATTAAATTATTTAACAGGCACAATTCCCCCTCAGCTGCTGTTCCAGAAACAGCTACATACAGGAATCAAGTTTCACATCCCAATTAAACGAAACTGAAGCTATTTTAAGAAACCAACGAACAAGAGGACACACATTTATTTAAAAAAATGATTGGACAGCTCGAACCCCATTAAAACACCGACTTACTATTATTTGCAGTGAATATACTGACAGGTTAGGGTGCATGTTGAACCTTCAACTGTACAGGATTTAACCCAACATAAAGCTTACAGCATCTTAAAGCGAAAATACACACATACACACATACACATATACACACACACACACACACACACACACACACACACACACACACACACAAATCCCATTGCAAATGAAATGAACCTATTAATAGATGATGCATCTGTTTTTGTGCTTAATACAAGACCCAAGTACACACACACATTAAATATTTAATACCTTCATAAACCACCTCATTAATAAGAAATACGTGTATTTCTACGCTATCGTGTTAGCTTGATAGCTTAGCACTGTCAACATCTATTCCTGCTGCCGTACACATCAGTCGACGCACAAAACAGCTTTGAATCCAGAATGAAAACAATTTATTCTCATTAAATACAAGCAGAAAGGAATTAAATGTGTAAAGCATCCACTAAAAATATTATACGACCGCAAAAGCGATGCACAATTAATAACATATTGTTTTAAATATAGGTTGAGTCTCTCTTATGTGATCCCTCAGCTGGCTAACCAGACAACTAGCATCCGCTAAAGTCACTCAATCGAAACAATCCGCACTTACCAGGTCAAATCAGACGATAACCGACACCAAACCGACTGATTTCACAAGCCGTTGGTCCAAAGCGAGGCGATATTAACGATGACAGCAACGGAGACTAGCTACAGTACAGTGTTGAACTGTCTGTAGATTTAGAGGAATGGAGACAGAGTGATAGTTACACACCCACAGCGGTGCCAAAAACACACTGACCACGCCCCTAAATTCAAATTCAAATTCAAATTCAAATTGGCTTTATTGGCATGACTGTATACCATGTTGCCAAAGCACTGATTAATAAACATATTACAAACATAAAAAAAAACATGTATATACAATAATAAATAATAATAATAATAAAATAAAATACACAAATGACAAAGTAAAATACAGAGAGCAATGAGAAAGGGAAGAAAAAAGGAAATTAAAATAGTAGTTTCAATAGAGCTGTAAGCTGTAAGTGCAGCTCATCCTCCACGACTCCTTCAGTGCAGTGTGAACACAGTCTGACCTCTCTGAATCTCCAGTTCTGTCTGTGTTGGCCCGTCTCTACAGACAGACTGTGCTCACTCAGACAAGACAGTAGCTTTCTTTGTTGATAGTCTTTAATATTGATCAGATATGGTGACAATTTATAATCAGTCTTGATTCTGTGGAAGCAGCTTAATTTATGTACCTGTGTGACTTCGTGCTGCCATGAATGTATTCATGCTGGGTTATTCTTTCTGTCTGTTTCAGTTTTGCCATTCTTAACTAGATGGATGAATTTAGTTGATATTTTTCTACTAAACAGTGCAAAGGGTCACTCTCTGGGTGTCCTGTCCTGTGTGTAAAGGCACAGTGATGGTAGTTATCTGGAGGTGTGTCTGACAAATGGAACCAGAACTTAGCTGGTCTCTTCTGGATTTCATTGAGGAGAGGGAACCGGCCCAGTTCTGCTCTACAACCCAGACTTGAAGCGTTTCTGTGAATTCCCAGGATGTTTTTGCAGAATTCTAGCTGGAAAATTTAAACAGGGCTTTTATCCCAGGATTCATAATTACATTTATATTTGGGGCCCCAGATTTCACAGCCATATAGAAGTATAGGTTTGATGATGCTGTCGAAGACTTTCAGCCACAGTTTCAGTGGCGGGTTTAGGCATGGGCAACATGGGCAGTTGCCAAGGGTGGCATCTTGTGGGGGAGCGGCACGAGGCACCCACACAGACCCCCAACCTCAAAAACTTTTGGGGGCGTCTTGAAGCAGGTTTCACCCAGGGCGCCATACAAGCTATAACCGCTACTGCACAGTTTAATGGGAGGGTTGAATTTAAATAATGATTTTCTTATACTGTAATATGTCTATGGGCTTCGTCAGTCAGATCTTTTATTGCCAAATCAAATTGTCCTGAAGCAGAGATTGTAAGACCCAAATAATTATAGCAGTTGGCGTGATGAAGGATTGTTCTCTTTCTCTCTTTCTCAGTTAAATTAAAATCAGCTTTATTGGCATGACAGTTGGAGTATAGTATTGCCAAAGCATTATAAGTTTATGTAAATACAAACTGTTTTAAAAAAGATAATAATACAACAATTAGTAGTAATAAAAAAAGACAATTTAAACATTTAAATACTAGGAATGATTAAATAGAATAAAAATATATATAGTATATGCAAAATAGGAGAATATATACAATATGAATGAAATGTATACAGTGAATTAGTCATGTCTAACAGTGTGAATGGCAGACACATATTTAGCAGCTAGTGCGGCTGTGCTGTCGTCCTCTCCAAGTATATAGGGGATTTTCTCTGTATCACAGAGTATAAGGGATGATGGATTCAGTGTTTCAAATTTGGGGAAAAACATTCCTCTCACA
The DNA here is from genome assembly GCF_019703515.2 of Myxocyprinus asiaticus. NCBI lineage: Eukaryota > Metazoa > Chordata > Actinopteri > Cypriniformes > Catostomidae > Myxocyprinus > Myxocyprinus asiaticus. The sequence goes on along the minus strand of NC_059370.1, from coordinate 34,767,496 downwards.
GTGTGGTACTTGGGACAGATGAGAAGAAAGTATTTCTCATCCTCTATTTGCTTTAGGTCACAGTGTCTGCATATTCTCTGCTCTCTTGGTGTCCATGCTTTCTTATGTCTTCCTCTCTCTATTTCTAGATCATGATCACTTAAACTGTATTTTGAGAGGAGTTTTCTCTCTTTAAATTGTTTAATTGATAAGTAGTTTGCCAATTTTGTGGTTCTGTTTAGGGCTGAATAACACTGGAGTTTGTTTTGGAGGTCAAATTGAGTTTTTAATGTTTTATCATGAGTATCTTTTAGATTTTTCTCAGTGTCTTTAATAATGATTTTTGGAGTCAATCACGGGTTGATTTTCATTAACTATTTTAAGAGCCAGTGCATTTAGAGGATGATTTTTTTTGATGTAATGCAGCACAGTTGTGTTTATTAAGTGCCATTTTAATATCTTAATAGGATTAAAAAATAAACTGATTTACAATTTAAATAATACAATTCTCAGTGTTTTAAAGGGGAAAACTTTGTGTCAAAACAGTCAACTAATTTATGTTAGACTAGAGCGCCACCCAGTGTTTGCTCACACACTTGCAAATAAACTGAAACTTGCATTTATTTTTGCTATTCTATTCTGCCTCTTTGTTGAATTTCTATTTTTTATTTGATCTAATTTTCTTCTTCTTCTTATTCAAAGTACATTTCTCCCCTTTTCCCATCTGCATGTACCCTGTTGTTTACCGCTAGGCCTATGGCTATTTTTAGGCCAAAAAAAGGTGTTCAGATTAAACTTAATCTTGACTATAAATTGCATGTTTTTCAGAAGTACGGTTGAGTAGTATATAAGTATTAGTCTATATCCTGTATGCCATGTGACAGATCTTCAGAGCATGTTGAATTTATTCTTCACCCTGTCTTCCTGCCCCTGAAATGCTGTCGATTGAGCTTAACTTGTACTGAACATGAAATATTCCTTTAATGTTACTTACATGGTAGTGTGGTTGACCATGTCTTGAAAATTTCTTCCCGTTGGTGTTCTGGGCCTGGATCTCATTTCCCAAAAGCATTGTAACTTAAGTAGTACTTGAAAATGCTCGTAGATTTACAAGTGCTCTGGAGTAATCGTACAGCGCTAAGAGTATCGTAAGCACACAGACTTATGCAGACACCTGCAGGACAAAATTACACTTTATACAATTTAAATACCTATAGCTATACTTTATGCTAAAACTTTAATATCAGGATACCTTTGTTTTATTAATTTTAATAATATTTATAAATAATAATAATTTAATAATAATAATAAAGTCTAATAATAATAATAATAATAATAATAATAATAATGAAATGCATAAAATAGATAGTCTATAGAAATAGATGAATAGCTTAATTGGTAACAGCAACGTGGTGGCATGATTGTTGCAGACAACTGTTAAAATTAAAATCAGAGAGAGAAGAGTCAATAACTGCATGAAAATTGTCAGTATATATTGGCTAATCATCCTTGTCTCCTCTTCATATCTGACACCCAAAGGCCCTCTGGCCAGCACTACAAGTTGTGTAGCACCACACATGCATCATTGCTGTCACCATTATCAATTTTGGGAGTTGGTGAATGGCCCTAAAGCACATCTTCTAAACATCTCCTTATTTGCACTGCATGATAACACAGTGAACCTCGTAATATTCAATGAATGCTTGTAATTAGCAGGATCATACATTTACATTTATGCATTTGGCAGACACTTTTTGTCCAAAGGGACAAAACCCCTGGAGCAACCTGGAGTTAAGTGCCTTGCACAATGGTGGTGGTGGTGGTGGCTGTGGGGATCGACCAGCAACTTTCTGATTACCAGTTATGTGCTTTAGCCCACTATGCCACCACCACTCCATTGCATTGGATTTACCAATCCTGGAAGCTTTCGAGAGAAATGTGTGAAAACAAAATATTACACATGCACTCCTGGTTATGGAAGCAGACTGTGTAAAATAAATGTACTCAAAATTCTGCACAAAATTATTGTATAACAATATGTTAATATGTAGTAAATTAGGTCGAATATTTAAGATTTTTTTTTTAAACAGATATTAGCGAGGAAAATTAATTAAGTTACAATGACGAGCAGCACTATACATTCACATTTCAGCACTGTCGCACGGACAGCGACTCTCTTAAGAAGCACATAAAGTGCGTCCTCGCACTTAAGTGTTTCGTTACGGGAGCTGTCCAGTCCAGTATGTCCAGGTGTTTGTCTTCTCAAAATAAAAATAAGGTGGAAATACTAACAAACATGGACGTTGTTTGTAACCTTGTCGAGGCGCTGAAATGTATTACCTAACTATTACAGAATTTAATGAAAGAAATCATTATGTTTATTATGTTTATTACTTATTTAGTAAGACAGTTTCAGATGCATTGATGCTCAAACATAGAGATTAATGAAAGTGACGCAAAAAAAATGCATGTAACGTGAATGTACGCTATGTGAATCATAAGGGGCTCACAGGTAGCCTAAAGTTTTGTTACTTTGGCTGGAAACTGAACAAATGCACATAGAATATAATTAAAATGACGGGCATCAGTACTGAACTACTCATAGACTAAATATTAATAGATCATCTGGTTAGTTGAAGGTACTGTGTACTTAGCCTTACTGCCATTGTGCACCATGCAATTTGTTACTGCCTTGTAAAAAGACTATAGGCGAGCCGAACTGAACCAGCCACTGGAGGAAGAAAGAAGAGGAGGATGAAGAGAGAGAGAGAGAGAGAGGGAATCTCTCATTGCACACTCTCACTCTAATATGTTAACCATATATGTATATATATATGTATATATATATATATATATATATATTTTTTTTTTTGATTTTCTCCCCTTTTTCTCCACAATTTGGAATGCCCAATTCCCAATGCACACCAGGTCAGATAATTCTGAAAGAAACTTACATACCACATTCCATGACAGAAGGATCTAAAGTTCTATTTTCATTTTTCAAATGAGTCTTTGTGTGTGCTTACATACTGTATATACATACAAAGACTTAATTCATGCCTTTCTATTTTTTCATATTATTTTATTATTCACACATATATCTTTTTTATATAATAATTTTTTTTAACTCATTTTTCATATTGTTTTTTGTCAAATTGTTAATTTTATGTTGTGTGCTATATTGTCTCTTCAGTTGTTTCAATTTCAAGGTCTTCAATATCATGGGACGATGTTGTGAAGAAGTAATTGTCCATTGACTTTGTATGATACAGTAACAATTGTTGAATTTGTGCTGGTCAGTCAAAGTCAGACTGATTATTCAATAAACTCTCATTTTTACCATCACTTCATCTCCTGCCTTCTTCTGTATTCCCCCTGCTGACTCTTGGGCTGGCAGGAGAGTAAGTTAACATAACAAGCTGTTGATGTTGACTGGTTTTGGGTAACAGACAGAACACTGATATATGGACATCTGACAGAGAGAGAGGTCTTGTGTACACTAGATCTAACATGCATTTTCACTGCCTCTCGTGTTTTCATATTCTAAGCATATCATTGAATACTGTACATGGCATCACATCTCTATAGGCTATATACATAGGCAGTGGGTGAATGAATTGCAGGGTAAGGGTACATAAAATAAAGTAAATAAATAACATTGAAAATACAAATACATTTTTCCCATCTGAATCCATATCTTAATTGCAAAATTTTCAAATTGCAGGTACTGCCTACTGTACAATGTTCACACTCCATACAAAACACTCCAAATTAATAAATTGATTATTGTTATTTGCACAGACACCAATTTTCATACTGATAATTATACATCTCAAATTGATGCCTAGCAATCCATCATTCTTTATATATTCAGTCTCTTTATTAGGGCTGGGTATCGCCAGGCACCTCACGATACAATACGTATGACCATACATGTCACGATTCCATATTTCATGATACATCACAATATCATGGTTCAATTCAGTTACGATTCACAAGCTCTTGATTCAGTTCCAATTAATTTAGGTATATTTCAGATATAATGTCAATATTTGCTCATATATGAAAGAAATGAGGAACCCCACTCTTATTTAAACAATCTGCTTCATCTTTATTGAACTGTTGGACATAATATAAATTAAAAATAAATAAATAAATAAATAAATAAATAAAAATATATAAAAATATTGATACTGGGATTGATACAATAGCATGAGAAAAAGTATCACGATATATTGATATTTGATTGTATCGGCACAACCCTACTCTAGATATCCTGGAAGGAGGGATAAAGAGAATCTCCAGATGATGTCATGTGCAGCTTAAGAGAGACTTTAGAGCCTTCTTTCACAGTTTCTTGGCCAGACGACCTTCTCCTGGATCTTTTTCTTCTGAGCCTTTTGTCTGTAAAACATATTCATCCATTCCCCCATTGTCTGTTGTATATTTATATTTACGACATGTTTCCATCATTGGTAACATTTCTGTTAAACATTTCTAATCTACGTATATATTTTTATATTCTAAAACAGGTATATAATAAACAGTTTAAAGCATTCCAAACACTGTTTACTATTTTATCTTATGGGATTACACACAAAAAAAGCTGTATAAGGAACTATCTTGTATCACCAACAAAGGCTCACTTTTCAAGGTTAGGTCTCAGTTTCAGTATTATTCTACAAATTAACAAATTTACGCCATCTTCTGGACACTCAGAGGTACTATATTATAAGTATTTCAATTAAGGAAAACTACATCAAACTTGTAAGTCATAAATGGTATAATATCATAAGATAAAATATTATAAACTTGTCATTTTATGTATAAGGAAAACATTTGAAGCTTATATTAAACCAAATCTTATATTATTGCCTACTTAGGATAAATTGGTTTTGCAAAGTTCCTCACTTTTAAGTTGCTTTAATTTACAAGTAAATGTAAAAAAACAAAACAAAAAACAAAAAACATGGTCCTTGCATTTTTAATTATTCTGTATATATATATATATATATATATATATATATATATATATATATATATATATACACACAGTTGTGCTCAAAAGTTTGCATACCCTTGGAGAACTGGTAATATATGTACCATTTTTAAAGAAAACATGAGTGAGCAGGCAAAACACATTTCTTTTATTTCTTATGGGATTCATATTCAACTGTAGGTTATAACAGAATGGCACAATCATAAAACAAAACATGGTAACAAAGAAAAAAATGACCCGTTCAAAAGTCTGCATACCCTTAGTTCTTAATACTGTGTATTGCCCCCTTTAGAATCAATGACAGTGTGCAGTCTTTTGTAATAGTTGTCTATGAGGCCCCAAATTCTTTCAGGTAGTATAGCTGCCCATTTGTCTTGGCAAAATGCCTCCAGGTCATGCAAAATCTTTGGTCGTCTTGCATGAACTTGCATGAGTGGCTCAATGATATTAAGGTCAGGAGACTGTGATGGCCACTCCAGAACCTTCACCTTTTCCTGCTGTAACCACTGGAGGGTCAAATTGGCCTTGTGCTTAGGGTCATTGTCATGCTGGAAAGTCCAAGAGCATCCCATGCGCAGCTTTCGTGCAGAAGAATGCAAATTGTCTGCCAGTATTTTCTGATAACATGCTGCATTAATCTTGCCAACAATTTTCACAAGATTCCCCGTGACTTTAGAGCTCACACCCCCCCAAAACAATAGTGAGCCACCATTATACTTCACAGTGGGGATGTTATTCTTTTCACTATAGGACTTGTTGACCCCTCTCCAAACATAGCGCTTATGGTTGTGATCATAAAGCTCTATTTTGGTCTCGTCACTCCAAATGACAGTGTGCCAGAAGCTGTGAGGCGTGTCAAGGTGTTGTCGGGCATATTGTAACCGGGTCTTTTTGTGGCATTGCCGCAGTAAAGGCTTCTTTCTGGCAACTCGACCATTCAGCTCATTTTTGTTCAAGTATCGTCGTATTGTGCTTCTTGAAACAACCACACCGTCTTTTTCCAGAGCAGCCTGTATTTCTCCTGAGGTTACCTGTGGGTTTTTCTTTGTATCCTGTACAATTCTTCTGGCAGTTGTGGCTGAAATCTTTCTTGGTCTACCTGACCTTGACTTGGTATCAAGAGATCCCCAAATTTTCCACTTCTTAATAAGTGATTGAACAGTACTGACTGGCATTTTCAAGGCTTTGGATATCTTTTTATATCCTTTTCCATCTTTATAAAGTTCCATTACCTTGTTACGCAGGTCTTTTGACAGTTCTTTTCTGCTCCCCATGCCTCATTATCTAGCCTGCTCAGTGCATCCATGTGAGAGCTAACAAACTCATTGACTATTTATACATAGACACTAATTGCGATTTTGAAATCCACAGGTGTGGGAAATTAACCTTTACTTGCCATTTCAACCTGTGTGTGTCACCTTGTGTGTCTGTAACAAGACCAAACATTCAAGGGTATGTAAACTTTTGATCAGGGCCATTTGGGTGATTTCTGTTGTCATTATGATTTAAAAAGGAGCCAAACAACTATGTGATAATAAATGGCTTCATATGATCACTATCCTTAAATAAAAGACAGTTTTTTTTTTCAGTCATATTTTCAAAATCAGTGCCAAAATTTCACAATTTCTGCCAGAGTATGCAAACTTTTGAGCACAACTGTATATATATAATATACATATACATATATATATATACACATAAATACACACATATATGTACAGTATATATATATGTGTGTATATATATACACACACACACACACACACACACACACACACATATATATATATATATATATATATATATATATATATATATATATATATATATATATATATATTCATGGAATGTGGTAGGTAAGTTTCTTTCAAAATTATTTATCAGAGAAAGACATGATAGGCAGGTGGTAGCTTTTTTTTTATAGCTATCAGTTTATCACTTATAATGTCTTAGAATAACCTACAACACCTTTCTCTAAATGCTTATTAAGGGAAGTACAGCAGGACGCAGGAAAAATGGTTGAGTATTGTTTTAGGTATAAAATATCTACATCTAGTGCCTGTATTGTCTATTTATAGTCTTTAAACAACAGCTTGGCTCCTTACCTAGTTAAAAACCAGCTAATTTTGAGACGTTGACATCACGTCAGGACGACACGTCCAGTGAGACGTTCAGTGAGACGCAAAAGGACATGTTCTGTGACACGTTCAGTGAGTTGCAAACGACACGTCCAGTGAGACGTTCAGTGAGACGCAAACGACACGTCCAGGGAGACGTTCAGTGAAACGCAAATGACACGTCCAGTGAGTCATTCAGTGAGACTTTCAGTGAGATGCAAAGACATGTCCAGCGAGACGTTCAGTGAGATGCAAATGACAAGTCCAGCGAGACATTCAGTGGGACGCAAACGACACGTCCAGTGAGACGTTCAGTGAGATGCAAACGACACGTCCAGTGAGTCATTCAGTGAGACGTTCAGTGAGATGCAAAGATTTGTCCAGCGAGACGTTCAGTGAGACGCAAACGACACGTCCAATGAGACGCAAACGACACATCCAGTGAGACGTTCAGTGAGACGCAAATGTCACGTCCAGTGAGTCATTCAGTGAGACGTTCAGTGAGATGCAAAGACATGTCCAGCGAGACGTTCAGTGAGATGCAAACGACACGTCCAGCGAGACATTCAGTGGGACGCAAACAACACGTCCAGCGAGACATTCAGTGGGACGCAAACGACACGTCCAATGAGTCATTCAGTGAGACGTTCAGTGAGATGCAAAGACTTGTTCAGTGAGACACAAACGACACATCCAGTGAGATGCAAACGACACATCCAGTGAGATGTTCAGTGAGACGCAAATGACACATCCAGTGAGTCATTCAGTGAGACGTTCAATGAGATGCAAAGACTTGTCCAGCGAGATGTTCAGTGAGACGCAAACGACACGTCCAGTGAGACGCAAACGACACATCCAGTGAGACGTTCAGTGAGATGCAAAGACATGTCCAGCGAGACGTTCAGTGGGATGCAAACGACACATCCAGTGAGACATTCAGTGGGATGCAAACGACACATCCAGTGAGACGTTCAGTGAGATGCAAACGACACATCCAGTGAGACATTCAGTGGGATGCAAACGACACATCCAGTGAGACGTTCAGTGAGATGCAAACGACACGTCCAGTGAGTCATTCAGTGAGATGTTCAGTGAGATGCAAAAACTTGTCCAGCGAGACGTTCAGTGAGACGCAAACGACACATCCAGTGAGACGTTCAGTGAGACACAAACGACACATACAGTGAGACGTTCAGTGAGACGCAAACGACACGTCCAATGAGACGTTCAGTGAGATGCAAATGACACGTCCAGTGAGTCATTCAGTGAGACATTCAGTGAGATGCAAAGACTTGTCCAGCGAGACGTTCAGTGAGACGCAAACGACACATCCATTGAAATATTCAGTGGGATGCAAACGACACATCCAGTGAGACGTTCGGTGAGATGCAAATGACACGTCCAGTGAGTCATTCAGTGAGACATTCAGTGAGATGCAAAAACTTGTCCAGCGAGACGTTCAGTGAGACGCAAACGACACATCCAGTGAGACGTTCAGTGAGACACAAACGACACATACAGTGAGACGTTCAGTGAGACGCAAACGACACGTCCAATGAGACGTTCAGTGAGATGCAAATGACAAGTCCAGTGAGTCATTCAGTGAGACATTCAGTGAGATGCAAAGACTTGTCCAGCAAGACGTTCAGTGAGACGCAAACGACACATCCATTGAAATATTCAGTGAGACGCAAACGACGCGTTCAGTGAGACGTTCAGTGAGATGCAAACGACACGTCCAGTGAGTCATTCAGTGAGACGTTCAGTGAGATGCAAAGACTTGTCCAGCGAGACATCCAGTGAGATGCAAACGACCCGTCCAGTGAGACGTTCAGTGAGATGCAAACGACACGTCCAGTGAGTCATTCAGTGAGACGTTCAGTGAGATGCAAAGACTTGTCCAGCGAGACATCCAGTGAGATGCAAACGACCCGTCCAGTGAGACGCAAACGACACATCCAGTGAGATGTTCAGTGAGATGCAAATGACAAGTCCAGTGAGTCATTCAGTGAGACGTTCAGTGAGATGCAAAGACTTGTCCAGCGAGACATCCAGTGAGATGCAAACGACCCGTCCAGTGAGACGCAAACGACACATCCAGTGAGATGTTCAGTGAGATGCAAATGACACGTCCAGTGAGTCATTCAGTGAGACGTTCAGTGAGATGCAAAGACTTGTCCAGCGAGACATCCAGTGAGATGCAAACGACCCGTCCAGTGAGACGCAAACGACACATCCAGTGAGATATTCAGTGAGATGCAAATGACAAGTCCAGTGAGTCATTCAGTGAGACATTCAGTGAGATGCAAAGACTTGTCCAGCGAGACGTTCAGTGAGACGCAAACGACACATCCATTGAAATATTCAGTGAGACGCAAACGACACGTTCAGTGAGACGTTCAGTGAGATGCAAACGACACGTCCAGTGAGTCATTCAGTGAGACGTTCAGTGAGATGCAAAGACTTGTCCAGCGAGACATCCAGTGAGATGCAAACGACCCGTCCAGTGAGACGTTCAGTGAGATGCAAACGACACGTCCAGTGAGTCATTCAGTGAGACGTTCAGTGAGATGCAAAGACTTGTCCAGCGAGACATCCAGTGAGATGCAAACGACCCGTCCAGTGAGACGCAAACGACACATCCAGTGAGACGTTCAGTGAGATGCAAATGACAAGTCCAGTGAGTCATTCAGTGAGACATTTAGTGAGATGCAAAGATATGTCCAGCGAGACATTCAGTGAGATGCAAACGACACGTCCAGCGAGTCATTCAGTGAGACGTTCAGTGAGATGCAAAGTCTTGTCTAGCGAGACGTTCAGTGAGACACAAACGACACGTCCAGTGAGACGCAAGACACATCCAGTGAGACGTTCAGTGAGACGCAAATGACACGTCCAGTGAGTCATTCAGTGAGACGTTCAGTGAGATGCAAAGACATGTCTAGCGAGACATTCAGTGAGATGCAAACGACAAGTCCAGCGAGACACTCAGTGGGACGCAAACGACATGTCCAGTGAGACGTTCAGTGAGATGTAAACGACACGTCCAGTGAGTTATTCAGTGAGACATTCAGTGAGATGCAAAGACTTGTCCAGCGAGACGTTCAATGAGACGCAAACGACACGTCCAGTGAGTTATTCAGTGAGATGTTCAGTGAGATGCAAAGACATGTCCAGCGAGACGTTCAGTGAGATGCAAACGACACGTCCAGTGAGATGTTCAGTGAGATGCAAACAACATGTCCTGTGAGATGTTCAGTGAGATGCAAACGACACGTCCAGTGAGACGTAGACAACACGTTCAGTGAGATGCAAACGACACGATCAGTGAGATGTTCGGAGGGAAAGGAAAGCCATTTTCTTATATTCTAGGATTTCAGTGAATGCTCCTTGAGTCTATAATTTTAACCAAAACACAAAACATAAATAACAGACACCCTTTGATTTACTTAAATGTTTATTGCTGTGCTTTAAGATTACACTCCTTTAAAAAGTTGTGTTTGGTGGGTCAGTCCAAAGACCCAAACATTTCTATGATTTATTACTTAAATAGTAAACCAACAATTCTGTGATACAATACATAGGCTCCACTAATAAATTCTGAACAAGCTAGACTAGGCAAGGTGGTCTTTACACAAGAACCTATTTTCTGTGCTTATACATACAATTTGATGTACAAGAAGCGACAAGAAACATTCCATTTAAAAAATAAAAATAGTCATACCAAACAAATTAAAATAATAGCTTAAGAAACTCCACAACTCATAGAGGAGACACATGTAGTTCATAATGTGCTTATAGAAGGGTGAGTATTAAATAAAAAACCTCTTGTTAAACATGATCCACTGTAAGCTCCAAAGTTCATGTGCTTGTAGTTTGCCAGTACATTTCCACAGCGGAGTAAAGTATATGTGTAAATTAAGTAAAGGTATGCATTTTAATGGTTTATTTTATTTTATGCTGCACTTGTTCACTTCACCATATTGCATTACCAAAATCCAGGGTAATAACTGGACAAGTAAAAAAAAAAATCCTCTGACACATTTGGGCATGGTCAAAAGCCTATGTGAACACCTTTTGAAAACCAAAATGACTGTGAAGAAAAACACGTTGCCTCCTTTTACCAGTTGAATGTTGGAATGATAGCACACATTTCTCTGGAGATATTATTTACACATCAACTACATTTTTTTTGTGTGTGTGCTGTGAGAACCCTAAGTTCCAAATGACCCCTTTTATATGCGACAACACAATTTATCAGACCAAGAACTGATACTTTAGAAAACATTACACAAAAATGTAATGATCACGTCTTACAGATGGCACTGATCCACAGGGAATATTCGCTGCCATAACTGACACATTTGGCTTATGATTACACTGTATAATAAACATTTTGTAGGACTATAAATTATTCCACTTTAATATAAATAAGAAAATGGACTGATGTGCTTTATTACAAGCTTGTATGGGTAAATGCCTTGTCATGCTCTAAAAATATTGGTCCTCTGGTCATCCACAGTACACTAGTAGTGTTGCGCATCCCACATTGTTTTCAGCCTTGTGCATAACGTACAACATTTAGGCCTCATACACCCTAAGGGAAAAGAAACAAGCACATACATTTGTGAGAAGTGTGCTATTTAGCAGTATTGTATAGCCATATAGTAGTATTGTAGCATACACAAGTATAGAAAAACTGTGGTGTAGGCAATTTGATATATTAGTCTTTATCAAAGTCAGCATACCATCAAAATTGACCGTCTTTACTTTCTTAATACACTTTTTAAGTCTTATTATGCATGATTCATTGGTGTACGGTATGCCAAAAAAAAAAAAAAAAAAAAAAAAAAAAGAAAAGTGTTAATCTTTTATTTTGAAAATAACAACACCTTAGATTCAGAGGTGCAAGTTATGGAAAAAAGTGTTTTGAAAAAAGAAAGTATAACTGCACAACTCAAAATAAAGGCTCTTTCATGTATCTTTCTCTTTTTCTTGCCTTGATTGCTGAAACGTTGGTAAGAAAAATAAAAGATCCTTTATTTTGAGTTGTGCAGTTATACTTTCTTTTTTCAATAGTCTTTTATTAAAATGTAACTTGCCCTGCATCTGAAACGACTTTCGCTATTGGCTGACGTTACAAATCTCTCTTACTTTTTCACCCCCTCCCCTCCAACCATCCTTTTACAATCCAATTAATTCCTGATTACTGAAGTCAAGCTCTACATTTTTTCTCATTTAATTTTCTGTTTTATAAGGGGGCGTGTTACTGTGCCTCTAGTAGTACCAAATGGAACTGCAAAACTAATGACAGTCTTCCTGTCCTCCATTAGTGAGCACAACTAATATTCCGACCCCACTCTCACACTATTGATTAAGTCTATGTGGCTGTGTCGGGCCAGTACAATAGCGCCACAGAGTTACAGTGTTTACACTTTTCAGGGAAATCAACCGACAAATGGATTACTTATATTGGTTTCTGTTTACAATACTCAGATAGGAGCATTTAAACATTGAAAAAATGATACACTTCACTTCACTTTAAGACACTTGCAGGCAGACGAGAACATTTAGCAACGTACAACCCATGTTTTGTTTGACAGAAGCCTACCTGTGCTTGTCCTTCCAGATTTTGAACCACTTGACAAGGTTTTTAGTGCTCTGGAGTCTGGGATGCAGGCAATACTCCTGACCTTTGAAACGGGACACATTCTCCATGGTGACACTATAAACACATGTAGAAAAATCACAGATGAGTGGATGGGAAAAGGGTAAAAAAAAATTTTTTCAAAAACATATGGTAATTGTATTACTATTATGAAGATTCTCTTACCATTTGTTACCAGATATACCTCTGTTTACTAATAAGGGTTTTAAATAATTACTCCGAGTGATTATGAGGTGACTGACAATGACCACACAATGCTATGGTAAATACTAGACTGTTCAACAAATAGAAATCCAAAGCAGAAGATTTTTCATTTTTTGCCTATTCAGAAGTTGTTTTCCAGATGCATTTGTTGGAATTATGTGATGTAGTCAGTGATGTGACTCTGAACTCTTTGCTGGACTCATAAAATAGAGCAGGAACTGTTGCAAGACTGGAGAAGCTTCTAGAATGTTAAACTCGCAGACGGATTCCAGTGCCATGTGCTGGAGAGAAGGAACATTTAGGGTTTGTTTTTCTCCAAGGCCAGAGCTCACAAATATAGCAAAATAGATGCTGAAGGATTAACCAAAATGCTGAGTTGAAAAGACATTCGATTGAACCACAGGCTAATAAATTGAGAGAAAAAATGATGGTTATATGTGTTTACTATAAGAGTTAATGATATACTAATATGCATTTCAGTTATTCATAATATGTGTGATATCCAACATACTCAATATAACTACAAACATCAACACAATGGCAATTATATTATCTTTAAATTAACACATGTACAGCACCTGAATCGAGGAGGTCTGTGCTCTTGCGATATTTTTTTAAGTGACTAACCGTTTAAATAAGGAACAAGTTTCATATATGAACGTGATTTTAGCACATTTCAGAGAAAAACAGGAGTAGAAGTTCTGCTTCTAAATGTGTAATGGAACTGCACAAAAGATCTGTGTCAGATCCATTTCTAATTGAAAAGAATGGATTTTTCTTATATATATTTCATACTATTCCCACCATAGCGACTGAATCTAAAAATCTCCGGCTCTTTACACAGTCTTGAGCACATAAATTCAGCTGCAATTTCTACAATGTCCAGCAGATGGCATATTATGGTATTGTTCATGTCTGCTATTAAAGTGGAAAAAACCTTCATCACCAGCACAAGTTTTCTATACTCCAGAGAAAACACTTTTGGATCTTATTTGGGCTTCATAAACAGAACACAATGTTGTAACATAACCACGCTGAGACATGTATCTTGCCTATTCTAAATTTAAATCAGAATCCTGCTGGAAAATCCAAATAAAACCAGCTTCTGATGGCAGTTTTACAGGGTTTCCAGCTGCTCGAAGCTAGTCATTTATGATCACTAGCTGGTTCAAGCTGGTTTAGGTAGTTGATCAGCTGGACTATAAGCCGGGGGACCAAGGTCAACATGGTTAGGGCTGGTAGACTACCTTAACTAAGCTGGTGGGGACTGGAATGAACTGGATGACCATGCCAAACCACCTCAGGCTGTTATGACCTGTTTTTTCCAGCTTGCACCAGTGGTCCATGCTTTTATGAACTGCACTGACATTTACACAATGAGGAAATCTTAAAACGAACACAACTATCATGTCTAAAATATATACTCATACTCATTTGAAAATGGTTCATTTATTGACTTTGTAAGTTCTTTAATACAAGCTTTACATTTCTGCTTCAGAACCTTGAATACCTTTGTTCTATAGATTCCCGTTGTACATGCATTACTGAAAACATGATTTTCATTTGTTTTTGCAAGCTGAGGGTTAAGTTGAAATCATTTTCAGTGGTATTCAAGAGCATACCACATGTACTGTCAATAGATCATAATTTATATTGAACCCGGAATACTCCCTTAAACCCCTTTTGGAAATATTACTGTTCATAGAGTACCAAAGATTATCCAGTGCAATAACCTACAGTGCGATGGAAAGTCATCAACACATTCATGTACTGTAAAACAAACACACTTTACAGCTCCAAACTATTAGTCACAACTATAGAATCTCAATGCAATAATTTCCACAAAAATGGTTTTTGATACGAGGAAGTGCGACAAAAAGAAATCAGTTCTGGAACTCACAATATCATCTTTTCTTGGCAGTATGGATGTTTAGGCTTGATCTCCAGCTTCTGCACATCTTTATATCGAATCTTCGGGCCTTTTCTCGTGCATCTGCACTTATAGGCTGAGAAAACAATAAAAAGCATGGTTTAGTCTTTCCAACATCCTGCAGCAGATGGATACATTTTAAGAAAACTGTCAAGAAATGTTGAGTTATTCACTCCAAACTCAAAAGAAAGAAAGAAATCAGAGGAAAGTATATTTGCATTAAAGATATACAGCTTATTTCTACTACCATAAAGACTTTTTGCATCATTTTCATGTCAATTAAACTGTCAATTGTAATGATAAAACATCTCATTCTCATTACTAAAATGCAAGAAGAACAAATCATATATTTGTCATATTCTAAGATATAAAAGACACATTTGAATCTTAATGGCCCTAAAATAGGCAAAACACAAAACACTTCCATTTTGTTGTATATGTGCGCACAGAATCTCAAAACTAACATGAAGATGGCGTAAAATAACACACAAGCCAAGCCGGTTACTAGCATGGTGATTTAACTGGATTTTACTGTTTTCACTCTCTTCCAGCATGCTGGCTATGAGGCAGGTGAGCCACTGAAAAGACGTGTGACCTACATCTAATCCCTCATCAATCTTCTCCTGCTCCATTCAGCATCATCTCTAAACAGCCTCTCAGAAGGTCAGAAGCCAATAAGAACTCATCCAGCAAGCAAGACAAAGAGCCACTATTTACTATCACTTGCCAAGTTTAGCAGAATGAACTAGACTGAATGGGGAGAAGGAGAGAGAGATATGTTGGACAGTTGGACCAGCATACGGTGCTATTATTCTGCTGGAAATAGGTAAACATTTGATCAAGCAGAAGGTTTAAATGTTTGCCAGACTCGAGAAAAAAAAAAAAAAAAATATTCTGCATTCCTCTCTCCTTTGGATGCGACTGCAATATAACAAGTGTGAAATAGTTCAAATCAATAAATCCACTACACTGGGAAACACTAAAGAGCGAAATTGTTTCTATATTTATAGTTTTAACATTAAACACCTTCGCAACTTACCCTCTGTGTTCAGTGAATAAACGACGATGACCAGCAAGAGTAAAGCGACTGTACAGCGATTCATCCCCAATAGTTTGATAAGAACCTCCAGCAGCAGCCTCAGATCTGTTTGTAATCCTTAAATCCAATAGTTTTCAAACAGTGTCCGTCTTATGTGATAAAACCTGGTAAAACAATGTAAACAATCTCTTCTTTTTCTTCCAGTCTCTGGCAGTAGCGTGAGAAATCGGCAGGTTGAATACACTCCGCGACACGTCACGCGCACCGTTCTCGAGCTGAGGAGACGCTCTCGAGAGCTGCTGTGAGCTTCTATAAACACGCTCAGTTGCGCCTCGTTGATATGCAGAACCCGCCGACGAATTAACAAGGGCGGTGACTCAAAACCTTGTGAGTCAACTAGCTAGACAGCATTTTTTGGGCCACACAGATGGTGTCGAGGCTCTGACATGCTGTCTAGGTAGACAGCTCACTAGGTTTTGAGACAGCTTTTATCTATCGTCAATGAGAGGTCCAGGTTAAGTACAGAAAAAGATGAAATTGAGTTAAAAAAGTTTATTAAGGGAGTCTGTACGTTGTCAGGGGAGATAATTACATTGGCTTTCAGAACCTTTTGTTAAACTCTTCTCTTAATTTGTTCTCTTGAGTTTATCCGTGAATAAAGACTCAATTGAACAAACTCTGTCCTTTTTTTCTTTTTGGGATTCAATTAAGTAATTAAATCTATAAACTATTTTAACGGAGGACATCATGAAAGTCTTTAGAAGAAAAATCATGTCCTCAGAACATTTTTATTTATTTATTTATTTATTTTTACAATATGACTTTAAATAAAAGCCTGTAAAATCTAATAACTGCATAACTAAATGAAGTAGGGTACAATAGGGCCAAAGGCCCCCCCGGGATAGAAAACACATTTGAATTTATTTCTCCCCAAACACTAAATAGCAAAAAACAACAACTACCACAGTACTTTCCTAAACACCTGCCACTATACATTGCAAAGTATTCCTGATCCATCAGATTATTGCGTGTAATGTCTAAAGGTTGAATTTGAGGGCATTTTATCTAATATGTTATCATTTTTAAAACACTGCAAATTTATGTAGCTAATGAAAATCCCTGATTTTCACATTATCACATTTATTTTGAGACAAAACACTTACTTGCTATTTTCAGTTTTGTTCAAGTTTACACATGATTTTCTTAAGCGGGGCGAATAGATTTGTTATGAAATATGTTTAAAGTGGGCTCACATTGACTGATCCAATCACAATAGAGATTAATTTGTTTATAGAATACTTGAGATATTATGAAATGCAAAATGTGATTGAAATGAACATGAAATGGTGCGCCCTTTTCTGAAGTGGTTATTTTGAATGAGCATTATCTTAATTTGTTACTTAAAAAGCATCTTGCTGTCTCAAAAGTATTTGCATTAGTTGACACATTTCCCCCTATAACTATTGCCCCTGTATATATACAATATCACTATAAACCCCCCTGTGGGCCTTTTACCCCAAGTGTCACCAAAAAAATCACCTTTATTATAAACTGAATTAGAATAAAATCAACCTTCTGTTATTATTTCTTTTCACACAAATTATGTTGTTCCAGCAATAATCAATTAGAAGATTTTGTGTGTGTGAGTGTGTGTGTGTGTGTGTGTGTGTGTGTATGTGATCTTGACACATTTTGTAACCAGAATTTTTAATTTTCCTTAAGGTGTGCCTTTAGCCCCGTTGTACCCTACAAAATTTTGTGGAAATTATTGGGAAATTTCTAGAAATAAACTGGCCAAACCAACACAAAATTTTTTAAATGACCTATGAACCCACTTATTTACATTTTATTACCTGATTTTTTTAACTCTTTCAGGATTCTCACGTTTTAAAATAGCTTTCATCAGATTGGTTATAATGGTGTAATGCATTGCATTATTTACTTTGGGATGTCCTTTATGTAACATGCACAACAAAAATGTGTTATGCTTCAGTTTCGCCATAAGCTGCACCTGACGAATAAGGTTTCTGTCAGGTGAGTGCTATTCTGGGCTTATAACTGTTGCTCATCTAAAGCACTGAGCCTACACACAATTGCACCATGGTGACAACTGCTCGGAGTTAACATTATTATCCACCCTTATATTGAGTCATCACTGGCATTTTCAGCATATATACATTTTTTGATAACTATTTACAATTACGTTGCACTCGTTTACAATAGTTAATGCATTAGGTATCATGAACTAACAATTAACAATATCAATCAACAATGAACAGTTTTAAATCTTTGTTAATGTTAGTGTACAAAAATACAATTGTTCATTGTTAGTTCATGTTAGTTCATAGTGTATTAACTAATGTTAACATTTACAACTTTTGATTTAAAGAAATTATTAGTATATGTTGAAATTAACATCAACCAAGATTAATAAATGCTGTAAAATTACTGTTCATTGTTAGTTCATGTTGAGTAATGTAGTTGATTAATAAGTGTAAAGTGTTACATTTTTTTAATTACCATCATAGTTACAAACAAAACAACCATTAATAGGGCATGCATTATATAACCTAATTTTGGGCAGCCTGGAATCATCTTTAAAAAATGTGTAGGACTGTAATTTTTGTGCAATCTGTAAGGTTTAGAACACATAGTCAGTTACTTATAGTATTTACCAAATATAATACAAATATTGGATGACATAAGATTGGCATCACAGAATTTTTATTTTATTTGTTTCAACAAAAAATAGTTAGCCACCAGTGACTTTATATGCTTGTCAAACAAAAAACAAATAATAATAATAATAATAATAATAATAATAGTAAATACACTGAGTAAGCAGTGCATGATCAACTACAGATTTACAGGACAGAACCTGTAGAATGGCCTATACTATACTTTGCAGACATACTATATCCTTCCATAAATACTTAATTAACTTTTCATTAATGTTACATCTTCAGTGATGAAGCAAAATGTCTCGATAAAAGGATACAATTGTGTTTTTATACTCTTTTTTTTTGTTTTTATTCCTTTTTCGAATTTTGTATGGCACAGGGATAAAACTACCTACTGTTCTGTTCACTGGCACCGTACTGTGTTTGGGTCTGTAAACGATACTCCTGAGAAGGCTGTTTCTGGTTTCCACCTCAGGTCTGGATGATTGGAGGGCATGAAGTGAATCATCTGAATTGCTTTGTCTGTGGACATGAGCCTCATCCCAGCTGTCATCAGTCATGCCCCAGTCCATTTCATGTCTGTCTGTGGCCAATCCAAAAGTCTGGGGGAACTGGAAAGCATACAAATCATATGACAAGCTGCTCCATTTTATACTGGATGTTAGAGACTTAACAGTAACGGACTATACCAATGCCCCTATTTAACCCAAATCAACTAAAATTGTCAGTTGCAGTTAATGTTATGAGTCATACCAAAAACTCAGGCTGTAATCTTTAGCTTTTTATTATTAAAGCTGAGACTGTTCACTGATAACTGCACAAAGGGATGAATGGAATAAGAATTGCAGAAGCAGTATGGAATTTTTTGATCAAACAAACAAGTGTCCACAAAGAAAGTGCACCGTGCTTTCAATACAAATTTACTGAAAAATCTTGTTTTGTCAAACTATGCTCTATACCTGTGTATTTGAACATTCAGAGGTGCTAAAGAATTTGCATTTGATTAGTAAAAAAAAAAAAAAGAAAAAAAAAATTAAACCGAGTGGCATCTGCAAATAAATGCTATACCAGTATATTGAATAGTATATATATATATATATATCTTTCTTCAAATTAATGCCACTTGAAATTATATTTTGACATCTAATGCAATGACATTCCTACATTTTTAAGTGTGGCTTAAGTGTCCCCACCAATGAAATGTTTATTGGTGAATATGTATATATTAAGAATACTACAACAAGCAGGTTACCTAAATAAGGAGCCAAAGTGCACATAGAAGGCCTTGGTCTAGAATAAACATTCCCAGTTCTAGAGACCGCTTTAATGAATCAAATCTGCTACTTTCCTCTGCTCCAGCCACCTGCTGACAACAGTACAAAGCATTCTCCATTGATCACTGGCTCACCTTCCTTCAGCGAAAGCACCCAACTGACCCTTCAAAATATGCAGCTCATTCCAGACAAGCATATTGGAGCAATTACTCTTGGTATGTATATAAGACATGTCTAGACCAAATGCCATTTTTGGCATACAGTCCTTCTTTCTTCTCTTTAAAAATATATATTTGGTTTCTACAATGATCAAATGAGAGAATATCCTATCACTGAAATCTGCTGCAAGATTTACCGCAGCTGACGTTGGCATGGATGGAACAGTATCTCTGCCGTTTTATAATTGTCTGGAAAGGGAGAACTAAAGATAATCTTGTGTTATAATTAAATAACAGGGCCTTTGACTGTGTGCGATAGCGTGACTGTATGTGAAAGTGTTTTATTTCTGTTTAGGAAGAAGCCATTTTTCCACCCACACATTCTCATTTTAACATAATGTTGTTGTTGTTGCATTAACTAATGCATTCAGCCCAAACCTTACCTCTGTGTTGCATGATGACATAGGCTATCAGTCTATCATGATGAGCAATATTTTCTGTATTGTACTATATTCAATGCACTGCTTATTATTAGCACTAATCTCTGCTATTAAAAGGGAAGCACCATAATACAACAAAGCATAAATCTGTAAGTCAATGAGCATCAAAGCGGCTCCCTCTTTCCTGAGCAGACATGTCTGTGCAAACTGCAGCCACAGAAGGGTGGTGTTTGTAACTGCTCGTAATGATTTTACAGTAAGTCAGGTTAGCCAGTAGCCTGCGGGTTCTCGAATTCTTCATGTTTACTTGGTCTGTGAACTGCTCCGTGAGAGAACATGCTGGATAATCGCAGTGTAGAATTCCAGCATACAGTACTAGTTTGAATGTGCTGAAAGAATCAAACAAATGTCTGACTCAAACAACATGCAAAGGGAGGCATTCTTAGCTGCTTAAACTAAGACAGAAAAGAAGACACAGAAGATCCCTAAACTTCTCTTCCAAGGCATATATTATGACTTGCAATGTCACAAGTCATTTGGTTTCATTAAAGTTTATTTTAGCAAACACAGTTAAGAGCAGCCTGATCTCACATAAAATTCGGCAAGTGTGTGCCGACTTTTCTTTAGCCAAAATATGGTATACGTTGACCGAGTTTAAAAACACTGCCTCCAGAGGTGGTGATCCTAGGGTACTGGAACTTTCGGAAACAGCATGCCGACTTCCCGTGTGATCATGTTGTTTAGAGTTTGGTTGCAGAATGTTGTCTCCATATTTGAAATAACAAAATGAGCATTAGCACATACTGTACCAGAATCCTGCAGAGTTTATCTGTTCTGCGTTGTACAAGCAGAGAGGCCAGACCCATCCAGCCAAGTTTTGTGTATACCTCCATCCATCTCTATATTACTCTCTAAGAGTCTTGTTCTGGCTGTGTTTCAGCAAGTAGATAAATATGTGATGAGAACACTAATCGCTGATAATGTTACATAACACCATTATTTGGTGTTGCTGCGGATTTATTCTTCACCTGTCTGTGGTGGATTTGACATCTTCTTGGTCTGGGACATTTGCATGTTATTCAGGGCAGGTTAGTTGTTGTGCTTATGTAAGTTTCTTCACCACAGAACTAATGCTCGTTTGAGACAAGATAAACAGCTAGTATGTATACAACAGCATTTACAAAGTGCTTTAAAAAAAGACATGCAGACAAAACAAGTGGTATCTGCAAACAAAATTTCTAGACCGTTTTTTCTTAGAACAACTTCACTTTTCTGAGTCATTTCTGCAATACTTTAAACCAACTGGTCCCAAGGTCATTTTTAATGGATGTATGAAATCGGTTCCCCTGAAATTCACACAGGTCCTGGCTGAGTAACCACAGGTATAGTTCATACATTCACTATGGACATGCTCCACGAAGTTTGACAACCAAAAATTGTCCAAATGTGTTTTGTCTTCAATTTCAGCAGTACAATATTTGCGTGAAAATATAAAAAAATACAAACTTCTTAATGTATATTTTTTTGTTTGAAGTGTATTTGCGCTGTCTTTAAAAAAAATAAATAAATAAAAAAAAAAAGAAAAAATGCCACATGGTTTTATGTTTTATGTAATGCAAGGACATTCAAACATTTTAGGAGTGGCTAAAGTTTCCAATAATTTTTTGGGTAGATGTTAAGAATCAGAAGAATCAGAATCAGAATCATCTTTATTGCCAAGTATGCTTACACAGACAAGGAATTTGTCTTGGTGACAGGAGCTTCCAGTGTACAACAATACAAAAACAATACAAAAACAGCAGCAAGACATAGATAATAATAAAAAATAAAAAATAAAACTAATTATACACATACATACAGACACACACATACATACATACACACATACACATGGGTAGTGCAAATCTAATACAATCTGTTATGTACAGTGCAAATACAAATCTGTTATGTACAGTGCAAATGTTTTTT
The DNA here is from genome assembly GCF_019703515.2 of Myxocyprinus asiaticus. Classification (NCBI taxonomy): domain Eukaryota; kingdom Metazoa; phylum Chordata; class Actinopteri; order Cypriniformes; family Catostomidae; genus Myxocyprinus; species Myxocyprinus asiaticus. Next base: position 34,745,039 of record NC_059370.1, on the reverse strand, counting down.
TTTTTTTTTTTCAGAGGAATGAAATGGCAGAAGAGGTTGGATGTGTTGGATAAATATAAGAAAGACTAAACTGTGTATTGCACATAGTTATTGCTCAATGGGGCAATTTAACTGTTCATGAGATGGATAGCCTGGGGTAAAAAACTGTTCCTGTGCCTGACGGTTCTGGTGCTCAGTGCTCTGAAGCGTCGGCCAGAAGGCAACAGGGAGCCACCAATAATCCTCTCAGCAGTCCGAACTGTCCTTTTTAGTCTTCTGATGTCTGATTTCATAGCTGAACCAAACCAGACGGTTACTGAAGTGCAGAGGACAGACTCAATGACTGCTGAGTAAAACTGTATTAGCAGCTCCTGTGGCAGGTTGAATTTCCTCAGCTGGCGAAGGAAGTACAACCTCTTCTGGGCCTTTTTCACAATGGAGTAAATGTGGGTCTCCCACTTCAGGTCCTGTGAGATGGTAGTGCCCATGAACATTCCCGTAACCACAAGAAAAATAAGAGAGGACAAAGAATAAGAAAGTAAAATGCTAAAATTTAAGAGAATAAATAGAAATAATAAAAAAAGCTAAATACGAATAGAAGTGTTTGTGGTCCTTGTATTAGCAGTTGTCAGTTGTAGTCTAATACCGCTTGTGGTCCTTTTAGTATCAGATTTTGTTCACAAAGCCTGCCTTTTCAAAATGTATAGCACAAAATAAATCTTTAGACAATATAGTTCATTATAGCACAAGTCAATCAGGTTTCATTAATCTTGTAATGTAGAAGAGGCAGCAAAGGGGGACAACAATAATCATTTGAATCAGCCTACCGTATCTGCTGTCATCAGTCACATAGAAAACCACGTATCTGGGGATCCAGAAGCTTTGATTTTGCCCACTTCTCTGGAGTGAGCTTTCTTGATATTTCATACAGGTCAAGTGATTTCTATTTATTCAGCACATTTGAACACAAAAAATGTTGACCAAAGCGCTGAACAGTGTTGGTTGTAACAAATTACTTTTTCCTTGAAAAAGTGAAGTAAGGGATTACTCTTAATTTTTTAGTAATTTAAGTACAGTTACTTATGATGTACTTGCATTACATCCTGTATATAAAATTTGTTTTCTAATTCAATGTGGCCCCTTTGTATGCATTGGCAATGTGCCTGCCGGTGTGAGCTGTACCACTATGTTGAGAAATCGCTCAACTGAAAAGATGTCAGAAGACAACAATGGCTGTTTTGCTAAATGGAAAAATCCCCATTACTATGAGTTTACGAAAAATGCAGATAAGAAGACAAATGCAGATCAGAAGCACAAGTACCTACTAAAGCACTTGACAAGGCAAAATAGATATAAACGTTTGAGAGATCGAAGGGGCTGTTCACATCGAACGTGTTTTTGCACACGTCTGCACTGTTTAAATTGTTTTCTGATGTAATCATGTGCTAGACGGAAGTATTTGACTGCTGCAGTGCTTCTTTCTGTTTCTTTCGAGTCTCGTGCAGGACAGACGGATTTTAGACACCGTGTCACGTTAAAAAGAGCTTCAATATTTAAAAATACTCCTCAAGACTCCTGCGTTCTGTTCCATGTGTCGCGCTGCATCTAGCTTGTTTTTAGCACAGGTGTCACTGAATTTCAGTGTTCTGAAGAAGTTCAGGTGTCAAAGAGGACTTCATGTGACTGATGCATCATTACACATGAGTCCAGATTGTAAAGTTTCAGTCCAAATAAAGTTTCACTGTGTGATAAACGGTAAGGCAATATTTTTTCCCTTCTGCTCTGGTTTGCTGAGGGGTCGCTGTAACTTGTTTAAACTGTTAACTGTAACTATACTGTTACGATGCTTACTTGAAATACAGCCTTTTGCAACAAATGTACTGTTTTTGGGAAGAAGTTATATAGAGAGTGATCGATTTTGAGTTACAGATTTGTATTAACCATTTAGGAACTGTTCAAGAATAATTTATTTGATGTTATAGGATTTATTTGAAAGAATTAAAATAATAATTTGATGTCTATCCTTTTATTGTCCATCGGTCAATGTTTAGAAAAGTAAATAGTAATGAGTATTTAACTACTTTTCAGACAGAGTAATAAGTACAGTAATCTAATTCCAATGTAGAAGATGTAATTAGTAGTTAGTAATTAATTACTTTTTTTGAAGTAACTTACCCAACACTGTTCTGAACAGTGGTATAAATCAAAATTACAATACTAAATTAGACAAAACACTATTACACAACAAATAAATGATTCAACACAACAATTCAGACAGTCTAAAAAGGAAATCTAAAGACAGTATTTGAACATATACAGTAATAGCAAAGTATCAAATGCACACTGGTACACTACTCTGGGAATCTACTCACCTCTGGGAAGCAATAGAGACACTTTTAAACTTTAATCAGGACTTTGAGGTGGACAGAAGTAATTTGTTTTGAGGATTTAATCTGCCTGGAGGTTTAAATGAAGGTTAAGGAGGATGGATATTTAAAGTGGTGCCAAACATTTTAGAGTTCTAAAGACAAATCAACTGAAATCTACACTGAACTGATAGCCAGTAAAGATAGGCCAGAATTAGGGAAATATTTTCCCTCTTGGTTATTTCCAGTCAAGAGCCAATAGCAGCTGCATGTTTGACTGTCTACAGGCCACAGTGAGATGAATGACAGATTCCCATTTGCAGAAATCATTAAATGAAATCAAAGTATTTCATTTAGCAATAGCCCTGAGCTGAAAGAATCTTCTTTTACCACCACACTTATTTGTCATATTTTAAAGCTGAATCAAAGACAAACACAAAGATAACACAGGTTTGTATAAATGTGTTCATTTGATGGCCGAGTCTTGTTCACTGATAAAGACAGGGCCAAATAAAATATTAGTGTCAGTAGTTTTTAGCCAAGGAATATTACTGTAAAAAGATAAGTATTCAGAGTTTCAGTGAAAGATACAACTGTGCACTATTATTGGGGCAGTGATGGCTCAGTGGTTAAGGCTCTGGATTACTGATCAGAAGGTTGGGGGTTCAAGCCCAAGCACCACCAAGATACCACTGTTGGGCCCTTGAGCAAGGCCCTTGACCCTGTCTGCTCCAGGGGTGCTGTATCATGGCTGACCCTGCACTCTGGCCCCAGCTTGGCTGGGATATGTGAAAAAAAAGAACTTCACTGTATATGTATAATATGTGATAAATAAATATAATTAATTATTATGATACAAAAAGTATTATAAATTAGGCCCCTATGCAAGAAAAAAAAAGAAAAGAAATACAGACAGAACATTCTATCTGTAGCTGATACATGCCAAAGTAGAGATTTACAATCATAACAGAAAATGATCCAACTTTAAGGTAGGAAGTAAACCACTTTAGTGCTTGCTTGAGATGATCCAGGAGATTGGAAAATTGGAAATCACTGTCTGGAGCCAACAGTAAATCACTGGAAAGCTTGAGCTGAGTATGCTATGATGTGCGCTGACAGCCCAACACAGTAACAACAACTTGTAATAATTTGTACAAGACAGTGCAATTTTCTCCCCAATTTGGAATGCCCAATTCCCAATGTGCTCTAAGTCCTCATGGTGGTGTAGTGACTCACCTCAATCCAGGTGGCAGAGGACAAATCTCAGTTGCCTCCCCGTCTGAGACTGTCAATCCACACATCTTATCACGTGGCTTGTTGAGCATGTTACCGCAGAGACATAGCGCGTGTGGAGGCTTCAAGCTATTCTCCATGGCATCCATGCACAACTCACCACGCGCCCCACCGAGAGCGACAACCACATTATAGTGACCACGAGGAGGTTACCCCATGTGACTATATCCTCCCTAGCAACCGGGCCAATTTGGTTGCTTAGGAGACCTGGCTGGAGTCACTCAGCACGCCCTGGATTCAAACTCACAACTCCAGGGGTGGTAGTCAGCGTCTTTACTTGCTGAGTTACCCATGTCCCCAAGACGGTGCATTATTAATACGACTTGGCTTGTACGAAAAGGTACATCTTTTACTCTCATAGAGACCAACCAATCAACAAGCAGAATTACAAATTGAAACAATAAAAACATCTAATGTTAGCTTGCATCCTATCCAAGACTTTTTTTGGAAAGGAAAGGTCAGTGAACAAATTTGTATTTCTCATTTCATTCATTTTTGCACAACAAATAACCGATGTGTGTCAATAACCTGAAAAATTCTTCCCTTGTCCAGCCCACTCATTTCCTGTGTTGGGGGTAACGTGCTAAAAGTAATGTGCATTACGTAATCAGATTAATTTTTTCGAGTAACGAGTAAAGTAACGCAATATTTTTTATTTTTGACCATAATATCGCAATTATTTTTTAAAATAAGTAACGCGTTGCTTTTGTACACCTCTCCTTTCCACATATTGTGATAAATCAGGAGTAAAAGTGTGCAAACTTTTAGGAGGGGCATGATGGGCATTGTAGTTCTAGAGAGTGGGAGGCTTACTAGAGATGTTCAGTGAAGTTGTAATATGTGTGTGCATGAAGGGTATTGTAGTTCTATAGAGTATGAGCCATGCTTATCAGCGATGGGCAGAGCACAACAAGTCTTCTTTTAGCCCACCCTGAGATTTATGTTTTAAAAATGGCAAAATATTACTGGTAAAGGAATATAAATCTGAACGCTTCAGTGGAATCCAGTTGTACTCATCATTTGCAGCGGTGGATTTTTTTGTGCCCTGGAGCTTAAATGAGCAGCTGTCATAAACATTGCCGTTGTCATGACAGTCACAGCAAGAGTTATGAAATGTGTTCTCATATGGCAACATTTTGTCAAAAATTTAACATTCGGGTAAGTGTAACTTCTCATGATTGATTCATGTAGGCTGCATTTAAAACTGTATAAACACATTTTCTTGGTATAATATAGCACAGGCAGAAGCCGGAGAAGTGATTATATAGATACATACAACGTGGAATGATCGCTGACTGTTTGTGCATCTGAATTGCTTTGTTTTAAATGCCCGTAACTACTTCTCTAGGATCAGTTTACATCCAAACTTCTCTGTGTCAAAGCATTTAACATTCAACATTCAGTTGTTAAACGCGATTGATTCATGTGTAAATACACGCTGCATTCAAAAAGTCAGTAAACGCTTTTAGGCAGAAGGAGTATAAGACTAGTCTTCCACTGGCTACGGCGTGATATACAGGGTGAAATGCTCGCTCAGTTCACTGACTTATGCAGCCGAACTGCTCTGTGTTAGAGCTCCCTGTAACTGGGAGAATGGGATGAGAAAAGCTGTCTCTGGATCGCAACTGCAAGCAACGACATCGATTGTGTATGCAGAGAAAATTTCTCAATTTCTTAAAATATTCGACATTTTTGTTCCATAATAAACAAGTAATTTGATTCGTGGAACATAAAAGTTTTGAAGACATTTTGGTAGCATTAAAAACGATTCCATTCAAGTTGTATCAACATCAACATGTTTGCAGTTGTATGCGATCAACCAGTGGCATCTGTACACACTGTGGATCAGCTCAAAACAATTGTGCACTGAGATGACTTAAATGAAAAATATTCATTTATTCATCAGACTTATTCCTTGAACATGTTAGGTTGGCATTCCCCACTGAATCTTATCCTGACTTCTGAAAAACATCTCAAGTTGACTCTGGCATTGTCGATGGGCACCGCACATTATGACATATATGATGCAGGTTCAAGTGTTGGACTTTGCTGCTTTAGGTAAGACTAGGTTATTTTTCATTATTCATATTGGCTAACATGTCGATGGAAAAACAAATCATGCATATTCCAGTTATTGAGCCTTTATTATAAATATGACATGAAGACCTACTGATTGTAGACTTTATAAATATATGTTTGTTTAGTATGTTGTTTTGACATGAATATTGTACAGTATCACTTGTATTTGTATTGAATACACAGCAGAAGAGAGAGTGGCGGTGAGAAAAAATAACGCAAAAGTAACGTAACGCTTTACTTTCCCTAAAAAGTAACTTTTTAGAATTTATTTAGTTACTTTTTTAAGGAGTAACGCAATATTCTATCAAGTTACTTTTAAAAGTAATGTTACCCAACACTGCTAATTTCTAAACCTCATTATACCTGTGGTAGCTAACTCAAAAGTTATTTTAATATTATTTGAATCATTGTAAGGTTTAAGGTTTGGCTAAGGGGCTAGACTATATGGTTAGGTTTAGGTTTGGTTTAGGGGTTACACTTAGGAAAAAAAGTAGTGACATCCTTTATTGGTTCGTTTATTTTTCTCTATGGGAGTAAAGGTCGTACGTTTTTGTATGAGCCAATTTGTACGATTATTAAGACTTCTAATGAGATTGGATTAGACAGTCAGTTGAAATTTCCATAATATGTTGTTTTCTTTCTCACTGATGGACCTCTAGACCTTTAGACAGACCAAATAAGGTGACACTTTGGGAGAAACATGTCTTTTGTACAAACTTGGCCCAAAAGTCAAGCCCACCCTTCTTACTGAGACCTCACTGTTGTTTTTCCAAGGATGATTGCTGTGTCGGAGCCAGCAGGATTATTTGAGCTGGGTGAGAGTGATGTAATACACCTGTAATAAACTCATGTCCATTAAAAACCTTCTGTCCAAACATCACATGCTGTACTTGTCAAAGCTGCCAAAGCAAGGAAAAAAATGGATGGTAGTGAAGAAAACTACCTGTACAGCACTGATGTTTGCTTGAGAGAGGCCTACAATAATCCAGATTGCATGTGTCATGAGTTTAGTGAAGTTCCTGGGAAAATAAAAGCCTGGCAGATTTGAGCTGTCAGAGAGTGTGGCCCAGATCATCATCCAACTTCAGTGTAAATAAACAGCAATTAAATAACCTGATTAATCCCACTTAAATTGGTTATAAATTACAAAATAAAATAAAATTAATAAAAAATAAAATAAAAAACAATAATAAATAATAAACAATAAATAATATATTATAAAATAAATGTAATTCTTTATAAAACATTTGGATTCTCACATGTTAGGGCGTCATGTTTGAACTTTTACACTATTACAAATACATGTCATTTTTTCCAACATTTGCTCATCTGAAACACAATATTGGTTGTTTATATCAGGCAAACAATGGCACTGAGCACATGCACATATTTTAGAGAGCTGTTAGCTGTAAATAGAATATAGGTCACTCTGACATTTTGTTTTAAAGCCAGTATAACACAACAAAGGAATAACGTGACTAAAGTCTTAAATAGTTAAAGTGACATGTAAATGAATATCTCCCTCAGTTTGAAGATGCCTATGTAATGTATACAACCCAAACAAAATGTGCTGCCATCCAAATAAATAGCTTTTGGCTGTGTACCAACTCATTGCAATGGGGTATTAATGTGTATGGTGAATATTTAAAATCTTCCCATCTTCTCATGAGATGTTTCTGTCAACACAGTGATCGGAAACACAACAACTTTTATTGGTTTTCTAACAAGTCTCAACTTCTCTGCCGTGACATATCCAAGCAGAAGATAAGTACTGTCTATTACATATGTCTATTACAGTAAATACGTTGTAAATCCTATTATTATCTTCCTGAATTTTGTTGACATGTTTCAACTCTATAGATACTTTTATCACAGAACTGCTGCAGCAGGTAAAAACTGTGCAAGTCCCAGAGGAGTGGATTTTTGCTCAGGCAGAAGAAGCAGGCACCTTCCTTTAAACTCAGGGCTCAACCTTGGCTGGGAAGTTGAACTGGTAATGGGCAGCCAACCAAGCATCTTAGCAACTGCCATTGACCTGCTGCGGAAACTATGTGTGAATGAGGCACAAGTCCTGAGACAAGTTTGCACCCAGGGTATAGGGCCATTTTTTCATGGGCCATAATAGTGGCTTTGTGCACACATTATCTGCTAGCCTGGAGCACCCTACTTGGGATGAGAAGCACGGGAGACAAAGCAGATGCCTGCTGGTGTAATTGCATCAACAGCGGCATACCATAATCCACCAGAGCTCTTGTGTAATGGAAGACATGACAAGGATAATTATTTTTCTTTGGAAAGTGATATTCCCACTTGAAAACACTTGAGCCTGTTTTAAGGGATAGGAAATAAGGCAGAATGTAAGCCTCAGTCACCATTCACTTTCACTGCATCTTTTTCCAGCCTGACCTCCTGAAAATAATGAGACTGTGGGGACGTTTTTGCAAAATGATTTTACGTGGTTCCTTATACGCATCAGCATTTCAGAGGTGAAATGTCCACTGTGTGGTGCTAAAATCGAGTTCTACCAAACAGTAAGAGTAATGCTCTATTAAGTTTTAAATCAACAAAACCAACCTCCCTACCCTAAACCTTAAACCTAAACCTAACCGATAGTGTCATAAAAAGCTAATTTGACATGAAAAATGTAATTGCTAAAGCAACCACATTATTTTGTGGTGCTTCTACATTGCAAAAATGTAGGTATGGTAACGTGAGTCTATGAGACCAGGTTGTCTTTTTCCCACACAATGAATAACAATGGTGACTGAAGCTGTCAGTCCCCAACATTTTGCTTAACACCTCCTTTTGTGTCATATAGGTTTATGACATGACTCATGAGGGTACTGTAAATGATTACAAAGTTTTTGGGTGAACTAACTCTTTAAAAGTCAGCCCTCTTTACCCTCTGGGTTGGTTATGAACAGCACTAATCACCATGAGGCATCTTTTAAAACATTAAAAGACACTGTTCAACATCCACTGACAAATCAGCCCCCTTCTCTGTGTAATCCATGTTGGGTTATGACAGAAAAATGAGATAAATCCAAGACAATGGTCCTATTGTACTGATTGAGGAGGCGGTGGCATATTCTGAGTCACAAATCATCCCGGTTATTACGTGCAGAGGCGCATGACATGGTTACAATATGAATAATAAACGGCACATTTGAATAGTGACATTGGAAACTCTTCTAGAACAAACTTCTGAATTAACTTACTGTGGCTTTCCACTAGAAAATGATGGCAGATGCTAGTATTTTGACCGAACAAGTTCTGGTCATTATACTCTAAATCACTGAATAGAATGTGAGATATTCACTGGAGCTTTAGTAGCTTCTAGATAACTCCTTGAAATCCTCTTAGTGATGACATCAGGATTCATTTGCACGTGGTTATGGGAAATGTGCAGAGGTTCTTATTTTCTGAATCAAGAAAAACAAACAAACAAATAAAGCTTCACCACAGCTTGGTAACTGAAACACAATGCCATAAGGGGGAGAGATCACGGAGGAGAAACACAACTGATAGACTGTTGAGATTTCTAGTTTTGAAGATCTGTTCTTAATCTGTATGTCTCTTGGGAGAACAATGCAAAACAGAGATATTTCATAAGTCACTTCAAGCATCATTGTTCTAAAGAGACAGTGCGTCACAGCTTGCCGGAAGCCGTTAACCCAGTCAACCCACATATTTGATAAAGTAGCATAACATATTGGCAATTTCATTGCAAAAAAAATAATAATATATTTTTCTTCTATTCTGTTACCATTAGGGAAAGCATGCATTAAAGGGGTAGTTCATCCAGAATGAAAATTCTGCTGTCATTTACTCACATAATTTACTTATGTTGTCATCAAAAAGGAGAGTTTAGGCAGAATGTTAGCTTCAGTCACCATTCACTTTCATTGCTTTTTCCATACAATGACAGTGATTGGCGACTGAGGCTAACATTCTTCCTTACATCTCCTTTTGTGTTCGACACTGTAAAATTGTTTTGTAATATTAACGGAAAAAGAATGTAAAAATGCTACAGTGAAAACCTGTTAATTGGTTAACTGGTAGCATATACAGTGAAAAATGATATCGATTTGTATACTCAAAACATGTAATTTAACATTAAATAAAAAATAAAAAAACTTTTTTAGAAGTAAAAAGTTTGATTTATCTTATATTCAGCAGTGAAATATTATATTATGTTTTAAGTTGTTTAGTTAATGTTTATTGCAATATTTTAGTGTCATCTACACACACTCACCGTATGATGTTTTGTGTTTATGAGGGTGACTCTGTGCAGCATCTTCTGTACATGATTATTACCAGTGCTCCTGAAAAGGTCTCTCTTGATGACCTTAGTCATCATGTGACTTTCTGTTGTTACATTGATTAACAAATCATTTTAAAGTACAAAGCAGATTTATTGTAGTTTCAGTTGGTTGGTAAATTAAAATTGTATAATTTGATGATATATACGGCCGTGAACTGTAAAATATACAATCAATCATTCAATTGAAAATATACAACACCACAATGATGTCCCGTAATGCCTGAAACATGGTCACTGTATTTTTACAGTGAATTTCTGCCAACCACAGCTAGCAGTTTTTGTACCATCAATTTTCTTCAGTGCATGTAAAAAAAAAAGACTTGTGGGTTTGAAAGAACATGAGGGTGAGTAAATGATAACAGACATTTTATTTTGGGTGAACTATCACTTTAGGAGTATCAAACAAAGTTAGGTTTTTATTACGTTAGAAAATATAAATAAAATAAAAAATCCTTTAAAACACCAGTTCAGAAATTTCCAATGAAAAGGGATAAATGATGTCTCTGCAAACATATACCATGTGCGGTAAATCACTCAGAAGGTAAAAATAGGACTCGCCACACCTTTAATCAACCCATGTTTCCACGCATCATCACAACACAAACAGAGCAGACCACATTTTTCCCTGGTGGAGATTATGTTACATCAGCAGGGAAAGGGCATTGTTCCCTGAGTCTTTGGCAAATCACACTAAAATGTCCATCAGTGAGAGGAACAGGTGGAAAAATCACAAATGACAAGGCAGGTTTGACACAGAAAGTTTCCCCATCCATCTACCAGAAGGTCTTTTGTATTGACGCCATTTTTCGGAGATGAATCATACATGATAATTCTCATAAAATCCTCAAAAGAGACTCCCAGGACAATAAGTGTCATCAAGAATCCTCTGGAATGTTATGTAACCAAGCATGATGTATCAGAAAAGGTACTGCAAACAGGAACAATATGCCTCAATTTCCACAAATGTAATTTTTCTACATACACAGGATGTTTTGTTTGCTGTTAGATACAATTCTGACAGTAAAGATATGGGAATGAGGTCCTATGGTACAGCAGAGGTCTGTCCATCTGACCATGTGTGTTAGGGTGAGGCTGGTGGCAGGGTGTCTATACCCTCTTGCACACAGCAAGGGAGGCTCACACAAAGGTGCCAGCCTCAGCAGGAGGCTAATTACTGTCTCTTTGCCCAGCATGGCAGGGGGTGTGAAAGAAATGTGCCTCCAGAGGCACTGCAGAAAGTAGAGCAGCGGAGATGGAATGGCTGTCCTCTCAAGCATGGGAACCTGATTCACATGTACACGCATAGGCCTCTCTCCAATCTAAAAGGTCCCCTAGAGGCCCATATCATTTACAAACACATGCATCCTCCTAAAATTCTCTATATCTTGCTGCTTTAATATGCCATCATTGCACCCTTGTGCAACATTTATATTGTGGAGAATTCAGGTGAATCATGTTTTCCGCAGTTTTGTGGATTCAATCCGTTACACTGGAATTACAAAGCAAACATGGTAATGGCACATTTGGTCAGCCGATAACCATTTGAGTCCGCTGACATTAGTTTGTATACTTCTTAGGAAGTCAAATTGTGCCTCTGGTGTGAGTTCTGTAGGCCTAAGATAAATGTAAAGCGGTGAGCAAATCTTTACCATCACCGCTTTCATTGCACCTAAAAGTGACACAAACTTACTAGTAGTTTTTACTAACTAGTTTTAAACATGTTGCTTTTAAGTTGCTAGGCTGTTCTGGGCCATTGCTAGGTGTTTGACTTCAAAAGAGCCCAACCCCGTGTCTCTATGATATTCTGGTCCCTAGATATGGCTCAAGTCCCTCCTTCAATGTAAGTCTATGGTGGTTTTTTTTTGGTGCCAGTTTTGTTGTCTACCAGGAGATTATCATAAGTCTTATTTCTTAAAATAGTAATAGCACAGCTCCCCATTACAAACCGCACAATTTTAGGTATTATTCATTGACATAAATGCTACAGAAGAGTTACAAGCTGAAGTTTAATACTTAGGGATAGGGACCCTAACTCTAAGTATTTGTTTGCGTATGAGCAATAGTAATAGTGATGCCTGTCTTAATATGCCTGGGGATGCCTGGGAATATGAAAATAAATTAATAAATATCAAAGGGAATATCCCTTTAGTTTGGCTTAATTGACAGCATTTGTGGCATAATGTTGATTACCACAACATTTTTTTGACTCTTCCCTCCATTTCTTAAAAAAAAAGAAAAGAAGCAAAACTCGAGGTTACAGTGAGGCACTTATGACCCCCACAGTGAATGGGGCCAATTATCTGGAGGGTTTAAAGCAGAAATGTGAAACTTATTATTTTATAAAACCACTTACATTAATTCTTCTGTTAAAACCTGTGTATTTTTTTATTTTTTTTGAGCTGTAAATTATCATCACGCTCAAATCATGTTAACACACATATTGTTTACGTCTTGTGGCTATACTTTTGAAACAGTGAGCTTTTTAATGTTTACAGACTGGTCACATTCACTTTTATTGTAAGTGTCTCACTGTCACCCAGATTTCTGAAAGAAAAGGACAGACAAGTTCAAATTAATTGCTGTCGATTGAGCTTACTGTAACTTGCATTGAACCTGGAATATTCCTTTAACAAGCAGCAGTAATTATCACATATTTGCAATAAATAAATAAATAAAAAACCTAAAATTCTATCAACAAAAATCATCCTAATCAAGGTCAAGGGGTGTCATTGCTGTTGCCATGTGATTGGAAGGTTGTGTTGTGCAGTAAAACAGTTGCACAACATGCCGTGCAAAAGAGACTGTGAGTCAGGATGCTTTAGAAAGTATTTGTGCCAGCGGTGAATGAGAGGTTGGAATGTTAATTTTTTTTTGTGAATGGTGTGCTGAATATTGTGTGAAAAACACTGGGTAGGGCTGTTGTGTACCCTTAGACAACGCCCCCACCAACTGGAGCTCAGCAGTATTGGCAAAATACTTCCTCTCTTTGCTTTCAGGTACTTTAGGTGTAGGGATCTAATAATGAATGACCATTATTCAGTGGTGCTTACTAAAGCAAGCATCACTATTTCTATTGCTCATACTTAGGGACAGGGATTTAAACAAACCTCTAAACATCAGTACTGCACTCTGGCATATCACTTGATGCACTGTTTGTGTTATGGACATGAATGATACCTAAAATAATGTGCTAAATAAAGGAGAGATGAAGTAAAGGAGAGATGTGCTATTAAGTTTCTAAGCAATCATACATACAATATTTGTCTGAAAGATGACAAAATGGGCAAACCCAAAGGTGGACTCTTTTCACTTGGGCCAGTAAGCAGCCACCCAGAACAGCCTAGCAACCATATAGCAAAACACTATAAAATAATAACACCTTAGTAACCACGTGGCAGTGCCCTGGAAACCACCCACATCTCCCTTGTGGCGGCAACTTATGCATGGTCAAGCATCACTTACTTAAAAAAAAGAAAAAATGTAAGGCTGCAGGACAGGTTAAGATAATATCTCAGTGAGTGTGAAATATCTGGAGAGTAAATAGATAATTAGTGCTTTACTCTGATAATCTCTGCAAGCATCTATGATTCAAAAACTCTCTGTGGGTGTAAAAAGAAGAACAGTTATGTCTGCCCTACCCATGAACTGAGATTTGTTGCACATCATTAGAGGCAGAGGCCAGTCTGGCACTGGAAAGACTGACATTTACTGCAGTACCTTATCATGACTGGAACATTCCTTCTTGGCTTCAACATATGTGCTGGCTGGTTAGGGGCTGTCCATTTACAAGGATCAAGGACAAGGTATTGCCCATCAATCCAAACCTAGATTGCTTTGAATAGACTGTAAAACTGGTTTCAAACTGGTTAGCAATGAGATTTGTAATGAGAAGCGTCTCCTTACACATGTTCTGGAGCATCTGTTATTTTTCAGGGTTCTGGTGTACATCAAACCCATACCATTCTATTCTTGCATGAAATAATACAGTTTCAATGTAAAACAGTGGTTACAGTGCACTGAATTACATGCAGAGCGGTGTAGTTAAAAGGAGAGTTTATATGCTGTAGCAGGTTCCAAGAAATCCAATATCAACAGACGCATTCCAAGACAAACATGTTAAATGTTGAGTATTATCACATCATATCTTATCTCATCTGGAATATCCTGTTTCAAAGACCACCTAAATGCAATCACAGTGTAATGCTTGCTACATTCCCAATGCTTTCTCTTCCTTTCATATCTCCTCTCATGTCAGTGTTCTCTTCAGACAACACACAGCTGTCACTGCACATTCAGCCATGACCATGAAACATGTCCGATTATGCCCGAGGCTGTTGTAGATAAATTTTTCTGTGCTGTATGCCCAACGCATTTTCATGAAATTAGCCTTAGTCTGTTACACTCCCTGACCATTCTCAGTGATTTACCATCAAATGTCTGGCAGACTTGCTGGACAAAGTTTATATAAAAAAATAAATAACATGATTTGTAGTGTTTAAAAAAAAAAAAAGAAAATCTCCAGAGGAATGTAGGGCAAATGAGGAGCCACAGGAAGAGATCAAAGAGTTATGCAATCTGACTCTGTGATGATAAAACCATGGAAAAGACCCAAACCAGCTGTTATACTCTCCCAAAGTGATCATCAGCTGCTGTGTCCTCACAAGTTCAGCACTGCAATCATAACTGATAAATGGCCCCACAGTGACCAAAATCTGAACCAGAATTGAATTGAGGCCAAGAATTTTGGCACTTAAATCCATATCTTGCTCCCAAGGTCACAATTTACATAGCCTACATGTACAGTGAACCTACAAGAACTTATGGAAAAAGAGGAAGCACATTGTATATTATAAAACACATTGTATATACTGTATATTGCAGAGTATTGTTTTGGCAATTGTATGATGTACAGTACATGCCATTTGGAACCTGCAACAGAATGAAAATAAATAAAAGAAAAATATCCAACATAAAAAGCTAAATATATACAAAGAATTCAATTACATAGATCATATGGAGTTTCATAACAAAGTTCTGGAGGAGCATGTTCATTTAATCCAACCAATCACATCACCAGAGTTAGCGTATATAAACAGCTGCTTACATCCATGCTGCGACAATTCCTCCAGCATTTGGCTCCACCCACTTACACACAACAGATCCATGCGACAGTTTTGGATGACACACTACTCTGCGCAAAGCATTTGCCCTCATCAGATAAGCTCTTCCACCGCAGTCGTTACGTTATTCACCAAGCTGCCGCAGCAGCCACTATTCATATTTCGTGGCAACGCTGGCTGCCAATTTAACCGTTCTTTTTGCACTGTCTTTCTTTTATTCTCATCTTTCCTCACCGAAGCAGACCTGGCATTTAGGCTGCCTCCTCACAGGCCACTGCTTCGCTATAAACATGTCATACATCCCCCTATGGCTGTACACAGGTCCTCTCATCCTATTTTTCCACCCGGAGCGGTCCATATAGTGTGAGGCTGCCTCCGCGAATGGGCGCTGCTCCGGCTTCATGACACTTGAGCTCTATTACAGCTTTAATTTAAAAAGATTAACAATTTTATTGTTCTCCCTTCAAAGTGCCCTTCAGAGTGTGATTTTTTCCCATTTGGAACACAGGGGCAATCATGCAAAAGCGAACTTCCTTTCAAGCGACCACTCTAATTTCAAACATATTTCCAAATCAGTGCAGACATTTTAGCGTGAGCTCGCTGCCGCAGCAGCATCCCCACTGACCATGCTACAGCTCACTACGAACAGACATGAGCCAAGTTCGTGCTCCGCGTCACAACTCGTTCATGAATCATTCCACAAACGTGTCTCGCCTCCTCGCAGCATTCGAGCTCTGATAACTATGAAGCAAGCGCTTCTACAAACTTCTATTCATCTCTAGACTATAACATGACTTTCTCTCCTCCTGCCCAGGACAAATGTTTCACGCAGGTGAAACCAATCCATCATTTTAATTTTACAGACATGTCTTCTCTACTTTTGCCCAAATCTTTGGATTACAAACTCTTAACAAGCTTGACCATAGAACCTATCACCTCTACCTATCCTGTAGCTTTCAGTTTTCTATCCCCCATGCAGACCCTAGCGTGAGGCTGCCTCAGCAAGCGGCAACTGATTGTTCTATCATCTGTGGCACTTCTGCCCATCTCACACACAGGAAAGCCTGCATTATCAGGTCAAGTCTCGAGCCTCAAGCCCTCCTTCAGGGACAGCAAACCTTACACGTTTACACTATCCTCATGGCATGATTACATTAACTTGCGAACTGCTGAAATGGAGTTTCATAACAAAGCTCGGGAGGAGCATGTTAATTTAATCTGACCAATCACATCACCAGAGTAAGCCTATATAAACAGCTGCTTACATCCATGCTGCGATGATTCCTCCAGTATCCCTCCACCACCCAAACTCCTCCCATCAATTAATTAATAACATATCATATATAAACAGCTGCTTACATCCATGCTGCGACGAGTCCTCCAGCATCCCTCCACCATCCAAACTCCTCCCATCTATTCATTAATAACTCAACAAGTTCAGGTGGGGTTTTCGAGCTCGAGTCAAGTCTTGAGCCACGAGTCCTCCTCCAGGGACAGTGAGCCAAACACGTTTACACTATCCTCATAGTAGGATTACATTAACTTGCAAACTACTAAAACAGTTTATGAGTTTTAGAGACCACATGAAATCAAAATGAAAGTTTTGTTACTTTTAGCCCATGTCCATTAGCTTTAAGCTCTAAACATCAACAAAATTTTCTTTCAGCAGATATACGCATTAAAAAAATATGCAATCTCTCTCACAGTAAAATTTTTGATGTCACAAAGAAGCTGAGAAATCAAATGCTTTCTAGAACAAGAACACACTCTACCCCTACATCTGTTTAGCGTGCCTGTCTGTGTTCAACATGATCACACGGGAAGTTGGCATGTTGTTTCTGAGAGTTCTAATAATGTACAATCTGCCAAATTATGCCGACTCACTAAAAAGCGGCATCTCCTATCAGACATTTTTAATTGGCTCCAGCATGTTTACCTTCCCTTGTGGTGTGACCGGAAGTGCGTTTCTTCAGCAGTGTGGGAGATCCGTGTTTGGATCCCAGGTTGAAACCATGAAGAAATCACATTCACATTATCAGTGTGGAGTGCGATTTGGAGGTTGTATTTTTCCCTCTAACATTTTTACTCCACTAATGGTTAGGTTTAGGTTTGGGGTTTGGGTTGGGGTGGGTACAGTTTTTTTTTTAAATAAGCATTCCTCTTCACTGCCTGTACAGCTGAGAAAAAAAAATCGCTTCACAACTCACTTTTGGTGCCCCTCTGTGGATATTACACCTGGGAAATGGAGCTCACACGTGCCCATATGCCCAATCACCCTTGCTGCTTTGGTCACTGGTGGCAGAGTTTCGAATTTATGTAAGTACAGACCAATTTTAGCTATAGAAATGTCAACCTACTATTTCCTGTTTCATTGTGAGATCAGTCTGTGTTCTAGTCGCTGATGATGATGCCTTCACAGGGCACTTCGAACGAAGCTCAGTCCATGCTGTAGGGATGTTCCAGACAGAATTTCCAATAAGAATCACTTAAAAAGTGAGAAATAACCATTATCACTCTTCAGGCCTTTGAAGCTCTCACAGTGGAGAGTAACTGTCTTCGAAGGGAATAAGGCATAGGAATTATCACTTTTGAATCGAAGCAGGAATTAGATGCCACAAAAGTGGCTGGAGTTTATTCTTATTTTCCCCCCTTTTTTTTCTCCCCAATTTGGAATGCCCAATTCCCAATGCACTCTAAGTCCTCGTGGTGGCATAGTGACTCGCCTCAATCCAGGTGGCGGAGGACGAATCTCAGTTTCCTCCGCATCTGAGACTGTCAACCCGCGCATCTTATCACATGGCTTGTTGAGTGCGTTACCGCAGAGACATAGCACGTGTGGAGGCTTCACGTCATCCACAAATCACCACGTGCCCCACCGAGAGCGAACCACATTATAACGACCACGAGGAGGTTACCCCATATGACTCTACCCTCCCAAGCAACCGGGCCAATTTGTTTGCTTAGGAGACCTGGCTTGAGTCACTCAGCACGCCCTGGGATTCGAACTCGCGAACTCCAGAGGTGGTAGTCAGCATGTTTACTCGCTGAGCTACTCGGGCACCTGTTTATTCATATTTTAATGCAAGCGTATTTCAGAAGTTTTTTGGGATGTACAGCATGTGTATTAAATTGAGGGCCAGTTGAATATGTTTGTACTACCACCTAGTGGCAATGTAACAGTATAACATCCTTATTAGGATTTTTGATTAGGCAGTCAGTCACTTACCTATAACTAGGACCTATCATATGCTAAGGACCCAGTAGTGATGATGCAATTCTGTTGTACCTCATGTGCCATTGCTTTTGATACTGTGGATAATCCCAGTTCATCAAAGATGTTCTTTGCAAATATTGTTAACTGGTATCAGGTGTGCGTGCATCAAATAAACCACACACCTACATACCTTGAAGCTACTCCACTGAATATCTACATTTAACTATCAACCTGTGAAGAATAAAGAAGGTTCATTTTTCTATAAAGAGTGGTCTGTGAGTGGTGCACTAATATATCTCCTCTTCAATCGGACATAAATAATTTGTTCTAACCGGACATTCTCTGGTGGTGGCAAACTGATAGTAATCAGCACCTAAGTCAAATCAAATCAAATCAAATCAAATCAAATCACTTTATTGTCACACAGCCATATACACAAGTGCAATGGTGTGTGAAATTCTTGGGTGCAGTTCCGATCAACATAGCAGTCGTGACAGTGATGAGACATAGGTGAGACATATACCAATTTACAATAACATCAAATTAACACAGCACAATTTAAACATCTGATATACACATAATTACACACAACAATATACAAATAATAACATACACTGTACAGTATACAATACGCACAATATAGATACAAATTATTCAATACAAATAAAAAATATATAAAAAAGTATATATAGTAGTATAAATAGAATGTACAGTAGGTTGTATTGTACTGTATTGACATTCAGGCTGTCGGTTGATAGTCAGTTGTTAAGAGAAAATATAATATAATAATAATATAATTTATGACAGTCCGGTGTGAGATATAAGAGTAAGAGTAGTAATAATAATAAAGTGCGGTGCTGATGTATTTTGATCATGGGAGATCAAGAGTTCAAAAGTCTGATTGCTTGGGGGAAGAAGCTATCATGGAGTCGGCTGGTGCGGGTCCTGATGCTGCGATACCGCCTGCCTGATGGTAGCAGTGAGAACAGCCCATGGCTCGGGTGGCTGGAGTCTCTGATGATCCTCCGAGCTTTTTTCACACACCGCCTGGTATATATTTCCTGGAGGGAGGGAAGCTCACCTCCGATGACGTGTCTGGCAGTTCGCACCACCCTTTGCATTGCTTTGCGGTTGTGGGCGGTGCTATTGCCGTACCAGGCGGAGATGCAGCCAGTCAGGATGCTCTCTACAGTGCAGGTGTAGAACCGTGAGGGTGTGGCGGTTCATTCCAAACTCCTCAGCCGTCTCAGGAAGAAGAGGCGCTGATGAGCCTCTTCACAACGACTTCAGTGTGGATGGACCATGTGAGTTCCTCAGTGATGTGGACACCCAGGAACTTGAAGCTGCTGACTCTCTCCACTGGTGCTCCATTGATGGTGATGGGACTGTGTTCTCTGTCTTTTCTTCTGAAGTCCACCACCAGCTCCTTTGTCTTGCTGACATTGAGGGAGAGGTTGTGCTACTGACGCCAGTGTGTCAGAGTGTGCACCTCCTCTCTGTAGGCTGTTTCATGCAGCTAAAGTGCCTTTATAGTATAGCTCAAACACTACAATCTACCACAGCATGAGTAAATGTTCTTTATTCTTTGTTTATTCTTTATGACACACACATGTCCCGATGTTCGATGTTCGACATGTCCCACCACAACTTCACGTTTCAGTAGGAAATACATCAACAGACAAAAGAAAACTTTTAGAAAACGCTTGTCAAATCACTTCACGTTGTGAAGTGCAAGGTGCTCAATGCCTGGTTAAAGTTTTATGGTACATTGGCGGTACAACAAAAATTTTTAAATGGTACAATACAATGGTACATAATTTTGCAAATATCAGAACCACTAGCCAACATACTGTTTATGAAGTGATAGAAATAATTCAAAATATGTAGTTTGCTGCTTTTAACTCATTGAGAAGTAGGGTTGTAGAAGTGAAACATGGCATTACATTTTCTGTTTAATTTCATCAGTAGTCTGATTGTTTATTTGTTGCCTAAGGTATCAATTTAGTATTAATAACAAGGTACTGTACTAGAGCTGGTCTTGTAACAGAGCCAAACTTTTGCCAACCCTAGTAGTATGATGTTGTTCATTTGTTAAGGATGGCTTGATTCAGAATTTCTTCTTTGAAGTTAGAGAAGATGACCAAGGTATGAGGGACTGCTGATGGTCTAAAATGCTTTCTTTTATCAGCAATTCCTAACAGCCTGCATCACTACCAGACCCACATACAAACAAATCATAGCCTAACCACCTAGGGGATAGAAAGAGATAGCAAGTACCTTTTAACCGGACTGTCAATGATGGTTAAAGATAAGGGATGTGTTGCAGGACATGATGGCTGTCTTTGGTATAGAGACCAATTCCTCAATGCCTGGAAGCAAAGGACATGGAAAACTCATTAATACATTTACACCCTGATAAATACCCCCTAAATAAATGCCATCTGGTGGGACAGAAAGAGGTCAGGATGAAGAAAACAGGGAGAGGGGAAAAGATTGGTGTGTTCTCTTAGCATGAGTTTGAAAAGAATACATGATACACGTATAAGACAGATTGCAACTATCACAGAAAACCTCTCAGAATGCAACGGCACATGTATGCCAATTTAAAAAGCTGAAAAAGGTGAGACCTAAAAGTATACGTCAAACAAACAGAGGCCCCATACTGTGTGGCCCTCGCCTCCCTAAATGCACTGCACACTCTTTCTCCTTCCGTTCTACAAGCATTCCTGCCTCTGCCTTGGCCAACATCCTAACAACCAGCAACCAATATAACTTTTTTAACTTTAATCTGCTCTCGTTTGGAGTTCTCGCCTGGCTAATTATCCCATAGCATGGAGTTTATTAGGTGCTTTGTGCCTTCCTGATAAATGCACTTGAGTGGGTTTCAGTGGCTGGGCCAGATGGCTATGCCTCAGAGGTAACGTGGAATCACTGTGCCCCTTTCTCTCCAAATCCAGCTATAGCTCAGAGCAATATCAGAAACACATTCACAGTGTCTCGCACTACACACACATTTACATGCACACAAACATACACATGCATGCAAGCATGCCTGTAAATCTGTTCCTTTCAACACCTGTGGAGAAAGCAGGGCTTTCAGTCTTTCAAACTTATCATTGAGGATTTTAATGAATGCTTGGAAAATATACAAAAAATGTATTGGCATTTGAAATGCTTTAGTGCATCAAGATATTGAGCATGTCTGGAAACGTTCCGTATCAAAGACGATTAATATAACCAGAGGGTTTTTAGCCTCGATGCTGACAGATCAAATACTTGTCCTGACAACTAAAAAAACAAAATAGATTGGGAGTCTGTAACAACAAAACTTTTACTATTGCCTTCTGCACATTTGTATATTAACATTCTGAATATCTGAAAACTAAAGAAAAATTGTAGGTAACTTTTTGCACTCTTTGGGGATTTGTGAAAGTTTGTCTCAGCTAGCACATCAGCTGCACACCACACATGTATTTAATCACATACTTGCACAGTGGGGATAAAAACAGGTAAAGTGGGATGGACAGTTTCTGATTATTTGGCATTGATGTTGTTTTAAATGATTCAAATGTCAAAGTCCCTCACATAATACTATTATAAATAGCAAAAATAAATAAAAATTAAAAATTAAATAATAAAAAATACAAATATAAGGAAAAAGGAAGAAATATTGAATACAAAATGTTGAAATGTTTCCCCAAACAAATAGACCCCATATTACAATTTTACACGGATTAAAATTCCTTGTAAAGTGGAACAGCTCAAGAACATTCAGAACTTCCCCTGTGAAAGTATTTAAAAATAGCTTATTTAAAAATATTTAAAAATAGCTTAATGTGATTTTAAGAAACTCTCAGAAGTCTTTGTCATTGTACTTCACATAGGTTTCATTGCTCTCTATAGAAAGTATGGTGGGTATTTTTAGAACGTCTTAAATGTTTTGTGATATAATTGTGCTATGAAAATCTGTAATAAAGTTCTAAATAACAACAGTAATTTAATTATTTAGTCAGTGTATCATCCAAATTGATTATAATAATGGAAAACGCTCACGCAGCAACTGTTTTTATGGTAACCTCCTCAGGGGAACGTGACCTCTGTTCGTGAGTGTCAGTTTGGCGCCAGGTAAAAATGCATGCTCTCACTGACATGTTATTAACATTTGCGGTTAGCTTGGTTTATACTTTGGAAGAAGCCAAACATTTTCTTCTGGATGAACTAAAGCAACCTAGGCGAACGAAGCGGCGTTTATACTTCAAGCGACGTTGTTTTAAAATTAGTTCATTTAGGGTGATGTCACGGTGTTTAACGTACTGTTCCAGGCTTCCAGCCACAAGTAAAGGCAATAATTCAGGTTTTTCTCTCCGTGGACTGCCGCTTTTAGTGCTGTGTCGCTTCTTTGCTTTATTAAACTTGTCACGGCCCCTTCCACTTTTAAAAACTCCAATCACGGGGCCTGGGTAGCTCAGCGAGTATCGACGCTGACTACCACCCCTGGAGTCGCAAGTTCGAATCCAGGGCATGCTGAGTGACTCCAGCCAGGTCTCCTAAGCAACCAAATTGGCCCAGTTGCTAGGGAGGGTAGAGTCACATGGGGTAACCTCCTCGTGGTCACTATAATACAGTATGTGGTTCTCGCTCTCAGTAGGGCACGTGGAGAGTTGTGCGTGGATGCCACGGAGAATAGCGTGGGCCTCAACACACGCTATGTCTCTGTGGTAACGCACTCAACAAGCCATGTGATAAGATGTGCGGATTGATGGTCTCAGACGCGGAGGCAACTGAGATTCGTCCCCCACCACCCGGATTGAGGCGAGTCACTATGCCACCACGAGGACTTAGAGTGCATTGGGAATTGGGCATTCCAAATTGGGTAGAAAACAAATAAAAAAAAAAATTTAAAAAAAGTGTCACGTCAAAACCACACCCACGAATAGTTTTTTTAACCAATCATCAGCACTCTTCAACGAGCTGAGTTCTCCTAGGTCAAGAATTTTGAGAAGGGTATAGCAGCAGGCATTGCTCCAAAAAGAAGGGCATTCACCTTATTCAGCCCCGCCCCTTATTCGCGCTCCACTCTTCTGAATTTTGTCATCTAACTTCCTGTTTAAATTGAAGATACTAAGAAGAGTCGACCAAAATGGATTACGTGTAGGAGTACAGAAAGTATTTTTCACCAAGAGTTGATGGTGTGAGTCTACAGCAACCCTTTACTACGTAAAAATGCTGGTGAGGTGTTTTTTCTGTCACTCTAAATGTTCATTTTGCAGGTAAATTGGACCTGGCAGATCATGTTCAGACAGCTATGACACACTGCACTTTTTCATAATACAAGCGTTTAATTGTTATACGAATAATTCTCCTTCATTTTTAGGTTTCAGCTTGTGTTAAAATGTGTAGTTGATATGAAATGTCCAACTGTGACAGCTCGTATTATTACAGATGCAAGAAAATTACAATTGTACTTTTTAAAATTAATTTGTCAGCCTACATTTTTATAGAGGCTTAAATGTGATTTAAATTGTTGTAAACGGAATGTAAAATAAAAAACACTTTCATGCATGTGTGTGTGTGTGTGTGTATTAGTATAGTTGCACCCCTTCTCCCGTCCCTTAACTATAATGTGATGGGTGAATGACATGAGAAGATGGTCAGAGGTGTCATACGAGATATTTTTAATGACTTTGAGTTTAATGAGCACAGATGCACACCAGTAGGCTATGTCCACAGCTTGAAGGTAGGATCTTGTGTATTTATGAATGAAGAACTCTTGTTTTAAAATCTCCCCACTCTGCTTCCAGTTGTTATGACATCCGCTGAACACTTTAAATTACTCATGATAGCTTATGACATCTCTAAACAGTAAGCCCACTTCGCTAGCTAATTACACTTTGACATCAACACCATAGATATCTATATAGACCTGATAGAACGGAAGTTCTGAGACACAGTTTTCAAAATGGCTGTGCGCTAGTTTCTCTGGCGCATAAGGTGAATAGTTGCAGGCATTGCTCCAAAAAGGAGCGGTCGCTCCAAACCGCCATTGAAAATATAGGGAGCTCCTTACCTAACCCTTTCCCTAACCTTAACCGTGAGTGGAAGTGACACCTCCTTTTGGAGTTGGCGCAACCCCCTTTTTGAGTAACCACGCCCCCTTTTGGAGATTCCGCCCCCATATAGCCTGCAAATATATCTACTTGCCAGCTTCCACAGAAATTATCTTGGAAAGCTGGTTATGATGCATGCAGGTATCCTGAAGGTTGCATGACAAGTTTTGTTTAGTCAAAGTTGTGCATGCTTTTCAACATGCTGACATGTATTTTTTTCCCCCAGATGTTTAAAAGAGCATAGTGGCTTCTGCAAGGTTACAATGCATTGATCAAAGTACTTAGTTAAAACAATTAAAATTTTCCACACAAATAATTGCTGTATATCTATGTATTTTAGCTAGCAACTTAACTTAACTCACTCAGATCACATGGTTGCTTGTCATATGGGGATACTATCATCCAGTATGACTTGTACTGTGATCTGTAAGCCCTGTGGGTCATGAACCTTGTAAGTCATGATAATTTAGAAGATGCATGTAAAACAAGATCACTTTATTTTCACCTGCACAAATCAGGAATGAACATATACTCAACAAGCACAGAGAGCAAATTACCTTCTTGCACAATATGTTGTTTAAACTTCATGATGCATGTTTTTTCTCAAGTGCACTTGATGGGCTGTCATAAGTTAATAAAACAGGTCTCCTCTCCATGCCAATTCCCTAAGAGAAAAAGTGGAATCAGGCCAACAAATCAAACAGAGCAGAGCCCTGCGGTGGTGACGTGACTGGACCTAACAACCCAAACTGTGTGCCATGTTTTCAAAGTTGTTTTGCGGTTATGTCAGGTAACTTTTGGAATAGAAAAGTCAATCACAGAAAATTAGATGAATTGCAACCCTAAAAGCCTTATTGGACCACACTCTGGAGCACAGATTTAAAACCTGGAAAGATATCTGAATCCCCAGTATCTTAATTCATTACGAGCATGAAATGCAAACACTGTGGAACATGACTCTGCATGTTCGGTCGTTACATCATTAAAACAAATTATTTGAATATTTGTTTAAATAATGTAAACCTGAAATTTGTTTTAGTGTATACTAACATGTACAGTTGCAATTGATGTGGCTTATAGAAATTTGACATTTGAGCCAAAAAAATTTGTTGCAACTAACAAGTGATAATCAAAGAAATGTGTGAGCAATTCTGCTTCTCTCTTTGAGAAAACTTTCTTTTATATCCCTAAAATGAGCCATGACAACCTCTTTTCTTGGTATGTTAGAGCAGCTGGATGGATGCCTGACAGCCAGCTAAAAGGATTAGAGGGTCAATCAGAAAAACGACGAGGGGTAACTAATAATCAGCAAAGGGGATGTGTGCCTCGAGGTCACGCACAAAGAGAGGGTATTGTATCCTTGAGTAAGGGTCATACCTGTTGCCAAACGTTCCTCAGATCTCCTCTAACTACTGACAGCCAGCACCCTACGGCTCAGTCAAGATGATAATGTCAGCAAAAGGTCAGTTGAAGAAAGGGTTGCCCTTTATTCATTAGAGAAAATTAGAGACCTGCATTTTTCAAACACGAACGCAATGTTAAATAGAATTTTTTTAATCAGAATGTTTTTTTTTCTCACACTGATCTATACAATTGTAGCAGATTTAGGCATGGGCGACATGTGCAGTTGCCCAGGGCGTCAACAACTTTGGGGGCATGTTGAAGCGGGTTTTGCCCAAGGCACCATACAACCTAGATCTCCACACTGCAGTGGTCATTAAGACAAATATTCAAGGACCTGAACTCCTGTAATTACATCTAGATGCATTATGCTGTGTCATGTGACATGGATTGAAACCCTTTACTGTGTTAAAGTTCTCATGCATGTGACCTTCAAAAGAAGCAGAATATTTCTAATTAAGTGGATGTTTTCTACACTTCTTTCACCAACAGCTATACAGTTAAGAAAGGTAATGAGAGATGAAGCAGCTATATGTCTTTCAGCAAATACTGTAGTATTTTGGCATTAGGACTGTTAATATCATCAGCCTGTTGGGGATATGTCCACACAGGCTGTGGTGATGGGGGCGTGGTCGTGTGTCTGTCTGCCGGTGAGAGAGAGCGGTAAGGATGGTCACCTGGGTTATCATTATCTCTAACACCTGTTTCTTTTTGTAGTGATGGCGGAGGGAGACAAAAAGGCACTCAGTGGCTAAGTAGTCTCTCTCTCTCTCACTCACTCATACACAAACACAAGCCTTACCGCTCTCTCTCTCCCGCAGACAGACACACGGCCACGCCCCCATCACCACACAGGCTTTTACAGGTATTGTGGTGATGTATGAATGCCTTGATGAATAGATCTGCTCGGTGAGTATTAATGATCTGCTATATTTGGTCAGAGATTTTAAATGGCTTATCTGGTTTGTGCTATACTGCACATAACCATAGTTCAATTCGCCAAAATATAGGCCAAGTAACAAATGTGTGCACAGGGTTTCAAAAGAGAAGATGAGCTTCTTGTGGGCAGAGTAGAAGGCGTCTCTCTCTCTTTCATAGTTAATAGTTACTTATCAGTATTGACACTCAGACCCTATAAGTGCTACATTTCAACTGTCACAATAAGTTTGGAATGTACATTTGTATAATTTGAGTAATTAACTGACTAGGGCTGCAACTAACGATTATTTTGATAATCGACTAATCTAACGATTATTAGAACGATTATTCGACTATTCAGGCGATTATTGCAACGATTAATAAGCTCTAAAACGACTATTCAGCTTGTGCCCCGACTTAAAGGTTGTATTAAACGTGCTTGCTAACAATAAAGAGGACAAAATCTACCTCTAAATGACATTCACTGAATTAAAGGGAAAAAATACTTTTTATTATGTTTAATTCAGTAAAAATTTCACTACAAAAAATCCTATTGTTATCAAGTGTTTTTGTCTTTTTTCTATTTAAAATTGTCTAAAAATCCTTAAAACAAGATACATTTACTTGAGAAGTAACATATAAGATATTTAGACTTGCTTTAAGAGAATGTATCTTAAATATAAGTGTATTTTGTATATAAGTGTATTTTTTCACTTGGTTATACTTCTGTGAGTGCAGTAAAGACAAAATATACTTATATTCAAGATCTGTTCTCTAAAAGCAAGTCTAAATATCTTATATACTGCTTCTCAGGTGAGAAGCAGCATATAAGATAGAGAGATTGTAGAATATATATATATATATATATATATATATATATATATATATATATATATATATATTCTACAATATAGCTGCTGAAGTAAATGTATGTTGTTTTAAAGGAGTTTTAGATATTTATATTGGAAAACAAGCCAAAACAAAAACAAATAAAACATTTATTTTTTTGCAGTGTATAATGGGGCGAAGACTACCCTCTCACCTTTCTGTTCACTTCAATCCATCTTTAACTCACAAAAAAACAAATTCTGTCTTATTAATAAAGCTGTATTTTGCCAATTTTCTTCACGATAAGAAATGCACAGTGACATATATTATGATTCAATAAGTTGCCATCACGTTATAATCTAGCTGCATTAAGCGCGCGCACTCGAGGGATGAGCTTCCCCACAACAGAGTGTACCTCAGCCGGGTGCAGTTTCGATAACATCGACTAATCGTTTCAGCCCTATAACTGACTGAATAGTAGTATCATCCAGTTCCGGTGTGCCTTATACTGTTATAAATCACACATTATAACTGAAAAAAAAGAAATAACTCATGACATTTCTCTTTTAAAGCCCTGTTACATACAAAATATTTAGCAAAAATGTTTAATAATAGCCTTAGCTTATTATTACAGGGGGATATCATGCAAATTCCATACAGAAAGGCCCAGTTGAGCCAGGACTCGAACCCGGGACCTTCTTGCTGTGATGGACAAATACTGTTGACTGATCTTAACTAGTACTGAACCTGGAATATTAATAAGTTAATTTATAATATTAATTTATATGTTGTGACCGATCAGCCACAACATTAAAACCACCTGCCTAATATTGTTTAGGTTGCACTCTTGCGGCCAAAACAGCGCCAACCCGCATCTCAGAATAGCATTCCGAGATGCTATCCTTCTCACCACAATTGTACATTGTGGTTATCTGAGTTACCATAGACTTTGTCAGTTCGAACCAGTCTGGCCATTCTCTATTGACCTCTCTCATCAACAAGGCATTTCCATCCACAGAACTGCTGCTCACTGGATGTTTTTTGTTTTAGGCACCATTCAGAGTAAATTCTAGAGACTGTTGTGCATGAAAATCCCAGGAGATCAGAAGTTACAGAAATACTCAAACCAGCCCGTCTGGCACCAACAATCATGCCACGGTCCAAATCACTGAGATCACATTTTTTCCCCATTCTGATGGATGATGTGAACATTAACTGAAGCTCCTGACCCTTATCTTCATGATTTTATGCACTGCACTGCTGCCACACGATTGGCTGATTAGATAATCACATGGATGATTGTTGGTGCCAGATGTGCTGGTTTGAATATTTCTGTAACTGCTGATCTCTTGGGATTTTCACACAAAACATTTTAGACAGAAACTGCCTAAACGAAATTCCTGGTGCTTTTTCCATAGTTCATTACAGGTTGTGAGAAGGACTGGCTGTTTACAATGGCATCAAATGACCCAATAGATCACATGCTCAAATTGTCTATTATATCACTGTGGGATTTCCTCCTTAAACAAAGAATTCTCCCCATGACCTCTCACTGACTTTGAACACCAACTCAAGTGTTTCATCACTGACCGGGAGCTGTGAATGAATGATGAATTGCCCAGAACAAAGTGCTGTCATCCAGCACAATCAGACTGTTGAAAAGTACTCTCTGCTGACATGTTTACTTTGCAGTCAAGGACGTTACTTCTTCCCAGACCCAAATCTCCAGGAAAATTAAGCTTGCGTTGCACAGTGATGCCCAGGCGTTGTGCGCTGGACTGTGAGATTGACGGACAGCAGGTGGGTTGGTGACTGAGGAGCAGAAAAGGGCAGATGGTGTTCTGTGGGGATGTGATTAGGTGTCTTCACAGCAAACTGTCTGCAGGCAGGTGAGCTTAACTCCGCTGGGACAGCTCGGTCTTACTTGGGTTTCAATTAGAAAACTTTGAGGCCCACTTTCCAAGTTCATGTCCATCAAGACAATTTGTCTGATTGTTTTTCACAAGTACAGTGCATCCGGAAAGTATTCACAGCGCTTCACTTTTTCCACATTTTGTTATGTTATAGCCTTATTCCAAAATTGATTAAATTCATTATTTTCCTCAAAATTCTACAAACAATACCCCATAATTACAATGTGAAAGAAGTTTGTTTGAAATCTTTGCAAATTTATTAAAAAAAAAAAATCAAAAAAAAAAAAAAATCACATGTACATAAGTATTCACAGCCTTTGCCATGACACACAAAATTGAGCTCAGGTGCATCCTGTTTCCACTGATCATCCTTGAGATGTTTCTACAACTTGATTTGGAGTCCACTTGTGATAAATTCAGTTGATTGGACATGATTTGGAAAGGCACACACCTATCTATATAAGGTCCCACAGTTAACAGTGCATGTCAGAGCACAAACCAAGCCATGAAGTCCAAGGAATTGTCTGTAGATCTCTGAGACAGGATTGTATCGAGGCACAGATCTGGGGAAGAGTACATAAAAATTTCTGCAGCATTGAAGGTCCCAATGAGCACAGTGGCCTCCATCATCCGTAAATGGAAGAAGTTTGGAACCACCAGGACTCTTCCTAGAGCTGGCCGCCTGGGCAAACTGAGCGATCGGGGGAGAAGGGCCTTAGTCAGGGAGGTGACCAAGAACCTGATGGTCACTCTGACAGCGCTCCAGCATTTCTTTGTGGAGAGAGGAGAACCTTCCAGAAGAACAACCATCTCTGCAGCACTCCACCAATCAGGCCTGTATGGTAGAGTGGCCAGACAGAAACCACTCCTCAGTAAAAGGCACATGACAGCCCGCCTGGAGGACTCTCAGACCATGAGAAACAAAATTCTCTGGTCTGATGAAACAAAGATTGAACTCTTTGGCCTGAACAGCAAGCGTAATGTCTGGAGGAAACCAGGCACTGCTCGTCACCTGGCCAATACCATCCCTTCAGTGAAGCATGGTGGTGGCAGCATCATGCTGTGGGGATGTTTTTCAGCGGCAGGAACTGGGAGACTAGTCAGGATCGAGGGAAAGATGAATGCAGCAATATACAGAGACATCCTTGATGAAAACCTGCTCCAGAGCGCTCTGGACCTCATACTGGGGCGAAGGTTCATCTTCCAACAGGACAACGACCCTAAGCACACAGCCAAGATAACAAAGGAGTGGCTCCGGGACAACTCTGTAAATGTCCTTGAGTGGCCCAGCCAGAGTCAAGACTTGAACCCGATTGAACATCTCTGGCGAGATCTGAAAATGGCTGGGCACTGACGCTCCCCATCCAACCAGATGGAGCTTGAGAGGTCCTGCAAAGAAGAATGGGAGAAACTGCCCAAAAAATAGGTGTGCCAAGCTTGTAGCATCACACTCAAAAAGACTTGAGGCTGTAATTGGTGCCAAAGGTGCTTCAACAAAGTATTGAGCAAAGGCTGTGAATACTTATGTACATGTGATTTTTTTTCGTTTTTTATTTTTAATAAATTTGCAAAGATTTCAAACAAACTTCTTTCACGTTGTCATTATGGGGTATTGTTTGTAGAATTTTGAGGAAAATAATGAATTTAATCCATTTTGGAATAAGGCTGTAACATAACAAAATGTGGAAAAAGTGAAGCGCTGTGAATACTTTCAGGATGCACTGTAACTCCACACAAGAAGTCTAAATCACTTCCATTTTCGCATTCTTGCAGTCTAAGCAATTTCTAAACCGTCTAAATCTCTCAAGTGGCGGGTCATTCAATCTCATGAACAGATAAAACTGCCCCTTTGAGCAATAATTAATGTGCAATACACAGCTTAGTCTTTTTATATTATTCAATACATCCTACCTCTTCTGCCATTACATTCCCTTGCACTGTATATAACTGATTTGTATTTAGATTTGCACTACGTATGTGTGTGCATATTCATATATATGTATGCG
Source organism: Myxocyprinus asiaticus (assembly GCF_019703515.2). Lineage (NCBI taxonomy): Eukaryota > Metazoa > Chordata > Actinopteri > Cypriniformes > Catostomidae > Myxocyprinus > Myxocyprinus asiaticus. Next base: position 34,713,491 of record NC_059370.1, on the reverse strand, counting down.
TGTGTGTGTGTGTATGTATATGTATGTATATATATGTGTATGTGTGTGTATATACACTACCGGTCAAAAGTTTTGAAACACGTGACTGAAATGTTTCTCATGATATTAAAAATCTTTTGATTTGAAGGCATATGATTAAATGTTTGAAATTCGTTTTGTAGACAAAAATATAATTGTGCCACCATATTAATTTATTTCATTATAAAACTAAAATGTAATAATAAAAAAAAGTTTTTGAAATTGATGACTTGGACCAAATAATAAAGAAAAGCAGCTAATAAGTGCCCAACATAGATGGGAACTCCTTCAATACTGTTTAAAAAGCATCACAGGGTGATACCTCAAGATGTTGGTTCAGAAAATGTCAAGAGTACATGTCTGCAAATTCTAGGTAAAGGGTGACTACTTTGATGTTGCTAAAATATAACACAGTTTTGATTTATTTTGGATTTTGTTTGGTCACAACATAATTCCCATAGTTCCATTTATGTTATTCCATAGTTTTAATGACTTTACTATTATTCTAAAATGTAAAAAAAATAAATAAATAAATAAATAAATAAAAAATTATAATAAAGAATGAGTGTTTCAAAACTTTTGACCAGTAGTGTATGTGTATATATATATATATATATATATATATATATATATATATATATATATATATATATATATATTGTCTATTGTGTATTCTATATATACTTTTTTCTTTTCAATATTTATTTTTTATTCAATTGTAATTATTTTTTAAATGTCTTGTTGCTGTTTTTGTATTGTTGTGTACTGGAAGCTCCTGTCACCATGACAAATTCCTTGTATGTGTAAGCATACTTGGCAATAAAGCTCATTCTGATTCTGATGACCCAAAAATGAGACAGTCATGTTTTAATAGGGTTTCAGATAGAGAAAAACAATGCTAAATGCAAATGCTAAAATGCAACTCACCAAATAATCCTGATTAGGAAAGCAAAATAAACAGCCTTATCAACTTTCATAAGGGTGGAAAAAAAACAAACACTTATTTTGTCAATGATGTGAAAGGCTGTATGTCCAGTCATATTTTATGGTATGTTGCTGCAAATTCATCAGTCACTTGGTAAAAGCTAGACAAATTACACAGATGCCAACAAGGACAGGTGGCATGACATCCCCTCATCGTTGAAAACCATGAACAAAACTATTCAAGCTACAGTAAAAGAAAATAAGACCCATAAGGGTTCATCAGCAAGAAAAACCATGGTTTGTGCCAACCACAATGTGTTTAATTTGCTAAATTATTGGCCAAAGAGAACTTAAAACCATACAAATTTTGTATGATATGCAATTTTGATATGGTGTTGGGTCACCACTTGACGTCTAATGTAAAATCTAGGTCCTGAAGCAAAACAGTTTAGAACAACTAGTCTAAATTACTCTTGTAGCTGGTGGTTGTAAAGAAACAACACAGGAGACAAAAATATATTTTGGGGTTTTATTATGATGGCTGTTTATTAAAAAAGGACAGCGGTTGATGGGGCTGTATTGAAAAAGGGAATACTGCCTTTCCAGGAGACCTGTTCATATAAAAGTCAATCACACGCATTCACATTTTACATTTAACCAAGGTGCGATGTGTATGAATAATTACTGTACCAGCGCTCATGAAAATGTCCAACAATATTTATTTTTATATTTTATGAAGATGTGAATGGTCTTTGCCTGAGCAAAACTAGTTTTCTGGTGGTTGCTAAAGTGTTATATTTGCTTTATACTACAGTATGTGGTAACTAGGATTTTCTGGATAATTTTTCTAATAATTTTCTCACCCTCATTCGATCCAAGATGTGTATGACTTTCTTTTTTTTTTTTCCTTCTGCAGAACACAAACGATTTTCAGAAGAATATTGCTGTTATGTAGGTCAGTTCAATGCAAGTGAATGGTGGCCAGACCTTTGAAGCTCCAAAATGCACATAAATGCAGCATAAGAGTAATCCATAAGACTCCAGTGGTTTCACCAATATCTTCTGAACGGATCCAATTTGCTTTGGGTGACAATAGACCAAAAACTCCTTTTTGGACTATAAATCTTGACATTAGCAGTCTCCTTGGTGATCAGGATTTCAAGCTTGATTACACTTCCTATAGTGCCATCTAGGGCTCTGCGCATGCGTCAAGCACTAGAAAGTGAAATCAAGCTTGAAATCATGATCGTGCCTTGAGATTGCAATGGCAAGTTCTCACCCATAACCAACTGAATCACTTCAGAAGACATGGATTTAACCACTGTAGTAGTATGGATAACTTTATGCTCTCTTAATGTGCTTTTTGTAGCTTGAAATATCTGGCCACCATTCACTTGCATTGAATTGACATACAGAGCTGAAATATTCTTCTAAAAATCAGAATCTGAAAGAAAGTCATACACATCTGGGATGACATGAGGGTAAAAAAAGTAAATGATGAGCACCACCAATCAAATAAACTGCCATGGGTTTAATGAACTGTTCAGTAATTTATGCAATTTACTTGTACTTTTGATACTTGTAAATTTAATATCAGTTACTTTAATACTTTTACTTAAGTCGTTTTCTCATGAGCTACTTTAACTTTTACTTGAGTCCATTTCCATAAAGGTATCTTTACTTTTACTCAAGTATGACATATGGATACTTTATACAACACTGTAAAGTATATTCTGTTTGACAGTGCAAAACGTTCTGGCAGGTAGCTGCCCTGCAATTGGGCACCATCTGTCTGTTATATCAGCAGGATTATAAGCAGCTGTGTGTTGGGAACTTTCTTTCACACAGTGTCATGCTATCTGTCAATGCCATACTGCACTATCACATCCAATGTGGTCAAGATAGCCTCATCTTATGAAAAAATGTCATTTCCTCGGAAAAATGAAAAATATGACAGTTATTTTGAAATTTAACTCAACAATAAGTAAATATCAGAAGAAAAACAGCTAGGAATTTCAGGATGTATGCAAACAGGCCTGGAGTTAGTTCTTGGCACATCTTTAAAAGTATTTCCATTCATTTCCTACAGTACATCTGTGTTTGAACTATGAGGCAATTTCCACCCTTCTTCTGCCTATGCAGCTCTTCCTCATATAACCGCAATGTGTGGCTAATGCGGAGGAATTGTAAGCATTATACTGCCTCAATAATGTGACATGCCCCAACAGTTTACCTCTTCAAACTGTTACTCTTACTTTACTCTTCCACTCACAGGAGGAAGAGCTGCATGTGAGGGAATCAGGGTTAAGAGGCAAGCTACTGAACATAATGACTGTGCACTTGAAAGGATTTGAATGGCATGAAAGAGGCGCAGATCCATCCTTTTGTAAACACAGACTCTCACGGGGACTAGACTTATGGAAAGATTAGCCCCTTCAATAAATAAGTGGATGTATCACGCCGCAAGCGCTCAATGCAGCTGGGTATTACTGCTACATTGTTCTGGGTAATTTGGGATGCTTTCCATTTAATCTGAATGCTATTAAAATCACTCTTTTCCTGTGGATTACTAAGAGAGATAACAGAACTAGTAGGTCATCCTGACCTTCACTTTAACTGTGATTTCCCAGAGCTCTGCATAGAGTGATTTGCAGTTTACCCGTTTTCATTAACCTTGAGAGAAAAGATGTGGATCAAGTTATTCAAAAAGGTCACACATGTTTTGTGGTTGGTGTGCTATGATAAAAACATCTCAGTTCACTAAATGCATAGAAATAGTAATTAAAAACATAAGTATGGAAAGAATCACCTATTGTGGCTCAAGAACATGGCTGTTATTGGAGCCTTCCATTGTATGCTTATCAGACAAGGCCAAACCCTAACCAAAATGATGAATGGTATCCAGGCAAAAACCCCTTAGTGCCTGTATGAGTCATTGACATTAAAAACAAACTACTGTCATCTAGTGGACTACACTACTAAATGCATCTTCTCTTTACACAGATTATAAAGGGCTAGTTCACCCAAAAGAGTGAATTCTGTCATGATTTACTTAAAGTTATTGTTCACCCAAAAATGAATATTCTATCACCATTTACTCACAAAAGAAGATATTATGAAGAATGTTTCTACTGTTTTTGTCCATACAATGAAAGTCAGTGGGGTCTAAAACCACACTGGACCCCACTGACTTTCAGTGTGTGGACAAAAAAAACAAAAAACACTGGGACACTTTCAAAATATCTTCTTTTGTGTTCCACAGAAGAACAAAATCCATACAGGTTTGGAGTGACATGAGGGTGAGTAAATTATGACAGAATATTCATTTTTGGCTGAACTATCCCTTTAAGGATTGGCCTCAGAAACATTACAGTCATCTCAATGGAAATCTGCATGATCCTGCTGGAGGTCCAGCAGCAAAGAATTTCCAACACACTCTCATGGTGAAATCATCAGGATTCGAACGACTTTTCTGAATTTGGCTAATTCGTATGATATCGTGCGACTGCACTCGTTTGAATTCCTATGACTTTCACTACAGCCAATAACATCGCTGGACATCCTTTCCATATAATACGCCCCCCCCGGCCATGTTTGTAACCTATATTACTTTCTTCCATAGAACACAAAGAGAGATGCTTGGCAGAATCATAGCTTCTGTTACCATTTACTTTCATTGTTTCTTGGAGAAAAAACAAACAAACAAACAAACAAAAAAGATGCAATGAAAGTGAATGATGACTGGGGCTGTTTGGGTGAACTATCACTTTAAAGGTGCCTGTATGATAGACTTCATTCTTTAAAGGTGTAATTTTATCCAAGTTTCATATTGGGGCACAAAAAAGAATCACACACAAAAAAAATCCATCCCGTATTTCATTACAAGTTTAATTCAACATTCACTGTAAGTAATTATCACTCTCTAATTCATATTTAACTAAATATTATTCGAAAACACAACTTAAAACCACCAATCTTCTGATTAGAGGTGCTAACATAACATCTTGCACTGGGGATTCCTATTTCTGCTTGTACCTTATTTAACAGTATGTGACGAAACGAGGTGAGACAAAATGAGGCTGAATATTCATTAACACTGCTTAATTTCTTTTGGAAATCCTATAGACCTCTTGCTCTCTCTATCTCTCTCTCTATTGCTTTAAGACATCTATAAAGTGTTACTTCTCGAAAATAAAAATAACAGCAACAAAACAAATAAACAAAACAATGGGTATATATAAAACAATACAGTAGTAATGGGTGTAATATATTTGCATTTAATATTTTAGTAAAGGCCGGTTATGAATGGAATACTATGTCAGTATGAAGTGCTTTGCACTAGAGATGCGGTCACATGTATCACCTGCCGACACTGTAATCATGGGAAATGCATTTGGATTTTGCAACTGTACAAGTTAAAACAGGTAGACAGCAGGTGAACTATCATAGTTCCTACAATAGCTTTACTGCCTTTACTTACAAGTTCACATTTCACTTTTCCATGCAGTCATGCAAAAAGATTCAAACTCAGAGTTGCAGCCTTTAAACCAGTAGCTTCTCCTCTCTGGGATGGGCAAAAGCAAACAACAACCACAAAAAAACACTAAAGTGATCCGTAGAGCACATAAGTAACACCGCATTCCACTGGAAGCTTTGTGGATTACGGCTCAAATCCTTGGATTCTGCAGGTAAACTCATTGAGGTCCATTACAAGGCAGGTGGGTTAGGAAGCAGATCATATGTCACCGCCAGGGCACAGGAAGTAGGCTCACCAGAGTCTATGGTTTTTCCTCCCCTGATTGGCTTCATGGGCTCATTTCAGTCTTGTGCCCACCTGCTTGTGCCCAAGTGTCTCTCCGCTCTCTCACTTCACAATAGACATGCAACACAAATACCAAATAAATTCTGAAGGTTAGTTCTTATATAGATTTATACATATTTATATAATTCATATATTTTCAGGAATGTTAATCTGTGTGGTTTTTGTTCAATGATACAAAATTACTTTTCATATGACACATAAGCAACATCATAAAAACAGTCTCTTCCTTAAAAAAGCACCCCTTAATAAAAATAAGTTCTATTTGTGTTTTGTTTATTTTACAATATATTTTCTTTTCCGCTCCATCTTCTTGTGGTTTGGGATTGAGGCTATTATTACAATGGGCACTTTGTGCAGCCGCACTCCACGGTGGTCTCCATCTCTTCGGAAAAGGAAGATCCATCCGAGCACTTGAAGCCGATCTTCCGTCTCCGGCTTTTGGTGGGGGCGCAGCAGAGGCCCGAGTGGCAGGCATGAGGACACTCCACCCGTGGGATTTTACTGGTGGAGGTGCAGCTTTTATGACCCATTTGACGCTTGAGTAGCTCTCGAACCATCTCCCCTTGGCACGTCAGCTCTGTGAGGAACAGAGGACAAGGCAACAGATAAAGCATCAATATAATACATTAATACAGATGTTGACATTACTGATTTACTGTTCTGGAACGTATGCCAAGTAACAGGTGTTCCATTCGTTATATGCAATCATAATAAGTATTATATTATTAAAATGTTAAGCTGTCTCACCTGTTTCACAGGTCAGCCCGGTATATCCAGGCTGGCAGTGGCACACCGGTTCTCCACTCTCCGTCACTCTGCACTGCCCATTCGCACAGTGCTGCCCTCTGCAGGCAGCTGGCTCTTCTCGCTTCTCACAGTACTGACCTGAGTATCCTTCTGCGCATGTACAACTGTAGGAGGAGCCCTTTGGTACACACACACCATGCAAACACCTGCAAAGGAGAAAGAGAGCCTTACTCTGTGCTAAATGTTCAGGTATAACAGTTATAACACAGAGTGTTTCAGTTCAATTTTAAAGTGAATGGGTGTTATATTTGGAATATAGTGTATATAGTACTGTATATATTTTGTGTCAATAGAGCTGTTTTTGTGTGTGTTTGTTTGTGTACCTGTTGCTCTGGCAGGGTCTCTGAGAATTCCTCTGTTCACACAGTGGGCCGCTGTGGCCAGTGGGACACTCGCAGGTCACGCCTGCTTCTCTCTGTCTGCAGGCACCTTGAGCACAAACTCTACAGGAGTGACAGCCTGGGAGGATGCCCTCTACCCCTGCCAGTCCACTACCCAGGTCCTGCAGCTCCCCGTTGAGCCGTACATTATTGATGCAGCCATTAAAGGACTGGAACGGACGATCTGGACCCAGTCGCAGACCTGCAGTGCCAATTATAGAGGGCACACCTAAAAAATAAACAAATATACATGTATTATATTCAAGTGTAGAAAAATAACATATAATACAATTACAATCAATATGCAGTCTTTACTTTGCAATCATCATCAATTCAAACGCATTTTATACAGACACCTATACACCTTTACACAGTCGGTAAGGGGATTTGAGCTTCTTCATTATGAAATTAATATAAAATACTATTAGTAGGATCTCTTTTATTGAGAGCATTATCATATTTTATATCTTTATTTGTTTGGTAGTCTCTTTCATTCAAAGATGCTTAAAGCGCAATTAATGTTTTCATTTTATCAGAATGTATGTTCCCTGGGAATCAAACCAATAACTGTGGTGTTGCTAGAGCCATGATCCACAGGAATAGCTTTGAAATGCTTTGAAACTTCTGAAATTCAGTTTAGTTTAGATACACATTAAGAGGATCTTTGACCTTACCACCAATATAAAGCTGTGTATTGAGATCCACTGAAGGAGGGCGAGGGAGTTTCCCCAGGCTTTTAGGTGCCCCTTGATCCACCACCAAGCTCAGGGTCTGATTCTGGATCAGCACCTCCACCATATGGAAAAGTCCATCATTCACTGACTCCACACTGAGAGAAAACAAAGAGACAGTACAGGTTTACCACTTATAAAACAACAGTTCACTGGAACAACACAAGGAGACTTACCATCTCCTTTAGTGTTCCAGGAAATAAAATAATACGAGTTTGGAGGTTAAATGATGACAGTTAAAATTTTTGGATAACCATCCCATTTAAATTCACATTTAACCTCGTGAGACCCCGCGTCCACATGCGTGGACATTACGTTTTGGCTTTGCTATAGACCAGGGGATGGCAACCTTTGGCACACGTGCCAGCATTGGCATGCAGAAGGGTAATCACTGGCACGCCAGCAATGGCGAGAGAGGAGTAGACTATTTTATTTATATAAATTCCGCACCTGCATTCCAATCTACATCTTGATGTAATCCTTCCTCATGATCATGCAGCGTGTTTTCATGAGCTGAATGGGAGGCTAAACAAAAAGCTAAAATGTGATGAGACTCATCACTTTTGGTTAATTGCGTGAGAAAACGCACATACTTTGCTCCGGTCAGTCTGCACGGATGACATACATTCCATGTTTAATTTGTTTCTTTTTGCTTTCAGAACAACACGTCATGTAATAAGGAAAACACCACTATTAATCCTTGAGATTTCCAAACCAGCATACAGGTACACCCTCCTTAAACCATGGTCACACTGAAATTACATTAAACGATTAAAAGAGAAAACATAAACGCACATCGTGGGATTCAAAAAACACACATGGCAAAATATAAATTATTCAAAATATAAATTAAACCTGGAAATAAAGTTTTAGGATTTTGCAGGTGCGATTCACCATAAAGGGCTGAATAGTTGATCGGCTTGTGATGCGCAAATGGCTTGCACGTGCAGCGTGAGTCTCGTCACACTTTAATAGTGTTTAAGCTCCCATTCAGCTGATGAAATCACGCTGCGTGATCATGCAGAAGGATTACATCAAGATGTAGATTGGAATGCAGGTGCTTCATATAAAATAGCCTGCTCCTTTGTCGCTGTTGCTTGCATGCTAGTGATAACCCATCTGTGCCCTGCTATAGACTATGCTTAATTAAATTTTTTTAAAACCAAATGATCAGGAGATTTTAGGCTGTCATTAAAGGGTTAAGGTTTTAGCGCACCGAGTCATGTGACAAAACAACATGGTGCCAATCTCAGCCGAGTTTGTCTTTCAGAGAAATGGCAACAAAACTACATCTGGTAAGAAACCATCTTAAGTTTTCACATTAAAACCTGTTTGAGTCAAAAGAGTAGAGTCTCTAGTTCCATCCGATATGCCATTTTAAAACTTGCAGCAATTTATCGCAAAACTATATGCTGTTAAACACAATGTCTACTTACGTGGACGATAGGACTAACATTCCATAAACAATCCTACATTCACTGTGCATTATCACACTGAGAATGAATGGGTTCATCCAAAATGTTGCTTTCAGAGGCTGTATACAGAGTTATGTTCTGAGACTGTTCTGAGACCAGTGAAGACAGACAGCACACTGGAGGTTAAGTCATTCACTAATTAGGGAGCAAGGGAGCATCCTATAGCATTCCTATGCAGCCTAGTGCATTCACTTCTAACATCTAGTCAAAAGTTTAGCTTCATGCTGTAGATGACGTTTGGACCACTCAACATGATTGGCAGACATGGGACATTGATAATCAGTACATAGATTTTATAATGCTAAATTTTATTTTAACATGGTTGGCAGTGATTTGATGATGCTCGCTATTACTTTTAATCAGAATTATTTATTCAGCTTCATAGAAAATCAGCTGTAATGTCTATAATGTCTCAAAAACATTATTAACCAACACTCCTGGACACATAATAAACTGTTTGATGAAAAAAAATCTGACTTTCTATATCTTGAAATTACTTAACATTTAACAACTTAATCCCGCTGTCCACATTTGTGGACATACATTTTTAGGAAAACTATTTGCTCAAGAATGTAATTTTTTTTTTTTTTTTTGCTTGTTAATTAGGTGCTATTAGTCAAATCAAAAAGGGAAATGGAAAATGGACAGCAGTCACGCGGGGGTTTTAGGAGGTTAGAAGGTAACATGCTTTCGACCACTCAGCCATTCTGGGTAAATATAGTGCAGGTTGGTTGGTTAATGACTATTTTGACTGATTGCAAAAATGCCACTGCTGAGGTAAATGGACTTTTACAAGTTACATTTTAAGAGTAAACAAAAAGCCTTAATGTGCCGTATAAAATCTCCACACTGCTTAAAAATGACATGGTTTCCACATTAGCCTCTGTCAGGTGTATTTTCAGTGAGCCGTAGTCTGGCACCGATGTGGGTAGAGCTGAAGTTGTGGGAAAAGAGAACGCTTGTGTTGGCCATGAGTTCTCTCTTTCTTCGAGTTAGCGCACTCAAATCACATCCTGCTGAGCTTGGCACAGTGACTGTGTGAACTCCTGAGAGCGATTCCGTTTCACGTGCTCATTTTTAAACCATTGAAGAGTGCTATTTGTTCACCGCTCCCCAAAACTTCTATGACACATCTCGTTGACTGTGACAGTGTGCTCTCACCGGCAGCCAGATGATTTTCGCCCATTTCTTCCTTAGTTTCTTGCATTGCACTGCATGCAGCATGATGATTGGCCCCGACTCTGCTGACTTCTGGAATTGTGAGTTGTTTAAATGTGATTCTGCAGTTGTTAGGGTTATGAACTTATCAGTATCCGCTGAACTAACTCCAGATCATGAGAAAGCTGTCCTGTCAGGCTGTAGAAACCCCCGTTCTGTATTGTAGTAGTTATTGCTGGATGGAACACAAGCAGTTACAGACAGCTAGAGACAGTGGTTTGGCAAAGGAGGACAGAGACCAATAGGGACAGGGAGAGAAGGGGGGAAGAGGGTGAGAGAAATGATATTGTGGCGGGTAGAGTGTATCTTAATCTTCACCTCAGCCTAAATAAGGTTTTCTTTGGTAGAGTAGAAAAAACACATACATCCGAAAAACAGATCAAGTAATTCCTTCACTCTAAGAAGGGAGGAGACTAGGTTCAATGACAACATGCTGTCAAAATGTGTAAAACTCTCTCTCTGAGGTGTGAATGTAATATTTACCCAGTGGAAGCTTGACTCAACCATATAACCTCATTACTTAAAAGGATAGTTCAACATGAGGGTAAGTAAATGAGCACAGAATTTTTATTTTCGGGTAAACTATCTTTTCAATTAAAAACTCAAAATACTATAGGACACTGAAAGAAACAGGCATCTAAATAGGGAAAACTCTATAGGTCACATTAGGTAAACAGTGAAATCCCCTTTTTTCATTCGCTTCAAACATCCACCAGATGAACATATCTATACAGAAAGGTAAAGCAAACAAACAGACTAACATTAAAAAGTTCTTGTGGGTAGTGAGTTAATATTTGCGCTGGCTCACAACTGTATTTTCCATTGCAAAAAAGCTGAGGCCAAGGTGCGGATAGAGATCAGTGTCCCCATATATAGGGGGTACAGTTCATTGAGGTCTTGGCAAAACAAAGACCCAACACAGTCACATGTGTGGTTTGCATTACAGGCCCATAATTCAATTCCTGTTTTAAAACAGGCTTTTGCAACAAACACTGCAGTCTGTTGGCTAGACCCCCCAAACATCTCCCACCCGTCCATTTGATACATCAGTACCACCATGGACGACAGGCTTTATTATAATATAAGGACATTTTCATCCACTGTCTCTGGTTTTGACAGCCGTCTTTCATTAAGTCGGTCTGAGGGCCTACTTGCTGGCTGGGAATGAAAATGGGAAGAGTATTTTGCGGAGAAGGTGGCGATGGTGGGAATATAATGGAACAAAAAATAAGGCTGTATTATCAGAATGAAAACAGACAAAATCAAAACATAAATCTTACCACGGGGGAGAGCAGAAATCACTGGAATTGACAACATTTTCTCGAATGTCGTGCTAGCACCACTAAGGGGCGCCAGAGATCAGCATAGCATTTGCAACCATTGGTCTTTTGTCTGTATTTTGACAGACAGAAAATGACCTAAGGCCATAATATTTTTAAAATGGGGGGTGAGAAGGTGGAGTGTCTTTGATGTGCACCTAGCCTACATATTAGATTCAAGTCGCCTATTCTGGAACTCAATAAAAACAAACAGAAACCTGTGGAAGATTTCAGCAACCTCAAGTCACCATCTTGCATGAGGGGAAGTCAATTTCCTGTCAGCTGAAAATAAAATACTCTGTTTTTCCTTGAGCGAAACTGCATTATAAATGACACATACACAAAGTTAGGAACTATTACCCGTTCCTTCATCTTGGAGAGTTATCTAGATCAGCAAACCTGTAGACATATTTATGTTTTACAGATTCAATTACGTGGCACAATCATGTGCTTACAAGAGTGATATTGCACAGGCAGCATGACGGAGTTACAAACTGCAGCTGTAAAGTCAATTATGCATCTTTGGAACATGAATAACTAAGAGAGATTTTGAGGCTGAATTTCCCTAAGATTAAATTTTTACTCCACTGATGGTTATGTTTAGGGTATACAGTACTGTGTCATAGTCACATAATATTTTTCACAAAAACATTTGTCTTAAGATGGTTATATATATCTTCAGCTTTAGTGTGTCAATAGGAAATATACATTTTAAACTCCCGAACATTCCTTTTGCAAATAGAATAGAATAGAATAGAATAGAATAGAAGAACAGGGAGCTCTGCAACAGATAGCATGGCCCCCACAGAGCCCCCCACTGAATATAGAGTCAGTCTGGGATTACATGAAGAGACAGAAGCAGTTGAAATAGCCTAAATTGATAGAAGAACTGTTGCGAATTCTCCAAGAAGCTTGGAACATCCTATATGCCAGCAATCAAGAAAAACTGTGTCCAGGTGACCTAGGAGAATTCGTGCTGATTTTGAAGGCAAAGGTGGTCTTTGTATGACGTTAATTGATAAATGAAAACTTTTTATGGCATTATTTTTGAAGACATCCTCACTATGCAACATTTTTCACAAGTGCCTAAAACTTTTGCACAGTACTGTATGTTTAGTCAAAAATGCATTCCTGTTGACTACATTACATCATTAACAACTTAAAACAACTTCCTTTACAACTCGCTTTTGCCACCACTCTGTGGATATTTCACCCGGAAACTGGAGCTCACACTTGGCCATGTGTAGTGCTGGGCGGATTACTGTAATCCTCTACTGATTACAAATGATATGTCTAAAAATGCAAACAGTAAAGTAATCTCATAGATTATATTTTTGGGGTAATCTAATCTGATTACTTTTGGATTACTTTCAACCTAATTCTATTTTACTTTGTCACATGCATTTGAGTAGGATAGTCATTTTAACATAAAAGTACAAAGAGAAAGAATATGTATTGCATTCTTCATTACCAACAAAAAGCCTCACAAAAAGAGCTCCTTATGACATTTTTAAAAAGTGCATTAAACATTACATAAACATTAAATCTAACAGCAATGACAGTGCATAGCGAAAGTTTATAATTCAAAACACTGAGATATTAAATTCATTTTAAGTGCATAAAACAATAGCAACATTAAGAACAGTAATGACCATAAAATCAACAGCAACAACGGTGCTAGGTCAAAGCTTTCATCTAAAAACACTGAAACACTTTTAACCCTTACTGCTTACTGGTAGTTCATCACCTTTCCAAAGCTGAGGTGCAAGATATAATCTTTTGAACAGCAAGAATAATCAAAAAGAGCAGAATATTATAAAACAGCAGAGTTCCACCGAGCCACACAAGGAACAATTGCATCAAGTTTCATGCAGTGGACTCTACTGCATCAGTAGCAACAGCAGAGCGATGGGCTTTGTTTCTTATTGCTGCACATTTTGCAGTTGAACTATTGTGTGCCCTTAGAGATGGCATCCACTAGATCCTTTGAAGCAACTAATTTCAATGTGTGAGCTGCACACCATTGGTGTAATTTCATTCTTAAAAATGAAATTATCTCTGTACATCCAGTGGTTAAATGCTGAGGTGGACCATACCATCTTCACCTGGTGAGTATCAGTTCTGTGTGTAATACACACAACCCCCCTGAAAATACTCAAAGACTTACCGAACGTATATCAGTGGTGTGCTGATTTAGAAAGAAAAATGTAAAAGATTGAAAAAAGAGAATGATTAGGATGATCAATAAATTATAAACAATTTACTGCCGTTGCCTTATTAATATGTAATCATGTAATCTATAAAAAAATAACTGCAGTCCAATGACAAGTATTTTAAAATGTAATGTAATCCAATTACAAGTACCTGATTTTTGTAATCTGATTATATAATCCAGATTACATGCAATCAGTTACTACCCAGAACTGGTCATGTGTTCAACAACACTTCCAGTTTAGGCCACTGGGGGCAGTGGTTTGAATATTAGTAAGAACAAGTGGTGGGCCGTGCATTTACAGTCTAGGCCATCAGTGTGATTCATGCCATTAAGAAAACACAGTTTCACAATAAATAAGACACCCTATGCCTTTGGGCATCATACATTATGTTGCAGCTAACTAGTAATACCAATTGACATTTTAAATACAGGTCCACAAACGAAAGCCAGAACTTGAAACGACACTTAATGCTCAAGCAAGCCTAATTTTAACTGCAGCATGACTGTTTTGTGAAATGAACATCTCCCGAACAGATGTTCAAAAATCATAATTTTTCATATGAATCTACCAAGGAGGTCTATAATACCTGGAAAAATCTATCTAATAATATTTGCGATTTAAATGTTGCTTGCAATAAATTTCATTTCGTCAGGGTACACGGTTATGTTACGTTCCATTCAAGTTGGATGTGGGATATTCCTACTTGATATCTCCGACCATAAATGCATTCCATTCAGAAGATGAAGTTTAAGGAAACAAAACTGCAATGCTCCCGTTAGCTTAGCAGGGGTTTGACTCTCTTTAGAGATGTCTCCTAGCAACCCAACTGATAAACAATGCTGCAGCGCTAGCATTTGTGCTTCAGGTATACGATTATCAAAAGAGATTGTAATTTACCATGTTTTATACACCTGTTTCTGCAGGCGTTTGTTAAACAAGGTTTAATATCATGTAATGTGGAAACAAACTTATTTATCGATATTATTTAATAAAGTGAATGCTTATCACTTACTTTGTATATCTCCCTGAGTGTCGACATGTTTGTGTGACATCATGCACCTGCATCTCGGCGAAATCGGAGTTGAGAATTTCTGCATGAGCCTACAAGTTGTAATTCTGACTTCAAGATGCATTCCATTGCACTTTTCCTAGTAGGAAGTTGTAAAATCTGACTTGAGTTGAATGGAACATAGCACTACTTTTCAAAACTTGATCCAATACTGAATGCTCAAGCAGCCTAATTTACACTTAGAAAACTCCTGATGTTGCTATAACAATGCAAAAAGCACTTACCAATTTACTTGATGTGAAAATCAGTCCTCCTTTCCTGTTTAATAAATTAAGCAATCACATGGTCATGCAGAACATCTCGTATTTTTAAATCCATAAGGATCTCTTTCTCAACGGCAATAACAGCAGTGATGACAGCCGACTCGTCAGACAGCTTGATTTTATGCTTTTCGCTCTTGAATAACGTACATCACTTAAAGCTTGACTGCGTCACTCAAGGCCAGCTTGAAGGCCTCAACCGGGACATATCCTAAAGATCACACCCACCAAGAACAAATAAATCAATCTGATTGGCTGATGAATTTGACAATCTGACTTTAGTTGCCCATTCATTTGCACTGTTGAGGGATTCTGAAGAAATTCTGAAGGCCTGAGGGGGTGGAGCTCAGATTCCCATGCTGCTTTGGATTCGGGCATGTGATTTGTGAAACAGCTGTTAAACTTTGTTTGTAAGCATCAAAGAATAAATTCTGACTGGATAAACTTTTCATTTTTCTCTATTTGTTTGTAGATTAATTAAGAGTGGAAAGCGATTAAAAATACATAGGCAAAAAGGTGATTAAGAATGAAAGGATGAAAAATATTTATTTTTTGGCATGTTAGGCCAGCAGAGAAGGCTTTGCTGGCCCTGAGAATTCGCCACTGGTAAGAACAGACCGATTTCAGCAGAAAAATTCAGTGGCACAGAATTCACAGTGAGATCAGTCTGGGTGATAATAATTTTTGAGTGAATTGTCCTTTAAAATCTATCCTTACAGCATCACTTCCTTTTTTCTACATTCAAATGCTTTACTCACTCAGGGACTGCGAGGGAACGAAAACAGGCCGTAAAATCATACCCTGACCTCTCTTCCCTCACCCTAGTGCTGCTCAGCATTAAACCCAGTTAACATGCCAAACATTAGCTGCTTTTGGAAGGCTGTGGTTAGGCGTGGTGCAGGATGGTGAGTCCACACTGAGCAGGACAGAGAAGGAGGAGGGGCGGGCGGGGGAAAACGTCAATTCGAACATTCTCATTAAATTTCCTGCAATGTTTCCTCAAACCACTGTTTCTGCCGAGGAGCTGCCCACGCGGCTGCTTAAACTAATACTCAGATTAGCATGACATTTAGTAAAGGGCAGCGCATTAACACGCTGCATGGGCCCAAGCATTCGTCTCATGGTAATAAGGCATTACTGCTAGTGAAGAGCCTCTTCTGCTCTCCTCCCCAGTGCATCTTTCTCTTGCTCCATCCCTCCCCTCACCTCACCCACACCTTCCATTGAGGCATGATCACATTGCAGAGATAAGTGTCCTGCACTCTACTTTGGCATCTTCATCTCTCTGGGGTCTGATCTGTCTTTTTTCCCAGTCTTCTGTGACCTCACTGCTTTTCTCTCATGTTTCTGCTCTCTTATCACTCCATCCTTCATCACCACTTCCACATGACCACATTATCTCTCCTTGTTTTCCCTGGTAGGGATCCCTTCTCTCACTGAAGTTCAGCAGAGACAACATGTAAGACTTGTAGACAGTGTGGGAATCTAGCAAGTTTTTCCCTCTGATCTTCGCCCCACAGAGTCTTTATGACCCAGTTCCACATTTGAAGTCAAGCACCCACAGAGAACCACTGAACCAAACCAAGCCTAGGAATGCTCCAACCACAGTCTCAAAACTCCAGCTTCAATGGTGGGAAAACTCAAGCAAGTGAGCTGCCCAGATGCTGCACCAATGTCCAAGCATTGTGGCATGGGTACAGGTTACAAATTGAGCACCAGGCTCTGTAGGAGCTCAGTCCATTTTGGTTCCACACAGTTAGTGCTAACAATGACATAGTGACCTCAGGAGTATTTTCGCCAGACTTGGGTGTGCCGTGCAGTGCCATGGCCAAAATCAGCTAAAAGAATGGCAATCTTCCTTCCTTCTCCCTCACACTTGCTCTGGCAATGTGAACTGCATTCTTAGCCCAAAAACAATGGGATTCAGGCATGCCAAAGCCACACAGCACAATGTCATTAGAGGAGAAAGAAGCTAATGAGAGGGTGACTATCAGGCCACATCCACACCACTCAGTTTCAGTTTTCAAATGTCATTGTGTTCCAAAATGTTTCTAAATGGAATGTTTTCGTAACACTCAGTTTTCAGTTACAGATGCCATTGTAGAAATTCACTATTCACAATCAGCCATGATTCATTTAATCCAAGAGTAAAAGTATCTGTAGAGCCGAGGAGGGCAGGGCCGGGCTGGAATGACGCACGGTCACCAATCAGCCTGATGGGGCACGTGCGGCCGGGGACGTCAATTCGAGAGAGAGAGAGAATTACAGGCAGCTGCCCTGTGTGTGGTTATGTTTGTGTGTTCTTGGTTAAGTTGTTCATTAAATTATTATTTAAGTTGTCAAGCCGGTTCTCGCCTCCTCCTTTCCACTGAACCCCCTTACAGTATCCAATAATAAGACTAAGAATAAGATTAAGTGAGTAGTATACAGCAGGTCATGTGATTCTAAAATGGCAGCCCCCATTTCTGCCTAAAAACTTTGGCCCCGTTCACTTCCATTGAAAGTGCATCACTGTAAACTCGACTTTTGCTTTTTTTGATTTATTTATTTTTTAAAAAATGAAAATTAGAGTCGAAATTATGCCACAAATGCAGTACACATAGGAGTTTGCAAGTACAGTAGGAGTCATGGCCTAGCAGTTAGAGCAATATCAGTTGTTGAAGCATCACATTATAGATGGTCTAGGGAATACACAGTCATTAAAACAGAGCCAGGTTATCAGAGCCATGGTTTAGTGGTAGTCATACATGCTCCAAACATGTTGAGTCATGGTGCTCATGTGGGAAATGCAGGTTCGAATCTAGCCTGCATTGTGTCCTGATCCTGTTCCCCCTTTACTAATAAAAAAGTGTTTAAAGGCCAAACAGTCTGTTCAAGTACTCTGAATGGACTCTTAATTGATTGGGCCCTTGCTGCAGGCAGAAGGGAATAGGGGAGCTCTGAAGCGGGAATGAGATGAACTTGATCAATACAAAGTCATCAAGCAAGCAGGCAGGCAGGGCTTGAGCACCCAGCACACTGCTGTTCACCTTTCCTGCCTGCTAAAACAGCTGCCAATCACGAATGTTTACGCTTTAATTCTACAGACCCAGATGAAACAGAGGCTCAAGGGGAACCCTGCTTAACACCACATTCCCTTTCCAACCAAACATGTGGATGGACACAGATCTCTATCTAAAATCCTTTGAAACTAGGTTATCATTAGGTCTAAAAGCCTGAATCTGGGCTCTTGAAACCCATTACAGAGAAGTCTGTGCTAGATTAATGACATCCGCATTGACCCACTAGGCCGGAGTCAGGCACCATCTGCTCCAGACTCAACAAGCTTGTTGTCTGCTGGAATGGCAGGGGGTGATGGCAAAGAGCTCTGTGTTTATGGGGGCTCCAATGAGCATTGAAATCACGCCGGCTGCAACGCAGAAGTGTTCGCATGAGAACCAAGCAAGAGACGCAAACCATCGCCTGAGGCAGACTCAAGCAGGTCATGTAAACCCAGGGCTCCTTTATGGTTTTATGATGTGCCATGAGCTTACATGGATTAAACTTTCCTGAGAATGGGGAGAAAACGTACCCGCAAACACCCCTGTTTCACCCTGACCTATTTTGAGCAAAGGTACGGGGCTCCTTTGAAAACACAGACATTTTTAAAAAAGATGAATGAGTTTCTATGTTTGAAGGTTTAAAATAATTTAGTTGGTATCTGCGTGTTTAGATTATGCTGCAGCTAAAACGGCACACTTTATGTTTACTGTGAAAACAGAGGTGTGATTGTGTTTGTGGCTCTGTTCCAGAACCTAATGAGCTGAATTGCTGCCTACTGCCTTCCAAGGCAGCATCCTTACTCAGGGCATGCCCAAGTTTGAAACCTCCATTTTCAGTTTCCTAACATCACTGTTTTTCAAAGTATTCGATTTTGGAGAGTGTTTCCGAAAGTCTGCATTTCATACAACTCATATAAATAGAGCTCGTCACACAAAGTTCACAGGAGATTCAGTTTACAATTGATTTCAAGACAGTTAGCATGTTGCTAAGGCTAAGCTAATGACATGATAGCCAACTTTAACAAGCATAAATGTACACAGCACAGTGATATTGGGTAAAATAGTCCATGTTTAACAGTATTAAAATATTTTTCTGAATGAAGTATACAGTCCTTATAATTGACATTTCGCTTGAGTCCGCCATTTTGGATTTTTTTTTTTTCGCAGCATGAAATATACAATGCTTTAAATATAGCCAAAACTAGGTGTCTTAAAGGGTAGCATAATTATGCTGTCTACCTTTTGGAAGAGTATTCATGTTGAAAGTGTGCCTATGATGCCGACTGAGGCAGCATTTTAAGGTTTTGGAACTAAGCAAGTGTGTATGTCTGTATCCTCACCTGTACACAGTAGTAGGAGGGTACTTGGCAATGTCATAGATCAGACGGATATGTCCCTGGTACAGCTCCAGGGCAAGTGGGTCATGGTCCTCCTTATACAACAAAATGCCATTGTCTTTATCTGTGGCTACCTGAAAAAAGAAAGAGAGAGAGAGCGAGATAAGGAGAGAAATATCAGTCGAGGATAACTGCAAAAGGAGTTTTGACAATACCCAAAACAAACAAGAGTACATGATAGCAATCCGTTCCTTTCTCATATACTCAGCATGATACACACACTAAAAGAGAGAATGGCTGTAGGACCAGCATTTAGCTCTCTTTTTAGTCGAGAGTATCAAACGGTACGTCTGCGAGCAAATTGTGACAGGAAACAGCTCACATTTATAGAAAAGCACTGGGATAGGACGAGAAAGAAAAGGAGCAATTGATGGGTTATCCTGCACATCAGTTGGGAAAAGATTTGACTGCTTTCTTGTGTTGAATTGCCTGGAGGCATATGTGCATTCAGCACATACACAAGTCCCTGTTTCTGTCAGTGGGAATTAAATGGGAGGGCCAAATCATTAGTGCTATTAAGCACAGTTTTACTGAGAACGCTGGAAATGAACCTAATTTGATTGCTTTACTAATCTTGCCATTTCCCAGGTGCCAGTTCTCTGTGCCTTGCCTTTTAAGACCTGTCTACTGACACCAAGTCTGATGTGGCTAAACGACATGAAAATGTAGGGGCGGGGTTACGATTTGCAGGGCCCCAAGCAGCCGTCCAGCCGGGGCCCCCCTTTTGACATACAATCGGGGGAAATTACATAAAAGTGATTTTATGTTATAATTATACAACCATTTATAACAGCCATTGTAGCCAAGACCATTCAAATGTTTAATCATATTTAATTCTATATAAAGAATTAATGCATGTTTTCCACAGATTTTCCACTAAATGAACACAAGGAAGAAAGGTATTTAAATTTATAATATAATAAATATATTTTATATGCACCAATAGAGTAATAAAAAAAATGTAGTTCTAGAAATCATTTATTTATTTTTTGTAAATAAACAGGGTGTGTATAAAGAAGACTTGAAATTAAGCAGGTCTAACTGACAACTCTTATGTTTTTTATTTGTTGTTGTCATTTTTAGTACAATTATAGCACTTTATTTATATTAAAGTTCCCATTCCCTGGTGTCTGTTCTATGTGTCTTGCCTTTAAATGCCTGTTCACACCAAGTCTGATGTGACTAAAATGTGTAATGTGCACAGGAGAATCAACTCATTTCAATAGTTTAATAGACATTATCATGTAGCCAAGTTAATGACATGACAGCTTACATGACTAAGTGTAAATATTAGGGTTGTCAATTTAAAAAGTAACTAAATTAATCATGCCCACTGATGCAGACATAAATTCCATATAAAAGTACAGATTCTCCTACCATATGAGCACTTCAAGCTTGAAGTTCATCTGTTCTTACGAGCCACGTCTATGGACCCTTTTCACATATCCGGGTTGGAGAGCGGATGTAGACGCATGGCAGGGTAAACTTGAATGGCGGTGAATGGGAGACCACAGCCAATTACATTTTTGCTTACCCGTTTGCTCCAACAGCAAAATAAAAAAATCAACTATTATGCTTTCACAGCTTTGCAAACGAAGATAAAAATATACAGTGCTGGATAGCAGCAGTAAGACGAGAGAAATAGGCCACATTTCTGTCACTCCCTCAGCAGCTGTGTTAGACAACCCATCGCAGCTGTGGTAACTGATTGTTTAAAATGTATTCCAGGGTAATATAATACACAGTACAATGTTATAAATTTACACTAAATATTTCTAAAATTAGAAATATAAAAAAGTTTGCTACAGTTACTTAGTTAAAGAAGGTGGAAACGCATCATAACAGGTCTGTGAAAAGGGCCCATAGGTGGCAGCGTGCCTCAACAAACCTCACAAACAGCGCAGCTACAGAATGAGGACCACTGAATACAAGAAAGAAGCTCCAAATGCATCCTTCTGATGCATGCGCATGTACATAGAACGACAATTAAAAAAAGTGCAGAGGGAACGCAAGAACGCGTACTGTGAGAACTGGACACATTGACAAACTCAGTGCTGACAGATTGCAGTCATCTGTAGGCAGGGTTCCTTTGAAATGTATTCCACTACAGATTACAGAATACATGCTGTAAAATGTCATTTGTAACGTATTCCGTGAGATTACTCAAGGTCAGTAACGTATTCTAAATACTTTGGATTACTTCTTCAGCACTGGTAGATTTTTTCACTTGTTTTGACTATAAAAACTCTGCCAGTACAGTAAGACAAAATACACATGTTAAAAATACATTCTCTGAAAAACCTAAATATCTTATGCTGTGTTGTTTCTAAAACACGATTGATCAAATTGATCTTGTTTTAAGGATTTTTAGATATTTTTACAGGAAAACAATACAATTTTTTTTATCAAGAATATGATTTTTGCCCTAATATCAAAGGTCTTACTAGAAAAAAAGAAATTATGATCCAACGTGAATTTTCTTGATAAAAAATATGATCGTGCCTGGTAACGTGCATGTAAAATGGCTAGAAATAGCATTTTAGCTTAGCGTAAAGCTGACAATTTACACAAGGTTTATTTCTATTTCTTCTGCTCCAGACTTACTTCAAACTTACTTCTCTGTCTGCTCGTATGAATGTAACACATCATAAGAAAGTGTTTCACCGCTGTTCAAATGCACTTTGGATCGCATCATTTATATGTATAAATGTTTTCCATCTGAAAGGACTAAATATTAAATGAAACAAATGACAATAAAATGCAAAGTAATCTCTTCAGTAATCAAAATACTTTTTGAATGTAACTGTATTCTAATTACCAATGATTTAAATTGTAACTGTAGTGGAATACAGTTACTTATCTTTTGTATTTTAAATACGTAATCCCGTTACATGTATTCCGTTACTCCCCAACCCTGTCTGTAGGCTTGTTCAATGATATGAAAATAAAACAAACAATATATTGAGTTCTTTTTGTATTGTCTAATCAATGCTTTATCCATCTGCCAGAATAATGCAATTTATTTCAAACTGAATTTTAATCTGTATGATATATTTATTATAGGCCCTAACTATTATATGTATAAATATTTGAATTATTATGCATTTATATGAATTTTCTTTATTTTGGGGGCCTTTCTCAGCCAAAAAAATAAAAAAAGATGCTTGCGATTAATTGCGATTAATTTGATTAATTAACAGCATATCCTGTAATTAATTTGATTAAAGAATTTAATCGATTGACAGCCCTAATAAATATACATAGCATACAAATATTGGGTAAAATAGTTGTCGTTTCGTTGTGCCTGTTCTACGTGTCTTACATTTAAGGCCCGTTCACACAACTAGCATTGATTTCAAAAGACTTTGAATTTAGCATGTAGCTAAGCTAATGACATGATAGTCTACTAAATCGACATGAAATTGTAGTCATAATTTTGTACACCAAAAATATTCACACAAATTCTGGTGCCAAAATGTTGTCATTCTATAAATGGTCGGTGAGTATATTTCATTACCCAAACAATAAAATGAAATCGACCTAGTCTCTGGAAAAAAAACAAAAAAACAACAACATATCATTGCTGTACATTTTGAACTTGGTGTGAAGAACTATTTATTTCATGTTTTTTTATGTAAAAATAAAAATAAAAATCAAAATTAGTTTAAACAAGCATTTAGAAAGCTGAATACTACCATTCCTAGAGCTTGTAGACTCATTACAACCGTCATTTAACTCTGAAAGGCCTCTCAGTCTACAGATGTGCTGCACTGGCATGCAGTGTTGGGTAAGTTACTCTAAAAAAGTAATTAATTATTAACTACTAATTACATCTTCTAAAGTGTAATTAGATTACTGTACTAATTACTCTGTCTGAAAAGTAACTGCATTACTTATTACTAAAACCCTTATAGGGGGGCCTGGGTAGCTCAACGAGTAAAGACACTGACCACCACCCCTGGAGTCACAAGTTCGAATCCAGGGCATGCTGAGTGACTTACATGGGGTAACCTCCTCATGGTCACTATAATGTGGTTCTCACTCTCAGTGGGGCACGTGGTGGGTTGTGCATGGATACCATGGAGAATAGCGTGAAGTCTCCACATGCACTATGTCTCCACAGTAACGTGCTCAACAAGCCATGTGATAAAATGCACACATTGACAGTCTCAGACACGGAGGCAACTGAGATTCATCCTCTGCCACCCGGATTAAGGTGAGCCACTACGCCACCACAAGGACTTAGAGTGCACTGGGAATCGGGCATTTCAAATGAAAAGGGGAGGAAAAAAAAAAAACCTTATCAACCTCAACCAGATGAAAAATACAAGGATAGACATGAAATTGTTCTTTTAATTCTTTCAAATAAATCATATAAAATCAAATAAATTATTCATGAACTGGCCAAAGAATTTAAGGGGCCTGCATTAAATTAGAAAACATACATTTTAACATTAGATATTCAAATTCATTATTGTTTTATATAGAATTGTTCTATAGTCTATACAGTATTTAACACAATTACATCAGAAGTAACTGTAATTAAATTACTGAAAAATTAAGAGTAATCCCTTACTTTACCTTTTTCAATGAAAACGTAGTTTAATTACAGTAATTAACTACTTAGTAATACATTACACCCAACACTGCTGGTATGAGATGCAGAAAGACATTTGCTCCTTGCTTACTTTCACAGACAGATAAATAGTTACTGAGCAATTTTTAATTTCTCCTACTTTAATTAACATTAGTGTGCCCTCCAGACAGCGAGCCGATGGGCTCATTTCTAGCAGATCTAGCAGTGACGCAGGGCCCTGATTGCAACGGATAACATCCCGGCTCAACCTCTATTACCATAATATATGTCCTCAGGAGAGGCATTATTCATATTGCTGGACAAGAGGTGACATTCTCATAATGTCAGTGAGGCCAGAGCTGGCTTGGATTGTGCACCGCAGATGAAAAAAGATGTTACAGGGGTAGATCACTTTTCATAGCTTCGGTATATATAGTTTTTTAGGGGGCTATTGTGAATGTGAATTTGGGTGATATGCTGACATGAGGCTAGTGACATGTGAAGTCTATATTTCAGTTAGAAGAAACTGATCTGGGATCCATTGTTAAGCATATAGAAAGCGGTTGCAGGAGTACCTGGAGGGATATGTGCATGGGTGGTCGGATCTTGGCGCCGGAGAGTTCCATGTAGGTATCTTTTCCAAGGAAGTGTACAGTGACTATTTTATGGCACTTGTTGCCAAAGAAGCCAGGCAGACAACGGCACACAGGCTCCCCCTCCATGACCAGACACTGTGCTCCATTCTGGCAGTCAGAATGATCACATGGACTTGTCTTCTGGAGCAATATCATTGGTGGAGTGTGCTCACAGAACAGCCCACTAAGGAAGGACGGGAAGAGAAAGAGATTGAGAGGTCACTTTCATTGCAATACATACATATACATCAAATTTTTATATTTTAAAGATTGTTTTTATGTTTTTTTTTTTTCAGTAAAACTATCTAAACATCCTTAAAATAAGATACATTTACTTGGGAAGCAAAACTGTGTTAGATAAAGATTTGTTTTCCTTAAATTACCTTTTTATTTTTCTTATCCCAGTGACCAATTGTTTCTTTTTGTAACATTTTAAGCATAAACCTCAATAAATTTTGTTAGATTTGTGCTCTTTCTTTTTTTCTTTCTTTCTTTCTTTAATAAAGGTACGTCACACAAAAGGTGGAGATAGAGTCACAATATTGATAGAGTGTCTGAGGTTAGATGGTAAGCCAGATTAATGCTGGGCTCAAGACACCATCAGGTCCTTAATTAGTAGCTGTGGTGGGGTGAGGAATGCTGTGTAGAGAGCTATTGTTCTGTTCAATGCCACACACACACACACACACACACACACACACACACACACACACACACACACACACACACACACACACACACACACACACAGAGAAAGTGTTATAATTAGCCATATGGAGATTCATCTCCTGTGCCTCTCAGATGTAACGGTACACTGACAAATAATTAAGCATGCCAACAGTGGCTCTGAAGCTTGGGGTGTAAGTGTGTATGTGTGTTGGCTCAATTTATCAAGCACTTCATAATCATAATGAAAACAGATGTGCATGTATCCTGGTTATCTGAAAAATATGCGTTTTCTTAGGTCTATCCCTAAAACAAAAAATAAAAATATAGAAATATAGAACAGTGTTAAAGACCCCATGAAGTCAAAATAGGAGTTTTGTCCATGTCTGTATACCTTTGAGACTATATGCTAGTGTTCTCGTAAAAGATTGACAAAATAACTTTAATCAGATATTTACTTTTAATTTTCCCTTCCTCCTAATACCACCTGCAACTGACTAGCAACAACAAGTAACAAATCAATAACTTCCTGTTTCAATAGGAATATGGACAAAAAACAAACAAACAAACAAAAAACAAAACAAAACAAAAACACGGTTAGGGTTAGCCTATTTTATTGTAAAATTATATATACTGTGTATAAAATATATAATAATACGTTTATTTTATATAGCACCTTTCTTGAACCCTAGGTCGCTTTACATGAGAGCAAATACATGAAATACAGCAAAAGGACAGATAACACATTCACTCATAAAAAAACAAAAAAAACAAAAAACTGCCTAACAAGCAGCCGAGAGATAATACTGATTGAAGAGATGAGTTTTTAGATGTGATTTAAAGGAGGAGAAAGTGGTGAGTTCCCGAAGGGGTTGTGGGAGAGCATACAAAGTCTAGGAGCAACAGTTATAAATGACCTGCCTCCCATTAAAAACAACCTGAACTTCGGGACAAACAAGAAATTTGCACCAGTAGACCATAGAGTGCGAGTGGGAAAATAAGGGCGAAGCAACTCAGTGATGTACTGAGGAGCAAGTGTGTAAAGAGCCTTGAAAGTTATCAACAATATCTTGTACTGAATGCGATAGGTAATTGGTAGAATGGGAATGATGTGTGCAGACTTTTTACTGGAAGTAAGCTGCAGAATTTTGGATGTATTGTAGGTGATTTAGGGTCTTAGTCGGTAAACCAAAGAAGGGTGAATTACAATAATCCAATCTAGAGGAAATTAATGCATTCGTATTGAGTACTGGACGGAGACGGGCAATATTGCGTGAATGAAAAAATTACGTCTTTATAATAGTAATATAATTAGCCTAAATGAACAACAATAGAGTTCAATTGGAAGTACCCAGTTAAATAGTTATTTAAAGATGTGTGTGTGTGTGTGTGTGTGTGTGTGTATCTGTGAACAATGCGTGTCTTACCTAAATCCTTCCTTGCAAACACATGTGTAACCATTGATGGCATCAACACACTCTGCCCCATGTTGGCATTTGTTCTCCAGACAGTCATTGTAATCCTGCTCACAGTGCTGGCCAACATAACCTGGTAAACACTCACACCTGACAAGAACACAACAAGAACACAGTTTAGACATTGAAAAAGGCCAAAGGTAACTTCTACTATTGCTACAACTGGCAGAACAACAACTTCTACTGTATGAAAAATTATTTTGCTATGGTGTCAAGGAGGTCATGCTTGTCTTTCCAGTAAAGTTCTCAAATGTTCTGACATATATACCAGGCTCTCCCATTTCCCAATGGAGCTCACACACTCACCTGTAGCCCTTACTGAGGGGAACACACTTGGAGTCATGTTGGCAAAGGTCAAAACCAGGCAGGCAGGGGTCAACCACCTCTTCGCACAGATCGCCTAAGACACACACAAAATGAAAGAACACACACTGTCAAATTGCTCCAACAGTTGCCCTCTCACAGCCGTCAGAGGCTGATCCCATGCTGAAATACTCAAAACCTTGACTGTCTGAGGGTGAAGCTCACAGTTGCAAAGCTAAAGGAAAATCTTTGATAGAACATACAGCATGTGTGTCACAACCCCCCTTGCGATCCACTGGTGTTTACGCTGCTCTTCCCATCTGCCAGTGTTTAGACTGTGTGTGGCTTTTACTGAAAACACATCTTTGTGTGATGGAAAAGCCCTTGTAGAACTTGCAGCTCAGCGGGGTCCATATGAAGGCACTAAATCACTGCCAGCCAGACTCTTCAATACATTCCCTGTTCCTGTCCACCTGCTGTAGAATGTCCGGCTCTGCAACAGGCCATACTGGGTCTGATTCAACCTTATCCACCCCCAACCCCCCCAAATATACACACATCTCACACCCATTCACCCAATTTTCAGTACTTCCTGAACAGGGACCAAGTGAGCTTTTTTGTTTTGGTCTAGTTCGCTGTATGGCACAACAGCAGCTCAGAAACAGATGTACCCTCTCCATGCTCTGGCCCTTGAGACTGGGTTTAGGCAATGGCTGCCAGGCCAATTTCCTCTGGAACCTTCCTGGAGCAACTGTGTTTGTTTGTGTGTCCTAGGGGAATCAGTGCAATCGGGTTTCTACTGCTCATTCAGGACTGCTGCACCTCACAAGATTTGTCTGGGGTCTGGCAAAGAGCTTAGGCTGTGGGTTTTTAAATAAAAAATGGATGTTGGTAGTAAGACTAGTACTGATCAAACTGAATACGGAACAATCCTCAGTAGAACATTCAACAGAAACATAGGGTTTTAAGGTTTTAAAGTACATAAAGTACAAAAGTAAAGTTTACGAGAGTTTGACCTTTGTCACAGTGTTATTTGTGATGATTTGACACTGAAGGAGGGCTAAAATTTAAATCTTTCTGAGATGGTGCACGGTGGCACTTCACAAATGCATATGGCAGACTTAATTTCAAGCCATACATTTTCTTAGTATGTGCACTTCATGGGAATCAAAAGCATGACATTTTTGTTGCAATAATCTACCAATTGAGCTAGTTGGAAAAATGCATGTGCAGACGACACAAGTTTAAATCTGGTTCGGGTCATGTCCCG
The DNA here is from genome assembly GCF_019703515.2 of Myxocyprinus asiaticus. Lineage (NCBI taxonomy): Eukaryota > Metazoa > Chordata > Actinopteri > Cypriniformes > Catostomidae > Myxocyprinus > Myxocyprinus asiaticus. Next base: position 34,684,889 of record NC_059370.1, on the reverse strand, counting down.
ATCCCATGATTCGCTCTCAGACATAAGCCATCTGCCGCTGAACGCTAGAAAAAATAACACACAGTGAACCACACAATGGTTTCAGCTTCCATTTTCATCTCTATTTTGCATAAATTTCCCCAGAGGTGACAATTTTGTTCTCTCAAACACATGGGATGGAAACGCTGCTTTATTTGCAATTTTTTTGCGATATTCCAATTTTGCTCATAAATTAAATTTGCTACTTGGATGAAAACATGACTAATGACATTTTGAAAAATGTTCACTGTCCAAGGATGAAGCTCAGCCACCCTGTCTTCACACAGCTGGAGATCACATACTGGACATCTCCAGCCAAATACATGAATCTCAGTGTAACTCATAAATTAGCAGTGAACTATGGCCACCCTAAAAATACAAGTCCCGGTGTGCCTAGGGGTACTAAGTTAAAATAGGAGAGATAAAAAAACATTAGTCTGCTGGAAATGTAAGCGCAGTGTAGTTCTAGCAGGAAGACAAGCAGTTGTACATCATCACACCATTAGCTAGGTAACTCCTAGCCAATCACATATAAGCCATCGCTTATAAATCTGCTCACAATCTATCACATTGCTGTTTCAGCGTGCTAACACAGCAACCTCCACCACCCCACCGACACCAGTTGAGTCTTGTCCTGCACAGGGGTAGGCTCCTCGCCCCTGCCTCCTATTTCTGGCAGGATCTGATGGTTCCGAGTACAACTTCTTTGGACCGCCAGATGGGGCTTATGCGAAAGAGAGACATTACATTCCTGTTTTATATTCATCAAATAAATGTAATCTAAAATTTTACTCAAATCTGCGAGTCTTCCTGATAGAACTCCTTTTCTTTATTTCATCTAAAGCTAGCCCCATTCACTTACATTTTAAATGTCGAAATTACTTTTTGTGATAATCAACATAATGCCACAAATGCTGTTAATTGAGCTTAACTTGTAATGAATCCAGAACATTCCTTTTAGAGTAACCTCTGAGCAATGCATTTTTTCCCACTGGGATGGTTTAAGACTTGGCAACTAGATACTGTGAATTTAAGGATGTGGCCCAAAATGTCAAGCTTTTATCACAGCAAGTACACACACAGTCTACACCAACTGTACCCACGTCAAGGGAGGTGGCAAGGGAGCATGCAGCTTTAATGACAGGGCCTGCTAGGAACACTTGCACTTCCTGTCTTCCTAAGAAGAAGAAGGAATGTAGAGAGGACAAGAGCAGTGGTATCACCAGGCGGCACTTGGCTAAGGCGAAGTGGAAAGGAGCAGACGGTTTTAACAACAGCTGTGCTGAGTCAGGAATGATGTCAAAAGCTGGTTTGTTTAGTAAAACTGCCCACTACCAGCCTTAAGATGTATATTATTTTGGTTTCCTAATGTTTACTTAGCCACCTCAGTTGTGGCTAGTGGACATAAATGCAATTGGCATAAGCGGACAAGTATAATGACCTCATTGCGGTACAACTGAGAAAGACAAAGAGGGCAATATAACTAAGGAAATGGAAAGAAAGCATCTGAAGCACTCTGAATGTGTTTAGAGACTCAACAACTGTTAGTTTTATTATTTTTTTTTAAAAGTTGGATTGGTACCTTTGTAGTTAGGCGGGCAGACGCAGGTGTAGTTGTTGATGCCGTCCACACAGGTGGAGTTATTCTCACAGTCATTGTCTTCACAGTCATCAGGATTCACTTCACACTGCTGGCCCTCAAACCCAGGCGGACACACACAGCTAGAGGAATGGGAAGGAGGAAGGCAATGATCAATACTTCAAATGTTAGAACAAAAGGAAAGACAATGCACATGGTTTTCAGTTATTCAGCTCTGCTGGTTGACACCCTGATACAGAGAGAGAGTGATTTTCATTAGATCCACAGCCAGAACAATGTCATTTGTCTATTTCATCGTTCATTGTTTAGTCTCTAAATCTCAAACCAACACCCGTCATTAGCGCGCTGCTCATTTGAGCTAACAGGTCGAAACATTGATTTCTGCTTTTAACACACAAAACAACAATGTTAACACCACATTAAAGGTATTGTTCACCTGAAAAAAGAAAAGTCTGTTATCTAATCAAACTGTTTGGTCTCACACAAAGCTACCGTATGGCCAGGGTTTGGAGGGTTACTTTTGAAATATATTCCACTACAGATTACAGAATACATGCTGTAAAATGTCATTTGTAACGTATTTCATTAGATTACTCAAGGTCAGTAACGTATTCTAAATACTTTGGATTACTTCTTCAGCACTGGTAGATTTTTTCACTTGTTTTGACTATAAAAACTCTGCCAGTACAGTAAGACAAAATACACATGTTAAAAATACATTCTCTGAAAAACCTAAATATCTTATGCAGTGTTGTTTCTAAAACAAGATAAATCAAATTGATCTTGTTTTAAGGATTTTTAGATATTTTTACAGGAAAACAATACAAACATTATTATCAAGAATATGATTTTTGCCCTAATATCAAAGATCTTACTTGAAAAAAAAAGAAATTATGATCTAACGTGAATTTTCTTGTTAAAAAAATATGATTGTGCCTGGTAACATGTGCATGTAAAATGGCTAGAAATAGCATTTTAGCTTAGCATAAAACTGACGATTTACACGAGGTTTATTTCTATTTCTTCTGCTCCAAACTTACTTCTCTGTCTGCTCGTATGAATGTAACACATCATAAGAAAGTGTTTCACCGCTGTTCAAATGCACTTTGGATCGCATCATTTAATATGTATAAATGTTTTCCATCTGAAAGGACTAAATATTAAATGAAACAAATGACAATAAAATGCAAAGTAATCTCTTCAGCAAACAAAATACTTTTTGAATGTAACTGTATTTTAATTACCAGTGATTTAAACTGTAACTGTAGTGGAATACAGTTACTTATATTTTGTATTTTAAATACGTACTTCCGTTACACATATTCACGTTACTCCCCAACCTTGCGTATGGCTGTAGAAGAATGGAAATACAGTGCACACAAGTACTATGGACTTTTATGATACTTTTATGTTCTTTTTTGAGCTAATTATTGGTCTTTTAGAGTAAATTATCTCAGAATTTAGATTTTTGGGTAAAGGATCCCTTAAAACTGAAGGCAGAAGTGGGACAGAGGCGATCATGTGATGCTATACTGATATTCATAGTTTCTATTTTCATTTCCACTCCTCTCTGTTTTTCTCTTTCTCTCTCAATCCTTTAAATTCTCACAGATTGGCGAAAGCCCAGTGTTTGATAAACCTCCATCTCCATGGCTACTACATGATTGAGAAAAGGCAGTAACACTTATCTCACACTGTAGAAAGACCTACGCCCGGCTCTACCCATCCACCCTGTTCCTGCCCACTGCCTGCCATTTCTCAGGGGCTGTGCCAGAACCAATCAATATCACCCCCGCATACATAAAAACACACAAACCTCGACAATAACACGCACACAACATCACTTCTCCAGGCCAGCCCAGTCAAATCTCTGGACTCATTTGCTGTTTTTTTTTTTGTAATGTAATTGGGATCCATTCCTGCTGCACAGCATGTGAAGCGGCTGCCTTCAATTACAATAGAGGCTTAAAGTGACAAAAGTTGCCGGGTTATATATAAGACACAGGGGATGTTTACTGTTCCCTTACTATGGTCTGTTTGTTTCTTGCTTGTTTCAAATGGCCCTGGGTAATACAAGCTTTGACATTTTAATTTACAGATTTTCTCAAGATGTGCATTTTAAAACTAAACTAAATCAAATTAACAGGCAATTATTTTGGCCTGTTAGCTACTTTTACTGATGGGGATAGCAGAGACAGGACAGGAAATGAAGGGGAGAAGAGTGGAAGATGGGAACTGATGTAAGCTGGACTCAAACCCACATCACTGGCATAAGCAACATGGCCTTTTAGATATTTTTTCAATATTTTGAAGCATGCACGCTAGCCACTTTCTCGCGGGTCCAACAAATGTATTTATTTTTTATGGCTGACAGAATATAACAGATACTCTACCTGTACTGGCCCTCATGTCCAGGTGTGAGGTGGCATGTTCCTCCGTTACTACAGGGCAAACTGATGCAGGCGTTAATGGGGATCTCACAGTTACGGCCCTGAGAATAAAGAAAGAAAGAAAGAAAGAAAGAAAAAAAGCGGCAATGAGCATGAACTGAGAGAAAAAAATAGGTCAGGTTTAAAGGGATAGTTCACCCAAAAATGAAAATTTTCTTATCATTTACTCACCCTCATGCCATCCCAGATGTATATGACTTTCTTTCTTCTGCAGAACACAAACAAAGATTTTTATAAAAATGTCTCAGCTCTGTAGGTCCATACAGTGCAAGTGAAAGGTGATCAGACTTTTGTAGCACCAAAAATCACATAAAGTTAGCATAAAAGTAATCCATATGACTTCAGAGTTTGAATCCATGTCTTCAGAAGCGATATAATAGGTGTGGGTGAGAAACAGATAAAAATGTAAGTCCTTTTTTACTCTAAATCTCCACTTTCACTTTCAAATGTGAAAGTGAAACTAAACAGGCACAACATGTGACTTTCAGATGTAAAAGTGAAAGTGGAGAGTAAAAAAGGACTTAAATATTGTTCTGTTTCTCCCATACCTATTATATCATTTCTGAAGATATGGATTTAAACACTGGAGTCTTATGGATTACTTCTATGTTTCCTTTTTGTGATTTTTGGAGCTACAAATGTCTGGTCACCATTCACTTGCATTGTATGGACCTACAGAACTGAGAAATTATTATAAAAATCTTTGTTTGTGATCTGCTGAAGAAAGAAAGTTATATAGATCTGGGATGGCATTAGGGTGAATAAATGGTGAGAGAATTTTCATTTTTGGGAGAACTATCCCTTTAACACAGGCTAGGTACTGACTACTGTATACTGCTTACTATAAAAAAAAAAGATTAAGTATAGTAGTGGGTGTAACTCCACGATAAATCATTCAAACTACGTTTGTCACATCATGACCTCATCGCATTACATGTTTAATTCAGTGAGTGTTTTAATACATTTTTGCATAAAAAGTCCACATTTGGTAGTCTGATCAAAAAATGAGTCACAAAAAAGATAACACTTGATTTTACTTTCAGTTCATCTATCACATTGGAAAAGGAAGGTCAAGTCAAGCGCATTGCATAGTGAGAGTTAATTTTGTTTTTATGTAATATGCACTTTTGTACTGTTTGTTTTAGCAAAAGTAGAAAATTTACATGCAGACAGTATATAGACTATCTTAATTCTGCAGCAATAGTAAGAGTAGTAAGCTAGTATGCTATTCCAAACAAAGCCACAGACTGCTCCTATCAGACTTTACATCATGAGTCAAAGGTCACAATCACAATGGTTACCACAGATGTCAGAAATGGAGTTTTAAAATGAATAAAATGCCCATAATCTACAATTTAACATGATGAATTGTAAACACAATGACAACTCAAATGTTAATTGCAATTTACCTTTCAAACAAGGTTAAACATTGGCTATTAATGCTGGTGATTTGTTTTCTGTTGCTATATTGCAGTCCAAAGAAGACTTTAGTGTAATATCGAGGTTTATAGAAGTACCCATATTCTTTTTGCACTGGGCTGGATTTCTATGACTAACATTTCAAACACTTCCATGACTAACACTTCAATTTCAAACAAAGGATTTTGCCACCGATATGCCTGTTTCTTGTGCTCTTCCCAAAGCCCCCATATGTCTCAACTTTGTCTCTTTCTGTCCCTCTGTTTTATCTCTCTCTCACCCTCCAACTTCAGTACTCTTGAACATTCTAATTAATCTTCACTTTGAGGACAGACTTGTACACAAACACACCTGCACTGACCTTGGGAGCAGAGATTTTAATTAAAAGACAGACCATTGGTTTCATCTTGTAGAGGGCAAAGGGTCAAGCTCTTATCTGTTCTTCAACAGAACAACTCTGACAGGAATCCCATAACCAAACAAAAGGTTAATGATTGCATGCTGCAGCCAGGACACACACCACACCACGCACACACACACACGCACACAAGCACACAAGCACACACACGCACATGTGCACCCTCATGTACAGTATGGAGAACTAACCGTGAAAGCTGTGATATACTTAGAGTAGCTCAGGAAGATGGATGAGTGGGGCTGTCTTGCATATAATGATGTGCATAACTCAGAGGAACATTGTGTACAGGTGCATCTCAATAAATTAGAATGTCGTGGAAAAGTTCATTTATTTCAGTAATTCAACTCAAATTGTGAAACTCGTGTATTAAATAAATTCAATGCACACAGACTGAAGTAGTTTAAGTCTTTGGTTCTTTTAATTGTGATGATTTTGGCTCACATTTAACAAAAACCCACCAATTCACTATCTCAAAAAATTAGAATACATCATAAGACCTATAAAAAAAACATTTTTAGTGAATTGTTGGCCTTCTGGAAAGTATGTTCATTTACTGTATATGTACTCAACACTTGGTAGGGGCTCCTTTTGCTTTAATTACTGCCTCAATTCGGCGTGGCATGGAGGTGATCAGTTTGTGGCACTGCTGAGGTGGTATGGAAGCCCAGGTTTCTTTGACAGTGGCCTTCAGCTCATCTGCATTTTTTGGTCTCTTGTTTCTCATTTTCCTCTTGACAATACCCCATAGATTCTCTATGGGGTTCAGGTCTGGTGAGTTTGCTGGCCAGTCAAGCACACCAACACCATGGTCATTTAACCAACTTTTGGTGCTTTTGGCAGTGTGGGCAGGTGCCAAATCCTGCTGGAAAATGAAATCAGCATCTTTAAAAAGCTGGTCAGCAGAAGGAAGCATGAAGTGCTCCAAAATGTCCTGGTAAACGGGTGCAGTGACTTTGGTTTTCAAAAAACACAATGGACCAACACCAGCAGATGACATTGCACACCAAATCATCACAGACTGTGGAAACTTAACACTGGACTTCAAGCAACTTGGGCTATGAGCTTCTCCACCCTTCCTCCAGACTCTAGGACCTTGGTTTCCAAATGAAATACAAAACTTGCTCTCATCTGAAAAGAGGACTTTTGAACACTGGGCAACAGTCCAGTTCTTCTTTTCCTTAGCCCAGGTAAGATGCCTCTGATGTTGTCTTTGGTTCAGGAGTGGCTTAACAAGAGGAATACGACAACTGTAGCCAAATTCCTTGACATGTCTGTGTGTGGTGGCTCTTGATGCCTTGACCCCAGCCTCAGTCCATTCCTTGTGAAGTTCACCCAAATTCTTGAATCGATTTTGCTTGACAATCATAAGGCTGCGGTTCTCTCGGTTGGTTGTGCATCTTTTTCTTCCACACTTTTTCCTTCCACTCAACTTTCTGTTAACATGCTTGGATATAGCACTCTGTGAACAGCCAGCTTCTTTGGCAATGAATGTTTGTGGCTTACCCTCCTTGTGAAGGGTGTCAATGATTGTCTTCTGGACAACTGTCAGATCAGCAGTCTTCCCCATGATTGTGTAGCCTAGTGAACCAAACTGAGAGACCATTTTGAAGGCTCAGGAAACCTTTGCAGGTGTTTTGAGTTGATTAGCTGATTGGCATGTCACCATATTCTAATTTGTTGAGATAGTGAATTGGTGGGTTTTTGTTAAATGTGAGCCAAAATCATCACAATTAAAAGAACCAAAGACTTAAACTACTTCAGTCTGTGTGCATTGAATTTATTTAATACACGAGTTTCACAATTTGAGTTGAATTACTGAAATAAATGAACTTTTCCACGACATTCTAATTTATTGAGATGCACCTGTATTTGCATGCAGGAAGATAGGCAAGCCTTTAAACAGCTGATATCCCAGGATGCTTCTGGGGAAAGAAAAATGTATTCACCTTGTTGCCAAATGGGCAGGTGCAGTGGTATGAGCCAGTGACATCACTAACACACGTCCCGTTGTTCTGACAAGGGGCTGCCAAACAGGGGGCGCACTTGGACATCAGATTCAAATCTGCAGGACCTGTATGACAAACACCACAGATGTAGTGAAATATAAAGGTGTGAATGTTTTTGCTGTTTCAAAGGGGGTGTGACCAAAAAATAAAACATTTGAGAACCACTGCCTCAATTCATCACACAACTTCCATAATGCAACATATATTTTGAGTGAAATAGAATATTCTGTTGGAAGAAACAAAGGATGGGACTATTTTTTCTCTATCCACTTGGCCTTGGTACATCATCAGAAAACAAAAGTTGTTTCAGAGGTGGAGAAAGTTATAAAATGTAGATTTTTTTTTTTCTCCTTTTGGAACAACCTGGATTGAATTATGCACAATAGAGCACAACAATGCCCGCTCACTTTTTTCTGCTATCTTGGTTCCAGAAGTATTACATTTTTTCCATAAGGATTTCATAAAATCCTTAATAAAAGAGTTATAAGCAGTAATTCGAACCAACCAGCTCCGAGGAGAATCACAAGATTACAATTTTGTTTTTAAATTATTTATTTGAAGAAAAAATATTTGAAAATCGGACAGAAAAGGTACAAAAAGGTACAACTGTGGGCATGAACTATTATTCATTATCAGGGGCGGGTTTACGATTTCTGAGGCCCCAAGCAACCAACCAACACGGGGCCCCGTTTCGAAAAATTTTGCTAAAATATGACAAAATTAATTTAAATCATCATTTTAAATTCTTCCTATCAGCCGTTGTAGCCAAGTATATTCAAAATATTTAATGAAATACAAATCTATTTAAAGATAATTAATGCATGTTTTCCAGTTTTTCCACAATACAGTGATTAAAAAAGCAAAATGTACCTACATATATGTTTACAAAACACTTTGTGTGTGTGTGTGGACAGGTTTAAGTGGTTTATGAAGACTTTTAATTAGGTTACAAACTGGTAATTACAAGGGTATTATGCTATAAATATGGTTTATGAGCATATTTCTAGTGTCCCCATAATTCAAATCGCTTAAAAAAACATACTAAATGATGTTTTATTGAAAATGTAAAAAATGCAGAATGTTTTTTGTGAGGGTTAGGTTTAGGGGTAGGGTTAGGGTTAGGTTTAGGGGATATAATCTATAGTTCGTACAGTATAAAATTCATTATGTCTATGGAGAGTCCTCATAATGATAGCTGCACCAACATATGTGTGTGTGTGTGTGTGTGTGTGTGTGAGTGTGTGTTGTGTGTGTGTGTGTGTGTGTGTGTGTGCGTGTGCGTGTGAACAAGGTGTGCAAAACACTACTTCACCCAGTAACATTTTGAAATTCAGTTGTTACACTATATATTAATATTATATCCCAACAATTATTTATTGTTGTCCAGACTGTCATTATAATATGATATAGTATTATTATTATTACTTTAAGGATTTGTTGTATACAATAGTACTATAGTTCTGTCTTATATACTTTCACCTGGATCTTATATTCCGATGCTGCAGTGTATTGTTCATCATGTTGCAAAAGGCTGTATTTTATGTAGGCTAAGCATCGTAGGCAACATTCGTTACAGTACTGTAACAGTAAACATACAAGCCACGGTGACCCCTCAGCACACTACAGCATAAAAAAAAAAAAAAAAATTGCCGTTTATTAAGAGCTGAAACTTTGCTTGGTTCAGAATAATCTGGAATAATGTTAAAAATTGTAACAGTCACTTCTTTGCAGCCTGAACTTGTTCAGAACGTTAAATCTTTGTGACACCTGCGCTAAAAACAGTGTAGACGCAGCACACCTACTGAAACAGAACGCAGGTGTCTCGACATGCGTTTTTGAAATCTGAAGTTATTTTTAACTTGACACGGTGTCTAAAAATGTGCCGGTCCTACATGAGACACTGAAGAAACAGTGAGACGCGGTACAGCAGTCAAGGACGTTCGTCCAGTGTGTGTTTACATACAAAAACAATGAAAAAACAGAGTAGAAGCACGCAAAACGGCCCCTCATCCGTTTGTGCGTATCTGTGTGAATGAGCGCACGTGGGCGAAACAAGTTTGGAAGGCCTGTATATTTTTTTTCATAAATTACAAACCCGAACCCAAAGTCCTACTGACCCGAACCCGGTGGCTTCGTGAACCGCTCTGAGACTGCAGACAACAGCGTATTCGCGTGTGTACCCAGAACAACATGTCACCCCTCAAGTGGTTTTTGCAGAGATTTCCTACTCCGGCTAGTGGGCCGCCACGCAATTGCGTGGTTTGCATGGTGGTTAAAACCGCTACTGTTCATTATATTCCTATATTGTTTGAGAATGTATGGAGACTTGATTGTATAATTTGCAGTGCTTTGTTTGCTGCGATTCTCTGGTTGATCTTTCTTTGCAGGATCATGGGTTGATTAGTTGATAACCAGAAATTCTGCTATTACACACATATTTTTTTTTTAAAACTAAGTTGAATTATTGCAGGCTGATGGATTCAGCAGAAGCACATACCATCGATTAACAACCTCAGAGCTCATGGTGGGTCTGTCTTCAAAGGTGTATAAATTATTGTTAAAAATCAGTTAATCTATGGAGAAAATGAATATGATTTTTATATCTGGGACCAGACTTTTGCACTCTATTAGACCAGTGGCATTTAGTAAGGAAGTAAATAAGGTCAATTTTGATTTCATGTTGTAGAAGAACTACTAAGAGTGGCAAGTCTCATTGAAGCCATGTTCGCTCTCACTCTCTCTTTAAACGGACTCCATTTTAAGGATTTTTTCTAACCTGACATGATCTTTAATCAGTCTCTGCTGATTGGCTACTGAAGAGACAGAGGTGTAAAATATCTAGCTACTCCAGTCCATAGAAGACAAGGTGGACAGAGTCACCTTTGCACTGGAAGCGGTTAAGGGGGGTGGTGAGCAGCAGTCGGTCCGCCATATCAGGTGGTCCAGTGCAGCGGGCGATTCCAGGCTCTTTAAACCCAGCCTTCACCCACTGAGACAACCAGCGTAGCTCACAATCACAGTATAGAGGGTTAGCACCCAGAGCCCTGCATGGCAAGAGATGAGTGTCACACACAAACACACACATTCAGGATACAATGCCAACCTCTTCAGTTTATAAAGACTTAATATAGGCTACCTTTTTATTTGCCAGTGTTGAACTCCAGTGAGCAAGGTGGGTATAAATCCACCATGTATAACATAATTTAATAATAGCAAATAAGATGTACACAGAATTTTACTCCTAAAGAAATGAATTGTAATTTTGAAACATTCTTCATAAAATCATGACCACTAACATGAGATGAGGAGTCTTGTCATATCAGTGGCCTTATAAAAGCTGTTTTATTCTACATGGGGCAGGGGCACCCTCATGGGGGCTGCCATTTTAGAATCACATGACCTGCTGAATACTACTCGCTTAATCTCAGTAACTTGTCTTGTTATTGGACTTTCACATGGGTGATTGTGAATAGTGAATTTCTACAATGGCATCTGTAAATTAAAACTATTGATTTTGAATGATGCTGCATTCACACCACTAGGTGTCACTCACTGTAAGTCAAAGATGACACAAACAAAAAGTTACTGAGTGCACCTTTAACTCGCCCTCATGTTGTTTAAAACCCATGTGACTTTCTTTTTTCTGTGGAATTCAAAATGATATTTTAGGCAGTATGTTAGTCTCAGTCACCATTCATTTTTATTGCATTTTTTTCATACAATGACTGTGAATAGTGACCAATGCATTCTGCCTAACATCTCCTTTTGTGTTTCACAGAAAAAAGAAAGTCATATGGGATTGGAACAACATGAGGGTTAGTAAACGATGACAGAATTTTCATTTTTGGGTGAACTATCCCTTTAAATCATCACTTCTTTTACACAGTATTAACTCTAATTTCACTAAAATATTTTAAAACAGAAAATGCTTACTACTCATTGACAAAGTTCGATAATCTTAAAATGACCAAATATCAGCTAATTAATCACTTTTAAAGATAACCCAAATGCATTTTCCTTCAGTTCTGTCTGTAATGAAACACAGAGCCCTTATTTCTCAATGGTGATTTTTTTCCCTTAAAGCTTTCTTCTTCTTCAATGAAATAACAAGGGACTACAGTAGCTCCACTCTGGAATGGCAGCAAGAACTACAGCCAGAGGGGAAAAAAACAACACAGCCATAAGCCTCTATAATAGATGCCTTTTAGCAGTAATAAAATTTACAAAGATTTCCTGTGGGCCTTGGTCTCAGAGCGCAGAGCACAAGCCTGCTCTATAGCAAAGCTGCATTCTCTCTACAGGTTGCACCTGGTAATGAGGTAAACGTACATTGAGTCTAAAGACCTGAGCTGGTCTCTTAGGCTGAGGCTGGGAGTCCATCATTAATAGAGGCAGCGAGACCACACTCTTACACTGGCACACACACACACACACACACACACACACTCTCTCACACACACACACACACACACACACACACACACACACACACACACACACTTACAGATGAGACAGAGATGTCAAGTGGCTGAAGGCTCCCTCCGGAATGGTTGAAAGGTCATTTCCGTGGAGGGTTCTTAAAGAAAAGACAGAAAAGATATTGAAAAAAGCATGAAGCATGGGGAGTTGGCTTCATTGTTTTCCACACTATAAATGATGAGAGAGAGAGAGAGAGAGAGAGAGAGAGAGAGAGAGAGAGAGAGAGAGAGAGAGAGTCATTCACGGCATTTAGCATGGATTATAAAAAAGTGCTGCTGTTTTGTGAAACACCAATGGGGATGCTAGATTTGCATTGAGATTTTATTGCATTTTGTGTCATTTCTGTTTAATAATTTCTCCTGTTCTTTTATGGGGAGCTCAACCCACACATATACTGTACACTCAAGCAGCAATCTGAGCCCCTGGTTGGACAGCTGCGTCCCTTTGAGGCCCTGGCAGGGACAGCCCTGGGGCATTCTTGGAAATTAAAAAGTGACAATGACTGCATAGCAGACCTGGCTTAAATGGGGCTGGAATAAGGTGGGTGTAATTTCGTCTATTTAACAAATATATGCACGTAGGGTGTTGATAACCTACCCTGGAGCCGCAGAGTACACGATCCAGCTTTATACAAAGGAACTGTATATCTACTGCTTTTTTCCTTCAGAACTGGCTGACGCCATGAACATGGTGTTCTTTTTAGCATAAGTTGCTCTGTTCAAGCAGTAATCTTTTGAATTTAAGTTCAAAAGGTTAAAGGTTTTTGGCTTGCTCTATTGGTAGAGCAAGACTACACATTTTCAAAATCAAGTTAGCAGTGGGTTGTCTACACAACTAGTCGAGTAATCATCTAAAGAAAGCACAAAATAATTAGGCTGGTTCACCTAACCCAATCAGACAAGTTTCTTAGTGGGCGGTCAAATGAGACACATTTTTGTGTTCAAAAACAGCTTGATAGAAAGCAACAGAATGGAAAACAACACATGGAGAACTACTTTTAACTTAATACATCCTCTTAAAAAGGTCACTTTCATGTCACCAAACTGTCCAAGGGGCTGTTCAAGATGAAAACTTTTTTTCATCCGTATGCACTGTTTTTTTTTCTATGTAAGCATGCTATGTGGATGTCTTTGAATCAACATGTAATATAAATGAAATAAGTGAAAAAACAAAACTAACTGACATCAATAATCGATTATTTGACCATCGTGACTCATCTCAGAGAGGTGTTGGGAGCATTGGGAGTTTCTTTGTGTGTGTGATGTGTGATTTATATGGCTGTGCAGCAGATCATTTGTCCATCAGGTAAAAACAAAAGGGAGTCTTACAGCAGGCGGAGAGACCGCAAGCCATCAAATGCATGAACCGGGATGCAGCGGATTTGATTATAACTCAGGATACTGCAAAAAAGAAAGAACAGACAGAGGGAACAAACAGTCATTTTAATGTCAACAGTTCTCCAAATAAATTTGGTATTTTTAGTCACGTTCACATGACAACACTGACAAACATACATCTGCATACAAACTCGTGCCAGTGTTAAATTGTTGGGTTATCAAGTTAACTTACAGAGTGGCAAGCTGTGTCATGTTGTTGAAGGTGAGAGGGGCAAGAACATTGATGCTGTTGTTACTGAGATCTCTGCAGAACAGAGGAAACACACATAAACAAAGTATATTTGATTTGATACTCGACATATGGCAACAAAATTCCTTTACAATTGCAGCAAACACAACTAAACACAGTCTTGAGATTTGTACACAGGTGGTAATTATTTCCTGATTTATGAACATTCCTAACATTTACGTGTTCCAGACCCTCACCAAGTTTGAAATCTTTAAAGGAGAAGAAACTTTATTCAAATGTATTGATCTTTTAGTTGCTGATTTGTTTGTTAATTTACCAATTCTGTTGAAAAAACATCTAAAACCAGACTAAGCTGGTCAGGCTGGTCTGTTGGCTGGTTTTAGAGGGGTTTGGGGCACTTTTTAGCTGGTCAGGCTACTTCAGCAAAAATGGTTAAGCTAGTTTGAACTGTTTTAACCAGCAGGGTGATGTGCTTCTGTAGCTCAACTGACAGACCAAGGTTTTGCAACACCAAGATCATGAATTTGATTGCCAGGGATCACACATTAAACTGTATACTTTGAAAGCAATCTAAGTAACTTTGAGAAAAAGCATCTGCCAAATGAATAAATGTAAATGCAAATAGGAAAAATACAAACAGCAGTGATAGTTGTTTTAGATTAGCCAGCTCTTTGGGCACGGATATGAGGAGGTTTCCTTCCAAATATCTGAAACAACAAGGCATAACCTGTTTACAGACAAATAGTCAAGTTTTCAATCCTTAGACATGTTAAAAAGCAAAACAAAACTTCATTCCTAATTTCATTTTATTCTAAAACCAAAATTTGGGGTCTAAACCAGCCAAATTGACTTTCAACTGACAAGTGGACACTCAACTCGCAATCCAATCCAATAGAGTTTAACGTTAGCTTAGCATGTTGCTAAGCAAATAATACTATATGCAATGACATTAAACAACGAAACTATTGAAATAAAGTCAAAAATCCTTTTTTTGGAGTGAGGTGAATTTTTAACAGCACTGGTTGTGCAGAGATAAAAAAGATTTCACTCTAAATGGAATAAGATAAAACAGTATGAGTTATCCATAACAGGTTTACAGTGACGGACAAGAAGAGAGTCAGAAAAAAGCATCTAGAAGGAAAAACTCACAATTCAGTAGTGTCTTTCGGGATACCCTTGGGCAGAGAATGCAGCCCCCGGTTACTACAGCGCACCACTGTATCTGAGCATGTGCAGGAATCCGGACAGCGAGGGGCTGACGGCAGACAGCCATTCTCTTCAATACCTGAGAGAGAGATATTTAAATATTTTATGCTCCTTTACATCATGCAAGAGAAAAATTTAATATGTGTTGCTAACAGCTCTAATATAGAAACTCATCAATTCTTCAGAAGGAAGTAATAGACGACAGAGGAAAAGAGTCAGAATGGATGAAAAAGCACAGGTGCTCTGTGCACCCTGCAAAAATGAACCAAATTTCACTATTGCATTGGACCTTTTCCAATTGTATGAACAAGCCGGGTATCATTATTGCAGCACACACTTGCTCATAATAAGTGATACAGTGCACAGGAATTTTAAATCAGCATCTAAATATTGCTTTTGGCCCCACTTGGACCCCATTTCCTGCAAGCAATACTTGTAGCATTCCTCCCGAGATGCTTTCATTCAAGCTCTGTAAAATGCTATCTGTAAGAGGCTGAATTACTCTGCAGATTAAAAAGAAACAGCAAATTAAGCCATAAATGGGAGGTAATGGAGATCGTGATATGCTCCGACAATAACACACAGACCAAGTCTGGCAAGGAGAAAACTGGACCTGAAATTGCAAACATAGAATAGCCAGGGGAGCCGTGGGTTTGTTTTACAATAACTGGACTTCTTCAAACTACAAAAAATATCTTCCCGTAAATCAATTTAGCTTTACTTTGTTAGTCTTAAGTGTAATTGCAGAGTGCTGAAAATAGCTGAATGTTGTGGTGGTGAGATTTTTGGAACTGAAGTGTTGATGCCCTCAACCCTGCTCAAGAAGGAAGAAAGCAAACTAAGCTTTGCCTCGCTCAATGAAATAACAGCGCATGAGCCCTGACTGACAGGCTCCTCTAACTATTGCACCTCAAGCTAGGGTGATTTCTCACACTTTGAACCTCTGTATTTCAAAGTGCTTTGCTGTCTACAGTTGAGCAGGCTCTCTTAAAAAGAGCAAAAGAGCTGTTTCTACCCACAGCACCATAGTATTGACAGGGAGGACTTTCCCTGGCCAGAAAGAAGCCAAACCGCAGTTCCTGTTTCTCTGTAAAACTTTTTGTCAGTCTCAAGGGGTTCTGTTTCCAACTTTGCCTTTATGGACACAAGTTCTTCTCTATGAAAACCAAAGTGAGGGGACATTGAGGCCTCTTCGCTCAGCATTTAATTTGCCCTAATGGTGCCATCTCATTGCGACCTTGTGCAAAGTTGGCCCGGTGTGATTTACACTGATGCTTGAAGCAGGGAGAGTGGGATGAAGGTATGGGAAATCCGAGGAGTTGGAGCATTGAGCAAGCCTCAATCTGGAATTTGTGGCCTGATCTGAACAGTGTGATTTCATGGGAACAGGAGATGGATGTGGTGTAAATGGCACAGGCTATAGAGAAAAAAGTAGCTGAGGTCTGCAAACCCTTATTAATACACAGGCAATGGTCCTCTGCTTTAAATGTGTGTTTATAACCTTAGGTCAGTATCAACAGAGGAGTGGAACAGTGTGGAAGAGAATGAACACTAGAAAGTTGGACAAATGGGAGAATGGATGGATGACAAAATGGGTAGAGAGATGGGTAGATTGGCCTGTAAATAATGTCATATTTGCATTAAATATAAGGATATTTTAAAACTCATTGGATAAGCCAGACATTTTAAAATAGCTGATATACACTGTAAAAAGTGTAAAGGAATAGTTCACCCAAAAATTTAAATTCTCTATTCATTTACTCACCCTCATGCCATCCCAGATGCGTATGATTTTTTTCTGCTGCTGAACACAAAGATTTTGGTCCAGTTAATGCAAGTGAATGGTGACCACAACTTTGAAGCTCCAAAAAGCACATAAAGGCAGCATAAAAATTAATATGACTCTATTGGTTAAATCAATGTTATTAGAAGCGATATGACTTGTGTGAAGGAGAAACAGACCAATATTTAAGTATTTTCTACTATAAATTCTCCTCCCTGCCCAGGAGGTGGAGATATGCACGAAGAATGTGAATCACCAAAAAACAAAAACAAAACAAGAAGAACTCTTAGGATAGAAGAAAGTACTTAGGAGGGCAGGGGAAAGTGGTGATTTATAGTAAAAAAAAGACTTAAATATTGATCTGTTTCTCACCCAGACCTACAATTTAACTTCTGAAGACATGGATTTAACCACTGGAGCTTTTTGGAGCTTCAAAGTTCTGGCCACCATTCACTTGCACTGTATGGACCTACAGAGTTGATGTGTTCTTCTAAAAATCTTCGCTTGTGCTTAGCAAAAAAAAAAGTGAAAAGTAAAAGTGAAAGGTGACCGAGGTTAATATTCTGCCCTTTGTGTACAGTTGTACAGGTTTAGAACAACATGAGGGTGGGTAAAAAATAATTTTTTAGTGAATTATCGCTTTTAGGTAACAACTACACACTTTCAAATTTTACAGTGTGCGATGCACAACCTGTCATGGCTTACTGTTTTACAATACTCTCTTTGATGCAGGCACTTACAGAGTTACTGAGCCATCAACAGAGCGAACTCATGCATAAGATATTGCGCAGGAGGAAGTGGCATAAAAAAGTGTCATACCATCACAGGTGAAATCAGGCATGGCCACATCCTGTATGGGGATCTCCTTCAGGAAGGCAGGTTTCTGACAGCGTGGGTTGCCACTAACCACCCTGGTCTTCTTCAGCCAGACTCCCAGCCAGGCTAAGTGACAGTCACACATGTAGGGATTAGACAGCAGGTTACTGTACACAAACAGAGAGAAAACACAAACCTCATTATAATATAATTACACTGGAAAGCAACCAGCAGGGTAAAATTACCACATAAACTATTGAACCCTTGTGTGTCAATTTAAAAAAGTTACTCAGTGACAAAAAACTGACATAATAATATTAGATATTAATATTATTTTCCACTTTCAATGAGTTAATTTTTTTAACCAACATCAGTCCTGAACATAACTACCAAATATTCATTCATTTTCAGGATTTTAACCCTTTAAACACCAGTTTGTTTATATAATGTCACTGTTGTTTTATATGAAAAAAAAAAAAAAAAAGAATTATTTTTCCATGTACTAAATGCAAAGGGGATTTTTTTTTATTTATTTGTATTATCACAGTCTGGGATATGTCAATGATTAGCAACAACATAGATTTTGATGCATTATTATTTTTGGTGCAGTGTCAGATTTAAAACAAAAACAGTACCTTAGAGGACAAAATGTCTGCGTCAAAAAACTGCCATAAAAATATTATATATTAATATTATTTTCCACTTTCACTGACTTATATTTTTTAACCAACATCAGTCCTGATCATAACTACCAAATATTCATTCATTTTCAGAATTTTAACCCTTTAAATGCCAGTTTGTTTGTCACTGTTGTTTTTACACACACACACACACACACACACACACACACACACACACGCACACACACACACACACACACACACACACACACACACACACACACACACACACACACACACACAATTCTCAATACACACATACAAAACACACTGACATCCATACCAACACACCCACACAATTTTAGCTGCATCATTTATTCAGTTGGCCTGCAGTGCTCTACAACACAGCAAACAGAAAATAGGAAAAAAGCATGTATTTGCTCCATAAGCTAAACATGAGAAAAATGGCACCATCTGATGGAAAATATTAAAAATTAAAATTTTGAAGCCAGGGCTCCAGAATGAAAGCATAATATTATAGAATTCATGATTTTATGCTTTAATGGCACTGGGATCAAATATTGCAGTTTTAATGGGTTTCAATGGGGACATTTTTGTCCTTAAGGCCCTGAGTGTAACTATTATGTGTACACAGTGTATTATAGATGTATTACAGGAACTGAGGTTGAAATTTCACCTTTGGCAAAATTGATGCTGTTGGCATTAACACAAATTCGAAAAACAAAAATGTCCCAAAGGTCGCACAAGGGTTAACATCCATCAATTTAACACAGCAGGAAAAACGGCATGGTTGGATTTGCATTTAAACAGCAATATAATTACATATTACGACTGCAATGCAACCTGCTGACAATCTTTGCTGAAATCTCTGCAACTTTTTGTTGTAGTTAACATGTAATAACGTGGTTATAACAGCCACTTAAAGCAAAGTGCTTCAAAAATAAGATGAGGGCTGAGGAATCAGACACAGACACATTTTCGTCAAGTTTGGGTACAGAGTAATCCATCAACCGAGGGCTATAGGGACCGCTGGAGTAGAGGCTTCGAAACCCACTTATTGTTCCATTTTTCATGCGTCCTCCCTGAGCTCTGAATGTTCAGGCAGTGGAGCAAGGTCCTAAATCGTAAAAGTTTAGCCTTGAGATGTAGACGCCACCAGCAATGACTCTAGAAGGCCCACCAGGGAAGCAGTTGACGGCCCACTCAGATGCCCGTCTGACTGATACATTGCCGAAACACATTAGATATAAAGGCACATAAGAGCTCTTTAATACAGTGTAGGAAATAGAGTGGCTGAGAGTTTCTGCTATACTATAGCCTGTGGGATAAATTAATGATGTATGCTGACCTTCCGCTGCTTTGTCAATAGATGCTTTTCAGCTTAAGAGCATGGGTACATGTTAACACCACCCTCTATCTGACTCCAGCAATGTGTTTACCTTTAATTATTACTACACCACTTTCTTAATACATGACTGCATTTAAAGGGCAAAACAGCAAGACAGTGACTGAGAGAAATAATTTCTGTAGCAGTCAGTACTACTGCCAAACGTAGGGCCATTTTTGGATTTCAGCCGAAAAGGGATAGCTCACCCAAAAGTCTTTATTTACTTACCCTCTTGTTCCAAACCCATATGACTTAAAAAAAAAAAAAAAGAGATTTGCACCTACAAGCATGCTAGTATCAGTTCTATTCACTTTGATTGCATCCTTTTTCCATACAATGAAAGTGGTGACATTCTGTGTTTGGACATTCTGCCAAACATCTGCTTTTGTGTTCCAGTGATGGAAGAAAGCCATATAGGTTTAGAATAGAATGAGGGTGAGTAAATGATGACAGAACTACTAGTTTGGGGTCTATCTATATCTTTAAGTGCAAGAGGTCACAAGTTTGAATGTTGTTTGACTGACAATTTTTATGAATAAATTGCAGGTGGTAAGATTTATGCATCTAAAATGAATAAACGGGATGCAGCCGTAAAAATAAACAGCTATTTGTATGGTGATAATCACAAATCTCAGCCACAAAAGTATCCTCTGTCCCAACTGCCCACTCCAGCCCTGCAAACTCTCTGCCTCCTGGAAACACTCATCCACTCTGCTCTAATTTCAGCAGAGGTGGAGGGATGAATGATGGAGTGAGACAAAGAAAAGGGGAATGTGTGCTCAGCGCTCCTGCTGCACTAATACGGGAAAAGAACAGCTGGGAAGGGTCTCTCTCTCTCTCTCTCTCTCTCTCTCTCTCTCTCTCTCTCTCTATCTCTGGATATTTTTAGCTGCCCTGTTCTGTAGTGGACATGGCTGTGTCAGCCGCTGGATAATTAGAGAGTTGGCAGAGCAAAAGGAGAATAAAAAAGAAGAAGTGAATAAGTCTCAAAGCAAAAACACAACAGATTGATGGGAAAAGTTGTCTTTTGGCGGAAGAGAGTTCTACAATTTTCCACACTGTTATAAATTTCCATACAGATTTCTTATCAATCATTTAATGAAAAAAGAAACCAGAGGTATACAAATGAAGCAAATTAATTTTGTGTTGTATAGGGTGATGTCATTTGTTCAATGGGGAATTTAGAACATTTAAAACATTACAGCATGATTTTCTGTAAAGCTGCTTTAAAACAATGTGTATTGTGAAAAGAGCTATACAAATAAAAATGTCTTGACTTGATATGTAAACTGCAACTTTGTTGGAGCTGTGGTCTAACATGCTAACATGTAACATGCTCTGACACATTGAGGCACAGCGCTCATGCGGGTGACACTTTCACATTTTGGCTTGTGACATTTTTGTTCACCTCTTTTCTCCCTACCATTATTCCAAAAAAAAAAAAAAAAAAACTCTACTGACTACTAAGCTGTTCTATAGCCATTAGCTACAAAAAGGACGTGTAGGTTGTGAGAATTTGAAGATATTTATGCCTTAATTAAAAGGGAAATGTACTTTATGCTGGTTATATGTTTTCATTGTGTAAATCCTCCCTGTTATTTATGCGTGTTAAACCTGATTAGGTGCACAGAACGAAAACCTCATGCAAATAAGAACAAGCCTCAGAATCTGCTCACCTATTTCGGTTAGTAGGGAGGGTTCACTGAATAAAAAAGTGAACAAACCATGTGAATTGGTGCACGTTGTGATGTGTGCCATGAATGCATATGATATGATAATTCAACTGGTTACAGATGCTCACTCTGTTGGCAGTCATCATTTCCATTATTTTTTTAAATTATGATTCCACTTGGTTATTTTGAATGCTTAACAGCATCTGTTTCTCTATGAACATCTGTGAGATCTCTTTCAATTTTCCCTGTTGATCTTTCTCTTTCTTGTCATTTCCCCAAGGCTGTAATAGACTCTTATGATTAGGATTAATTTCTGTTTAGCAGTTCTTTGTTTACTTCCCCTGCAAAATGCTATGCCGGTATTAATCTGACTTAAAAATGTATTGCACAACATTCTGTCCAGCTGTTCCCAATTTTTTTTTTTTTTTTTTTTTTTTACAGCATATAATCAAAAACAAAAATGTGATGGCAGTAGAGTGTATTCAGTAAATTTGCCTTTGGATGGACATTATCATTGTTCAGAATATTTTGTCAGTGCAGCAATTTTCTTTTTTAGCCATTTTTGAATAATTCTCCCTGCCCTCAGGGGCAAGCCAAAGCTTTCTCATCTGAAGTTCAAGAACAACCGTTTTCAACCAAGACAAGAAAACATAACCTCATAATTTTGAAAAACATCTGCAAACAATAACGCATTAGAAAAAAATGGATTCTTTTGCTTGAACCACTTCCTCATCCGTATTGCATATGGAGAAATAATATGCAACTGATTGATGGTGATAAGCTGTGTTTGACTTCCTGCGTGTTTGTGCACAAATTAATTGAATTTTTAACCAAAGCTTGTGGGTTTGGTAAAGACACTGCAACTTTGATGAATAGTTTTATCAGGCAGTGATTGTTTCGCTATAAATTCTTCATAATTAAGTACTATTATTTCCATTTTTTTAACACTAAAGAATTTCAGTTGGTTATGGGTGCATAACTGATGGACTGAGCCCATTATTCCGAGGAGCATGAAATTACCCAATTTCTTAGTACATCTGTGTGTGTGCTTGTAGGACTCACATGGTAGAGAGGGAATGCAGGGTGTTGAAAGCTCCTGGGGCGATAGTGGAGATCCGGTTATCGTAGAGGGAAAGCAGGCGCACGGAGCTCAGGCCGGTGAAGGTGGCGTTATCCACACAACTGATCTGATTACTCCTCAGCATCCTGACAGGAACACAGAGGCAGGTCAGAACACATTCACTTTGACAGAGAGCCACACTGAGCTTGTATGGAGGGGGGAAATGGAGAGTTTATTAAGCTATATATGGCTGCTGTAATGCATTCAGTAAATAGTGGTTTTAGGGTATGATTGCTAACATACCTGTTCAGAAGCATTATTTTGAGAGAATGTGGAAAGCATGCAGAGTGTGAGCGCATGTGCGCACACACATACACACCGTTGTTGCATATGGGGGGAAAGTACAGTATATACATACAGAGACAGGGGTCTAGAATGAGATTACATGATGGACTGGCAGTGTGTGGTCAAATAACAGGAGGGAAATTTAATGGACTGTTAGCAGATGGCCATTCTGGAAAGAATGTGTATTCACTGTGTGTTACTGTGTATTCACATGAACTATTGGTTAACTACAAACTATATTAAAGGGACATTCCACCCAAAAATGAAAATTCTCTCAGCATTTACTCACCCTCATGCCATTCCAGATATGTATGACTTTCTTTCTTCAGCAGAACATAAAGGAAGATTTTTAGAAAAATATCTCAGCTCTGTACGTACTGTAGGTACATACAGTGCAAGTGAATGGTGATCAGACTTTTGTAGCTCCAAATATCATATAAAGGAAAAATAAAAGTAATCCATATGACTCTAGTGTTTCCATATCCATATATGGATCCATATCTTTAGAAGCAATATAATAGGTGTGGGTGAGAAACAGAACAATATTTAAGTCCTTTTTTAACTCTAAATCTCCACTTTAACTTTTACTTTCAGATGTGTAAGTGAAGCTAAACAGGCACCACATGTGAGTGAAAGAAAGCGAAAGAGAAGATTTGGAGTAAAAAAGGACATATATTTTTTATCTGTTTCTCACCCACACCTATTATATCTCTTCTGAAGATATGGATTTAAACATTGTAGTCTTATGGATTATTTTTATGTTTCCTTTATGTGATTTTTTTTGGAGCTACAAAGTTTTGGTCCCTATTCACTTGCATTGTATGGATCTACTTGTTCTAAAAATCTTTGTATGTGTTCTGCTGAATAAAGAAAGTCATACACAGCTGGGATCCATGAAGGTAAGTAATAGATGAGAGAATTTTCATTTTTGGGTGAACTATTCCTTTAATAACATTTTGTGTGCATGTGGGACAAATTTATTCTCGAAATTGAGCAAAATCTAACATTTCCTACGGTAAGGTTAGGGTGTGGGTTATGGTCAGTCATAATTATAATTACGTACTGTACAGTATGTCTAAAAATTAAAAAAGGTTTCTGTAAGGGATAGATTAAGGGATAAGGGCAGGGTTAGGGTATAACCTAAAAAAGTCAATGGAAAGTCCCCAAATGAAATAAAAACTGTTTGTGCATTTCTAATCAAATGATCCTTGGAGAACAAAATTGCTAAAAATGTCTTTAATAAATAAATTGTGATTTTTATTAAAAAAAAAAAAAAAAAAAAACATTTTATACAAAAAGGTTTTTTTTAATGCTAGGGTCTACGTAGTGTTAGTGTGTAGTAATTATAATCAGCTTTATTTACAAACAATAGAAGTCTTTTGTTTAGTCTATGGTTTTCTAGTCAATCAGACAGTTAGGTAAATGTGTTTGTTTGTTTGTTTGTGAATGATGTCATTGGAGAGTGGTCTGTGCTCTAACCATGTACATCTGCTCTCTGAGATTCTGTCTGCAAAGCAGACACAGGCCGCTGAGGCAGCTCGCTGCTTGACATGAGATACGATTAGAAGAGTTTATGTGTGTGTGTGGTTGGGGAGGGGTGAGGTGCCCAAAACAATCAGGGTCTCCTAAAGGCCCTCAGCAGCACAAACGAGCTAAACGCAAACCAGAGCCTGCTGATGAAAACCTGAAAGCAGCAAATTCGGCAGTAAACTCTGACAAACAGGGATATGAGAAGAGCAAACTCAATTTGGACACATACTCCTGGGATTTGAAAGCCACTAAATCCAATATTGCAGGACCATGATTTCATTCATTTGCTCCTATGCACTCCTCTCTCTACAATTAAGCTAATTAGAGAAAGAGCAGACCTTAGGAAACCTCTTTCGAAACCACCAGTCTTCGGAATATGCATTGTATTATCATCTTTGGGCCTGATAGCACACCATCATAGAGGACATTCATGCGGTCAACATCTTGATTTTTTTTGTTTTGTTTGGAAAACATTTACAATGCTTTAGAGGAATAGTTCACCCAAAAATTTTAATTCTGAAATTTACTCACTCCCATGTCTTCCCAAACCCATAGACTTTCTTCTGTGGAACACTAATGGCAATAATTAGGCACGTTAGCCTCGGTCACCATTCACTTTCATTGTATGGAAAAACTATGAAAGTGAATAGTGACTGAGGATGAAATTTTGCTTAACATCTTTTATGCTTCATGGAAGAGAGAAAGTCATTAATGTTTAGAACAATATGAGTAAATGGACACATAATCTTAATTTTGGGGTGAACTATCCCTGTCAACTCAGTGTTTGTGGGTTTATATTCAGAATCCAACAGTAACATGCTTTTCTTTTTTGAAAAAGGCTCAAAGGTGAAATGGTGGTGATACTCACAGTGTTTTGAGGCCGCTCAAACCCTTGAACATACGTCCGTTGACTGACTGCAGTTTGTTTCCTGTCAACAGCAGTTCCAAAACCCCTCCGGCCCCATCAAACGCCCCTTCATGGATGTCCCGCAGTTTATTGTTACTCAGGTTTCTGCAAAGATGGAATTGAAAAAGACGTCAACTCCCCTTGAGCTCTGGTACACATGCACTTCTTATAAACCAAGTAAGACACATACTATTTATTACTTTGACAAATGACAGAAAGCTGCAGGGCATTGCTACAGTGTGCAAATATCTTTGTTTCATTATCAGAAATGAATATGTTGTCATTGAATCCTAAACACACATTTATGATGATTCACGGCTACATTTTAAATCGTGGTTCAGTAAAATGTAAGGTCAGACTTTTAGATCTGCCCAATTTATAACTGTGCTTGATAGTAAGCAATTTCATGCATGCTAAATCACTGGCTCTCTTCCTTAGCGAACACAGCTTTTTCCATTCTTGGAGTGGGCCGCAAATATTGTCTGACAATAAATCACTACATGTTTTTGCATTAAAATTGAATATTCCAGAGCCTGTTCTGTCCTTGCTGTCCATTGCATTCACTGCATACAAAACTGTTGACCTGAATATCCCAAATACACAAATTTAATTCAGCAGTCCAACTTTTTTTTAGGAGCAAATAAACAAATTTGTACATCTTGCGCAGGTTTGGGAGCTTTTTGAAGGCTCCTGTAGTTTCCAGGATGGAGATTTCATTGTCGTTCAGCCGTCTGGTGTAGAAAAAGAGAGACAGAGAGAGGTTAATAGTTCAGCAGTAAGAAGAGTACTCCCAAAGCATAATAAGGACAAACCTCACTGAAGCATGTAAGAGTGAGATGAAGACAAGACAAGAGCTGTGAATAATGGTAAATGATTGTCATTCAGACTCTGTGTTTCATTCCCAACCATATCTTTTATGAAGAGACGGTGTATAATCAACACTGTGATGTCATAATAACAAATCAGTATCGGTCTCAAAGTGTGAGCCGTTGATATGTGACTAATACACATTCATCTCTGGAACTCATCACCAGTCATATCGACATGCAAAGAATAGCAATGGATGTGGAAGCGGGGATAATGATCAGTGAAGAATAATTGAAGTGGAGAGTCAGGCCTAAAAAAGAAAAGAACATGACAGCATAAAAAAAGAGGGTATGTTTTAGGAATGGTAAAACACTATAATACTCATACAACACGGTATGTATACTATGTATGCAAACTGCATGGAATGCCCAAATTGTGTAATGTATTTGCCAAAAAGTGCAGTACATAACCAGAGCACACTGCACCGTATAGCGTATCCCGCAACCAGTGTTGGGTAGAAATGGATTTAATGCATTCTGGACTATGTAATCAAATGACAAAATCAAACACTTAGATTATATATATATATAAAAAAATAGATTATACTTTAAAATGCAGGTAATCAGATTAATCCAAAGTTAATTACCATACAGTATGTGTAATACAAAAGATTATGTTACTGATTACAATTTAGTTATGTAATTTGTAATTAGTACCAAATTAAATTTGAAAAGTAATCTACACAACACTGCCCACAACATAATGCCAGAAGTGATTTCAACTAAAATTTTTAACATATTTTTCTTGACTCATGGACAATGTTGGGCAAGTTACTCAATGAAAGTAATTAACAAGTAATTCACTGCAAATTACAAATTACCTCTTAGATTATATTACTGATTACTTAATTAAAAATTAATCACATTACTAATTAATTTATAATTTAGTTACTTTCGAAAACATTCAAATTATATCTATATTTCCTGGTCGCTCTCTGTTGCACGCAAGCCACACACTTTTTTCTCACTTACAATGACTAGTTAGGGGGCACACACCCTTCAGCTGTCAAACGGATGTACATATTAAAACGTTTTAAATGTGTTTTACATAAATAATATTTTTAGACATTTGTGTTAACAAGTAATGTACTTAAAAGTAATTTAATTAATTGAAAGTCTGTAACTGAAAACTGATTACAAGAATTTAAAATGTAATGTTACACTACTTTTTGAATAAACTGTATTGTACTGTACTGTACTGTAAATAATTAATTTGTAATCAGATTACACCCAACACTGCCCTTGGACTTCCAAAGATTAAGATATTTTCACACCATTGGTTAAAAAAATGCAAATAACTGGATAATACTTGCAGACACTTGCAGAGGTGAGGTAATGTGACAACAGTAGTCGTAGCATAATACTGTTTGAAACATTTATCATTGCATAGTGTTTCATATACTGTTTTTTAAAATTATTATTATTATTTTTTTTTTTTGTCTTTATTGGGACAGGTAGAAGTATAGAATTGACAGGAAGCGATGGGAGAGGGATTGGAGAAAAAAATGCTGTATTCAAACTCTAGTTGCCCATCACCTCAGAATGTGTTGGAGCATGTGCATTGGCTGCCTGGCCATGTTTTCAATGTCCTTTTTTTAATTAAATGTAAGAACCAATAAATTTTTTTTGTACTAATTAATCTCATATTTGTTTCTGTGATTCATCACGATTAAATTATGGTACAAGATACATTACAACAAACATAAAAAAAAAAAAATCATCATAAATATATTTACTTTATACTTTGTTTAAAAGAACTTTGGAGAAATTGGTTAGCACTGTTTATTTTAATTATATAAATATGTACATGTTAATAAATGTGTGTGTTTTTTGCTTTTGCTTTTTGCGGATTTGCTTTTGCGGATTAATATTTGTATATGTATACATGCTATAAAATCAGTGGATATGCTGTAATTACAATTTGGGCAAAATCTGCTGCCATTTTCCAGGGGACATTTATAATAATAGGATGAAATGGGCAGATTCAATTCATATAAAACTTTATTGGCAAGAGAAACTTAAGTGTACATTGCCAATGCATTATTAGACATTGTACATAGAGATATAAAACATACTGAATGCTAAACTTTAATTTGCTTTAATCAGAACTATTATTTTCTCTGGCTGCCGTTCAGGCAGTAGCTTGCTGAGAGGCCACGTCCTTCTCAGTCTCTATTGCACACACACTGGGTCTCATGCGGGCAGTTTCGCTTTTGAAATGGGTTCAGATGAAAGTCAGTGAGCGTTTTCGTGCAATGTGAAGAGATACAGCAGCTTGCCCATATCACTCGTCCGTTTATGGGTGAAATCTCCATTCTCTGTACAGTAAATGCACTCCTGTATTTATTATGGCATGCATCATGCGCAATGAATAAGCGTGTACTGCTTCACACAATTAGTTTCTATGCGAGGATGTGCAGTTGAGTCAGCTGTATATATGCCAGTGTTAGCCACAGAAAATGGGAGAAAACATTGCCTATTGTACAAAAGTGCTTGGGTTTGTTCCTAGCAGGCAGCAGATGTCCAGCAGCCTGCCAGGAACAACTCAGGACACCTTGCTCCTATCACGCATAGTTTCAGGAAGTAAAAAAAAAAAATGGATACTGCATGAATTGTGTAAAAAAAAAAATTTAAATCGTGAAACAAAAAATATTAATCACAGAAATTAACGAGTTAAATTTCCCAGCCCTCATTAAAAGTAGAAGAGAGTATCCAGCAGTAAGAGGCATGCTAGCATTCCATTGCGAACACAGCTGGAGTGACACAGGCTGGTGCAGATAAGGTCTAGATAAGGTTGAGAGCAACTCTTCAAACATTAGGAAGAGAAGAGTGTGGTACAGTAAATGCACCATGGCTGTCATTTTGCTTCCCCCCAGGGCTGGTTTCCCCAGCGGGGCCTGCCATGGGAAAGCACATGAGACATAAAGTGCTGGTTCCTGGTTGCTAGCGTTTCCGCAAGGGCTCTATAAATAAGCAGCTGTGCTAGTGGGTGCAAGCTGTAGTCACTGAGTAAAAGAAAGAGAGAGAGAGACAAAGTCTGAATGTGACAGATGACTTGAGTTGATGGGACAGCAGAGGGAACACCATGATGTGTCCTCTACAGATGAACACAAGGCAAATGCATTGTCACCCTGACTAACACTGCCCAGGGAACAAAGCGGCTGAGTGGCTAATGGTCTGGGAGAGGCCCCTGACATTCCTTCACCACAGCTCAGCCGGGGATGGAACCTTGATAATCAGAGGACAGAAAAGAGAGGGATGAGGCCTCTGAGACAGAGGGACATAGAAGAAAGAGTGTAAGGCCACGTCCTTACAGGCTGTAACAATGGATTTTTTCAGGAATGATCGATGGGGACAGTAGGTGCATTTGTAAGTTGTAGTGAGTGTGTTCTTACAGGTCGGTGGTGTGTTCAGGCAGGTGAGGGGGAATTTTGGTGAGTTTGAGGTTCGAGCAGTCCACAACCGTCCCTTCACACCGGCAGCGCTCGGGACAAACCAGATCCTGGAAACACTCGCTGCTAAGACGGCTGCGGTAGTCCTCTGAACCTAACAAACATGTCAAGAGAATGAAAACCTATCAAACAGCTTATTTAGACATCATAACATTTGTAAATAGCAAGAAACCTTGTCACAGACATGTCTAGATCATATTCCCCCCCCAAATAATAAATTCTGTTGTAATAATTATATTTTATATTGGCATAAATAATTATTGCATTAAGAAAAAAGTTTTTTTGTATTTCTTTTTTGTACTTTTTATTTTTTTTAGAACCAATAAGTTTTGTTGCATTGTGACATTATTTTCATGGCAGTTAAGCACATTTCCCCCAATTATCATCACTGTAATGCAAGAAAAATCTAATACTCATTACCTTAAAGTGAATTATAATGTTTATAACATTAATGTTAAATTTTAACGTTTTTCTTTATCAGTTGTAAAGTTATTTATACATCATAAGAGCATTTGTTGTACTGCCTTTAATTTATGCTCATTTAAATAAATAAATAAAAAAAATCATTGTAATACAGTAATTTTTTTTGTTTTTTGTACAGTATTATGGGAATAACAAAAAATTCAAAATTAAAACAAAAATTATGGTAATTATTGTTTTTTGATTTTCTCCCCTTTTTCTCCCAGTTTGGAATGCCCAAATCCCAATGTGCTTTTAAGTCCTCGTGGTTGCATAGTGATTCGCCTCAGTCCGGGTGGCGGAGGACAAATCCCAGTTGCCTCCACATCTGAGACCGTCAACCCATGCATCTTATCACGTGGCTTGTTGAGCACATTGCCACGGAGACATAGCATGTGTGGAGGCTTCATGCCATCCACCACGTGCCCCACCGAGAACGAACCGCATTATAATGACCATGAGGAGATTACCCCATGTGACTCTACCCTCCCTAGCAACCAGGCCAATTTGGCTGCTTAGGAGACCTGGCTGGAGTCACTCAGCACACCTTGGGATTCAAACTAGCAAACTAGCGAACTCCAGGGGTGGTAGCGTCTTTACCACTGAGCTACCCAGGCCCCCATGGTGTCACAATGCAAAAAACTAAAATTGTCCTAAAAATAGGTTTAATTTTCCTCATGTAAAATATAATATCTTCTTTTTTTTTCTTCATTTTGCAGAAAAATATGACCCTGGAATGTTTTTTGTGAGATTCACCCACACAGTCTCATACACATAAAATAAACAGACATTTTATATTGGTAATGAAAATTATATTTGGTTTAAAGAAATGAAGCCCATTTAGAACTAATACAACTGGCTGTATTAAGACATTATTTTCATCTAATTCTCATTACAGTAATTAGAAAAAACAAAACAAAACTGTATATAATTTAAATTGTAATTTGTAAAATAATGTCACAATGCAAAAGATCTAAAATGGTCCTAAAAAACAGACTTCATTTTCTTCATACAAAATATAATTTCTTATATTTTCTGTTCATTCTTTGTGAAATTCACCATAAGCATA
This sequence comes from Myxocyprinus asiaticus, assembly GCF_019703515.2. Taxonomy (NCBI): domain Eukaryota; kingdom Metazoa; phylum Chordata; class Actinopteri; order Cypriniformes; family Catostomidae; genus Myxocyprinus; species Myxocyprinus asiaticus. The sequence continues at coordinate 34,653,718 of NC_059370.1, read as the reverse complement.
AAATAAACAGATTCACACAGCAAAATCTTTTACAATAATGAGCTCAAAATCATTGTGCTGTGCACCAAACACAAACACAAATACAGGCACTCATGTCTGCTTGTTTACACACTCGTCATATTTCTTTGAAGACAACGGCGCCATTTAGCGAGAGGTCATGTACTGGAGGTCTGGCGCTAAGATGTGTTTTAACAGGAAATCACAGGCAGTTTCTGCGTAACACAAGGGTTCTGGCCGCCTGTGATAAGTCTGCTTCCCATCAGCCATCACCTGCATGCAACTGTTTATCTTATTGCCAACATCTCTGTTTGGACGCTCTGATGCCGCCAGCCAAATATCCACAGACTACAGGAGCACCACAGATTGAACTTAAGCCCCTTGAAACACACAGACGCAGGTGGGGGAACATAGCTAGAGCTCTTCAAAAACGTTCCATTGTTCCTGGGTTAAAGAACGCCACCTTCTCTCCTCATGGTGGCAAAGAGAATGCCATGCTGTGTGCGAGTGTGTCCAGCGGTCCATGGTGCTTGACGGAACCATGTGAGGCTTGTGTAGGCGGCGGCACATGGTTAGATCAAGCACAAGAGACAGCTGCACCAGAGGCCAGAGTGGAGGAGCGGAGCGGGATGGAGAGGCGGGGAGGAGGAGGAGGAGGGAGCAGCCGGGACACAGCAGCCAGGAAGCTACCCATAACACTGGGCCACCATGCACAAGGGCGGGCCTGCCCCTTTCCCTTGTCCCAGCATGGTCATTGGGACAGCAGCCCCACCGGGAACACAGGGCCAGAAAATACAGACAGACAGACAGACAGACAGACACAAACAGAGACGAAAAGGAGTGGAGCAAAGCCCTCTGCACAACACGTACACACATACACACATAAAACACAGATTTTTGAGTGCAAACACTTGTTTTGCTGGTGGAACCACACACTAGGGACCAGTAGCATGTCTGTGTGCTCTTGTTGTGCACTTATTATTGTGCTGCTACACTGACTGAACTTTAATGAGAAAAACCTGTGGCTTAATATCAAAGCAAACATCAACTGCAGACTTCATGCACTTCTCCCACCAAATAATTTCCCTCTGGGGCCCCTGCTTTTGAATGCGTGTGGGGGCCCTGGTTCACACTCGTAAAGCTTCCTCTACAAAGCATCTTCATTCTGGTCCAGAACAGTCAACATTGTCCTATTAGCACTCTGAAACCTGGCAGTGTGTGAGAAGAACTGCTCCAGGCCAGACTATGCCACACACACACACACACACACACACACACACACACACACACACATAAGAAGTGGAGAGGAATGCCTTTGAGTGTGAAGCAGCGTGTGCTGTGGAGAGCAGCTTTTGGTGGACCGGAACTCTAAGACATCGAAGTCACAGTGTATTAGATCAAACTGCTTCAGGCTCACTGTGGACGAGATGGGTGGGTGACAGTGGCTGAGCTTTGATTCTTTCACTTGATTAACATTCTTTCTCATTGTGTAATGAGTTTGTTTGACACCTACAGGTGTCTGTGATCACCTGAGCTGACTGAGCATTTTAAAATTATTGTACATTGTTCTTGCATTATTTTTCCTCTTGAATTCCACGTAAAATGTCAGACAAAGTTCCTCGCACCAAAAAGTTATAATTTAGTTTTCCAATTTCTACACTCACTCTGATGCATTATATAAAGCTGTTTTCGATACAGTCCCTGCTGAAAAGACCAGCATAGCAGATGACAAACTTTGTGTTGTAACAAATGTTATGTTTTAGATAATGGTGTGCTAGAGTCACAAAAAAAATCCAAAAAAAAAAAAAACAAAAAAAACAAATATGATTGTTGACTAGCTTCATCAGTTACATTTTGCTGGTCCACTAAAAAAACAGTGCCAAACCAACATAAACTGGTCTAAGCTGGTCTTTTTTTTTGCAGAAGGAGTACCTTTAAGACATTTTTGGTAAAATTGTTTGTAATGGCTAACAAACCTGCCAAGTTGCTGAATACTGAATGGGTGTTGATATGTAAACATGAGCAGCTTAGTTTCCATAAATGTTTGTGTGGATTGGTGAGGGAATTTTGCGGTGTGAAAATGACCGTATATAATTTTTTTTAACTGATTTATTTAAAAAGAGTAAGGAAAATCCTGTTTTGCAAGATATGTCCCCTTTAAAAAGTTTGCAAATGTGTGTGTGTGTGATAAACTCTACCTGTGCAGCGGAATTTCTTGCCCTTGACCTGACTGATGCGCTTGTTGGCGAGGCGCCGTGGGTGGCTGCATCGAGCTCCGCTGGTCTCAATCGGGTTGTCAAACAGGTAGTCGGCCAGCCACTTCAGATGGCAGTCACACATGAAGGGATTTTGAGCGAGATGCCTGCGGAGGGCAAAAACAATGATAAATAACAACTCTTAATTAGAGTCAAGAGAGGCTACATAATCAAGCAGTAATATTCTGTGATAACAATATAATTGCCATGCATTAATAAAGGTCTTCTATTTTCAGTGCAAGCTTTTCATTTGTTTAGTTCCCATTTATCTCACTGCCATTAATGGTGTTGTTGTTTTGCCTTCTACTTGCAGCTAATTAATTACGAGGTGAAGTCAGCTCTGCTCAACAGTTGCTTAGAGACTGAAGTCTGGACTGAGTGTGGGTTTGAAGGATGTAGCATTTGTTTGTGTGTGTGCAACTCACAGTGTTTTGATGGAGCGCAGAGGAGTGAACAAGCCTTTACTGATGGTCTGGAGCTTGTTGTCATATAGGGAGAGCAAGTTGAGGTTCTGCAGGTCTTTGAACGTGTTCACTCGCAAACAATTGATCTTGTTGGCATTGAGCAGTCTGGAAGATCAAACAGAGGTTTATTCTAATTGCACAACCCACTCCTTGTATTAATTCTGATACAGGGAACAACATATCACATACCGTCTAAGGCCACACCCACACTGATATGTTTTCAGTTGAAAACTCCATTTTCCATTCCCTAACATCACTGATTTTCAAAGTATCGAGTGCTAGAGAGTGTTTTCATAAGTCTATGTTTTTGGTGGAGGAAAATGCTGTTACAGTGTGAATGAGAGGCATAAATGTAGCAACTTAAACATGTTTTCAATCAAAAACATATTAGTGTGGACAAGGCAAAATTACTAAAAAAAAAGGCTCAAGGTTACACTTCAAAAACCAAAGAAAAAAAGAATACGAGAATCCTAGATCATGTGAAAATAATGTTGATACTGTCAAAATTATGCAAACGAAACAAAACAAAGCAAAGCAAAAAAAAAAACAACAACAAAAAAACAAATCAAAACATCAAAACAAAAACAAGACAACAAAACCAAAACAAAACAAAAAATTGAAGTGAAATAAAACAAAAACTGTACATACTGTAATTACTGTCATTTTGCCATCGTGTCATGTATGGTATTCTCGTAAACCTGTTTGGACTTTTGATTTATTACATTTGCCACTTCTGATGTAATCTGTAAGTTCAATGGGTTCTGCTGAGTTGTGTGTGGCTGTTATACAGAGATAGGCCATTTTCTTCCACCCTATAAAACCTTCTTTTCTGTAAGGCAGTGCAGCATGTCCAAGGGCACATTTCCTTCCTTAAGAGACAACAAGGACTCTTTTTATTTTCACTCTGCCTGACTGAGCAAAAAGCTGCTCTGTTTGAAAACTTTCATGTTTTGGTTTAGAGTCTCATGGGGACAGCATGATGGTTGCAGTAAATTCAGTATCAGTAAGATTTCACAATGCCACAAAAGGCAATAGGTAAAGTGGTGTTATACTGTATAACAAAATATTAAACCAAGTAGTATTTTTAAGAAGGATAGCACAGGCACACTTAGGCAAAACATAAAAAAAAGAAGTTTGATTGGTTTCAAATGATAAAACAACAGATATATTGTACAAAAGACTAAAGTATTAGGGCACTTTCTGGTTGTCAAGCATAGTGAAACATGAATTTTGTACAACTGTGGTTACTCTGCTAGAACTCTGCTAGGACTTGAGTAAGAACTTGAGCCGAGCTGGCTTCAAACCAGTAGTGTATTCTAGGGTATAAGCAGGCATATGCCGTATGCCCACCTATCTTTCTTAGGATTTTGCATATGCCCACCTAAAATAAGTGATGATACGTATGACCGCCAGTACAACGAGTAGACTTTTGACCCGGAACTTTTTCAGTCTAATAAGGCGATGCTGCATCACCGTTGAGTGAATTGTGTGTTTTTAATATTATTATTTTAAAAAGTGTATAGAGATTCTCTCTAAACACGCATGGAGCAGCGGGAGCGCAACTGATGGCACTGGCAAGACAGACAGTTTGAATAAGCTGATCCACCAATCAGAACGTTCATTTCAGACACGATTGGATATTTGCTAACCAACCATATTTTAAGTTTCAGTAAGGGGCGGGACATTTCCAGCGTCTAATGCTGATGAACAAGCAATCCTGGAGTAACCATATTTGCGCTGTAAATTCATAAATTTACAGTATGCCCACCTCTTCAGACACTACTACACCACTGCTTTAAACATCTTACATAACTCAAACATCATTCAAATGACCTTGGTGCAAGACGGTTAAAGGTAATGGTAAAAATGACGAATCATTGCATAATTTGTACAATTTGACATTATGTTATCTAATACAATGACATTTGTAAGTTTGATTTAAGTGAACAAAAGTGTCCAAATTCTTTTTGGGGCTACTGTAACAAATAGAATGGGATTCGAGTTCAAGGTGTTCAGAAGTCATTCATATAATCATTAAACTGTCCCACACATTCAAATCTATAGATGTAATTTACTCAGTTTACAGCTCTGCAATAAATGTTTTTCCTGTTGATGCATTGCTGTAGTATTCAGCTGCTGAGTTAGATCCATCACTTCTGTTATGTCATGAGTTCCTCCCTGACTTCCTGCCACCTCTGCCTCTCTCCTGTTCAGCCCGCCTGACAATTGACTAACGCAGTCATGTGCTTAATTACTGAAAGCCATTGTAATCAGGTTTTGTCTTGGAGAAAACACATTCATCGTTAGTCTACTCACAGGGTGAAATAATTAGATCTGAGGATCTCCAAAAAAATAAAAAATAACAAAATATACAGAAAGTAGAAAATAACAAAGAGTGAATTAAATCCATACACAACAAAAACATGCAGAAACCCCCAAATAGTTTTGCAGAATAGCTGGAATTCTCTTACAGTAGGTGTTTCTTTGAAGAGGCTTTATTAAGAAAATCCATTAGCGATGAAGAACTCTAACTGCCGAAAACATAGATAATTTGTGTCATTATGGCAGTTGGCAGCAGAAACATGAGCTTGGCCACTCCAGTGAATCTATGGTTTAAGAACCATAATAACTGATGATGTAAGCTTATTTATACGCTTCCACCATTCGTACATGAGAAAGAGCGCAAGCCATTGGAATTTCTCAAAATCATTAGAGTAAGCCCAAACAGGCCCATTAGAGCCAACAGACTCACCTCAATTTAGCCCATTAAATACGGAAATTATGTTCCCATGTCTGCACAAACATAAGTAGGTGAGAGGGATATGTTTAGCACTCAGGTCCAATTTACATGCTAATGATGTTAAGAGTGCTCCCCAGAGGAACCCAGAATAAACTTGGTACCACTTTGTCCTAAAACAGAACACACCCACCTCGCTTCATTTTGAGCTTGATTTCCTTTTACAAGGAAAGAGGGAATTGTTCTACCTCCCACAGCCCAAAGTGCCCAACTGTACTGCAAACACTTATTCTCATTGTGGGGGGCACACACCCTGCACACACACACATTTAGTCACACACAGAGGGCTTTATCTTCTTGACATTGCAGGCTAGTGAGCCCTGTATGCGGTACTCACAGCAGTTGCAGAGAGACCAGGCCATCAAATAGGTCTTTTGGGATCTCAGCAATCTTGTTTCCATACAGGACCCTGCAAATACAGAGATACAATGTTAAAGGATTAATTCACACAAACAGGATTCTGTTTCTGTCATTATTTAATCATTTTGGAATAATCTTTAGGTGTCTCTTTCCATACGGTTCATAGTGACCACATCTGTCAAGCCCCAAAAAAGGACAAGAAACACTTAAAAGATGTCTATGTGCTTTATTTCAGGTCATCTGGGTAGGGCTGCACCAGCTGTGCGTAAGGTCTCACTTAAGTTGAGACGTAAAGTTCACACTAATGGCTTAGTAACTACTAGTTTGTTTTTAACTAAGTCAGAGCTTAATTTGGTTGCACCACCTGTTCTTTTTTTTTTTTTTTTTCAATTTGGAATGCCCAAATCCCAATGTGCTCTAAGTCCTCGTAGTGGCGTAGTGTCTTGCCTCAATCAGGGTGGCGGAGGATGAATCTCAGTTGCCTCCGTGTCTGAGACCGTCAATCCACGCATCTTATCACGTGGCTTTTTGAGCACATTACCACTGAGACATAGCACGAGTGGAGGCTTCACGCTATCCTCCGCGGCATCCTTGCACAACTCACCATGCGCCCCACCGAGAGCGAGAACCACATTATAGCGATCACGAGGAGGTTACCCCACGTGACTCTACCCTCCCTAGCAACTAGGCAAATTTGGTTGCTTAGGAGACATGGCTGGATTCACTCAGCACGTCCTGGATTCGAACTCGCGACTCCAGGGGTGGTAGTCAACGTCTTTACTCGCTGAGCTACCCAGGCCCCACACCACCTGTTCTTAAGGCAAGACTTAACTAGTAGGTTGTAAGCTCTCCGTAAAGTGATGCGTAGTCACTTAATATGATGTTTACCTGTATTTATCCAATAAGCAGCCTTGAAATTTGTACACAAAAGTGTTAAAAAGCAGCAAATTTCAATTTGATCTTGTTTAAACCTTGTTTGCTCACGTAACTGTCATCTGTAATAAATTATATCCCCATTGAAATACAATACGTAATAAAACAATATTTAATTTATTATATATTTAGCTTATGTAAATAACAATATTCAATAACTGTATCTAAAATGAATAAGGTACAATAAATAAATAAATACTAATACAACAGGCTGGAAAAATAGACATTTATTAATTTTAATATCTATTTCGTAAATGTTGAAACACCGGGCGGTGTAGGCTATATAGGAAAGTGCACCATGAGATTGGTTTCATGCTGAAGAAGTAAGTTTTTTACATAATGTTTTCTCCTGTAAATGTAAACATGTGTTATGCAACATCATCATATACGTCAAAAGGACTGAAGCCTGTCAACCAAAAACATGAGCTCATTGATGCCATTAAGTGAGTCTGCTTTTTTATTCCATCCGTTACTCCTGGTCGGAGGCTTCTGTAAATATTTAGTTTATACGTAGGTTTATACCTACGTTCTACCTAAGTTTAATGGTGCAATGCTCAAATATTTAGTAGTGCATAAATTGTGACTTAGTGCCCATTTACGCCACAACTAGGCTAAGCTGTAACTTACGTATAGCTGGTGCAACCGGCCCCTGAAGTCTAACAATGGATTTTGTGAGGAACAAGCAAAACTTTTGGATTAACTCTGCACTTCTGACAAAGCTTACACCTATCCTGCATTTATGTCTAGATTCAAAACTGCCACGTTGACGCCATTGGTACCAGAACAGCATTGGTTCTTGCATGGGTAGTGACCGAACATTACACTGCAAAAAATCATTTTCTTAATTACTGTAGTATTTTTGTATTTCCTGTAAAAATATTGAAACACCTAAAACAAGATAAATTTACTTGACAAGTAAAAATGGCATAATATATATACAGTATATATATATATTATGCCATTTATGGCATTACGAGCCACTGGTAGAGAAGCCCCCTGCATTTCTCCTTTCTAGGAACATTTTATTTTTGCAGTCAATTACAACAGCGATGGTCAAAAAACTTTTCCAAAACAGGCACTGTTTGCAGACATCGATCGACACGAGTGCCGTATACTGGTAATTTATGTCAATAATGTGTGTGAGGGTTTATTTAAAACATGCAGGCAAGTTCTTCCTGCTTCCTCGTGCAGCTGTAATCTATAGCTAGCCTCAAAAATGTGCTTTGATTAATGGCATTAAGATGCCGTTCTAGTAATACTACATTGATACATGATTAATTTTTACACCAACATCACCCAGGGAAAGAGCCGCAGGTGAGCCGAAATGGCACACACTCCCTTCCAGTGCTAAATCGGACAGACATGAAACAATAACTAAAGCACTATTAAGTTAAAATGTTTATTTTGTAATTAGAGAAAATGTTTTTTTAGTTAAGGATCCTGATGAAAATGAACCATGGTTTTACTAAAGTAATATTGTGGTAACCATGACTGCTGTCACCATGGTTTCTGAACAGAAATCATGGTTTTGATACAATTAACCATGGTTAAGGTATTAGGTATTAGGGAGGCCAGCAAGGGGTGCTCACCCTGCAGTCTGTGCGGGTCCTAATGCCCCAGTATAGTGATGGGGACACTATACTGTGAAAACAAAAAAAGGCACTGTCCTTTGGATGAGATGTTAAACTGAGATCCTGAATCTCTGTGGTCATTAAAATCCCAGGGCACTTCTCATAAAGAGTAGGGGTGTAACCCTGGTGTCCTGGCCAAATTCCCCCCATTAGCTCTTCTCAATCATGGTCTCCTAATAATCCCCATCCATTAATTGGCTCTATATACTTTCTCCTCTCCACCAGTAGCTGGTTTGTGGTGAGCATACTGGCATACTATGGCTGCCGTTGCATCATCCAGGTGGATGCTGCACACTGGTGGTGGCTGAGGATAGTCCCCTCTTCATTGTGTAAAGTGCTTTGAGTGTAGTGTCAGAAAAAGCGCTATATAAATGTAACATTCATTCAACATTCATTATAACAGTAATACTAGTAGTTAATAAGAGTAGTTTCTATATAGTAACCATGATTTTACTATATATTGTAACCATGACAGTAACCATGTTTATATTGTGGTTACTATTATTTTACTACAAATGTCATGGTTAAACTATGGTCAATGTTGCAAAACACTGTTGCAAAACAATGATTATTATTCAAGGGCAAACTTGCTGAAGTGTTTACCAATTAGATTATTCTTTGGATTTGGCAGTAATATTTTTTTTCTGAATTAAGCAAATACCAAACCGTACCGAAAACGTGACCCTAAAACCGTGATACAAACCGAACCATGAGAAATTCGAACCGTTACACCCCAAATATATATACAGTGCATCCTGAAAGTATTCACAGTGCTTCACTTTTTCCACATTTTGTTATGTTAAAGCCTTATTCCAAAATGGATTAAATTCATTATTTTCCTCAAAATTCTACAAACAATATCCCATAATGACAACATGAAAAAAGTTTGTTTGAAATCTTTGCAAATTTATTAAAAATAAAAAACGAAAAAAATAAATAAAAATAAAATCACATGTACATAAGTATTCACAGCCTTTGCTCAATACTTTGTTGAAGCACCTTTGGCACCAATTACAGCCTCAAGTCTTTTTGAGTATGATGCTACAAGCTTGGCACACCTATTTTTGGGCAGTTTCTCCCATTCTTCTATGCAGGACCTTTCAAGCTCCATCAGGTTGGATGGGGAGCGTCGGAGCACAGCCATTTTCAGATCTCTCCAGAGATGTTCAATCGGGTTCAAGTCTGGGCTCTGGCTGGGCCACTCAAGGACATTCACAGAGTTGTCCCGGAGCCACTCCTTTGTTATCTTGGCTGTGTGCTTAGGGTCGTTGTCCTGTTGGAAGATGAACCTTCGCCCCAGTCTGAGGTCCAGAGCGCTCTGGAGCAGGTTTTCATCAAGGATGTCTCTGTACATTGCTGCATTCATCTTTCCCTCCATCCTGACTAGTCTCCCAGTTCCTGCCGCTGAAAAACATCCCCACAGCATGATGCTGCCACCACCATGCTTCACTGTAGGGATGGTATTGGCCAGGTGATGAGCGGTGCCTGGTTTTCTCCAGACATGACGCTTGCCATTCAGGCCAAAGAGACCAGAGAATTTTGTTTCTCATGGTCTGAGAGTACTTCAGGTGCCTTTTGGCAACCTCCAGGCGGGCTGTCATGTGCCTTTTACTGAAGAGTGGCTTCCGTCTGGCCACTCTACCATACAGGCCTGATTGGTGGAGTGCTGCAAAGATGGTTGTTCTTCTGGAAGTTTGTCCTCTCTCCACAGAGAAATGCTGGAGCTCTGTCAGAGTGACCATCGGGTTCTTGGTCACCTTCCTGACTAAGGCCCTTCTCCCCCGATCGCTCAGTTTGGCCGGGCGGCCAGCTCTAAGAAGAGTCCTGGTGGTTCCAAACTTCTTCCATTTACAGATGATGGAGGCCACTGTGCTCATTGGGACCTTCAATGCTGCAGAAATTTTTCTGTACCCTTCCCCAGATCTGTGCCTCGATACAATCCTGTCTCGGAGGTCTACAGACAACTCTTTGGACTTCATGGCTTGGTTTGTGCTCTGACATGCACTGTTAACTGTGGGACCTTATATAGACAGGTGTGTGCCTTTCCAAATCATGTCCAGTCAACTGAATTTACCACAGGTGGACTCCAATCAAGTTGTAGAAACATCTCAAGGATGATCAGTGGAAACAGGATGCACCTGAGCTCAATTTTGAGTGTCATGGCAAAGGCTGTGAATACTTATGTACATGTGATTTTTTTTCGTTTTTTATTTTTAATAAATTTGCAAAGATTTCAAACAAACTCCTTTCATGTTGTCATTATGAGGTATTATTTGTAGAATTTTGAGGAAAATAATGAATTTAATCCATTTTGGAATAAGGCTGTAACATAACAAAATGTGGAAAAAGTGAAGCGCTGTGAATACTTTCTGGATGCACTGTATATATATATATATATATATATATATATATATATATATATATATATATTAGGCTAAATTTAGTGAGGTTTATGCTTAAAACAAGAAAAAACTATTTGCCAATATATAGTAAGAAAAATAAATTTATTTCAAAGGGAAAACAAGTTTATTTTTCTTACCCAATGGCAGATTATTTTTTCTTGTTTTAGTTTACTAAATTTTGTCAGATTTCTCTGAAAATAAGACTTAATATCTTATGCCATTTTTCTTGTCAAGTAAATATATCTTGTTTTAAAAATACTTATTTTTACTAGAAAACAAGACAAAAATACAAATGTAGAAAATTATTATTATTTTTTTATTTTTTTATTTTTTATTTTTTTAACAGTGTGGTAAACAGGATTTTTGAACTGTGGACGTCAATGCGGGCTGGAAATAAGCTTGGGGGTCTCAAGAATCATATGGACTACTTTTATTATATTATTATTATGTTTACTTTAGAGCTTGAAAACAGAACAGTTGTTGTATGAAAAAGAGCTGCGCAAAGATCCTTCAAAAATATTAATAACAGCATATGGGTTTGGACACCATGAGGGTGAGTAAATAATGACAGAAATGTCTTTATTTGGGTGAACTATCCCTAAAATAGAGTTCAGTGAATCAAACCATGATGTCTCCATATGTGTGATCGATGTGGAACTCATCAAGCATTTTAATATTCTCTTTTTTTTCTGAGCAAATGTGTGTTTGTGTTTATGTGTCTTCTTGTGTGTCCTTTTCACTTTATTCCTATTCCCTGTGAGAATGCAGCCCATCTTTCCTCAGTGTGTCTTTAATCATGCAGTGTTTGTAAATGAGCTGGCGGCGGGCTGAGCTCTGTCTCGTGTACAGCTGTGTAGGCCGTCCGCAGCGAGATAGATCTGACCAAATTCATATGCGCACGCTGAGTCTTCTGTCTTTTTCTGGCTTGTTAAGGTGATTTAAATGAAAGCCCTCCCTTGTGTTCACACTGCTGCGGATGTCAGCAAACACACACACACACAAACACACACACACACACACACACACACACACACACACACACACACACACACACACACACACACAAAGAGACACGCGCTCGCAGGCAGACAGTGGGTGTCTCGTCTCCATTCTGTCAGTCTCCTGTCAGCTGATTTATTTGACACATGTCCTGTCACCTGACTGTCTACATTTACGCACATCCTTTATCGTTAGCACTGCATACAAATTTGAAATGTATTACTATGCATCTCAGGAGTGTGAATTTTTATATCTCTGTATCATTTGAGAAATATTTCCCTGCTGAAAAGACCTCCCCCCCTCCCCCCACTATATAATTATTAGAGAGTATTACTTTTTACACAAAAAAGTACAAATTAACATATAATACATCCTAATGTGTATAAACCCAAACTAGCAAAACATTAATTATAACAATGTAGGGAAGAAATATGCAAGTGCATGTTATGGCTTCTTAAGTAGGCATCATAAATGGGTATCACTACATATAGGAATAACTTTAATGTAAAGTGCAAGTAAACCAAGTCAAGTGGTCTAAGATGTTAAAAAAAAGGCACATTGCCCTAAAGATCTTTGCACATTGTACAGTATATTTCACAGCTGACACATTTATAGGCTTTCACCATTACTGGGGAGTCTGGGGCCCATCAAGTACACAATATATTGTATTATGATGTTGTAGTGGGGTTTAAAATTATTTATTTTATTTATTCATTTTGCAAAAACAGCAGCAAAGCATTAATTTCTGGTGATTTTAGGAGCATCATTTGAACATTTTCTTTAGTAGCCTATATATATTGTGTAGCATTAATGAATGGACTAAAAACATATTGTCACCTTTACACATTACACAGCACAAGATGGAAGTTTATAAAATGTACCTTCCTCAAAAGCCTGCTGTGGCAGTATCATGGTACAGTGATGGTACAATATGGTAAAACCTTGGTATTTTTATTACATACAGTAGGGCTATATCATGGTATTTATATGGAAGGCTCCAAGGCGTAGATTCCGGGAACCAAATAATCAAAACAAGCAAGTACAACCCCACCAATATTTATATGATGGAATCATGTAAATGCTTCAAGTAAATTCAAGTATGCTTTAAGTAAATATTCACTTTACTTCACAGCATTGTTTTTGTTCTGTGTCTTCTAAAGCATCCCGTTACTGTTTTACTGCATGACAAAGAGCTTCAAACGATTCAGCCCGTACATTAGACAAATTCTTTGAGAAGAACCGACACAAAAGACTGATTAATTCACGCATCGGGTATCACTTCGATTCACGAGCCCCGCACTCGTGAGTCTATGGCCGTGTTCACAATGGCAGTGGCAATGGTAGTATGGCATTTAGTACACGTCTATTTGTTCCGCGGGGGGCACCACAACACGTCATCGGAACACACAGGGTGCATTCTGTTTGACACAGATTGAACACATACTTATTGGCTTGGTAGATCGGCACCCCAGAAGCGATGTCGCCCTAGGCGCTCGCCTATGTCACCTAATGGGTTGACCAGCCCTGCTCAACAGTTAAGTTTTGCTGGTAAACAGCATTGTTATGGTGGTCCACCAGCAGCATGATCACATGGGAGTCGGCATGTTGTTTCCGAGAGTTCCAGTACCTTACGATCGGTCACATTATGCCGACTCACCGAAAAACGCCATCTCTGATCTGACATTTTTGCACCAGCTCCAGCATGTTTACCTTCCCCTGTGGCGCGACTGGAAGCGTGTTGCATCAGCAGTGTGGTAGCGTCAGTGACGAGCATGATTCGGAGGTAGAATTTTTCCCTCTAACTTTACATATTTTATTCCAATAATGATTAGGTTTATTGGGGGGTACAGTTTATAAAATAAGCATTCCTCTTCAGTCTATTATATCCTGTCCAGCTGAAAACAACTCCCTTCACAACTTGCTTTTGGCGCCCCTCTGTGGACATTAGATCCAAAAAATAGAGCTCATACGTGCCCATACGCTCAACAACACTTACCGCTTTGGCCACTGGGGGCAGTGTTTCACATTTCGGTAAGCACAGACCGATTTTAGCTAAAGAAAATTTAATCTACTATTTCTAATTTCACTGTGAGATCAGTCTGCCACCAGCTAGACTAGCACCAAGCCAGCACTAACGAGCATAAACCAACCTTGACCAGCATGGAAATCCATGCTAGTCTAAGCTGGTCTTTTCAGCAGGGATATGTGTGTGTGCATGTGTAACAGATTGAACACTTACAGAGATGTGAGGGAGCGCAGGCCACTAAATGCATCTTCTGCAATCTCGGAAATCTGATTTTTGCTCAGGTCTCTGCAATAGAATTAAATACATACAAAAAGAGATATTACAGCAGACTGTTAGACCAACAAATGGAAAGTTTGCACATTTGTCTGACAGGATGTCAATATTCCATAAATACCTACCAAGGAAAAAGAACAAAAGAAACTGACTGACGGCCACCATTAGCATCTAATCTTTAAAGCTGAAGTACGTAATTTCTGTGACATTAGTGCCACCGAACAGAATTGCAAAAATAAACAATGTTTTTAAAACAGCTTTCCGAATACGCCCCTCGTCTGCTGTTGTTCGAAACGTCAGATAGTGCTGCCTCCAACTCAAGCCATTGGTTGAGTAACGTTGTTGGAGTAAGTCTAAGCGGGACGCTCTAAACAAATACAGGAATTTTAGAGTGCCACAGAAACAAAGTGTTTACAGTTTTCGAGAAAATGAACCTCTGAATGACTTACTTGTAGTTGTCTCTGCATAATAAGCTAGGATAGAAGGAAGTATTTTAAAACTGACTGCAGATTTAAGGTCTTCTGTTATGGAAGTTAGATATTAGTGTTTTCCAGTTTTGGGTTGGATCGAGTTTCAGTGGTGTGGGGGCTCATTTCGAAATGATTTACTAAAGGATTCACTGTACAAAAAAAAAAATCAATGCGAAAAATATCCAAACTTCCTTTATAAATCCACTTTAAAATATTATGTTATAATGTATTAAATAGGTTTTGTATGCTTAAAGGGGTAGTTTACCCAAAAATTAAAATTCTCTCTCATGCCAGCTCAGATGTGTATGACATTCTTTCTTCAGCAGAACACAAAAGAAGATTTTTAGAAGAATATCTCTGTAGGTCCATACAACGCAAGTGAATGGGTGTCAAATTTTGAAGTTCCAAAATGCACATTAACACAGCATAAAAGTAATCCATATAACTCAGTGGTTAAATACATATCTTTAATATTTAAGTCAGTTTTTAACATAAATTCTCATTCCTGCCCAGCAGATGGCAATATGCACGAAGAATGCACATCATCAAAAACAAAAGAAGAAGAATGTAATAGTGAAAGTGGAGTGTCAGAAAAAAGCATTTAATATTGAACTGTTTCTCACCCACACCTATCATTTTACTTCAGAAGATATGGATTTAACCACTGGAGACTTATGGATTACTTCTATGCTGTGATTATGTGCATTTTGGAACTTCACAATTTTTACACCCATTCACTTGTATTGTATGGACCTACAGAGCTGAAATATTCTTCTAAAAATCTTCATTTGTGTTCTGCAGAAGACAGAAAGTCATACACATCTGGGATGGCATGAGGGTGAGTAAATTTTTGGATGATCTATCTCTTTAGTTAAACTGCTTTAGAGAAGCAGTTTTTCTTATCAGGTACACAAATGAATTCATCTGCATCAATGCAGGTGTGTTTTCTTCAGGAAGCCTAGTTTTGTTAGAGTATATGCCTCAAAATCCTGAGCCGCTTATGTCAAGGCATAGGTTCTGACATGAAATTTGAGAAGTTCTTCATACATGTCTGAATTCATGTCTAAAATACAGATTCTCTGGGCATCCTTGTGCAGGGTGACATCCCTCTAGAAACCGCAGTGCATGTTGTGATTTTCTGCTACTTATTTGGCAGGAGACCACTTGTAGCTAGTACAGAGTTCACAAACAAGGTGAAAATTCTAAAAGTATAAAACACACTAGGCTTATGTTGTGTGCAGAAATTCATGCTTACATTCTCTTCAGTTTCTTGTAGGTGGAGAACGCTCCAGCTGGGATATTCTTGATCATGTTCTGCTCCAGACGGCTGCATGGGAACAGACAGATATGTTTTGTTACACAATGCTGACTTTTCCATTACATTAGTAATTGTACATTACATTTTAATGTACATAACATTACAAAACAAATATGGCACAGCACAGAAAAGAAAACTATTTAATATTACTGTATGTGTTTTGCAAATGCACATGAAGCATATCAGATTTATGTCACTCACAACAGATCATCTGGCAGTTTCATGTCTCTGTGTATATCCATTCTAACAAGCACAAACACTCATCTTTGTGCTGAGAGTAGACCTGCACACTTAAAATAAAGATTCCTGTCTGAGATACGGCCTGGCAGGTAATGTGCATACTCTGAAAGTTAATGCTCCTTTAGGAGGGCTACACAGAAAACCAATGGTTTATGGCTAGTCTGTACATTGAGTGTTCAATTTGTGTTTTGGCTCTGGGATCAGACCGCACTCTGCCTAAGAAATAAGCACAACCCTACTGCATGCTCCAGGTTATACATCATTTCATTAGCCCAGTTTGTTTTTGACCATGGACTCGGTTGAGCTAATGTGTCCTAGCCTGCATATAAATTTATTATGCAAAGGTCATACACTATTGACATAACAACAGTGCAGTGGAACAGCACATATCAGGGCAATTACCTACCTGTCCTTTAGTGCAAACAAGGATCTCGGAATCAATATGGATACCAAATAGTCTGACCAAGACGATATGGACGCTCTCCAATGCAAGAGAACATTCAATCTGCCTGAGGCAATACCCACAAAGCACATACACAAACTCAAGTGTTTTCTTTGTAACAGTACGCATAGATACGAGTGTGTTGGTGCATTGCTATATGATCATTAAACACAATGTCCCAGTCCAGATTCACAATGGAAATGTCATTCTAGATTTGTTTTCCCATGCACAACCATAACGTCTCTCAATGGATTTTTTAACCTTGTTTCAGAGGACTCTGTAATGTTTATAATGTAAACATGTAACACAGAACTAACTCGAACGATTATAAGGTCAGACATTTGAAGTGCCTACAGTATGAATTATATTAGTATATTTGTTGTTTACTCACATTTACTTAAAATAAACCTTAGCAATATGTAAGCTAGCATACTGTACATTACACAATGCAACAAAACTCATAAATAAAAGTTTACACACTGTAAAAAGCTAAACTGTGCAACTGTTACCTTAAAGAGCTATTTATGCATGATCTAAATCTTAAAAATTGCTTTTCTTGGTGTAACCTGATGTAATCAGGTTGATTAAGTCATATTAAATTATATTTTTGACTTAAATAAAAGCAGATAATTCAGATGTTACCACATAAAGCATTACTAATTAACCTGACAAAATATTTTTTACAATGCAAACTGAGGTTTGCACTTAAAAAATGAAACCAAATCACATAAAAAGCCACAGCCGTCAAAATCATCCATAGATAACCAAGGCTTTATGGAATCCTTTGAAACGTGGTTAAAATGCCCATTTCGCTAGATTGACATTTTGTTGTGAGACTATGTAGCATTGTCGTTTTAAGTATTTCATATCAAATCACAGAAGACATCAGTTGAGCAAGCCTGAATCTGTAACTGAATAAGCTTAGGACACACTGCTGGATTTTTAGATCCGACTCAATGTAACTTGCCTCATTCTGATCCATTGTCTGGCTGTCTAATTGCCTAAACCCTGAAGACAGATCGCTAGACCAGCGGCACTCAGATATATCTTAAACCACGGCACAGCGTTAACATGGTCGCTAATGAGGCTGCTCCACTGCACTGCTAATGGCCTTTGTTACATGGCAGAAGAAAAAGTCAGATCACTGCACTGAGGAAACCAGCAGTAAGTACTTATCACACAGGCAGATTTTACACAAATAAAGAGCGGAAAAGAAACAGAGAGGGGGAAATTGCTTGAGGGAGTGATTTTGAGGAGTGGAATCCATACATTTCCACAATTCCTTCAGGCAGGTTGGCAGGAATCTCAGTCAGGCCTTTTCTTCGGCAGTCTATGATGTTGTTGTTGCAGGTGCAAGCGGCAGGACAAATTGATGCCTGAGGGGCGCATGACCTGGGCTCTGTCTGAGCAGGACCTGGAAATGAGGAGGTAAATTGACTAAAGGCAGCAAAAGATTTGATGGAACAAAAAAACAAAAAAACACTTAAGCTAGTTTGCTGGTCTTAGCTGGTCTTCCAGCCTGGTCTGGCTTGTGTGTTTGATGATTGTAGAAGGGTTTGGGGACTCGTCAGCTTGGCCACGCTGGGACAGCTAGAGAGCTTAAAGCAGCTAAGACCTTCTAAGGCCAGCAAACCAGCTTAGGCTGGTTTAAGCACAGGGTTGGGGAGTAACGAAATACAAGTAATGGGAATACGTATTTAAAATGCAAAATATAAGTAACTGTATTCCACTACAGTTACAATTTCAATCATTAGTAATTAGAATACAGTTACATTCAAAAGTACTTAAGTATTTTGATTACTGAAGAGATTACTTTGCATTTTATTGTCATTTGTTTCATTTAATATTTAGTCATTTCAGATGGAAAACATTTATACATATAAATGATGCGATCCAAAGTGCATTTGAACAGCGGTGAAACACTTTCTTATGTTGCGTTACATTCATACGAGCAGACAGAGAAGTAAGTTTGAAGTAAGTTTGGAGCAGAAGAAATAGAAATAAACCTTGTGCAAATTGTCAGCTTTACGCTAAGCTAAAATGCTATTTCTAGCCATTTTACATGCACATGTTACCAGGCACAATCATATTTTTTATCAAGAAAATTCACGTTGGATCATAATTTCTTTTTTTCTAGTAAGAACTTTGATATTAGGGCACAAATCGTATTCTTGATAATAATTTTTGTATTATTTTCCTGTAAAAATATCTAAAAATCCTGAAAAACCTAAATATCTTATGCAGTGTTGTTTCTAAAACAAGATAAATCAAATTGATCTTGTTTTAGAAACAACACTGCATAAGATATTTAGGTTTTTCAGAGAATGTATTTTTAACATGTGTATTTTGTCTTACTGTACTGGCAGAGTTTTTATAGTCAAAACAAGTGAAAAAAATCTACCAGTGCTGAAGAAGTAATCCAAAGTATTTAGAATACGTTACTGACCTTGAGTAATCTAATGAAATACGTTACAAATGACATTTTACAGCATGTATTCTGTAATCTGAAGTGGAATACATTTCAAAAGTAACCCTCCCAACCCCGTAAAAGCAGTTTTTATTTATTTTTATTTTTTTTTACCAGGGAAGAAAGCAATTAGAGAATATGGGGAACATTGACATAGATTTGATACCATTTTCAGTCAAATAAGAACTGAATATAATCCTTTAGTCCTTATAACTACTGTATTATGCAGCTTTCATTCAGGACTATGAAAATTAACTCGGGTCCTAATAACAGCATGACTCAAGACTGGTGAAAATAGTTTTTAATAAGTACATAATCAGCAAGAACAGACTCCCTGCTGTTTTATTGTCTTCCTGCATGTGCAGCTTAATTAAGATACGCTTTCTCTTGCAGCGTGTTTAGTATTTGTGTGGCAGTATATTCATTCAACAGTTGATTTATCAGAGGGGGAGGCAGAAGGGCCTTAATTAACAAGAACTGAATGTGAACTTTTTCACCAATGAAACTCAAAGATCCATTAAGAAGCAGTGTATTTAATGGGCTTCTACATAAAACAACAAAATGAAAAGGCCCTCTGTGTTTACTTGTTTTAAAAAGCAAATATTGGCACATTAATTATTAGTACATCTGAGAATATAGAGGCACGGCAGACTGAAAATTCTCATAAAAACTGTCAAGAAATGTCCAGGTCATCTTCCACACCAAAATCGAAAGAAGAAATTATATTTTGCATTAAGGAAATTGAGCCTTTTTGAAAGACCATTCATATATTTTGCAACATGACATTCTTTTAATGACAATTATGCACATGTAAATGTACTTCACAGTTAATTATACATTAACAATATATTAATATAAACAATAAAAATATATATCTATATATAATCAAATTAATTGCAATTAATCACATACACTGATCAGCCACAACATTAAAACCACCAGCCTATTATAGAAATCCTAGACACTGTTGTGTGTGAAAATCCCAGGAAATCATTAGTTACAGAAATATTCAAACCAGCTCGTCTGGCACCAACAATCATCCATGCAATTATCTAATCAGCCAATCGTGTGGCAGCAGTGCAGTGCATAAAATCATGCAGATACTGGTCAGGAGCTTCAGTTAATGTTCACATCAACCATCAGAATGGGGGAAAAAAATGTGATCTCAGTGATTTGGAGCGTGGCATGATTGTTGGTGCCAGATGGGCTGGTTTGAGTATTCCTGTAACTGTTGATCTCCTGGGATTTTCACGCACAACAGTCTCTAGAATTTACTCCGAAACATGTAAAAAACAAAAAACATCCGGTGAGCGACAGTTCTGTGGACTGGTTTGAACTGACAAATTCAACGGTAACTCAGATAACTGCTCTGTACAATTGTGGTGAGAAGAATATCATCGCGGGTTGGTGCTGTTTTGGCGGCACGGGGTGGACCTACACAATATTAGGCAGGTGGTTTTAATGTTGTGGCTGATCGGTGTACATCATTATTGGCCTACAGTCCACAGCATTCCATATTGTACTGTAATTGACTTTGTTTTATATTGTAAGGGCTTTTTATGTACACGTGTATTTACATTTTGGTTGTGTTGTGTCATAAACACAGCATTTTAGGGTGCTGTGCCAAGTAAAACATAGTTTGAAACATAGAAAACACATCTCGAGACCCCTGCATTTTTACTTGCGTTCCGTCCAGCTGTGGTTGAATGCAAAAATGCATCTTCACCTTGTACTGTCTGCTGTCATGAAGTGTGGTTTGTTGCCTGTACAGCTGCAGTTGCGCTTACTGCCCCCTGCTGACTGGGAATTGTAAAAACATAAAGGTGGTACAGTCCTTCAAGCTTGAATTGCTCTGATGGTAGGAAAATCCCTTATTACGGTCAGGGGGAATGATTCATTGTTATTTTTATTAACATATAAAGTGTATTTAGAAAGTGAAATTGTAAGTATACATCATGGTAGAATTTTGTGTACTGATTTTTAAATTATGCTGATTTAAATTTTAAAAAAAAATAATTATTGGGCCTAATTCATGAAGCATGAGCAGAACGCATTTCTGTGTAAATTATTTGTAAAAATATTCTTGCGAAAATTGTTGCATTTACTTGAATTAATGATTTAAATGAATTCTGCTGGTGTTTCATGAATGAGGCCCATTGCATCCAGAGAGGATGATTTTCATAACTGTATTACAGTATTAAAAAACTGATATTTTCCCATTCCAGTGATAACTTGAAGAAAAAAGTGCTTAATTGTCATGAAATAATGTCACAATGCCAAAAATTCTCAGTGGAACTAAAACAGTCCTCATTTTCATCATACAAATTATTATTTCTTATTTTTTACTTTTGATTTTGAGCTGAATTATTTCATATTTCTTCATTCACCAAGACAGGCACAGAAACTGACAAAGAATGCTATTTAGCAAAGAAAGAGGGTGAGAAAGAGCATTGGAGAAAATAAGAGAGCAATAGAGAGAAACGGAATGGCACTGAATGGCAATTCTGCTCCATACCTGTGCAGACAAATTCTCTCTTCTGAACATCAGGGACATTGAGACCTCTCATATGGGCGGGGGCCATGCACTGCGTGAAAGGAGCCAGCCCCCTTCTCTGCCGCAGCCAATCAGAGAGCCAGGACAGGTGGCAGTCGCAGTGCAGGTTGTTGGAGTGCAGACGACTGGACAAGGGAGAGAGAAGTAGAAAAGATAAGGAGGGACAGATAGTGAAATAGTATCTGATAAAGGTCAGAGGCAGTTTGTATATGTGTATATGTCATATATGTATATGGCATGTACCATTTAAATGCATAGGGCGAAGGAAATAGCTGCCGAGATCAAGTAAATATTCATACAGAGAATCTCTATAAAACTTTAGTAATGCAGACTCTGAATAACACATCTAAATTAAAGTGGCAATATGAGCGATACTGTGTCATTCTATTGTACAGCATCGCCACCTCCGAGACCATCGTAAACCATCACAATTCCCTCGAGCTTTAACCCTCATTTCATCAAGGTCTTCAAGAATATGGCACAATTCCCAATAACACCTTTCACATCATAATATAAATCTCTCAAGGGCCATTACACGAAGGGTAGGAGAGACACCGCTCAAAGGAAGAGTAGTGTCATCAAATCAAAAGGTGGAGCTATATGGTCACTGATGTCTGTAAATGAAATAACAGTCCAAATCCTGTTAAGGCGACAAAAACGCTCATTGACAACTGCAGCAGGGAGTGATGGTTTAATAGAGCTTTTCCCATTACAAATCCAGTATCTGGCCCCCTGTCTTTGTGGATTAATTACAGTTGAGTGGGATTACAGAGATGGATGACATGCGGAAAAGGGTCACGGCTGCCTCAGGTGTGGATGGGCACAATGGGGCACACCCGCATACACACCACCTATCGACCGTGATGCACAGAAAATTACTACTTGTCTAGCTGTGGGAGTCTTTTTGTGCTTTTCATTTATTTGAGTTATTGAATGACAAGCACCATGGGGGTGATATCATTTGATCTAATTGAATGCACAAAGATAGAAACTCAGAAAAAACGGGGGAGGGGATAGGAAAGGTGAGTTAAACTGGACTATTTCATCAGGAACCTGGACCATCCCCCATACTCCTACAATAAATGGATTACCGACATCTCTAAACATTTGATTTAATAAGTTGTTTTTCTATGAGCAACAAATTCAATACAGATATATCAGGGATATTACACACAGAAAATTCAATCCAAAGGAAGTGGGTAGCAATGAGAGTCTCGCTGTGGATAATTCAATACTGCCCAGGGAGCAACGCACTCGGCCATCCGAGCATCAGCAAATTCAATCCCACATGAGGGGGCTGGACTGTCTGATGGGCTGACTGATGGGAGGGAGACCAGACTGCTCGGCTGTGGAGCTTGTGCTATGCATGACTCCAGGGAGAACGCTTGGCAGCCATGACAGAAAAAGGAGCATTAGATGGAAAGACAAATGACTGATTGGAGGAGGAAGCTCCTAACATCTGCAACAGGGTCACAATAACCCCAAACCCTTGTGATTCAACAAAAAATCAAGCTGTTTTTGGCTTTCCACAATCCAGACTCTAAAATCAAGCATAACTAGTCTTAACTGCTGCCATTTTTCTTTATTTATGTGGCCTATGCTAGACCCAAAGTTCTGACAAGAATGACCACACTCAAATAATAACAAAAGCATCTCTTAGTTTGTATTAATACCATAGGTCAGCCACAGATGGGAGCCATTCAGGCGAGGTTTAGGAGCTGTGTAATTATTTGTATCAATTGTGGTTTTGGTCCGACAGTGCAAACAGAGCGCAGCTAACCTACAGCCTCTAGCATCAGATGCTAGTGCGCCTCTTGAGGCCAGGGGAGTGAGGTTTACATACTGCACAGCTACCTACAAGCAGGCTACTGTTACACTCACTCCCCTAATCCTCACTCCCATCGGGGTCACGGCACCACTGTAACTGGTCATACTCGACCCGCTCCAAGCGGGATTCGAACCGGCGTCTCTGGCATGGGAGGCAGGTGCGCTAACGAGGCTAAAGGCCACAGCCTCTAGCGTCAGTCGCTAGTGCGCCTCTTGAGGCCAGGGGAGTGAGGTTTACACACTGCACATCTACTTACCAGCTGGCTACCATTATACAGTGACACAGGCTATATGTAAGAGAGCCATCACTCCATCTTCAACCAAGACATTGTCTGCTGCGCAAACAGACCGCTGCTTTTAAAACTGGCACTGCGTCAACACAGAGCCTGGAAAGGGGCTCACATGAAGGAGAAAATCCCCACAATAAGACTTAAGGTTTAGCGTTAACGTCACTGAATGTGGATGTGTGAATGTCTGAGTGTGTAAGTCCATGTGAAAAATGGTGGGCTAACCTCTTTTGACAATCCCCTTATGTATTATGAAGTACTGTAAAAGCATGCAATGGAAAAGAATGTTCTTATTACTCACAGTGTCCGCAGCTTTGGCATGTGGTTGAAACTTGACAGCGGGATAAGGGTGATGTTGTTGTTATTGAGAGTGCTAGGGAAAAAGAGATGCACATATAAAAAATTTAAAAACGGCATTTACCTCATTTCACAATATGTTAAAGGGATAGTTCACCCAAAAAATTCAAATTCTCTCATCACTTGCCATCCCAGATGTGTATGAATTTCTTCTGCAGAACACAAATTAAGATTTTTAGAAGAATATTTCAGCTCTGGAGGTCCATACAATGCAAGTGAGTGGGTGCCAAAATTTTGACGCTCCAAAAAGCACATAAAAGCATCATAAAAGTAATCCATATGACTCCAGTGTTTTAATCCATATCTTTAGAATTGATATGATAGGTGTGGGTGAGAAACAGATCAATATTTATGTTGTTTTTTGCTAGAAATTATTCTCCCTGCCCAGCAGGGGGTGGTATGCATGAAGAATATATATCAACAAAAACAAAAGAAGAAGAATGTGAAAGTGATCTGTTTCTCACCCACACCAATGATATCGTTTCTGAAGACATTGATTAAACCATTGGAGTCTTCGGGATTACTTTTATGCTGATTTATGTGATTTTTGGAGCTTCAAAACTTTGGCACCCATTCACTTGCATTGTATAGACCAAAAGAGCTGAAATATTCTTCTAAAAATCTTCATTTGAGTTCAGCAGATGAAATAAATTCATACACATCTGGGATGGCATTAGGGTGAGTAAATGATGAGAGAATTTTTATTTTTAGGTGAACTATTCCTTTAAAGGGATAGTTACCCCCAAAATGAAATTCTGTTATCAGAATGTTAGCCTCAGTCACCATTCACTTTCATTGTATGGAAAAAATATCCAATGAATGTGAATGGTGACTGAGACTAACATACTGCCAAACATCTCCTTTTGTGTTCTATGGAAGAAAGAAAGTCAGGTTTGGAAAAAAATAAAATAAAATGCAGACAGAATTTTCACTTTTGGGTGAACTTCTTTTTGAATAACCACAGAAAAAAATTTGTGGTTTGTGTTCATAGAAATGTGTAATATGCTTTAAAAGTATGATTTCATCAATGATGTGCACATTTGTAGTTATTGACGACAGACCTCTCTGTTTCCTGTCAAACCGGCCACAGTTCTGATTAGCGCCACTTAGCAGACCTAATCTTGCAATCAATCCACCCCACCCTGTATCACACACATACACATCTCCACCTCCTGGAAAAATAAAGCAGGTCTGGAATTTCTCAATTAAGGACTTTAATGGTTCCTGCCTGGTGAGGAGAAACTGCTGAATCTTGCCGACTATGCCAGCTCAGTTTTACAGCGTAGGTTAGGGGTGTTCCTCCTTATGAAAAGTTTAATGACATTTTTAGAGTGAACCCTCTAAAAGGCTCTTTAGGTTTTAGAGTGCATCCACATTTAACCAAACGTTGCGAAAACATTTGCGCTGATCGCAACCCATGCTGACACAGTATTGGGCCAAATATTGGCCTTGCTTTTAACTCCTGGCCAGCAAATTCAATCTAAACATTCTGGTAAACAAACAAGGAAAACAGTTATGATCATTCAGTTTACCATGTATGTGATTAAATTCATAATTCCAACAATGGAAACTTCCTCAGCCGAGGTCCATTTCTTGAAGGGTGCAATAAAATTGCACAAATCAGTGAAAAACGAATCCCTCTAGCATTCTTGTGGAACTTTAAATGATATCCGAATATTGATATTGGCGTAGATCTCTGGTGGATGCTTTATTACGAGTGCGGGAAAGAAGAAAACGAACTAAATGGAATGGAAAATTATTGTTATTCTACACATACACACACAGAAAATTACACACAGGGTGAAGGAATCACCCTTGTGAGCCATTGACCAAATCCGCACCAGAAAGTGATCCTCTTGTCAAGGCCACTGTGGCTCAGAGGTTGCATTGCTTTTCTCTTATGCACTATGGAGATGTAAATAGATGAAGCTCTAAGGGAGGAACGCCCTGGTAAAAGCCTGTAATACCAAACCATTACTAAACGAAAATGCAATTTGGCTAGGAAGGACTTACTCCTGTCTGTAACCCCATGTTGTCCTGTGGGAGTGTCCTCCAAAGTTAGGATATGTGGTAATGTAAGCAAAGAACAGAATGAAAATGTTCACCACACTGAGAATAGGAAAATAAATAGGGAAGGCATGTATACAGCCTGACTATTAAAGGGATAGTTCACCCAAAAAAAGAAAATTCTGTCATCATGTACTTACTTCCATTTTAGGGTGAACTATTTACAGCTTGTGTTTGATGTGTTAGTGCATGTCTTGCTCATTCATATTTCAGCCATTCGGTTTCCAGGATTAGAAGCCCATATAGTCAAAATAATCTCATATAGATTTCATTCATGCAATCGTAATTTGAACAAGCTGGAACTGGATTGCACGTTGCAGTAATGTTAAGTCGGCTTAAAACTGACGTGTTCCCTGCTAAGAGCAATGACCTTCAGTGTCAGGTGGATAGACCACACCTGTTAATACTGGCCATTCTCTGGCTTGATTTAAAGAGATAGTTCACCCCAAAAAATGAAAGGTCTGTAATCATTCACTTCCCCTCATGTTGTTGCATACTTGATTTTATTTCTTCCGTTGGACACATAACGAGATGTTAGGGAAAATATGAGCCTTAAGCACAATTCACTCTCAATGTATGTAAAAAAAAAAAAAAAAAAAAAAGATTCTATCAAACATCTCCTTTTGTGTTCCACGAAGAAGAAAAAAAATCATATGGGTTTGGAACAACATGAGCAGTGGCGTAACTTGGGTCTTTTGGAATTCAGGCAACCTTTTTTCTTCCGGGGGGGGGGTGGTTGTCCCATCATTTATTTGATTATCTTTGGATCGACCATCATGGGTCCCCTTTCACCCCAGGCCCTAGGGTGGCTGCCCACCCTGACCTCCCTGTAGTTATGCCACTGAACATGATGAGTAAATGATGAGAGAATTTTCATTTTAGGGTGAAATATCCCTTTAAGCCTTGCCATAGAAAGGAAGGTAAAACATTGGAGCAAGGGTCTTTCAACATGAGCCCACCGGAGAAATACTATCTTACATAAAGTTAGCCCAAGACTGTCAGTCTTCCCTTTATCTGGCACTGCAGAAGGTTGCGTACTGCTGCAGCGTGGGATCTCAGCAAATAAAAGCACGGCATGACTGGCCCTGGTTAAAGCCACTCGTGATAATTGAAGATCACCTTGTGTCGTTTTAATTCCTTTGTCTTCATTGCAGGCAATATTAAGTTATTCTGCCTGTGTTGCCTTATAGCTGAACATAAATCAAAAATGTGTTAAGAAAAATCAACCACTGTAGGAGGAGGACCGCATCCATAGTGTCTCCCGAGAAAAGTGCATCCAAGCTGAAACAAAATTAAATCAGTGCTGGATCCTGACAACTACCATGCTGTAAAGCTTGACTGTGTAACTTTATGATTTTATTTAAGGCTCTATTGATGCAGGAGTCAATAGAATTGGGCAGCTGTTAATTGCTCATAACGGTTAGCCTTTAGATTGCACAGAAACACTTTTTCTTTTTAGCTACTTTTACTTTTTCCGACCATGTCAAGAAAGGTTTCCCACAGTCATAAAAAGCTCGACAGTGGGGTCTTGAGTGCTCTTAGGCTTTCTTTAGGCCCTAATTAGGGGGACTTGTAGAGGGTCTGTGGATACTTCACTCAAAGATGGCTGAGTTTTCAGAGGCATGGCATTTTGAAATAAGAGAACAGTTGTTTTGGTGGATGCAGGGAGAAGGAGGGAAATGGCTAAAGTGCTCCCGGCATCTGACTTAGTGTCATACACTAACACAAGTGAGAAATCGGGGGGCACAGACACTGTTATTTGAGATGACATGCTCAAGGAAGAGCATTGCTTTTCATCGTGAAACCTCTCGGGTACTTTGAACTTTATTCTACTTTATTCTAAATCACTTTGGTAAAAAAAGAAAAAACATCTGCTAATAACATAGATGAGAATGTGTAAATGCAATATACGTGTGTGCGTGGGCCCCATGTTTCTCACTTGCAGCCATTAAGAACCTTTTACTCTCCTCAAAGAAAAAGGTTGGGAGTGATGTGGTATTGGCACCTTCTGTAGGGGTGACGTTTCCCACGGTCTTGTACCATGCCAGTACTCTTAATCAACATGGACAGGTGCTCGTGTGTGTGTGTGTGTGTGTGTGTGTTTGTGTGTTTATTGAAGTAGGGGTAAGTGAGTACACTAAAGATTCTTCACATTGGCAAATATAAAAAAAATATAATTTTCTTTAGTGTTATCCTCTCAATCTGACAGTTGGGGTGTGTGGAGTATTGGGGGAGGGGGGTTGTCCCCCTAAAATACTGGACACTAAGCATTTACAGGACAGTTGGCAACCCTACTTCCAACGCTACATACAAGTTAATCTGTGAATCGTTTCTATTAACTGATTCACTAGGAACTGTCAAAACAAACCAATTCACTACTTATGTTTTAGACATTACATATTGTATGAGAAAGGTATGTTTAGGTGAGCATGTTTGATTATTGCTTCGCAAAGCTACATTGCTGCATGAGCGGATCAGTGTGACACAAATGTGTGATGTGGCACTGCTACTCTTTGGAAAAAGTAGCTTGTTACTGGAAACGCTTTAGTGAATAGCTGAACTACTGTCATGCAACTGAAAAAATATAGTTAGGTTAGTAGCATCAATACTTGTTAGTTACTCCACAACACTGACGTGTTCTACAGTTCCCTTGCTGTCTTTTGATGTGAGGACACTTGTAGATGTTGCCATGGTTCCATGGGAAATTATTTCCGCTCTTGAAGTACAATAGTGAATTTGCGTTGCAAGCGTCCATCCGAGCAACTGTAAGTTTACAGGCAGTCCCGCATCAGGCCCTTGAGTTAAAATAAATGAGCAAAGTGCCTCAAGATGGGGCTTAATTTCATTATGAGTGCTCAGACTCCTCCACTTGTTGCAGTGTAATGGAATTCATGCAAGTGGGAAGGAAATGTTTGCCTTTGTTTTGCTTAGCGCCGAGAGTTCAGGTACAGCACAAAGCCACAATCAGATGCTACTCTGCTATTTCAAATAAACCCAGCGAGGATAAACAGAGAAATAACATGATCTGCCACACAATATCCCGTCCATATGGTTTGCGTCTTATTAGAAAGAGATAAAAAAAAGACTACACTAGCGCTTGGCATTTGAGAGTGAAAAAAGGTTTTCAACAAATGGAGAGAAGCTTAACGTCTGTACAAACCTCCAACGAGAGTACAGAGAGGATGCAGAGTCAGGATGGGAGGAATGGAGAGGTAAAAGAAACAGGTACTACTCCAAATACAGACACATGCCCCTTGTCATTGATGAGGCCATTATGGCGCAAATGAGGACAGATTGAACCTAAGCTATTCCGTCATTCTCCCTCCTCTCTCTGACCATCGAAGAGTGAATGATTAATTGCATGGGTCCGGACTGCTGAACCACATGATTTCCACCCCCCACCTCCCCACCCCCTTCTCCCTTCACCTGCCTGTTGTCTGTCACATAAAGACTCGTCTATTGACTAAGGACAACCTTTCAATCAGGCCTTGCAGAAGTAAGACTAATTTGTCCAGAGGCCAAGCCGTGTTAGAAATTGAAGATGCATGGAATATCTGATTCAAGGGAATGTGCTCTCCCACAGTGGGACTGCCGATGCATACTCTAGTTATAATTCTAGAGGACATTTGTTAAACCTGAAAAGAACTAATGTTTTTTACGTGAGCACAGGGGTTAGAAATGATTAGGATAAGGGGTGGCAGGGGCCGAAAAAGAGCAAAGCTCAGTTTTATTGTTGCCAAGAGGAACATTCAAAAGGCTTTGCTTTGAGAAAATGACATTCTGAAGGTAGAAAACAGCCAAACCAAAAGCCCAGAGAAGCAGAAATTACACTTTTTGACCCTTCCATATGAAATACATGACATTTCATTTTTAATACTTTTAGGTTTCAAACACCCACTTCGACATCAACGTAACCACAGAAATGTGATAGCCTCTCACAATCAGCATGTTTCCAACTTCTTCAGTCTGACGGCCTGCATTTTCTAACCAGGATTAATATTCCTGCCTCTTCATGCTTCTTTACACAATCAACATTGAGTCTAACAATACATTGCAAATCTCAAGAAGGTCTGCCATTACGGCCCCCTAGTTGGTATTTTATGGTATGCCACTGAACTACAAATGAAAGAGTCTAAATATAAGCGTGAAAACATCATTAAACTGCAGTTTGGGTTAGGAGTACATCTGTGAAATCAAAAGGAGAAGAATGCCTTTGGTGAGACTCAAGTATGGAGTGGTTCATATCGACAACGCCTGGTGAACCGCAAAGACATCCCCTCTGGGGCGCAAGCCCGTGCTATCATGGTAAACTTGCTTTAGTTCGATCAGAGCTGCCTGTGCCAAGCTGTCGAGAAAAATGTGCAGCACCCACATTGACAAATGACAGCGTTAGGCAGGAGGGGAGGATGGAGCTAATGTGAAAATTTGGGCCTTCTTATCAAGGCATAGTGGAGAGGAAAGTCACCTTCAGGAGATGGCATGGAAATGTCTCTGCGCTTTCCTGGTCATAAAAAATGACACAGCGGGGCAAAAAATTTCACATGATTTGACATTTGATTCAAAGCCAGAATTTTCTGTACAAAAGTGGTTATAAAATATGCAGAGGCACCAGAGCTTGAGAGAGTGCTATGTGTGTGTGTAAGTGTGCGTAAAGACAGGGTTGAGCAGGGTATGGGGATTTTCCGAAACGCTGTTTCTCACAACACTAAAAACTACCATGTCACATTTAAACCACATTTAGCAAAATAGCCCCAAAAGACAATTTGAAATATTTTTTAACAATCCCACAAAAAAGCCAGCAAGAAGCATGAAATACATACATATTTGTCTTTGGGCAATTTGCAAAAGAGTGACTTTTGCACTTTCTTTTTGTGTTTATTACAGACTTTAACACATATATCAGATCAAAATGTGCTCTGAAACTGCTGAAAAATAAATTTACTCAAATACATGACCAGTTGGACAGTTTTTATGCTCTCTTTGGCCATAGAAGTATTTATATATTATTTGGCCTTAGAACTGTAGTCTGAACATTAAGATTTTGAATTATACTGTTAGCTTTTTGCTCTCCTTATAGGTTAAAAAGTTTAAAAGTAAGAAGTTCCTCTTGCATTAATGTCCCCTTCCCCTATTTTTATGCAGGAATATCGTCTTTCTCCTGAATTTATGTGGCTTTCCAATTTTATTATTAACTACATTTTTTAACTCACTTAACCAAATAAAAGGTGTTCTTTATATTTAACGGTGATGTGTGTGTGAGGCACATACCTTTTAAATTATTCAGTTATTCTCACAATACTTGAAATCTCATGTATATATTATTTTTGAAATTTGATTAGATTTGTCTTTGGAAATTAGAAAGGGAAAACACCGCCAATGTTCTCAGTTATTAAAACCACCAACTTGAATTTCATGAATATAATCAAACAAAAGATAAGGCCTCATAAAGTTATTATTATAACCTTATAATGAACAATTCCAAAAAACTTGTGCTGTCAATCTCAGATAACATTTAAAGCATGAATGAAGAGACGAGAGGGCCTGCTTATCTTTTACAAAGCGATCCATATTTTAAAAAATTAGAGCAAACGCTCAGCGCTACCTTCTCATTTCATTTGTCCTAAGTATTAAATGTAAAATAATCAAAGAGGGTGCTCCCTATTAGGCAGATTTATGTGCTCTGCAGATGGAGAGCTCATCAGTGTGCTGCTTACAGCACTTCCTTCAGCTCATTGGGATGCAAGTCACGTCCTATGTGAGAAAATGTCCGAGATAGCTTTGAAGTCATTAGTTCAGTCATTAGAACAGTTATGTTAAATATAAATTACAATTCATCAGCAGAAAGGGCCGATCATTAATTCTGTGTAGTTTGGCAGGCATTAAATCACTGGCAGTCATTAAGTAGTGGAGGAGGGTTAGCCAGGAATCGCTCAGTCTGGTCTTCACTCTGATCACCAATTCCAAATATGATGGAAGTGTTTAAAAAGCTCTCTGCTTTGGTATTTTGCTAGTTGTTATTTACAGTGATCACTGATATATACCACAATGTGCATGGAAAAGGACACTCAAATTTCTCAATTATGCTGCAGTGCACCATCTATTTGAATAGGCCTTTAACGATCATTGTGATGAAAGGAATTGGTTGGCCTTTGGAGATGCTTACCAAACCACACTCCCCAATGCATTAAACATGACCTTTTAATTTTGGATTGCATAAGGCTTTTAAAAGAAACACATATTAACATCACATTTTTTAAATGTTTCTCATTCATTTTCCAGTTATGACTCAAGTATCACATTATACTAATCAACATTTTAAAAAAAGTCACACGCTCAGTTTTCTATTATAAAACACTGTTCTTAGATGAATGTTACAGGTTCAATACATTAAACTCAATTAACAGCATTTGTGGCATAATGATAATTTCCACAACAATAATAACAATAATTTCATCTTGTCCTTCTTTTATTTTTTATTTTTTTTATAAAACAATCATTGCGGTTACAGTAAGGCACTTACAAATGGAAGTGAATGGGGCCAGTGCAGACACGCTAAAATACGTTTAGAAAATATTCAAAGTAATAAACTCTGAACATGTTAATATGATTTTATTGTGATAAAATCAAGGATTCACCAGCGATAAGGCTTTTACCAGATTACAAGGTTTACCGGTGTTATGGTGTCATGGCAACAAAGTTGTAATTTTGACTAAAAATTACACCAGTTAGGTTAGTAAGCAATTTCATTACACTAAAATCATGTTAACATGGAAAATGTTTACGTCTTGTGGCTATACTTTTGAAACAGTATGTACTTTAATGTTTATGGACTGGCCCCATTCACTTCCATTGCAATGATTTTTACTGTTTTTTAAATAAATGAGGGAGGAGTAAAAAAATTTTTTTTTTTTTTTTTTTTGTGGTAATCAACATTTTGCAACAAAAGCAATCAATTGAGCTTGTATTGAACCTGGAACATGTATTAAATCTGAACCCTTGAAAATTCTTGAATGGAAATAAACATAAAACTGTATTTTTTTCCCTTTCCATTATGACATCCCTTTTACCATTATGACATGATTGACTGTCATTATATTTTTTGCCGATACTATGCATGAGATGGATCTTCATCTGCTGTGCGGCCGTTCAGATTGAGGTTGGGCTGATAAAACAGTCATAGATAAAGGTTAACCCAGGCTGCAATACACCTCATGCCGTAAAACAGTGGAAATCATTACACTCGCATTGAGACTCACCGAAGCATTAATACTGGTGAAATCGCTAAAAGGCTGGACTAAAGTGCAATCCATACCCTAATTTCGCCAATCAATTACCTAGATGTGTCATATTCTTACAAACTGGCCCTGAGCACTATAGCACAACTGCCTGTGACATTCAATTAGCTATATGTTAAATCTGATAGCCCCTTTCAGACTGGATGTGAGTAGTACATTGAGCTTGTTTACTGTGCAGTGGGTTATTTGGTGATACAGTCTCATTTGCAGACATGTGTGTTGGAGCCTCTCCATTGTGGTGGAGAGATGGCTCAATGAGCAGGAAAGTGATGTGTATTCATGTTCTGCTGCTCTCCTTGGCTCGTTGGCTCCGAAAGATCTTTGGTAGGATCTGGGTATGTTCTGTATTATTAATGAAAATTGAT
Source organism: Myxocyprinus asiaticus (assembly GCF_019703515.2). Taxonomy (NCBI): domain Eukaryota; kingdom Metazoa; phylum Chordata; class Actinopteri; order Cypriniformes; family Catostomidae; genus Myxocyprinus; species Myxocyprinus asiaticus. The sequence goes on along the minus strand of NC_059370.1, from coordinate 34,619,892 downwards.
TCCCGACTTACAGTACTCACACTTTCCCGTGTCCGCGACTCTGATTTATAAGGTCATTTTATGCCATATGAACAGTGTAGGAGAGGGCACAGGACACAAAATGAAAGGTGTCTCTTTCCTTCTCTTTATCTCTCTTTCACACTAATCCTATCTCTAATTCTTCAGTCTCTCCATTCACCTCTCACATACCCTACTAACACTGGTGGAAACTTCTCCCTGCCTAACGACAATGTAACACTGTGTTCCCGTGTCCTCCAGAATCAGGAATTAATGGAGGAGGTGGCTTGGCTCTGAGTATCTAGTGAGCAGTGCTCATTTGGAGGATGAGTTTGACACTTAGCGCTCTGCCAATTGGCTTGATGGAGATGTGATGGTTAGACCCCCCCGCATGCCATGCACTTCCAGTTTTACATGGTTTACAGTTTAGACTGGGACAGTTTACCATTAGTAGACTGGGTCAACCAATGAACACTCACAAAAATATCAAATCTCTCTTATGCTATCAAAGCATTTGCTTTGGATTGACTAAACCTGCTGTTGAATCTTTATACACTCTGAGCTCAGAGAGAAGCTACTGGCTTATAAATGTTAGTGTTGAAGGAGAACGCAGAGCACCAAAGACTTCACAGCAGGTGACAGAGGAGAGATCTGCATGCCTAAGTGGGTCTAACACCAGGATTAATGTAGGAAACATGAATCTGCACACATCATAAGACGTTCTAGACAGATACTTTAAACAGTGAGGCGCACTAAAGGCGGAAAATTCAAGACACTTTTTGAAGCGGCAATAATGCACCACACAGTGACAAACAAGCAAGTTTCACACATGCATGCTCACACACATAGGCAGCAGTGACCGGACAGGCTATGCGCCACAGGTCCAGTTTTTCCTTCACAAACAATCAAGTAACACTCAGACAGAGACAGAGTTAGAGAAAGAGACAGCATTGGAGTGAAGAGAGACAGAGAGGTGAGGAGAGGACCCCGCAGAGGAGGTGGGAGTGGGACTCACAGTATTTCCAGATCGCGCAGGGCTCGGAAGGCTCCATCTTCGATGCAGCTGATGTGGTTGCTGTCCAGTTGCCTGCAGATGAGAGACAGGAGTCAGCAGCAGGTCTGCAGACGAACGGGTGGGGGCTGAAGGGAGGGGTGGATGGGTGGGGGGAGCGGAGGGGGCTGCGGAGGGGAGGTAGACATCTCATATCTGATCCCCTCTCCTCACCGCATTCAGGATAAAGGACCAGCTGGCTAAAAGTGGCCTGGGTGGCTATAACCTCTCTCTCTCTCTCCTTCTATCTTGCCTCATTTTCACAGGCTCTCTCTCTCTCCACACTGCTGAATGTGGGGGCAAAGAGAGGTAAGAGAGAAAGAGAGGCAGAAGGAGGCTGGCTATAGTGCACAGCCCACCCCGTCTGTCAGTTCTCTGTAAATATTAATTGCATTTTCTACCCCACCCCAACACCCACCCTCCCGTTCACCCCCCTCTCCTTTTTTAAAGTCAGAAAGGGAGTAATTTCATTACATTAGAGCAGCCAATCCATTACAAGCTTTTACCGGCTCTGTCACAGAAACAATTTCATTAAAGGAAGGGGGTTCATAAATCAGCCGGGGTCACAGAGCTGGGGGAGCAGACGTGAGGGGCGCTTCTTCCTTTTTCAGTCTTTTCCCTTTTACTCTAATTTGCAGACTATGGTATCCACCCCTCCTTTTCTCTAGTTACCACTCCCTTTCTCTGTGTTCTTTAGATTTAAAAGAGGCTTGAATAAAGAACAAGGATTCTGAATGCTTTTCTTAAGTCATTTGTTCGGCACACAGGGCTCCGGTGACATCTGACCCCCGACAGACACGATGTCTTCGCATCTTTAGAGATGGGTAATAAAGAAGAACTGGGCATCTCTGCCGCCCCTTTCTTATTTCTCTCCCTCCCTCCGTTTTAAATGACTTGCATCTGTCTTCATAAGAGGCTAAATGGGAGCCACCCATTGCGGATGCAATATCAATTAATGTGTAAATTAAATAACCTGTATGTGCACAACTTAATCGCCAGTCTTTTATGATGTTTGCATTGTTTTTTCATTTAAGATATAACAAGACTTTTAAGAAACCACTCCTCTTGAGAACAAAACAGTCAATGGATGCAAGGAATCTGTTGCAGGATAATAAAAGTGCACTGCAGTGTGGAGCATTATGTCGAAGTGTGAGTTGATCTCTAGGGTAAATCAGTTTGATCTTGTGCAAGAGACTCTTAACAAAGATAATAATTATCATAGTCAAGGATGAATAGCTGCCTTAAAATACGTAAACGAGTGTACAGTGTGTGTCCATATATGTGTGTCTGGTGAGTGTTTTGCGAGGTGGGACACAGCAGTAGTGGGTAATGGAAGTCCCAGTTTTAATTTCCCTGCTCTAATTACATTGGCCTTTAATCAACTCAGTCATGAGACGTATTGGCACTTTAGAGTTCCCGTCCTGCCAGTGTCCCATCTGAAGAAAAAGTGACATGACCAGAAACAGATAGAGTATGTCTTCCTTCCCTTTACCAGACTATTAAACTGTCATAGTCAGTCTGCTAACCAGCAGCCACACGGCTGTATTTTATTTACACTCGATAGCTAATGCAACAAATGACTCAGAACTGAGTATCAGTACAGCCAAGGCGATGCATGATCAGAGCTGTTCAAAATATGAATCTGTGATGTCCAGATCTGCCAGTCTTGATAGGCTGTTGTGGGGTCAGCTTTTCCTCACTGCTCTAAGCATGAGGTGTACTGCGTTTCAACACCAGCAGGGCACATCAAAAGCTGAGCTCTGCCGTCTACATAGCCCCGTCTGCTAGGTGCAGGAGCTCGTAAAGCAGCCAGCGTCTGCTCCTTGCCCTTTTGCCCATAATTCAAAACCATGCACAGACAGTGCGACATTCTGCATAGAGAAGCATGAAGCAGGACAGGTTTTTTATTAGCACCCAGATGAGTGCCTCCCACAAAGGCAAAAAATGAAACTGTGCATGAATCTGTACTCAAAGATGGTTTATCGAATTGTATGCACTGCAGCCAGAGTTATGTTCTTGTATCCTTTTGACAACAAGCCACTGAGCTCTTTTAATTATACCTTGGCTTCCGGTGATATAGTATTGTGTACTCTACATGTGCCGACAAGTAGAGCAGTCCGGCCTTTTCATCCGCTATGAATAACAATGTCAACGGAATGAATGTGTGTAAGCCTCAATTCCCATGAATTTGTCGCTCATACAGAACCTCATATAATGAGATCCATAACCTGCTGGCATAGAGATCATCAGGCAAGAGTCTGTGTGCTTTCATCAAAGGACTCACGGTGTCTATGATGAGCGAATCTACAACAACACCTGCACCTGATGGTAACATGGCCAGCATAGCATGTCTGGCAAACAGTAGGAGGGAACAGCTAAGGCCATAAACTCAGACAGAGATATTATGTCTGGTTTAATAAGGTGCAACATAGACTCTCGTTAGCTGGAGGACCCATCTTGACCATATTAACCAGATGGCCCTTCTGTAAAAGGTTGAGGCTGGTTGCTGAAGAGGGGATGTTGACTCCAACATGCTGTAGCCAGTAAAACTAGCTTTGTTTCCATCCACGTATTTTGAGATATTGCACAAAACTGCTCGATGGAAACACTAAGATGCAAATAAAATCCACCTATACGCTCGCTTGAGGTGGATTCACTTTTTATTTGATAAAAGAAATGCGCATAAACTATGATGGAAACACATTTACAGAATAAACCCCTTTTTAATTTATCAGGAATACAAGATGCACATCAAAAAAGTAATGTGACTGAATAACTCATTAATAACTGGACTAACCAGCGGACCAATCATCGCATCTGAAATGTTGCTCTGGTCATCCTGAAATAATAGTGTCTAGAAAATCCAAAGCCTGCAAAGAGTTTTCAGTGCAAATAAATCAAATACAAACTTGAACTGTGATGAAGAGCAGGTTTATTGACACTTTTGAAAAATATATTATAGATCCGCACGGTGAAGTCATAAGGATGGAGGAATGCACACACACATAGTACTCCCAGAACAGTGAGATGCGCTGTCACTCCCAGACATGAGACAAAGTTGTTAAGTGTTTTGTCAACGTGTTCTAAACTGCAAGTATTATATTAATAAAAGAGCCACAGTGGCTACAATTTTTCCGAAAGTGACGATTTTGTTCTTTCGAACACATGGGATGGAAAAGCGGCTTTATTTGCACATTGTTTTTGAGATATTATGGTTTTCTGTACAGATTAAATTAGCAACTTGGATGGAAACATAGCTATTGTTGAGAAGTAAGGACAATTTAAGAGATGGAGAAAAGAGACTCAACTTGCCTCAAAGCGTGTATAGCCATTTTTAAACAGAGGACATTAAGGTAGAAAAAACATATGAGAAAATCAATTCATTCCTGGAACAGTTTTTCTCTCTCCTTCTATGCCGTTTAAACACTGAGGGCTGGACTATTTCAGAAATTAAATCAAGAGTCACCTTGCAGAGAAATGGGGAGGCAGTGCAACTGCTTTTTTTCTCTCTCAATCCTTGTTAGTACTTTTCTCTTAAAACCTCTGGCTGAAGAAATGAGTCTTGCCTACCTGTGCCTATCATTCATCCATTGGAGTGTGACGGTACACATGACAGTGATGTGATAGGTGCTTAAACACTGTATAACAGCATAGACATCACTGCAATAATGTCTGGGGAAAACATGCTTCACCAAAAAGGTGTATATGTGCATTAAGAATTTGAAAGCACAAGTTTGTACAGTATGTATACGTTACATGTGATTGCAGGGACCCAACGACCTGCATAGATGAGCGACGGTATGTCTGCAGCCTGGGATTCATTTGACAGGGGTCAGTGAGGTCAGAGTCGGTACTGACACTCAGTTAACTCAATCTAAATGGGTGGGTGGCAGAAGCACACATTAGTAAAACATCCATCCATCCACCCATCCATCCATCCATCCATCCAGCCATCCATCCATCCATCTACCTACTGTATCTTATCTATATGTCCATCTGTCTATCAATATCTACCTATCTATCTTCATATCTGTCTGTCTGTCTGTCTGTCTGTCTATCTATCTTTCTATCTATATACCTAGTGCCTTAAAAAAAGAATTAAAAAATGATTCTGATGATATATAAACACCTAATGAGATGCATTGCAATGGTTAAATATCTGGGTTTGTAACTGAAAGGTTGAGGGTTCGAATCCCACAACGGGGAATTATGACCCACATTACCATTGTCAGCATTTAACCCAGTTTACTCATGAGGATTTGGATACATTGTAAACTTACTGTGCCTTGCATTGGAAAAAAAGTGTTTGCTTCTTATTTGCATACTATGATATCAGAAAAACTACTGCTTGAAATATTTTGGCCTCTCAAAATCTCACCTCTCTGCACTTAACAACTTTGCTTATATTTTCCCCCTTTCTTCTTCTTTCTCTCTGGCTAAAAGGCACAAATCTGTCTTCAAACAAAAGCCAACTATATTTCCATAACTCTTAGAGATAGTCTACATGATTGTCACAGGTAAGTCGTGTCTAGGTGTCGTGAGGAGGATGTTCTAGCACACTCAGAGGCATGGAGACAGGATTTCATCAAAGATGGGATTTTTATTTGTTTCCCAAATTAGGCCAAAAGCAGGATAAAGTGTAATAAATAAACTGAAATAATGAAACTATTTACAAAACAGAAAACAATATGACATGAAAGTCAAAAAAAGAAAACAAGATGAAATTCAAAACAACAATATTCTGAACTGACTTCTTTCTAGCCATCAGTAGTTTTAACCTCACATGACTGAGGGAGAGCAATATACAGACATCTGCATTCAACCACATCTCTCGAGCAACTTTCCTCCTGCCTATGTTAAATAGGTACATTTCCATCAGCACTGGTTGGACCAAACCATTTACATAAGCACTGCGGGAGTGTTCAAATTCACATCACAAGAAAAACGCTAATAAATCAGCAAAACAAGAATATAAACTTCTCAAACAATTTGCAGGGTTTCTCCCATAAAACGCTTTTGTATGTAGAACAACTTTTTGCACCACTGTTTAAGCACCCTTCACTCGGTGTGTGACAGTGAGCGAACGATCTAGGCCAAACCTTTTTCATGGTCATAAAATGGATTCTTTTCACAAAATTAATCATAAAATACATTAACAGAGGGTAACAGGTGCATATTATGGCCACGTGTAAGGGTCAATGACGTAAGACTAATTTCTTTTGTCCAGATATATTACATTAAAAATACATAAAAAAATGCAAAACATTTACTTGAATACACCTCTTCTATGATGAGCATATTTTCAATTTCTGAGTTTTAAGTCATATTGATATTTTTTCTGAGACTTAATGAAGGCTTGCTATGAAGGTTTTTCAAACATTTATGAAACAAAATTGGACACAGAGATTAAAAATAATAATAATAATATTAATAATAAGTTTAATTTATATAGTGCTTTTCCCGAGCTCAAAGTGCTTTACAAGCAACAACAAGCATAAATACATCAAAACAAAACAATAAAACAATACAGTATACACAAAGCAAGGCAAGTTTACAAGCACAACACAACGAACCAGGAGTCAAACGTATAGTTCGGAGTGAAAATGTGGATTTGCACATATCCGACCAAACAGTTAAATGAGGGTAAAACCGTTGGGTAAAAAATTACATGACCAGAGTAGTCCCTTGTTGAGTGGGGGCACCAAGCAACCCGCATCGACCGAAACGAGACGAAACGAGCATAAACTCCAGGACACCAAATGCCGAAAGGGAACACTCGATGATGACCGGCACCACAGCATGAAACCTCTCCATCAGAGAATGCAACCGCACCATCCGCAGCAATCACGGCACATGGCAGGCAGGCCTGTGGAATCAGATAGGCTTGGCGAGACACCACAGAAGGCCGGCGGAATCAGGTAGGCCGGGAGAGACACCGCAACAGGCCGATGGAATCAGGCAGGCCGGAAGAGACACCACAGCAGGCTGGTGGAGTCAGGTAGGCCAGGTGAGACATCGCAGCAGGCCGGTGGAATCAGGTAGGCCAGGCGAGACACCGCAGCAGGCCGGTGGAATCAGGTAGGCCGAGTAAGACACCGCAGCAGGCCGGTGGACTCAGGTAGGCTGGGCGAGACACCGCAGCAGGCCGGTGGAATCAGGTAGGCCAGGCGAGACACTGCAGCAGGCCGGTGGAATCAGGTAGGCCGGGCAAGACACTGCAGCAGTAGCGAAGCAGCCCGCTCCCGCGCACCAGTGGGAAATCACGAAAACAGGCAAAAAACCATTGGAATGAAATCCAATAATGTCAATTTTATGGGTGTATGAAATGAAAAGTAACATACACTGGTGGCCAAAAGTTTGGAATAATGTACATATTTAGCTCTTATAGAAAGAAATTGGTACTTTTGTGAAGTGGCATTCACAATGTATGGTATAGTCAGGACATTAATAACGTGAAAAATTACTATTACAATTTGAAAAAAAAAAAAAAAATGCTCAGAACTTCTTAAACTACTTCAAAGAGTTCTCATCAAAAAATCCTCCATGTGCAGCAATGACAGCTTTGCAGATCCTTGGCATTCTAACTGTCAGTTTGTCCAGATACTCAAGTAACATTTCACCTCACGCTTCCTGTAGCACTTGCCATATATGTGGCTGTCTTGTCGGACACTTCTCATGCACCTTACAGTCTAGCTGATCCCACAAAAGCTCAATGAGGTTAAGATCCATAACACTCTTTTCCAATTATCTGTTGTCCAATGTTTGTGTTTCTTTGTCCACTCTAACCGTTTCTTTTTGTTTTTCTGTTTCAAAAGTGGCTTTTTCTTTGCAATTCTTCCCATAAGGTCTGCACCCCTGAGTCTTCTCTTTACTGTTGTACATAAAACTGGTGTTGGGCGGGTAGAATTCAATGAAGCTGTCAGCAGAGGATATCTGAGGCATCTATTTCTCAAACTAGAGGCTCTGATGTCATTATCCTCTTGTTTAGTTGTACATCTGGCCTTCCACATCTCTTTATGTCCTTGTTAGAGCCAGTTGTCCTTTGTCTTTGAAGACTGTAGTGTATACCTTTGTAAGAAATCTTCAGTTTTTTGGCAATTTCAAGCACTGTATAGCCTTCATTCCTCAAAACAATGATTGACTGATGAGTTTCTAGCTAAAGCTGTTTCTTTTTTGTCATTTTTTACCTAATATTGACCTTAAGACATGCCAGTCTATTGCATACTGTGGCAACTCAAACACAAAGACAATGTTAAGCTTCATTTAACAAACCAAATAGCTTTCAACTGTGTTTGATATAATGGCAAGTGATTTTCTAGTACCAAATTAGCAATTTAGCATGATTACTCAAAGATAAGGTGATGGAGTGATGGCTGCTGGATATGGGGCCTGTCTACATTTGATCAAAAATGATAGTCAAATAGTGATGGTGGTGTTTTTTTACATCAGTAATGTCCTGACTATACTTTGTGATCAGTTAAATGCCACTTTGGTGAATAAAAGTACCAATTCCCTTCCGAAACAGCCAAATCTGTACATTATTCCAAACTTTTGGCCGCCAGTGTACATTTAAATGTACATTCTATCTACAACGAGATGGAACAAAACAAAGACAAACAAACAGCTCCGATGTGAAGTGGCAGCCAAACGCGCACAGCGTACTCACACTGGATTACAACTTGACACAAGTGTTTTAAACTAGAATTTTAAAAGACTCTTATTTTTAACACCTCAGACAACCTAATTTGTCAATGACCCATAAGCATTAGCAACCCCCCCCTCCACAAAAAAACAAACAGACGTTTGACACCACCATCCCCATTGGAATTTTTTTACGAATCGACCACTGCATACAATAGGTTTTGGTGAGAAATGACCCAAAAATCTGTTGCGAGTGCATGAGAGAAGTTCGTTCACAGGGGCATGCTTATTCAAGTGAGATTTATTTATTTATGCAGTTTTTAGAGCTAAAGAACTCAAATCTTGCATGAACACAACTGGGATATTAATGAAAAATTCTACTTTTGTGTTCTGCATAAGAAAGAAAGTTGTGCAGGTTTGGAATGACATGAGGGTGAGTAAATTACAACAGAATTTTACATTTTGGGTGAAATATTCCTTTAAAGCTTTAACCCAGAGGAACCAAGAAATTTGGGTGATGTTTCAAATTCATTGGACATTGATTTATTGATCGGTTTCTTGTAAAAATTAAATTTTTCATGAGGAATCAGACTCTAATTCGTAGACCACAGTTGTGAGATCAGCCCCTGAATCTGTTACAGAGATTTATCAAAAGCCATTACTGTAATTGCAAATGGCTGTGGAACATTCCTCACTGGCAATATCCTGAAGATATTCATCTTATTGAACCATACTGATTAATTGAATTTTCATCAGTGCTAAGCTTATTAACTGTTATGACAAATGAATCAAGGGGCATAGATGTAGGACACCAAACACATTTATTTTGAACATTTACCTCTTTCACCAAGAGAGATTATTATCTTTCATTTCAGTTATCCGTCCTTCAAATAAAATGTAAAACTCATTAAATGCAAAGGACAACTTTCTCGTTTGCAGTTTAATGTGGGAGTACAACACCATATCTTAGTAGTTCAGGGAAAAGGAAAGTTTACCGAAGCCTTTAGCGTTTGTACTAACGTACGTAAAATCATGCAAACCAATGACATACTGGCTATTAACATAATGGTTGCCAGGGGAAATGTGGGAGGAACACTTACAGGTTCTTGACAGCGGTGATCCCTCGAAAAGCCTTACGAGGAATAGCCTGAATCTGATTTTCGCTCAGGTCCCTGGAGAGAAAGAGAAAGAGAGAGAGATGAGGATTTTGTTTGAAGCCACTTCACATTTACTATAGGATGAAAAAAGCATCTCAGAGAAGATAGATAGTTTGCTGCCACCTTTCTGGAATGATACGCCTCAGCTTTGAAGTCAAAGACCAAATTGTTCTACTGACCATAAATGTCACATCCTCCTTTATTTGTCTGGCCTTTTATCACTCTGTGTGTGTGCTGTGTGTCTCTAATGAAAAACATTTCTATACCAGTACTTTGCAATTAAAGGTTCCATAGAAGTGTACCCCACCAGTCTTGCTTTACTCCTGTAGAAAACAACGTAATCATATGCACTTTAAGTAACCTGAGAAAGCAAAAAGAACCCCTACACACAAAAGCATGGAATTAATGCATGGTTTCTTTAATGCATGCTTATGAGTCAAATGATTTTTGACATGTCAATGGTTTTGCTTAACTTTATTAAGCTTGTTTGTTTGTAGACTCACGCTGGCAAACATAATTTGAAAACCAGAATGCAATTACTGGCCAAGAAGGAAACAAATGAGATATGGAATATCTGCCCAGCTAATCAGAGTGTCTGCTTTAGAGTCATGCCTGCTTCACATAACATGAAGAGACCACCATGTGGGTTAACCCCCCTGACCTTGCTACAACCAATTTCACTGATAAACAATCAGGCATGGATCCAAACACAGCGAGGAATTCTGCCCGAGCTCGTGCGTGGGACGTAATGATGTTTCAGCTGCAGTATTGCCAGCAATTTCCTCTTAGGGACATTAAAAACTGCTGTTATTGGGCTCTCCTCTCAGTAAGCCCCTCTTCCAAAACTGGATATGTGTGTTTTCTTTTTTCTTAAACCAATCAAGTTTTATTATGGCAAAAAATCTTAATAACTATGTTGAATTGCATTGCAATAACGAGATATGTTATTTCATCTAACTACTCTTAAAGGTTTTAGACATGTTCTGCAATCATGCGTTTTTTTTTTTTTTTTTTTCCTTTCTTTTCTTTATAGCACTCTGGGTGCTTGGCTAGCTTGATGTTAACATGAAGTTATTTTGTGTATCCTTCAAGTCAAACTATGCAGTGCATGCACAGAGGAGGGCAAACATTGGTACAGCAAAACTCATAACATCCCATGATCATATGCCACAGAGTGGGAAAATAGAGCCACTGTTTATACTATCATCATGCTGGGCAAGAGCGAATGTATCTCGAAGTTACCTCCCCGCCGTTAACAGGACACGTTTGATGATTTAAATGTGAAACAGATAAAATGCAGTGAGAGTTATGAGAGTTCACGTGGGCTTTGCATTTTAATTCTTCATGAATGGCAAAGCACTGTCCTCATACGTCCTCAGCATTCACAAAAAGCTCAATGGTGCTCTTATGGAAAAGTGACAGAGAAAAACTCCATACCTGAAGAAATCAAGGCCCCATGGGTATTGTGTCGAATTATTAGATGATTTCTAATGAAGAATTACTTGCAACTATGAAGAGGTTTATGAAATATGAGAATCATAGTGCTAGGTTAAGTTGCAATGGACATATTCCATCTGCATTGGTGACATTTCAGTTATGTCTACATAATATAGCTCTGCAAAGAATCTACAAAATACAGGTCAATTGTTCAATTTAGATAATTGTAGGGATGCAGTGCCATTCAATTCACTGTATAAATTCATCCTTTTCTAAGGCACTTGGATGAGTATATTGACTTTCACAGCTAAATTGAATTGAATTCCTTCCTGGTATATACTGCTATCATTAGAGTCAAATTGACCATCTTAACAGACACGGGAATGAGCACCTTTAGTTAAAGATACAGATTCAAACCAGACAGGCACCTAAATAGTGTTTGTTAAAGCAGAGAGCTGCACTGGTCCCCCTCCTCTCACAATCTGCTTGCAAATTTCATTAATTTCATTTGGCTTTGGCCCTGCACTCTCTGGCTGTCAGGATGCCTGCCATAAATCTCCCTTTGATTCCATTACGGCTCCCATGTCCAGACAACCTGGCAACGCCAAAACATATTACAGATGAACACTCAGCAACACACAAGGATATGGGTGCAGAGCAGCAAGGAGGATCTATCCTCAAACACACACAAATGTAGACTCACATAAGCGCACAGACTCTCACGCTCACACACAAATGTTAGAGAAGCATTCCGGGTATGTTTGTCAATTCTATTTCTTCTCATGCTTTTCGAATGCCACTCTTATCTATGTGCTGAAAAATGGAATTGTGCAGTTTTACAAGAGGGTTAGTTTGTTTGCTCTGCTTTTGTTGCTTTCACTATCTGCCTAAAGCACAAAGGAAAAGTGTGACTGCTTAAGTCAAGGAAACTAAACATCACTTTGCAGTAACCTACAGGAAAATGTTATTGCTTTGAAATTGTTCCTTGACAGCTCAGGAGACAAGTTCTTAGTTATGCTTTTTGCAAGTACCAACTTCGTCTTTGATGTTTCTTCAACAATTCCTTAGGAGAATCAAAAATAGACACAAATGAGACAATTGCTGACATGTCTATTAGTATAGAGCTACAAATTGAATGCAGTTAGCAGAGCTCAGATACAGAATATTGTAATCTCTGACTTTGGCAAATCTGAGCAGAGTTTGAGACATACTGAGATCTCTTCTGAAATTCTAGAAGAAACAATTGTGAGATTACTGGGGTCTTTCTCTTAAATATACACCGATCAGCCACAACATTAAAACCACCTGCCTAATATTGTGTAGGCCCCCTCGTGCCGCCAAAACAGCACCAACTCGCATTTCAGAATAGCATTCTGAGATGCTATTCTTCTCACCACAATTGTACAGAGTGGTTATCTGAGTTACCGTAGACTTTGTCAGTTCGAACCAGTCTGGCCATTCTCTGTTGACTTCTCTCATCAACAAGGTATTTTCCACCCACAGAACTGCCCCTCACTGGATGTTTTTTGATTTTGCACCATTCAGAGTAAATTCTAGAGACTGTTGTGTGTGAAAATCCCAGGAGATCAGCAGTTACAGAAATACTCAAACCAGTCCGTCTGGCACCAGTAATTATCCATGCGATTATCTAATCAGCCAATCGTGTGGAAGCAGTGCAGTGGATAAAATCATGCAGATATGGGTCAGGAGCTTCAGTTAATGTTCACATCAACCATCAGAATGGGGAAAAATGTGATCTCAGTGATTTGGACCGTGGCATGATTGTTGGTGCCAGACGAGCTGGTTTGAGTCTAGAATTTACTCCAAATGGTGCCAAAAACAAAAAACATCCAGTGAGCAGCAGCTCTGTGGACAGAAACACCTTGTTGATGAGAGAGGTCAACAGAGAATGGCCAGACTGTTTCGAACTGACAAAGTCTACGGTAACTCAGATAAACGCTTTCTACACTGCACACTGTTGAATGATGATATGAAACGAAAGGAAACACACATAAATACATTCACATACTCACAGTGACGTTACCATTTAGCAGTAAAACAAAGACTGTTTGTGAGTGTGTGTGCACAATGGAGAAGCAGGATAACCGACAAATTCACCATGGGATTGCTCATAAATTTAATTATCCCTGGATGTTCCACATTCATAATGCGGGAAATTCCTACACACTTTTAGTCACTTAAACATTTAGCTGAGAATCGGTAAACCAATCAAAACAGATGAAAAAATTAAATCAATAGTCTTGTCTTTGTATCAATCTGTAATTCCAGAATGTGCGCAAGTAAATCAGCTCTACCGCATCCATCTATCCATCTCTCGTGCACCTCAATGAAAGCTTGTTGAGTATCATGTAAGTGCATCATGTAAGTGCACGCAGAAAGGCACAAGTAAGTTTGTTGCACGCTTATCTCCTGAACTTAATATCTGACATGCGAATGGTGTTGTCTCGGCAAGCAATGTGATAATCACTCCTGTTTATAATCAACAAAGCAAAGCTGTTAACAAATAAGCATGCTACGTTGGAGCTATCTAGTTTTTGCACCTTTCATAACGCCGCATTTTCATGTTGCTCCCACATATTACAGCACCTTGACAAAAAAGGCAGAAACAGCGAAAATGCTTTGTGTAAAATGCTACCAGAACTACTCTGGGTTAAGAAAACCTACTGCAGGGAGAAGAGAAACACTTAAACACCTGTTACATCTGTCATCTCCATATTGAAGTGCCACCTGACATGTAGACGTTTTCTCTGGCATGTGAATCACTCAGTTTGGTAAATATGAATATTTATATATTTTAAGTATGTAAAAATATGTATAAATAATATAGTAATTTAAATACTATAATATTAAGAATATACATAATATGAAAATATATTGATATCAATCTTTAATATATATAGGCCTCTATATTTTATATATAATTATATGCACTGTAATTATATTTTATAAGCAAGTTCTCTCTCAGAATTTCATCTGTTAACATTTTCAGTACACTTTGTCAACATTAAAAGGCCATTTCATGTATCTGGTGAGTACTGAATTGTACACTTAAAGTGATAGTTGATAGTGAAAACTTTTATGACATTCTTTCTTCTATGGAACACAAAAGGAGATGTTAGGAAGAGTATAAGTTTCAGTCACCATTCACTTTCATTGTAAAGAAAATAAATAAATATGCAGTAGGGCTGCAACTAACGATTATTTTAATAATCGACTAATCTAACGATTATTAGAATGATTATTCGACTATTCGGGCGATTATTGCAATGATTAATCATTAGCTCTTAACTGATTACTCAGCTTGTGCACCGACTTAAAAGGTTGTATTAAACGTGCTAACTAACAATAAAGAGGACAAAATCATCTTTTAATAACCCCTCTAAATGACATTCACTGAATTACAAGGGGAAAAAAAATATTTGGATTTTTATTGTTTAATTCATTAAAAAATTCACTGCAAAAAATCCTATTGTTATCAAGTGCTTTTGTCTTGTTTTCCATTTAAAATGATCTAAAAATCCTTAAAACAAGATTCATTTACTTGAGAAGCAACATATTAAATATTTAGACTTACTTTAAGAGAATGTATCTTAAATATAAGTGTATTTTGTATATAAGTGTATTTTTTCACTTGTTTATACTTCAGCCAGTGCAGTAAAGACAAAATATACTTATATTCAAGATACAGTACATTCTCTGAAAACAAGTCTAAATATCTTATATGCTGCTTCTCAGGTAGATGTATCTTTTTTTAAGGATTTTTAGATATTTTAAAATATTTAAATATTAAATATTATATTCAACATTCTCCAATAACATTTGTCTTCTGCAGTATAGCTCCTTTTTTTTTTTTTTTTTTTTTTGCATTATATAATGGGCTAAGACTACACCCTCTCACCTTTTTGTTCACTTGATTTCGATTTATCTTTAACTCACAAAAAACAACTCTCTCTTAATAAAGCTCGAATTGCAGATTTTCACGATAAGATACACACCGTGACATATATTATGATTCACTATGCCATCACGTTATAATCTAACTGTAGCAAGTGCGCACGTGTGACGAGCGTCTCCGCGCGAGACAGTGTGTCACACATGACAAGAAGAACATGAATAACCCATTTCTAATGATTCAAAAATCATTTTAAGCCATTACTCTACCAAGTGTAAATACACTGAAAAAAATTCTAGGGGAAACATTGAGCTTCCTTCCTTCCATCAAACCATCCATCCATACTTTCTTTCTTTGAAAGTAAATTCTATAAAGTCAAAACAGACATCTGTCTCCTTCCATGTACCTTTTAAAGAACAAACCACAGCTGGGTGACTGGACCGCTGATATTTCTCCTACCATGCCCATGCCTCTCTCACTATCTATCAACTGCTTTCTTGCTTTCGCTCTCACTCTTGGCAGGGCCGTTATCTGCATGCCAGATTGAATCTGGAGTGTAAGATCCTTGCAGCGGCACTGATGCCTGTCAGTGGGTTCCTTCTTGCTTGTGTTAAGCCCTGCCAGAAGTGAATGATCTGCACTGAACACGCTTGTATGATCACAAACACATGGGCCGAATACTGTACGTTTGCTCATACACACCTGATCACAAAGAGTCAGGTGAAAGGTTATTAAAACCCTTAGGCTGATCTCGCCATATATATTACATTACTTTATTAATTTAAAGCATGCACTCATAACTGGGGCCAATCACATCACTTTCATATTACTGTACAACTGACCAGACTGCTTCAGGGATGACCAATTACAAAAGGTGTGTGTTGATGTGTGTGTGAGGGGCTACATCCAGAGATCTGTTAAGCACGTCCGGTGACTGTTTTGAAGTAAAACCCTCAAGTCTACACTCAAGGGGAAAGAATTACAATATGTCCTTGGCTTGAGGTTTCAGAGTCATATTCACAGGCATATTTGTTTTTCATTTGAGTGTCATGGTGAATCAGGCCCTAACTGTGACTCCATAAGCTCAAAGGGTTAAGACAGCAACCTGGCCAGGTCGGATGCCGTTTTCTCAGGTTATGAGAAGCACATTTCTGATTTCTTTCATTTAAGACACAGCCAGAAACGGGGAGAAAGAATACCCCCTTTGGGGTCTCCATAAGCATTTTGTTTTATGAAATCTGAGATGTTCTCAGTCCATGTCCATTTGAGCAATGCTCTCACATGATGAGCTGCATCTAGACTAAGAAAACTGATAGTGCTGGGACCTTGACCCTACACTGTAAAAAACGTTATGTCAAATAACATTAAAATATTCAGTCATTTTGTCTGAATTAACTGGTTTAATTCCAGTCAAAAATATTATTAAATTCAACTGATTCAACCTGAATATACAGAATTAGCTTACACTAACATAAAAAGTAATTTTTTTTATAGGTAAGGTCAGGTAGAAATAGCTCACAATTGCACAACCACTTTTAACAGTCAATGTGGGGGCCCCCTCACAGCGTCATGAGCCAGTTTTATTATGTCTATATTTTCTGAACAAGAGCTGTTTTACACTGGATAGAAGCTGCATCTTAACTGCAAACATTACACAGATGCACTTAGCAGGCATACATTTATTGATACAGACATACAATAGTGGTAAACAGGACTGATTCACATGCACAGTGGACAGAAAATAAGACACATGCTGAGTGTTGTGACAGAGTTGCCGTAGTTTGTCTTTGTAAAGATGCTATTGGAGCAGATTTGAAGGAGTGTTCTGGGTTCAAGTCTAACCAAGTTTAGCTTAATTTTCAGCATTTGTGGCATAAAGTTGATTTCCACAAAACTAATTTCAACTCATCCCTCATTTATAAAAAAAAAAAAAAAAAGGAAAAAATGACATTTAAAAAAGACACTTGCAATGGAAATGAATGGGGCCAGTCCATAAACATTAAAATACACTCAGAAGAATAGCCACAAGTCGTAACCATTATACATGTTAACAAGATTTTAGAATATTGGATATGATTTTTACAGATATGATTATAAGCAATTTTAATTACATGAAAATCATGTTAACATGTATAATATTTAAGTCTTGTTGCTATACTTCTAAAACAGTGTGTATTCTGATGTTTATGGACTGGCCCCATTCACTTCCATTGTGAGTGCCATTCTGTAACCCCAGTTTTTGCTTTTTTTGTTTCTAAATAAACAAGTGACAGGTCTGAATTATATGCTGCTGACTGAGCTTAACTTGTATTGAACCTGGAACATTCCTTTAAATCTTGACTGCAAAACCGCTGTAGACTTGCTAAATTACAGAATTCTAGAAAGATGAACTGAAGACATTTCAGCACAGAAAAAGGCAAACCCCCCCCCCCCCCCCCAAAAAAAAAGTATTCAAGAAAGAGAGTGCTAAATTGTTTCCATTCGCAATACATTCAACTCCGATACAAACACTTGTGGGTGGGACCCGATATGGTTAACAGGAAGGTCTCCAAAGATTTGTGGTAGACCACTACGCATGCACTCTTTTCCCATTTCTTTGCCTTATTAATTTTTTTTTTCCCCCACTGGACCAACAATTCATGTAACACTTATTCTGTAAAGATATATAGAATTGTGCATAACAAGTACTGACCCCCTTGCAGCCTCATATTTCATTCTTTTACAGCCACAGTTATAGCTGTGATGGGCGGCCTTCTCTTACTGCTGGCTGGTGTCTCTTTGCTGCTTTATGGCCACTTTTAAAAATGGAGGCAAATTAAAACACTACGGATTTCTGGCCTTGAAAGACTGCATAGTGTAATTGGCCTTAATGATGACAGTAGTTCTTAATTACACTGACTATAGGAGCTTTTTCATTTGATCTAGGCTGTGCAGGGGGAGGGAGTACATGCTCTCTCTTTCTATTTCCCCCTCTCCCTTTCGTTAACTCAATCTCATTCTGTGTGAACTAGTATACTGTACACTTTCCTAGCTTTCCATTAATTGAAATTATGATTGCGGTTTTCAAGCTGAAATATATCTCTTGAACAGAGAAGAGCGGAGGTGAATATTGCATTCTGGCAGGTGGCACAGAGCCAGCACTGAATCACATGCTGGCTGTAAATGTGAAACTCCGTTCTTCACAGAAATCGTGGTGGATCTTTCGACCATCACATTACCACTCTTTAGATGGAGGTTCCACCTGCTGTGTGGAGGATGGGGGAGGGCAAACGGTTGTGAAGGTTAATACTTGCCTGCTAGTTAAATCAAATCATACATCATCTTCTGGAGTGTACCAACAAAGGCTGGTGGTACAATTTAAAGCTGATATGTGTAATTTTGTCAGTGTTCAAATACTTTCTCCTATCCCATCTTAATATGTAAAGATAACTCTACATAACTCTACTCTACATAAGCCATTAGCAGGTTGATTTCTCTGAAAAGTGTAAACACTGTGGCACTACAGTGCTTTCAAAATTGGTTTGTTTGAGTGGCCTGTCCAGCCCCATACAGCAACATTGACTCAACCAATGGAGTGAGTTTGGGGCAGGATTACATTATTTTTGCAATTCTTTTTGGTGATGCTAGTGTCGCAGAAATTACACACTTCTGCTTTAAGGTAGTTAAACAGTCAAGCTACCCAAGTACAGTCAAGCTAAAAAGTAGTTACCTACACTATAAGTTTCTAACAAAAATCATTAAAGTATATTGAAGCTATTAATCAGAATCAGAGTCAGAATCAGCTTTATTGCCAAGTATGCTTACACATACAAGGAATTTGTCTTGGTGACAGGAGCTTCCAGTGTACAACAATACAAAAACAACACAAAAACAGCAGCAAGACATAGATAATAATAAAAAATAAAAAATAATTATACACATAAGTACATACACACACATACATACATACATACACACATACTTAGTGCAAATCTAATACAAATCTGTTATCTGTTATATACAGTGCAAAATACAAATCTGTTATGTACAGTGCAAATGTTTTTTTTTTTTTCAGAGGAATGAAATGGCAGAAAGGGGTAATATCATTTTTAGTTAAATATACTGTATAACTATCATTATGAGATTATATAATTTAATATTGCAATCAAAGCAGTATTTATCTAGCATAAAAATAATGGAGATCTCAAGCAGGGTAACAACATTAAATTGAACAGATAAATTTACTTTTCACTCTTCCTTCCTTTTCTTTAAAAAAAAAAAAAAAAAAAAAAAAATGGGGCCAATTTTTGGAGGGTTTAAAGACCGAAATATGAAGCTTATAATTTTATAAAAGCTCAAACATGAATTCTTCTCTTAAATCTCATGCATTATTTGAACTGTAAAGTTTTTTAAATTGCACTTTTACAGTCATTTAGGGTTTTAGGGTTTGTTGACAACATTGTCATGGCAATAAAGTTGTAAAATTGGCTATAATTGTACACAGAAAAGATTAGTAAACGATTTTATCACATTAAAATTCATGTTAGCACACATAGTGTTACATATTGTGGCTATACTTTTGAAATAGTTAGTATTTTAACATTCAAAAATTGGCCCCAATTCACTTCCATTGTAAGTGCCTCACTGGAACCCAGATTTGTGCTTTTCTTAATTTTTTTTAAAGAAAAAGAGGGGCAAGTCAAAATATTTTTTGTGGTAATCAATATTATGCCACATATGCTGTTAATTGAGCTTAACTTGTACTGAACCCGGAATATACCTTTAACCGAATCCAAAGCTTATGTAATGAACAGCAGTATTTAACTGGGGTCAGGGAAGTCGAACTGGTAAATGGTTTATTTGATCTGTTTCATTTCTATGATTCACTAAAATGATATGGACATCCCAATGCGACAAATGAGAAAAAGAGGACATTTTAGTGAACATCAGGACTAGTGAACATCAGGACACTAATGTCAGACTTTGTAGGAAGAAAGGGAGCATGAAAAATGAAAAAATGAAAAATGAAAGAGAGAAGTAGAAGGACATGAACATAGCGCACTTGTGTGCTGATCAGTGTCTAGCAGCGTCAGCTTTGTATTCCTCTCCAGTCCTATAACTGCCCTTGCTTAGTGTCTTACATGTAGCCCAAAGACTCCTTGATTTAATTAACTCAGTGCTTTATGAATAAAAATATTTCACTATTGATCATCTTGAGAGCTGACGCAGGCTAAACTGGGACAGCGCTCGCTTCATTACACTGTCCTGTACTTGTTTTTTTGATGGCAAGGGAGGAGGTGAGGTTGAAGTCTCTATGGGGGGGGGGGGGGGCTTCTAAATCAAAGTAAATGAGCTCAAATGCTCCCTTGGGTGTCTAATGCTTTGCTTAGGCTTCTACATTCCTCTGCTGCCTCCAAGAAGGAATCTGTGTATGGATATTATAAATAGAAAACACCCCCCCCCCCCCCCCCCATTGCGTCAGTATCTATTATATTTTGTCAATGCTTTAATTAAATTGGGTCGCATAATGTAATTTATCCCGATCCATACACTTTATGGTTCTAAAAGCCTTTTTGGCTCATGGCCCAAAAAATGTCAAACAAATTTAGATGAGTTAGTGAGCAAAAAAAAAAAAAAAGAGGAAAAGGGGAGAGGCTGGGCACAGAGGGTGATTTGTTATTGGCTAATTCACTTTTATTCATTGTGTGCCATTTGGCTTAATTCTCTTTCTTCTGCATTGCCTTACCCTGAACTGGGCCAGAGATGTATGGCAAGCTTTTAGAATCATTAATAGTTGCAATAAAATGTCAGTTATAGAGATGAGAAGAACGCGTGCAGACGGCAGACCTATCGCTCTGTCTGATTTTGAGATGGGGCATCTTTAGAGACACAGATTCTCTAATGTCCTTTACCAAGTCCTCATAAAAGGCTTGAGAGCAAAAGCTGTGTAAAAATGAGAGGGGAAATGTTGAAGAAAGGATGAAGCTGCTAATCAGACAATAGGATTTAAGAGCTTTTAAAGTGAGTGGTTTGGAGGTAACAGCTGACTCGTCTCTTCTATCTCCATCTATGGTTGGGGACCTCTATGAACACATAAATAAAACTAGGAGATAAGCAGATTGGCTGGGGACGGGTGTGTTTTTTGAGCAATGGCAGGTATGGGGGCTTTCTAGGCAAATGTTTCCATCCATCTTTCAGCAGGTCACTGTTACCACAGAGACTAGGAGCCATGCTGTCCAATTAACTCTGGGGCCAGTGGTGCAGGTGCCTTAGTGGTGGTGATAAAGGGCATTGAGAGCAAAGCTTTGTATGTGTATGTCCACATAAATATATGAGAGCTCAGAGAAATACGCACTCCACAGCGATGCAGTCTCTTAGTGGCAAGATACAAGTCACTAAGGGGGTGGACGGATGAAGAGAGACAGTGTAATTACCAAACAGCTGTACACCACTTTCCTCTTTGATGAAAACACAGGTGAGGGGGTACTTTGTGTGTGTGTTTTGACCATAAAACTTCCTTCCTTCCTTCCTTCCTTCCTTCCTTCCATCCATCCATCCATCCATCCATCTTCACATGTGAAAAGGATTACTTCCTATCCTATGCTAAAAAGGTGTTTATATATTTTTGTAAATCAAAAACACAGCTAAGCCATCTCCAGAATTACATAAAAAATCCATCCATCCATCCATACCACTTGTTTCTGTTTCTGGGCAAAAGAGCTCAGGTAAGTGCAAAAGCTTTGAAGTATAAAACAAACAATTTGGTGTTCTTCTAAGACAACAAGAGAATCACACGGTATAGCTGGGAACAAACAAAAATCAAAAATGTAATCCACCTGCACACCTTCCTCACAGCAACTCATGACAAAATTATCACCCAGATCAGATTTGTCTGCAAGTTACCAGAATGCGTTGGGTTGTAGCTAAATAGATAGACGTGTGACTGCTCGCTTTTGGTGAGCTAATAAGCCTAAGCTCTTTAAAATGAGACTAATCCAGTTAGGGTCGGTAAATGGCTAATGTCTGGTTAATTGAATAAGCAGCAAAACTGGTTTAGTCGGCCATCTCTGGCCAACTTCAACCTGCAATCCTCCTAACAGTCGCAGATGACTGATAATAAATGCGCGACCTGCATAGCGTTCAATTTCTACATCTGATTGATGACTTAGGAGCTCTCAATCATGTGACCACACCTGTGACAAAGTGGTGGATGAGTGAATATATACAGAGGGATGACATTCACCGATATTCAATTAAAGAAATGAACAGAATTCTCATATGCAATAACACAACATCACAAATCATGTGCCTGGCCATTTGTAGCTGCAGGGAGGAATGAATGATTATGTGGTATAAATGGGGGGTTGTTAAGTCTATTGGGCCCAGGAGGTTTCCTCCTAAATCTAATAATGGGAAACATGGAAATGGAAAGCGTGGAATATTTTGAGGGGTTACGGGGGCAAGTAGGACACTGTAGATTCCATGTGAAAACCTCCATGTTTCAAATGAACACAGATCTGAATAGTGAAAAAGCAGAGCTCTGTTGTCAAATAGGCTTTCGTGCTCTGTAATTACTCAACATATGAGTCTAAGAAGGTCAACACAGCATGGTAATTAACATGTAACCTGACCTGAGAAAAATGTAATTGTGTCCATAGAGAGGAAAAGAGCCTGAGAGAACAACATGGAGAGAGTACATGAGGCCAGGCCCCTCGAGGCCCCAATCAGCATACGTTTCTTTTAACATGTTAAAAAAAATATATATGTCCTGCTTTCCAACAATGGTCACCCAGCAGAAAATGATAAACAAAGGTTTCCAGGTCTCCAAAGTGAGAGAAAAGAGCCAGATCATGGCTTAAGCTCTTAGTTCAAAATTTTCATGATAAATACTGGAGAAGAAATGTATTTACAGTTCTTTTTTCTGTGAAGGTTTAATTAATACACATTGTGCAGGTCAGAGTTGTTCCATTTATCTGAACTCTCAGTATATTTGAATCTGTCTCTCAATTATTACTCTCTCTGCAAAGCTCATTGAAAGTAACATGAAAATGTGTGTCCGACAGAGGGGGAGGGGGGAAGAGAAACAGACAGAGAGAGAAGCAAAAGATGCAGATTCCTTATCTACCACAAGATGGAGCCCCCAGGCTTCTCTGCACCCTTCACCCAACCAATCAATAAATTAATCTCTGGAAAAGGGTGCCACAGGCAGCCATAACCTTACCCCACATGTTTTGATGTGAACACATTAGTACATGAAGTCTGAAAGTTCCTAACCACAGCAGTCAAGAAAAACCAGGATACGCTAGCTGCGGCAAACAGGCAAAAATAATAGCGAATATCTCACAATGAGTTCTAAAGCAAGAGAACCTCTGAAAACACCTTTGCCGATGGAAATTTCCACATGGGAAATGACTTTGTCCCACACTGACATTCAGGTGTATGCAGGCACTGTAGTTCAAAGGCATTTCCTTCCAGTTTTATATAGTATTTACATTTTATTTCTATAACTCAACTGTCTGTGCTTCATTTGCCCTGCCGCTGAGCGCAAAGCATTCCCTCTCATTTTCCCTCCAATTTGACGATAAACAAAGATCTGAGGTTCTGTTCACTATCTGGCCACTAAAAACAAGAAATCAGCGGGGGAGAGCAGATTGCTGCCCACCTATGCAGTAGGCTCTTTAGCATGGACTGCCCATGTGAACCACTAAGTTTCCTCATAAGGAATAAGCATTTCATAAAAAGGTGTACTGAAATTTCCATTTTATAAGGAAGCTGGTGAGCGCTATTGGCAGCACTTTCCTTTATTCACAGCGGGACAAATGTACTTTGGGGGAATGGGTGACATAAATGTCTATTGTCAATAGTGCCTCCATTATGGAGACAGTGACAACTGCTTTCTGAGATCAGTGTCGAAACTCAGTTTATCCAACTTCCTATTAAAATCAGCCTAGCTGCCACATGCTGACCAAGCAACCGTCTCCTAACTGGGTGCTCTCTGTGACACTGAACATCTCTAATATGTCCCAATGCCATCTCCCACACCAACCATCATGTTTCCAACAAAGTCCTGCACTAAGCAAGGAGATGAAATGACAATTCAACCTAATCATGGGGTATTCTATTTGTATTCTGTCTATTTGCTCTATGCCAGTTTCTATTTGGGCCTCATATATGTCTATATGTTATAGTTCTGGTACACTAGGATCGGCAACATTATGCTGACTCACGGACTGCCATCGTCTTCTATCAAATATGTTTGCATTGGCTCAGGTTCCATTGATTACCCCTGTGGCACACCCAGAAGCGTGTTGCATCAGCAGCAGGGGGAGACAAGGGTTCAAATCCTGCATCAAGACCAGGGAGTAATCACAATTGCATAATCAGTGACAAGTGTGATTCAGATGTTGCATTTTCTCCTCTAACATTAAATTTTTACTCCACTAATGGTTAAGGTTAGGCATAGGTTTAGGTAGGGTGGTATACTTTATAAAACAGACATTTCTCTTCACTGTATTAATGCCTGTACAGCTGAAAACAACTCGCTTCACTTCTTGCTTTTAGCGCCCCTACGTGGACAGTGCACCCGAAAAACATGCCCATACACCCAACAACACTTACTGCTTTGGCCATGGGGGGCAGTGTTATGAATTTCGGTACGTATACACCAATTTTAGCTAAAGAAAAGTCGACCCACTCTTTCCGATCTCACTGTGAGATCAGTCTGGTCTCACTGTGAGATCAAACTGACCATATTTCCTGTGCTTTAACCGCTATCCTGAAGAGCTCTGCAGTTACTACCCCCTTATTTATGTAAAACACCTTCTACGTACATAAACACAAGATTTCCTGTGCTGCCATCTTGGCTTCCTCTTTCACCGCCTTTAGCTCCTGTCTGTCCAGTGTAGGTGATACGCTATCATCCGTCCCTCATGGTTATTGTTTGTTTTCTAAGCGTCACTCAAGGGCCAAAGCTATCCCTTCCAATGCAACACATTCCAATAATAACTGGTCTGCTTTGGTTTGTGTCTCTCTAAGAGCCAAGAATCTAAAGCCTACAGGATGGTTAGGTCCTACACACAAGCCCTCCAGCTGCTAAATGTATAAACCATAAGAAAATACACATGGAACCTTGGACCTTTAGAGCTGATCAAATATAAGGCTGTGTGATGATAATTTCCCTAGAGAACCCTGAGCTTCTGCCAGCACCTCAGACTGTGAGGCCCAGCTCTTCTTGTCCTCCCTGCAAGGCTAAAGGAAACCTTCTATTATGGCTCTGATGAGCAAGAAATTGGGCTCTAAGTACACAGAGAAATATAAATGGTCATTTGAATTTTAAAAGCAACTGATGAAAACCCTTTGTTTCATGACTTGGAAATTGGAAATTGTTAGTGTATAAACTAATCACAAAGTTACGAATTCTTTGTTGCGCCTAACGGGCGTATTGTGGTACAATGAGGTAATGTGCAGCCAAAAAAAGCTTGGTGCCTTCCATCCACAGGGGCACGGTTGGTTAACATGACATTTGACTGTGGCAGAATTCATTTGTAATGGTCTGATTTCACCATACGCCAGTTTGATCTGTGTGTGGCTCTGTGGATGCTCCCCAGGGCTGTAAGTGAACCCCATCTGTGTTTGAGCCTAAATGGAATGTTCCATAGATGGCAAATTTTACCTCTACACAGGGGATGATATCAGCGATTATGACATCATGAAGGCAGGTTGATTTGTTAAGTATTTAAATAAACATCAGCATCCTTTCCAAAGTTAAAGATATTGTTCCCCTGGTGTTAAGGAGGAAGTCAAGTCGATTCATTTTAGCGAGAAAGGAGTCAATGACTTTAACACTTTGCCCCTGTTCGAACTTATCTGCCCCAAGACGATCTCAACCAGGTGTCGGTACTGGCATGTGGGGTAGGGGGTGGGGGGAGGGTACTGGGGGTTCTCGAATCACCAATGCAGATTACTGTAAGAACAACAGCCCGTGGTGGTGTTAAACCTCTGCTAAATAGCATGTCTACCCTTGTTAACACCCAGGCCCAGGCTGAAATTGAGTTCAGCTGTGGTGTGGCATTACTGAGCATTTTATGTGCTGGATCATAAATCAGGGCCCCCTCACACTGGCTGCAGCCCCTCAGGCCTCATTTCCACCTTCCTTAGACCCCATTAGCTCCTACATATTCTGCCTTTCTGGGGCAGGGGGCTGAGCAATCGGGACCTACCATCGGTATGTAGCAACAAGTGTCCCAATTGCCCAACCTCAGAAAAGCGACTATATTTTATTGTGCTTCCATTTTTTTCCAATGACATCTGGTAATGCTGTGGGTACATCTCGCTGGTGGGGGTTGCCATGCTTTGACTACTATGAGTGTGAGCTTTTTATATAGGCGTTCTCACGGTGAGTGAATATGGGAATTAAATTAATCATAGCTTAAGGTCCAGACATTTACAGAGAAGAGAGCAAGAGCCAGTGATTACATCACTCAGGGAATTGAGATCTGAGTACTGAGGTTATGGGGCCTGCTCACCTGCAGTCTAGTTGCAGATGCGCCGCCATTGCATTTGAATAACGAACCTGAGGGGAATATGGCGTTTTTGTGAGTATAAATAATGACAAAGGAGGGAGGATTTTTTGTGTGTGTGCATAATGAAAGTGTAGAAGGAATATATTAGTATGATTGTGTGGTGTGTGTGTGTGTGTGTGCATTATGTCGAGTGGCATATGCTTGTGTTTTTATTCATAGAAAAAACTTTATGATCAAAGATGTGGTTTATTGAAGTGTTTGCCCAAAGAGAGTTAAATTAGGTGATGGAGTAGAAGTAAACTTCACAGGTTAAAGGGGTAGTCTGCCCCAAAATTAAAACTCTGTCATCATTTACACGGCCTTATGACTTTCTTCCTTTAATGGAACACAAAAGGAGATGTTAGGCAGAATGACAGCCTCAGTCACCATTTACTTGCATTGTATCTTTTTTCTATACAATAAAAGTGAATGGTGACTGAGGCTAATATTCTTCCTAACAACCCCTATTGTGTTCCACAGATCTAAAGAAACCCATGAGGGTGAGTAAATTATGACAGAAATCTTAATTTTGGGCGAACTATTCCTTTAAACTCTAAGAAATTTGCTGGACTTCTTAAGCGCCATTTAAGTTTTGTAGCAGCTGGAAAATTAGATTTGCTATTAGCACTATTGGTGGCTAAAGTCAGCAGTCAAGGTTATCCATGATCACAACACCAGCATCCAGCCTCCTGCTGTTTTAGTAGGTCACATGCTTTCTCTTCCAGCTAGAGAACTCAGTCCCACCTGGACATCTATGAACTCCGCTGGTTCACCAGACTAGTAACCCACTATACAGTATATATTCTACTATTCTATCGCTGTCAATAAAAATAAATTAATTAACAAAAAATAAATAAAAAAAACCCCGTCAGTTTGGCTGAAGAGAGAGAAAAACACAAATCTGCTTGCCTTTCAATAATAGAGACATTTTACATACAACTTACAGCAACAGTTCACACAAAGATGACAACTGTGTCATCATTTCCTCATCATTTACACACCTATGTATGACTACATTTCTTCCGTGGAACACTAAAGGAGATGTTAGAGAGAATGATATCCTTAGTCACCATTTACTTGCAATGCTTTTTTTTTTTTTTCATTTAATAAAAGTGACTGGTGACTGAGGCTAACATTCTGCCTAACATCTCCTTTTGTGTTCCCCAGAAGAAACAAAGTCATATGGGATTGGAACAACATGGCAGTAAATAAATCATGACAGAATTTAAATTTTTGGATGAACCATCCCTTTAAATATTTGCCACTTTAAAGTGTGTAATTGACTCAATGGTGTGAGTTTGTGATGGGACTATAGTCATTATTTTTACAATTCTGTTTAATGCCACTAGTGGTGCAGAATTTACACACTTCTCCTTTGTGTATGATCACAACTGAAAAGAGCTTAGTTCTTGAGCCTTTAAACGTTTGCTTTAGTGTGAAACTAAAGAGGTTTTAGTATGTCTAGACACATGTACAGGCACAGGGACAAACCTCCTCAGTACTGCCTCCAGGGCCTGGTGCCCTTTACCAGATGGCCTTGCAGAGTTTTGCTAACAAAGTCATTAAAATGCCTAATTTAATTTAAATTTCATCCAAGACAAATCTCCCACCAGTCCAAACCTCACACATACAACTGCCCACACACACCCGGTGACTCGCACCCACACACAATTTTCAAGTGTCCACTTTTCTAACCCTTGAAGAGTGGGCCCTTTCAAATTTCTTGGGATCAAATTAGCTGTCTTGGTCCTTTTTTGGAAGCAAAACGAGGATCTGTTAGCACTTATAGGGATGACAGACAGCTACCCATGTCTTCTGACCAAAGTGAAAAGGAGAGGGTCTTTCTCTCCCAGTTCCCCCTTCTGTCACTTAACCACAGCACTGCAAGCTAATGTCAATTTTAGCCAAGAAGATTTCGCCACAGTATTCGCATTGCCTGACCAATTCACCTAAACCCCCCAACTACAGCCTTCAATAGCAACTGTAGTTTTACAAAAGACTAAAAGGGCCCATCTCTCACATGACAAAACATGAGCTGTTACAAAAAGGGCCTCCAGTCACATTCACTTATGGATTCCCTTGATCGGAATGACTGATGAATGTAATTAAACAAATTCACTGCAAGGTCTTCCTGTTTTTTAAATTGCTTAAATTATATTGTAATTCTCAGAAACAATGCTATATTCAAAACCTCTCATCAAGACCAACAACACCACCAAAAAAAAAAAAAAAAAAAAAAAAAAAAAGCAAGTCCAAGTGTCAACATTGGGCAAACTTTTTTAATCATATTGCCACATCAATGAGGTTATGCAATTAAAAACAAAACACACAATTCTATCATCATTTACTCATTAGCATGTTGTCTCAAACCTGTAAGACTTTCTTTCTTCTGTAGAACACAAAAAGAGATGATAGGAAGAATGTTAGCCTCAGTCACCATTCATTTTTATTGCATTCATTTCCCCATGCAATGACAGTGAATGGAGACTGAGGCTGTCATAATGCCTAAACATATCCTTTTGTGTAAAATGTGAGTAAATGATAACAACATTTTAATTTTGGGTGAAGTATCCCTTTAAACATTATTGGTTGTGCGTAAAATTTAGAATGGTCTGTAAAAATCGATTTATATTTATATGTGTAATAAACACATAAAAAAAAAATAAAATAAATAAAAACCAAAAGCATTTAAACACAAAGTAGTGTGAGTCTGGCACACAATCACACTGATTGAAGAACATCAACTTTAGATTCACCACACACAATTTTAAACAAAATAAGGAAGTTTGCTTTAGTCAGGCAATGGCTGTCTGGTTGGTCCTTCCTTTGTAGTGCTCTCACACCACACAATTTGTTAAAAACACTTTCCAGCAAGTTAACTGTGGCAGGTTTTAAACAGACACCGAACCCTTGAGATCGCCTTTTTGATTGTCTTCTGAAAGATCTCAAAGCTCCACCCTGTGAATTTGAGTCTGTTTTGAATTTCAGATCCTTGTGTGTTTAGCCATTCAGTTTAGGAAATGTGAAGCAGCTGATTCTTATAAATAAAAGAACAAAATTCGAGTTTTGATATGATTTTCACAAAGTATCTCATTCACCTTTGAGTCTGTTCTGCTCTCATTTTTAATACATAAGCATAAATACACTTGTTTATGACTGCGGTAACCATTCCCTCCAACGCCATAGGGTCCAATTCACTACTGGTAATTGGAATGATGATATAAATAAACTCTCCAGGTTTACTCCCTGCCCTCCTGGTTGCTGCTGCGCCAACCTGTGCATGAGTGCATGTGGGATTTTGTTTGGAAGCCAATAATTACAATATCAGCTGCTTAACTCTGCGGTAATTGAGGTCGTCGGATCGTTTAACTCTGTTCCCACTTGGCGGCAGGATTGGGCCAGAGGCTTAATTTTTCAAACACCTTTGAAATGATAATGAAACACACAAGATGTATGGTGGGATTATGCACTGCAGTGCCTCATTGATGTGGTCAATGAGAAAGATTGTTTTCTTTTAGCTGGAGACAACAGCAAATGCACAAACCTGCCCAAACATCAATGCAAACCATTAGGAGTTACTAGAATCATAACAGTCCAAACAGAAATCACATCCAAATGACTCTTGTTTTTCCTCGCAAAACTGGACATATTTATAGGAAATTACAGGCAAGCTCCTAATAAATTGGTGAGGTAAGCATAGGAAAAGACACATTTGCTCATTTGTGCTAAAGCCGGCATGGCTGGTATAATGAAGTTGATCCGTGTATATTGTGCAGTGCTAACCCCAGGCCATGTGTTCCTGATCATCAGCTCTTATGGGAACAATAGGTGCAGTTTCAATGGCAATAGTTTCAGTTACTAACCCTCTGCTTTGCCAGCGCTGTAATTCAGAGGTGATGTACAAGGGCATACAGTACATGATAACAGGGGCCTGGGAAAACTGTCCATGCTAATAAACCAGCAGATAGCTGCAAGATGTGCAGGGGAGACTGTGAAAGTCCATGGGAGCAGTGAAGTCTCCCTGGCTCTAATGTTTTTGACACCGTTAATCGGTTAAGGAGAGCTCCGTAAGGGGATCACATCCATAATAACCCCCAAACCAGAGCTCTGCCCGATGCACTTAGCCTCCAACTTCATCACAATAGCACAGGTTTCTTTTATCCTGCCGTGTTTGCCAACCGCAGCTTTGAAAGCATTTTAATAGTTTCCACCACATCGATTTACAGCTGAGAGATGTCATACTGAAGACTTCTTTACCCTGTTCTTTATCGCTTTGGCTACTCTCACGAGGCAGCCATCATGCCAGCCCAAACGCTTTCGCCCACAACACTGCAGAGAATTGCTACTTTGAGATGACCCCTTCCTTTCCCCCTTATTCTTCTCCTCATGCTCATCACATGGTTGCACTTTTCCAAGATATGGATTTCTGGCATCTGCTTAGCGTTAAAGAACTCCTTCCTTTATGCATACCCAGCAGGGTGCAACTTTTTCCGCTTCACAATGAGCTCCATATCCTAAAAAACCGCCATAAACCCTCAATTTATTTTCAATTATTTTTCAAGGGTATCCTGGATTTCCGAGAGACTAAAACAGGGCATTTTCTAGTGCTCTGAGGATAAACACAAATCCTAGACAGTCTCACAAGACTTAAGCATGTTTGACAAATAAGGAATGATACATTTCATTAGAAATGTCTGAAGTTCTGCACTGCTGAATGTACAAAGCATATACATATCTATTCTTCTTACAAGTGTTGTGGGAGTTAAGCTTGATAAGCTTTCACCAGCGGTATTATATATTGGTATTGTGATTATTTAATTGGTTTTGCATCAAGTAGCACTGAGACCATATGTGAATAAATAGTAGTGTGCATGTCAATGCTAGTGTGGGTGTTAATATACGAGCGGGTGAAAGTCTGTGTGGGTCTGTGGGGGATAATGGACTAAGAGACTGTCTGCACTGTAAATATTATCTACCCTTAAATCAAAATGTGATGAAACTGGATGGGGGAGACCCTCTCACAGCTCATGGCCATCTGATAGACAGATGTACCACAAAACAGCTTCTCACAGTTCTATCCACTATCAATGCTCATTATACTCAGTACTGCTCTGCAGTTACAACTGTTATACAATGATGGTAAGGTTACGCTAGAATAACGGAAACTTGGAATACGAGTTTTTACTAAAAAACTTGAGAATGTGCACATAAGTCCAGAACATAGCTTGGGTTGAAACTCAAGAACCAGCCAAGGACCAAGCAGAGAAATATGCTAAAAATGTCAAGACAGAATGGTCCAAACAAATGCAAATGTAATGTCAATATTATAATAGCAATTGTGCAGCAAATATGTAATGTAGATTACCCATGGTAGGTACAGTGATAGTATCAGATGTTAATACCATGCTATTTTGATACATTCCAAGGTTCTACTGAATGATTACCATATTCTCATGGTACAAACATGGTTTTCCAAGGTACCATGGAATTACCATTGTACATCCCTCCCCAAAAAAACATGGTAATACCGTGGAACTTTTTGGTATAATTTGTAAGTGTAGATCACAATAAGTAAGTGAAATCAATAAATGTAGTACTAGGCTCGAAGCTCAGTACGCTGGTATCAAGCACAGTATATAGGTCTAGGGATAAACATATTAGCAATGCAATGGGGCTTTTCCACTGCACGGTACGGCTTGACTCGTCTCGACTCGACTCTGCTCGCTTTTTGGGGGTTTTCCGCTGTGGATAGTTCCTGGTACCTGGTAATTTTTTTAGTACCACCTCGGTTGAGGTTCCAAGTGAGCCGAGCCGATACTAAATGTGACGTCAAAACCCTGCAGATCACTGATTGGTCAGAGAGAATCGTCACTACCAGCGTCACTGGATTTGCGACAAGGGACATCAACCTGCTAGTTTTCAATTTAGCAACAGCGATAGCAGTATCATTTGAACACGCGACTTTCAAATTGTAAAAGGAAATGGCTGTGCGCAAAACCACGCCGTGGTCAATAAACGAGGTGCAGACGTTCCTCTCATTAGTAGCCGAGGAGAGGATCCAACGAGAGCTGGATGGGACGATGCGAAAAGAAAAAGTCTTTCAGGAAGTGTCTCAGCAGCTGTTGGCCGCACATGGCTACCACCGTACCTACCAACAGTGTAGGGAAAAGTTAAAAAAAAATTAAAAGTGACTACAGAACCATCAAGGACCACAACAGCCGGAGTGGTTCAAACAGAAGAAAGTGGAAGTGGTTCGACCAAATGGACGCTATCTCTTGCAATAAACTGGTGAGCAATGGGAGGGAGAGTTCCCTGGACTTGGCCATGGCGTTGTTGGAGTCCACGATGGAGGATGGTACGGTTTGTTATGTTAACTCTATATTCTGCTTGAAAGCTTCACTTTATTTAGTTGACCAGCTACTGGAAAGCTTGCTTCTAAAACAACCAGGCCAATTTAACTGTTACACTTGAGTAAAATCACTATGCAACAACTGCTTTATGCAGCACAATGAGCTAGTAGCTAACAGCTAGCAGTCGTTCTATTGTTTATGGTCAGTAATGTTCTTGAGTTGTTATTGCTAGTTTGATTTGTGTCGCAGTAATTCGTGCAATACAAGCAAATTGTAAAAACTTTCTGTTTCAGTTTCAGATGTGTTTGTGTCGCGTTTAAGATGATGTCACGGCAGTAGAGGTGGCGCAACTATGAGGATCAGCCTATAATCCCACCCACATTGAGGCTGCACTAAACTGCAGTGGAAAAGCAAGCTCAGAAAAGTAAAGCGAGCAGAGTCGATTCGAGTCGAACTGTAACATGCAGTTGAAAAGCCCCACAAGTAAACCAGGTGTTGTCTGACATTTGACTTTTTGTATAGGCAAAAATTAATTTGAGCTAAGTTGAATTTTAAATCTTGACCTGGTCTGATTAGGGAACACATGAACCATATTCACTGTGCTGAGCTCTGACTATAAGCAGGAGATAATATGTAATGACTCCTAACAGTGCCACAGAGACCGCTGATTAAGCCAGACCAAAAGGTAGGGTGACCATACGTCCTCTTTTTCCCGGATATGTCCTTTTTTTCTGACCTTAAAAAAGCATCCGGCCTGGATTTCTAAATTTGCGAAAATGTCTGGGATTCGGCTTTAGTTGCATTATGATGTGCATCTGGTCCAATACTTCATTGTGTGTGCACACATATTTGCATTGCTTTAACCCCTCTTTGTAAGTCCCGCCTTCTCGCACACCAATTATTACAACTATTGGCCAAATTCCTGCCTGTCAATCTCTCCGCGAACGTGCGAAGCGCTGTTGTGTTCGGCATCAAACAGTTGTTTGACAGTAGCAGCAAATGACAGCTGAGTGGAAACAATGCCCAAACGAAAGTGCAAATTTACAGAAGATTTGTTCAAAAAATTCCCATGCTTTCGTCCAGGTCGAGATCCGTGGGAAGCAGATTGTATGACATGTAAAGCTGGCACTTATGTGTCAGTTGCTAATGAAGGTGCAATGATAGAAGCACACATTAGCTCTGCGAAGCATAAAGGGTCAGCAAAAGGTGAAAGTTCATCAGGTAAATTAATGGACTACTTTTTGCGACCAGGTAAAATTGTTATCACATTGCTTCATTTTCCATGGCCAAAAAGGAAAAGGTGTCCTCTTTTTGGAAAACCAGAATATGGTCACCCTACCAAAGGATTAACCCTGATATTTCCTCACATAAGAGTGAATTTCCTTTCTTGGCTTGATGCCTCTACAGGATTGTTTTGTCTCTGAATTTGCTGAGAGCTAAATAAGCCTGGCCCATAATGGCAAAATTAATTGATATTATAGAGCATGTAATCTTATTTAAACAGGAGATCAGAATACATTGGCCACAAAAAGTATTTGGATACTTAAGTTGCACAAACAAATACAGCACATTGTAATTTGTCACTGTGCAAATTAACCAAATATCAAACCAAGTTACATTTCTTTTAAAGACGGATAGTAGAAACACAATTTTCAAGCAAAGCATTTCACAAAAAGAGGTTTGTTAGGTTTTAAAGGATAAAATTATAAATATATTCAAAATTAAAACAGTATTTGGATGCTTTATGCTTTCTTTCCAGAATTAATGTAAAGAAGTACACCTGTGGTTACTCAGCATGGACACCTGTGTAAACTGACTTTCATATGTCTGTTAAAAAGAACCAGCTTATTAAAAGTAATTACAAAAATAGCTAAAAGTAGTGAAGTTAAGCAAAACATAATCTCTTAACAGATGAGACTTAGT
Organism: Myxocyprinus asiaticus; assembly: GCF_019703515.2. Lineage (NCBI taxonomy): Eukaryota > Metazoa > Chordata > Actinopteri > Cypriniformes > Catostomidae > Myxocyprinus > Myxocyprinus asiaticus. The sequence continues at coordinate 34,584,883 of NC_059370.1, read as the reverse complement.
TTGACATTTTGTTATCTAATGCAATGAAATGTATACATTTAAAGTGTGGCTTAAGTGCCCAAATAATTTTGGGGCCACTACATATCAGAATCAGTACAAATACAGTCTGTATAGACACTGTATGTCTGCAAAATGTCACTCTAATGTGGGTCTGTGTGTGCTTTGTTTAACATGAACATGATATAGCATGTAGTGGTATAAAGTAAAGCTTTCCTATTGTGCCTAATATGCAACTGTCCTGCACAAATAAACACATAGCATGAGGTTGCCAAACACATGATGATGCATTTTTTTTAATGCTTAGAAGTCACCAGTTCACTGGGCTTACTGAGCAAATCCAAAATATACAAACTACAAAATATACAGTCCTTATGTTTCACCATAGACACAGACTACACTAATAAGGTTGTGTTTGAATATGGCTGAGGTGGACAATGTGCTGATTATAGATGCCTTATGCTCATGGCCATATCAATTATGAAAGTGTGTCTGTTTTTTTGTTGGAGACATTATATTCACGGAGAAATGAAGCATGACAGGACGTGATTAAAATACCAGCATGGTAACAGGCTTGCTGTTGGGCTGTCCCTGGAAGGCAGTACTGTCCTCTCTCTCTCTCTCTCTCTCTCTCTCTCTCTCTCTCTCTCTCTCTCTCCTCCTCCTCCTCCTCGTCCTCTTGAGCAGACATAATGAGAGTCTGTGCCAAGGAAACACTCTGCTCATTTTCAGAGGCTTTCCAGGCCATTGGAAAATTGAGCCATTCTGCCATGTCTCATTAGGACTGAGATTAGAGTCAGTGGGTCTCCAATGATTGGGATGATTTGTGCTGTAAGGTGCCTTCTGTTTGACACATTTGTATGTGTATGTGTATGTGAGTGTGTGTTCAAAATTATTCATAACACTTAGCACTTGTGGTGTACTATACAGTATGTATGTTTTTGTATTTGTGGAAAACTAGTTAACATACCACAGTTTCTTCTGTTTATACAACAATTTCCCCACTGATAACACCAAAGACATGCTTTCATGACCAAACTGATTTTACCCAGGGCCAAATCCTGCCTCAATGGCTGATTCCGAGGTCACTCCTACCCTTGAGCTACACATTAGCCAAATTACACCACCTGACAGTGGGACGATTATTTTATGGAGCAGAACAAGCTAAGAAAAATGTAAGTTGAGTGTGGGGTGAAGTGTGTGTATGTATAGAGCTCTAAACATGGTGCTATTATCCTGTTAGTGCAGTCTGCCGGGTCTCTAAATACCTCCCAACTACAGCTGAAACCCCAAGCTTTCTCGCCGCCTCTATTGTCCAGTTCTCTCCACCCCATCAATAACACACCCCGTCAATCCATTCACACACTCCTCCTGGAACAGACGTTCACAGGTTGTTTCATTTCCAAAAGATGAGTAATCAGCCCTGGACATAGACCTGAGTGCTGGGGGTGCCAATCAAAACATCACAAAGGCTTTTACTGGAAACCGAAATAAATAAATCTGTGCCCTGTTAGTTGAACTCCAAGTCTCCAGCTGTGCCTGGAGGGTGTAAACATCCAGTTGGTTCACACTGTCTATGCAGTGGCACAGGGTAACATGTTTCCAGATTTGGGTGTCTAACTGATTTCACTGTGAATTCGGCAACAGTAGGTTAAAAGTTCTTCATCTTAAATTGGTTAGTGTTACCGAAATTTTAACCACTGCCCCCAGTGGACGAAGCTGACTGTTCTCTAGTTTCCATGGGAATTGTCCACAGAGGGGCACCAAAAGCGAGTTGTACTTTATGTAACACAGTCAACAGGAATTAAATTTTCATTAACCATATACCCTAATACAACTCCCAACCCTAAACCTAAATGTCAGTGAAATAAAAATGTAATCATAGAGGGAAAATTCAAGCTCCAAATTATACTCATTACTGATTATGTGAGTAAGATTACTTTCTGTTTTCCATAGGACCAATACCCATGTCTATGAGGCTGCTCACATAACGTGCTATCAGTAGCACCACAGGAGAAGGTAAACACATTTGCATCATTGCAAAGATGTCTGATGGGAGATGGCACTAGTCAGTAACTCCACAAAATGGGGTTGATGTCAGGGTACCGAAACATTCGGTAGCAACATGTTGAGATTCCATGTTGTGGGTGGTGCATCTTAGTGGAGTTTTCAGGTGCTGTGGACTACATGTGGGTGGGTGTTTCCCATCATTGGGATGGTTGAAAGATTTATACTCCCTCCTCCTCCACAAATAAGACTCTGCCCATGGGCCATCGTGGAATCTGGTGTCTCTGTGTACCAACACTGTGGCGATTGCACTGCATGAACGCAAAAGCAGGAGGTTTTTGTGGCCATGGCCACTGGCCGGAGGAAGGCACCTCCTGCTTGGAGCTCAGGACAAACACTTTAATGAGCTCAGGGCAGTGTGCTTGTTTGTTTGAGTGGAACAGAGACCTGAAGTGTATGTGTTAAATGGTGCCCTTGCTCTAGTATTGGTCTGTGGCGACACCACCACTTAACCTGTTCAACATAAGTCGGTCAGACCTCTGCAAAGTGCCTCTTAAGCCATTAAAGCCCCACATTCCATCTGTCTAAGGGCTGCCCCGTGAGCCCAGAGACCTGGAGCCCCAATCACAGAGCTTCTGCTCACATCATTTATCCTTTCCCAGGGACTGCGTGGTCCCAGAGTAATGTGTAGAGCAATAAGCCAAAAGCTGCCAAGCTGTTTGATGGATGACACCAGTAAGAATAGCACAGCATTCCACGAGGCAGCATCCCCAGTGGATATGACTTTGGTAAATGATAGCGATTGTACATAAAGGCCTAGTCATTAGTCTTTCTCTGGACATATTAAAGGGTTGAGAGGAGGGCAGTGGCAGAATGAGAGGTTGTACCTACAACATTTTCAAAATATGGTTTTGCAGAGAGGAAGTTGAGGCAAGGAAGGAGGCATTTGAGCTGGAGAGGCTCCAAATGATGCTATCAGAGCTGGTGATTGAAAAAAAAAAAAACACCTAACACAACAAAATCAGTGGCTGCATTTAGAAAACAAAGAGACGCTTCAGCTTTCAGTTTCAGCCCCTGTTTCCCCTAGCAAAAACCAGTCAAGGTGTTCCATTCCAGACAGCTGGAAGGTTGTTCTGTGGTTGTCTCTGGTGGAGATGGTGGCGCCCTAGTCTCCTGCCATAGGCACATAGTCTGGTCCCACTTTTAATACTGGCATTACCCCTATTATCCTAACTACTTCTATCTCTCTTAATAGACAGTTAAAGCTGGTTTAACTTAGCAGCAGTGAGAGATGGGGTTAGTGTGGCAAGACGCTATCTACGATCCCAACCCGCAGGGGCTGTAGGCATCCGGGAATCGATAGCTGGGCTAAGTGAGGCATGAACAGTGTGAAATCAAGAAGAAAAGGGGTTACCTCTGGCCTCTAACAACCAAAGAGCTGATTGGGACCTGAAGATTTGTGTTAACTCAGGCCCTGAGTCTAGACACAAGTGCATCAACATAATGAAATGGGGCTCACGGTGCTGAAGCACGTTCAGTGATTTGAGTGACTCTCAGGACAATGTCAAAAAGACAAAGCACTCTATGTAATTCCTCCTGATTCACTAAACAAAAGAAGCTTACAATGAGCAACAAGCTTCCCTCAGGCAGTAAGACACTCACAAAGAAACACGTGAGAGCTCTAAAGCCACGGTTACACATGGAGTCAGATCTGGGCAGGGGAGTCAGCTTCTCTATGGTTCAGACCCTGCAGGTAATGATACTATGGCACAACCCTAATGAAAACCAAGGCCCTTGATTTAGCTGCATCGTCAAATGGGCTAGAAGTCTCAGGAAATCTGCCTAGAATGAAACCTAATAAAATCCAATCATAAATCAGCTGGTCCATTGAACAAATTAACTGGTCTCAAGAACCAGTTTGCCCCTGTTTCAGTCTAAATAGCAAATCTTATAATAGTCATTGTATCTCCATTATTTCCATTGGTAATATCTGTGTATACACTGTAAACCCTAAAGTTGTCATTACTGTAAAGATCAAATTGTCTTAAGTATTACTTGAAATGTCATGTTTTGGAATCATATTTCAAATATTTAAGTTCATTGAACTTATTTTTCTTAAAAATCCATCGACTTAAGAAATAACTCAAACTATTGAGTACAAAATTGAGGCTACGGGGAATACCCGCAATCTTTTGCTGCTTGAATTATGTTTCCTTGGTCAGAGCTCTTTTGTTGTATTATTTATTCTTTGTTGCAAATAGATGTTTGGTGTAATGTCACCATTAGGGTGATCTGTGTCTCTTTGGTCAAGTTGGACCCTGGTCACACTATCTCAGTTCTCTTTGTGCATGTGCAGCTGAAGTGCATATATGCATTTCTGTAAATAATTATTTAATAACTGACCTAGAATCAGTTATCATCTTTATTTGAGCTGTGCTGTTGTTTGATCTAAAATTGAATCAATTCAATTAAAATGTACAACAGTAGAAACAACTATATTTAAATTCAAATCCAAGTTAAGTCTACTTGCAAGTAGTTAACTCAACTTAAATAGTTAAGTTCACTCTACTTGAAAACCAAGTTAATTGAACTTAAATACTCAAGTTTTGGGAGAACCCATTACTCAGTGGAATTGAGGGAACGAGTTTACTCAATCAAATGAGTGCAATGAACTTATTAGGGTTTTCAGTGTAGAAAAGTTTCTCAGCGCCTAAGACACAAACACATCTTTTGACTATTTTCCAACATTTCTGTTTGAAGTGTGCATTTATATTCCATACAGTTACACTGAAAGGTGAGTGAGGCTAATATTCTGCCTAACACCACCAGAACTAACACTTTACATAATCATCTGACTCTGTTGGACTTTCTCCAATTACACATTATACTGTGTATTAATTTCTTTAATTTAACTTGTGCTAGTGATTACACCTGATTAAAAATCTAGTCATCTTCCACCTTCAGGTATTAATCATCTAAGCCTCTACATGACAATGTGTGTTAATGGGTCAGTCTTTTTAAGAAAGCTAATGCTGCTGATTGTGGCTCAGAGCAGTTGACAATACTAAAGCTTGACAGGATGCATAATCTAATATTAGCGGGGCTCCAAAGGCCAGAAAAGGCTCAGACACTTAAAATAGTATTGCTCTTGTCAGACGTCACGTGAAGCTCTGTGTTCAAAACAGGCTGGCTGCAAAGAGCTATTCCAAACACATTTGACAGTGTGGCATCTCTACTTGCAGCATTATGTGTGATTTTGAAAGCCTTCTGTGATGTGTTCCAAAGAGCTCTAGGCATATAAAAATGCCCCCTTTATGAAAAAGGATGTTAAAAAAGAGAGAGCTTTTGCTATTGATGGCTTTTAGGTGATAAACCTGAACTAAGGGGGAACACTTGGGCTGTCTTAATTTATAATTGTTTAATTAATAAATAATTATGTTCAATAACATCATTTGGTAACACTTTACAATAAAGTTATATTTATTATTTAATTCTATAGATTAGTTTACAGCATTAGTTAACATGAATTAACAATGAACAATACTTTTACAGCACTTATCAATCTTGGTTAATGTTAATGTAATGTGAGAATATTTTAAAAATTAAAAGATGTATACATTAACATTAGAAAATGCATTTTGAACTAACAATGAACATTTGTATTCTCATAAATGAATACTAAACAAGATAAATAAATTCTGTAAAATATTGTTCATTGTTATATGTTTATTGTTATTTATTGTTATATCAAATATAACCTTATTGTAAAGTGTTACCAATAATATTAATAAATAATACTCTTATATAAACATGGCTGATTAGGGGCTGGGTAGGGTGGTACTTTCAGTACCCTACTATGGTTTCACTCACAAATGGAAAAGAAAAAGAAAAAAGAAAAGAAAATGTGCTTGGCTTTTTTGGCTTTTACCTGAGGCATCACAGGTTGGCTCTTTAGTTCTGAACTGCAATTTTCCAGTAGAACCTGATAGTGTGCAAAGGGGAATCTTGGAGCAATTTATTCATATTCCCACTCTTTATGATGCTGACTGCTAATTTGAGTTGTCATGCACCTGCAGCAATTACGACTCGTGGCTCGTTTCACGTTTGATGCCGACCAATTGCTGGAGTAGCTCTTTAATGCCAAACAATTTTTCAGTGATGAGAAACTGGAAGAATGTGGCCTGCCTTGGCCAGCTGATTTATCTACTGCCGAGATGGTTTTATACACTCACAAGGGAAAAGAAAGGGACATGCGTGCTGGATTAGGTGAGGTTCTGCCCAGTTTAATATCAGCTCCGCCATCTGTCACTGGTCAATTTCATATTGATTCAATCAGCATGCCTTGCTTTAAAACTTTTAATATAAAAAAGGGATCCGCGGCATGCTTCTAAGGGCATGACGGAAAGCTGCAGTATCCCCGGACCCCAGGTTCTGAGAATATGCCTTTCTCAGAGGTCCTGAGATATGTATATATGTATATATTTAAGCCTTGTAACAAAAAGAGATGAAAAATATACAGTATATTGTTGGGCTTGCAAAGGAGCCCGCAACAAAATATGAAATTCATGAGAGACAGATTTCAATGTCATGCAGGACGTAATCTGCCATGCATCTTGAAAATACATGGTTAAAAAACAGACATGAGGGAAAAAAGACAGAATGAAAAGGAGAAAGAAGACAGCTTGAGAGCCACAAATATGTTGACTAAGATGTATTCAACAATTACCAAACCAAATAAGCCCCTGTTTTTCAGAACATATTTTGTAAGGCACGGCAGTTTGACGCTGGGTCTGTATAATATTAAACATGTTGCTACAGCAGGCCTTTGTCTGCAGAGCAAAAGCACATTTGCTTAATTAACTGCTGCGGTATTAGTCTACAGCATTATTTTCCATCTTTACTGCTGTTCTAGGGGATCCATATTACCCAGATTTAGGAGTAACATTCATTTTGTTTGGCTCCAGAGAAAGAAAGAAAGCAAAAACAATGCGAGCTTCCATGTAATGATTTCAGCATTGTCTTGGGCCAACAGATCTGTTAGCCCCAGATCCCTAACATCCACACACACACACACATAATTAGACATTAAGCAGACATTAAAGCTTCATACAGTTCTAAAAAAACTCATGCTGAATGAGTATCCCGAAAAAGCACATTCCCCCTCCACTTCAATCAATTCGGATCTTTCACAGGACATCCCTTGTCTCTCAATATCTCAGAGTGAGACTTAAACACTTTAAATATCCCATCTTGCTCTAGTCTATTTCCCAGATGTGCACCCTGTGCCCCATGTCTTAGTGCACTGGTTGCCTTGAAATGAAAATGTTTGTCTGAAGCCACCTGGTTCTCATCAGTGCTGGTGTCCCAACAGAACCTCTCATCTTGACCTGTCCAACACCTTCCCTCCAGACCTCGTCCCACACACAGAGAGAAAGAGAGAAGCAGTGCATAGCAAAATATAATTTTCTTAATCAACATTTGGTCTTGTTTTATGGAGAAAAAAAAATATCTAATCATTAAAAACAAAACCTTATACAAAGCCAAATTTACTTGAGATGCAAAATATAATAAAATATTAAGACTTAAGAGATATTTTTAATTTAATTTAATATCAAATAGGTTTTTTTTTCTTGTTTTAAGCCTAATTCTAAAAAAGTGACAGAGGTTTATGCTTAGAACAAAAAAAAAATATGTTTCCATGGGGTAAGAAAAATCAATTCAAGATATCTTCCCTAAAACAAATAAATAAATAAATAAATAAATAAAATTCTTTATTTGTTTATTGTACGCTTATCTTGTAAAAGCTAAAATACTGATTAAGAAAATTACTGTATGTCATCAATAGACAGGAAAAAGAGTTGCCAACTGTCCCATATTTTGGCTAAAATGATGATGTACAGGATGCCTATTGTCCCTCGAGGGGGACCCCACCCCTGCTCAAATGATGAAACGCTTGAGGAGGACCTCTGTCCCATACTGAAGAGCTCAAAATGCTCAAGCATCCAGGATAAAGCTTTTATAACTTCAGATCACGTGTCAGTCTTTTATACCCTATTTGTCCTACATTAATTTTTCCTCTTTTTAGTCAAAGGTCATAACATGGAAAAGTTATCTTTTTACAGAAGAAAATGTGAATGGTGCTTTCCTATGCAAAACAAGCCATCATAATGCTACACTGATGTTTAAAACAACCCTTAGCAACCAGCCCTAACAAATACTCCTCCCATAAAAAATAAATAAATAAATAAATAAATAAAAAATTAATAAAACTGATTAAGAAAATTTTTTTTATTGGAAACTGTCATCAATGGACAGGAAGTGACATACTAAGCTTTTATAAAAGTACTTCAGATTACGTCTCAGTCTTTTACACCCTATTCATCCTACTGCATTATTTTTATTTTAATAAAAGTCATAACATGGGAAATTTGATTCGTACATTTTCTAAAGAAAATGCGAGCATTGCTTTCCTATGCAAAACTAGATGTCATGATGCTATAGTTAGCCACATTGCTGTTTAAACAACCCTTAGTAAGCACTGCTAAAAAATACTTCTCACATAGATGCTTAGGCTGTTTCAAGTCAACCACTGATGTACAAAATGAAAGATGTTTTATAGGGAAAAATATTGCAAAAATGTAGCAGTTATCAAATAATGTGTTCCTTTGTTTAGCAATTGTTTTTAAAATCTTCCTTTAAAGGAATTGTTCACCCAAAAAATTTCTCATCATTTACTCACCTTTATGTCATCTCAGATGTGTGTGACTTTCTTTCTTCAGTCAATGCAATGCAAGTGAATGGGTGCCAAAATTTTGAAGCTCCAAAAATCACACAAGTCATCATAAAAGTAATCCATATGACTCCAGTTGTTAAATCAATGTCTCCAGAAGCGATTTCATAGGTGTGGGTGAGAAACAGATCAATATTTCAGTCAATTTTTACTATAAATTCTCCTCCCTGCTCAGTCAGGCTGCATTTTAATTTTTTAATTTTCTCCCCCTTTCTCCCCAAGTCCTCATGGTGGCGTAGTGACTTTCATTAATCCGGGTGGCGGAGGATGAATCTCAGTTGCCTCCACATCTGAGACCATCAATCCTCGCATCTTATCACGTGGCTTGTTGAGCGCGTTACCGCGGAGACATAGCGCGTGTTGAAGCTTCACGCTATTCTCCGCAGCATCCATGCACAAACTCACCACACACCCCACTGAGAGCGAGAACCACATTATAGCGACCATGAGGAGGTTACCCCATGTGACTCTACCCTCCCTAGCAACTGGGCCAATTTGGTTGCTTAGGAGACCTGGCTGGAGTCACTCAGCACACCCTGGATTCGAACTCGAGACTCCAGGGGTGGTAGTCAGTGTCTTTACTTGCTGAGCTACCCAGGCCCCCTCTTCTTGCATTTTTGGTGATTCACATACATCATGCACACACTCCCTACTGGGCAGCAGCGGCCAACCCTAACCAACCCATACCCCCGTCCATCCGTCTGTCTGCCTGCAGCACCCCCTGTTCAAAATCCGTTCCCGCGGCCTTGTTCCTCACCCACACCTATCATATCACTTCTGAAAATATGGATTAAAACACTGGAGTTGTATGGATTACTTTTATGATGCCTGTATGTGCATTTTGGAGCATCAAAACTTTGGCACCCATTCACTTGCATTGTACGGACATACTGAGCTGAAATTCTCTTCTAAAAATCTTAATTTGTGTTCTGCAGAAGAAAGAAAGTCATACACAACTAGGATGGCATGAGGGTGAGTAAATGATGAGTGAATTTTCATTTTTGGGTGAACTATTCTTTTAACTCAACAAAGCTGCTGAAGATTACGTTCAGCTTTCTGTTCCGAATAACATTTCATAAACAATTATCCTCACTAAGCTGGCAGCTGCCAAATTTAAACCAAAGATTAGTGATTACAATAAAATGGAGGATTTACAGTTGTGTCCACAATGTGTACACCATGTCGGGCCTGTGTAACAGGATGGTTTGTAATCTGCCAATTAGACACTTGGGGTAGGAATAACTTTCACCAAAGCTCTACATGAGAAGAAACAAGCCTAGACACCCTATATCAGCAATTTGCCAATATTTTCAATTTGCTGGCCACAACCATGGACTCTCCTTTACCCCGGGGGCAGGGCTACAATACTCACAAGTAATTCCACATTGATAAACTAACAAAATGTAACAATATAGTTGCTCCCTAGTGTTTAGGGAAACCCTGTTGTAATAATTCTCCCAGAAAGACACTCATTAAAGACTGCTGGGGCAAAGGCTGAACAAACGACCAATCTGGGTATAACGACTGGAAAATCTGAAAAACGCCATATATGCAATAGCAGTTCTAATGTTGTCTTGGCTTCTTTTTTGAGTTATAGAGACTGATGCGCCTTAATATTGATCAATAAATTCAGACGTCTACTTTTGGTGATACACTATGACATTCTGCAGGTACGACTCCCTGATGTCCGGATAGGGCCAGTTTAATTGGCCAGGTTCTTGAGAGCTTCTGGATCAAGGTTTAGCATAATGACTTTCACTGAAGATCTCTAAAGCTTTGGACCAGTGGTCCTTGCTAACAGGCTCTCTAAGGAGCTCCTACTCCTTTTCATTCTTGTATGATCTTAATAAATTGGCTGAGACAAGTGAAGCTTCAGCCTTCTTATGGAAACAAATCACCTGACTGTAAGATTATTAGAAAACCTGGAGGATGATGGGAAAGCCATGCCTAATAGTAAAATATATGTTATAACTGTCTCCTTTCTGTTGGACATGGTAGCTTTGAACTGGACAGGGCACAAGGTGAAATAAATCATCTGACTGTGGATCATCCTTTGTAATCTGGCACCACAGATTATTAAAATTTGTCCCACGCCGAGCTAGCCCAGAATGCTGGATTTGGCCTTAAGCTCAGCTCATCAAAATGTCCTGGGTGAATTATTGTTTCTGAACATCAAGAAACACAGGAAAACGTTTCTGCTTTTGCTTAGGCCCAGATGAGATGCCATGTTTCAGTCAAGTTTGCTTTTAAAAACATCAATAACATGGCTGCCTTGTGTCTCTGACAACACCCTCTCGAACCCTCTGTGTCAGGGTCTCCAAGGGTCTCTTCTATTTGCTAGCACATCAAAAGCATCAGGATCATGCCTGAATAATTACATCTTTTTACAGCCTTGAAATGGGTTCTTCCTCCCCTTTTGAGAGACTGCAGATCATCAATAGTGGGCTTGCACTGACAATGTATGTCTTTATATAATTGAATCTCCTCACCATATGTTTGTTCACAATTTAAGAAAGGGACAGTATTTGGTGTCAACAGGGGCCTTTGCAACATCTGTGAGTAATTACATCTGCCCAATCCAGCAGGCAGGTTAATTAAGATGCGACAGGTAATCAAGCTCCCGGAAGCCAATTAAAGCTGCCTGAGCTGGGACACTGTCTATGCTCGACCCACCTGGCCCACATCTTCAGCTGTGGGCCATCTCAAAGATTTCAAAGAGGTCAGACAATGAACTGAAACTACTAGATATCGTCACCAACATCACTGACTAGCTTTACACCATGTGTAAAGGGAATATTATGGGATTAAATGTTGTAATGTAGGTTGGAAGATGGCAGAACAGTGGCAAGAAAAAAGTCCCCTGCACATCTGTGAGTCATCCCCCGTGGCCACTTGGCTCGCTCACAATTGAAAGACTGGAAAAAAAATCAGTGGCATCTGTGTCCATGGTCCCAAAAGATTTATGCTGACAGCACATTTGAATATGTGGTGACTCAGAGGCATGCACGTGACTCAAAGGGTCAGATTAGCAGGTGAGGAGAGGGGTTCATGGAGGGGGAGAGAGTCTTTGTGTATGGCTGAAGAGGTAGGGAGGTAATGTTGCTGTCAAATGCAGGAATTTTTTAATCACATTCAAAATGCACTAGAGAAAATACAAAAAAATTTTAACTTTAAAATAACTAGAGCAACTATTTTTGATCCATAAAATGTAATATTACTATTATCCAGGTGCTTGATGCCAGGACTCTGAAACGGGAATATCTATCTATCTATCTATCTATCTATCTATCTATATATATATATACACACAGTACTGTGCAAGATGGTTATTTGTATCTTCAGCTTTAGTGTGTCAATAGGAAAAATACATTCTAGACTCCCAGACATTGCTTTTGCAAACAGAAAAGATTAGAATAGAAGAACAGGGCGCTCTTCAACAGATAGCATGGCCCCCACAAAGCCCCCCACATCGAGTCAGTCTGGGATTACATGAAGAGACAGAAGCAATTGAGACAGCCTAAATAGATAGAAGAACTGTGAATTCTCTAAGAAGCTTGGTACATCTTATCTGCCAACAACCAAGAAAAACTGAATCCAGGTGTACCTAGGAGAATTGGGGCTGTTTTAAAGGCAAAGGTGCCCACACCAAATATTGATTTAGCTTTTTTATGTTTACTGGACTTTGTATGATGTTAATTGATAAATGAAAACTATTTATGGCATTTTTTTTGAAGACATCCTCACTATGCAACATTTTTCACAAGTGCCTAAAACTTTTGCACAGTACTGTATATATATATATATATATATATATATATATATATATATATATATATATATATATATAATCACGATTGCATTATGGTACATGATCCATTACAACAAACATAAAAAAATCATCATATACACTGGCGGCCAAAAGTTTGGAATAATGTTCAGATTTTGCTCTTTTGGAAAGAAATGGGTACTTTTATTCACCAAAGTAGCATTCAGCTGTTCACAATGTATAGTCAGGACATTAATAATGTGAAAAATTACTTTTACAATTTCATTTTTTTTTTTTTTTCTTAAACTACTTAATAGAGTTATTATCAAAAAAATCCTCCACGTGCAGCAATGACAGCTTTGTAGATCCTTAGCATTCTAGCTGTCACTTTGTCCAGATACTCAGATGACATTTCACCCCAAGCTTCCTGTAGCACTTGCCATTGATGTGGCTGTCTTGTTGGGCACTTCTCATGCACCTTACAGTCTAGCTGATCCCACAAATGCTCAAAGGGGTTAAGATCCATAACACTCTTTTCCAATGATCTCTTGTCCAATGTCTGTGTTTCTTTGCCCACTCTAACCTTTTCTTTTTGTTTTTCTGTTTCAAAAGTGGCTTTTTCTTTGCAATTCCTCCCATAAGGCCTGCACCCCTGAGTCTTCTCTTTACTGTTGTACATGAAACTGGTGTTGAGCGGGTAGAATTCAATGAAGCTGTCAGCTGAGGACATGTGAGGCATTTATTTCTCAAACTAGAGACTCTGATGTCATTATCCTCTTGTTTAGTTGTACATCTGGCCTTCCACATCTCTTTCTGTCCTTGTTAGAGCCAGTTGTCCATTGTCTTTGAAGACTGTAGTGTTCACCTTTGTATGAAATCTTCAATTTCAAGCACTGTATAGTCTTCATTCCTCAAAATAATGATTGTTTTAGAGAAAGCTGTTAATTTTTTTTGCCATTTTTGACCTAATATTGACCTTAAGACATGCCAGTCTATTGCATACTGTGGCAACTCAAATACAAACACAAAGACAATGTTAAGCTTCATTTATCGAACCAAATAGCTTTCAGCTGTGTTTGATATAATGGCAAGTGATTTTCTAGTACCAAATTATCAATTTAGCATGATCACTCAAGGATAAGATGTTGGAGTGATGGCTGCTGGAAATGGGGCCTGTCTAGATTTTATAAAAAAAAAAAAAGACTTTTTTCAAATAGTGATGGTGCTGTTTTTTACATCAGTAATGTCCTGACTATAATTTGTTAACAGCTGAATGCCACTTTGGTGAATTAAAGTACTAATTTCCTTCCGAAATAGCAAAATCTGTACATTATTCAAAACGTTTGGCCACCAGTGTATATATATTCACTTTAAACTTTGTCTCAAAGAATTTGCAAGAAATTGGTAAGTCATTCGTTTTAATTATTTAAATATGTATGTGTTAAAATATACCTTTTTTTTTTTTTTGCGGATAGAGTTAATTAGACACATTTTTACAGGCATTAATCTTTGATGCAAGTATATGTATACATGCCATAAAATCAGTGGGCATGTTGTAATTAAAAGTTGGGCAAAATCTTGTGTTTTACAGCAGATGATTTCTTTTAATAATAGGATCAAATGGGCAGATTAAATTCATATCAAACTTTATTGGCAAGAGAAACTTAAGTGTACATAGTCAATGCATTATTAGACAATCTACGTAGAGATATATAACATATTGAATGCTGAAGTTTAATTTGCTGAAATTTAAAATCTCAAAACTATTATTTTCTCTGGCTGCCGTTCAGTCTCTGCAAGTATCCCTGGCTTCAGCTTTCTGAATGGCCGGGTCCTTCCTTCTGTCTATACCATGCACATGCCGGGTCTCTCTTTCGTGGTTTCGCTTTTGACAGTGGTTCAGACGAAAGTCAGTGATCACTTTCGGGCAATGCGAAGAGATTCGGCCTGTATCTCTCGCATGCCTGGTTTACCACTTGCGGGTGAAATCTCCAGTCTCCGTTCAGTAAATCCGCTCCCATGTTTATTTTGCATGGGACATGTGTCGCGTATAATGAATAAGTGTGCACTGCTCCACACCATCAGTTTCTGTGCCAGGATGTGCAGTTGAGTTAAGCATGTACCTCCTGAAAATTTATTCATATATATATATATATATATATATATATATATATATATATATATATATATATGCGCCACATTTTGCCACAGAAAGTGGGGAAAAACATTAATGAAGTTACGTCCATTGTTCAAAGGTGCCTGGGTTTGTTCCTGGCAGGCAGCAGATGCCCTAACACCGCCCGCCTCCACCCTAATTGGAGCCTGTAAGGCTGAGTAACCTGCAAAGAAAAACACGGGACACCTTTCTCCTATTGCGTGAAGTTTCAGAAAGTAAAAAAGAAACGGACAATTACATTTCTCAACCCTAAAGTGTGTGTGTATATATATATATATATATATATATATATATATATATATATATATATATATATATATATATTGTATATACACCTTTATATATTGTGTAAATATATTGTAAAGCAGTGGTTCTCAACTTGTTTTACATTGGACATCATGTGGCGACCCACCATAGTAAAAATTGTAACCTGTATGTATTAGTTTTGTTCATAGTTTTCAAGTATAAGCTTTAATCGCACCAGGAAAACGTTGCAGTGCAAATGAAAAGCCTTTAGCTGAATGCAAGATTATCATTAAATTTACATCAGGAGCCCTAAATTTCACTTGGGTGGCCGCCAAGATATTTTCAATGGGAGAACCTTGGCATTGTTCTCTCCCTGCTATCTGCGTCCCAGTCCCAATATACCTGCGACCCACTTTTGGGTCGCGACCCACCAGTTGAGAAACACTGCTGTAAAGTACATATATTTATATATACTGTATATACATTTTCACACCTATATTTATACCACAGGTCTGCTGAATGTTTGATTCTGATTGGTTGACAGTTGTTCTAAGGCAGGGGTGCTCACACTTTTATGTTTCATTTATATTCACGAGGACAGTGATACCTGACTGGACGAGTCAGTAATATTTATCAGGAAAGCGCTACCTGATGGGACGGAGGAACTATAGCCCTATCCCTAATCGTAATCGTAATCAAACTGGTAGAGCTTTCCTCATAAATATTAATGAGTTTTCTCCTGCGATACTAAGTTTTGGAAATCCACCCACACAGGAGCCGAAGTTGTAAAGTTCTTACATTGGCGACTGTCAGGTTGTGTGCGTTCATTTGCGGTTTCGTCAGATATCATCTTGTGAGTTTTTGAATACATCTTTAGAGCGCGCACTGTCTCGCGCCGCTTTTCATCTGTTCTGTTGTGACGAACTCGCTGCACTGCACGCAACAACGAACCCAGCGCGAGAGAGTCGTGACCAAATGACTCTTTTGAACCGGGTCTTTTTCATGAATCACTTGAAAAGAACTGAGGGTTTGAACTCAGGAGCTCAGATTAGCAGTTTGTATCAGATTCACTTTCTCAGCGAATCAGCCATTAGTGAGCTCACAACTGAGAGCGCAGACATTTTAAAATAAGAGTCCCATGTATATTTCGGGGTTCTTTATAATTAAAAGTCCCGTATTGTGTAACACTTTTTTCTTCTGGTAATTATTGTTTGGGATTGGAGTAGCACAATAAACTGCATCTGGGATTTCATTCAATATGCACTCTTGTAGTCTCTGGCCATCCAGTGACAGTAAAGAAAGACTAAGGCAATATATTAAAACAATTTAAATTTTATATATATATATATATATATATATATATATATATATATATATATATATATATATATATATATCTCAAACTTTTGACACTTAGGACAATTGAGGGACTTGTACACAACTATTACACAAGGTACAAACATTCATTTGTCCTAACATTGGTAGATGGTGAATTGTTAGTAACTAAGCAGTTTGATCCAAAATAATTGGATGAGGCTGGAAATATTTGTGTAGTGTTTTGAGCACTGGATTACAGTGAGCTATCTCAACAAGCCCCTGACATGATAGTGGATGGCCAACAGAGCAACAAGCCTATGGTGTATCATGTACCTTGGCACACTGTCTTGGTCTAAACAAACTCCAGAGAGGTCCTGGATTAGATTTACTCAAGTAATATTTCTAAATTTGACAGAAGTGTAGAGATTACGCCAACCTCCAACCTCATGTTTATCAGAAAGGCTCAGACGGCAAGTCACAATCTACTCTCTCCAAGGACTACCTGCCGGAGGTCTGGCACCATTCCTCAGCTCGTGGCAGTCACCCCAGGGGGCAGAAAACAGAGTAGCAAAACAAGCCATCCAATCCAAGAGAAGTGCTATGTAAGCAACTGGGAATAAGGGAACACACTAGCCAAGCCTCATTAAAGGAACACATTAGTCCTTTTAGAACGCAAGGTTGCAAAACAAGCAGAAAGGCAAAACCTGTCAATCTGAGAGAGTTTGCTGGTAAAAACAAACTTTGATTGGTCTGATTCTGAGGTGAGGGACTGGCAGAAGTTCTGCCTTAGTAAATTGGAGCCCGGAGAGGCAGGCGGACTCATGAATCACATCGGTGGCTGACTTCTCCTTCCTGGATATTTTCCTATGCACATAAGTTGAGTGTATCCTCCGATCCCATGCTTTTTTAATGCCGGAAGGATGTGTTAAGCTGGCAGGAAAGACCTGTTTCTTTGGCATACAGCACTCAGTGGTCTAGCAATAAAGATTGCACAACGAGACCATAAACTCTGCGAACAAGATGGTTAGATTTAGTAACCACATTGAGGATTTAGCATTTACACATTCATTAAAGGAATAGATCACCAAAAAAATTATTTACACTCATGTACCCTCACTGAACACAAAAGGAGGAATTTTAAAAAATGTTATGTTCACAAAATAACATGGCAGTTGAAACTCTTCAAGTAAAAAAAAAAAAGAACCCATAAGTGTACTTAAAGTACTCTATGCCAAATTTTGCATACAATAGGTTTTGATGAGAAACAACCCAATTTAAGTTAATTGTAAAAATCTTGACTTCTGCCATAGCTCCTCTTTACACATTCAAGGTTGAAAAGCTAAAGCAAAAACAAAAAGCATTTTGTTTTCATAATTTGCTTTTTACTCAAGTTTTTCTCAGTTAAATAACTTAAAAAAAAAAAAAAAACATTTGTCAATTAAACTTGCTATATCTGCAGAAGACTTGGAATATGGAGCATGAGTCGCATTGACTACTTTGACACTTTTTGGTCCTTTTTAATCTTTAAAATTACCATTCTGTTGAAATTACCAAATGGGACATCCTTTAAAATTCCTCCTTTTGTGTTCCGCAGAACATACAGACATACGGCTTTGGAACGTCAACGGAGGGTAAATAATGACAGAATTGTCCTTTTTGGGTGAAATATCCCTTTAAGTTTACATACAGCTTGGTTGGTATGGAGCGAGTAGTATGCAACTGTAACCAATTTGGAGACTGCACACATTTGCTGGGAAAACAAGTGTGAAACGTGTCAAAAGATCATTTGAAATTTCCATTCCAAACAAGCCTTTATCAAGATACTGACATCAAAGGGACACAATTTCTGCACAATCTAATGCACATAGTGCAGTTTTAATGACCTGTAAATTATGCAAACATAGTAGCAAACAAATGAGAGCCTCATTAGCACAGCTAATTGTCCCAAATGGAAATTTCCATGCCTTTCCTTCATAGAAGCTTTATTTGTCTTTGAGTGAGGGGTAAAAGGAAAGTGGAGCACACATTTTTTTTTCTTCTGTCAGAATCATTCCTTTGATGGCGCAACTTCTGATTTTACTTAAGATGTACAATTGATGTAAAAGTTCTAGTTTAATCAGAGTGGTGATGTACATATTAGTGGACTGCTGTGCATTGAACAAGCACTACATGGACGCCTTTAACTGTTGCTCACTGTTACCATGTCAACAACCGCATCTCCCGCTGAAAGCATTTAAATGCGCTCCTCCAGCTGGGCCCCATGGGAGTTGTAGGTCGGGCCCCATGGGAGTTGTAGGCCCCTGGGCTTCAATCCGTATAAGCCTGTGCCTTAATGCGCCCCTGGGTTTGGCACCTGACTTATTTATGAAAACTTGCCTTTAAGAGTGTACTACCACTAGGGAACCCCTCAGAAGCAACAAATCACTGATCGGCTTTCTGACTGTCTTACAGACCAGAACTGGAGGTTTTCATAAGGCTGGAAATGACAGAGGAGGAATCTGGAAATGCTCCCATGACAGCTGATATGTTGCAAATATTGCCAATGGATGGATCCCACCAGAGGTTGGTTTTGATGAGCGATCCTCTGGGCTTTGAGACCACAGCTAGGCATTGGGTGAGCAGGAAGTGGCAGGCAAATTCGAGAGACCAACAAGTGAATGACATGATCTAGTGCTTTAATCATCGGCCTAAGCTGACTTTCTATGAAGAAACGACAGGACCGTATTTGAATGATGGGATTGTGCACCAGAATCAATGAAAAAGCCACTTTGTTGACAATGCGTGATGTGAATATTACTGCTTGTTGCACAAGAAGCACAGAATAAAACCGCTTACCTACAATGCCAGTGTACCACACAAGGGCTGCAGTAAACACAGCAGGACATGGGCAATTTCACCAGGACAGTAAATCAGTCCTGACAGATTTTAGCAGTAGCAGTCTAGTGTTTCAGTGAAAAGGAAGCCGAATTGCAATGAAAAGTGAGGGGCTTGTAATAGCAGGATTTGAATGAACATAGTCCTTTATTAATTTAAAGCTGTTTACACAGAGCTGCTCAAAGGCCTATCTAGCAATTAATAAATCAGAATCAGGGGATTCAGGAGGGAGGGGGTGGGCGGTTGAGAGGTTGGCAGGGAGTATGTTTACTGATGAAAAGTAATAAGCCTCAGTATTTAAAAACCACTGGTAATTAAATCTCAGAAAAACTTCTAAAACACCAGGCCTGGTTTATTTTTTTACTAGGTTTGCTGCTTTTCGATGTCTTGCATGCACAGCC
This sequence comes from Myxocyprinus asiaticus, assembly GCF_019703515.2. Lineage (NCBI taxonomy): Eukaryota > Metazoa > Chordata > Actinopteri > Cypriniformes > Catostomidae > Myxocyprinus > Myxocyprinus asiaticus. The sequence goes on along the minus strand of NC_059370.1, from coordinate 34,565,309 downwards.
TGTCAGTATTGGATGATAGATATCATTTCAAGTGCTGAACAGTTCTGAAACATTCTGCTAACCCAGATCTCTAAAAAGGCTATGTGAACCAGGGGCGAGGCCTCATTGACCCCATTTGAATGAAGTTGTGTTTTTCAAGCGATCCATTTGAAACGGGACAATGCTAAAGACAGGTGTAAGCAGGTTCCAAATTGTTTTAAAATTTGTCCACTTCAACCACATTCGGAGGTGTTGAATGTGGTCGAAAACTAGGGTTGCCACCCATCTTGTGAAATATGGAATAATCTCATATTTAAAAATGAAATAATTATTTGCATAACAAATCTTTAAGCTGGGCAGACAGCGAAACAGTTCAAGGGGGACTTCTCTTTTGAATGCATTCGAACAGCAATGAAGCGGTACCAACTCGTGTCAATCGACTGCTGTGCTAAAACAATACATATACAATACATTCTAAACTTTGGTGGTTAAGTGTGATTTTGAAAGTAAATAATCATCTGATCAGAAAATAAATGCATTTAAACATCCATTTATCTTCAGTGTACCTAATATCAATATGCAGGGAGACAGGTAAGAAGCATGCATATCTGAAGCTCAGTTAATACAGGCATTCCGCTAAAATAACTAATAATTCTGCTCTAAATGTCATGATTGTGCTTGGAATAAATGCAAGGATAATTAAGAGAAACGTTACACTGGTTTGTAGCACTATCTTTTTCTTCTTTTACCATTTTCTGCTTGATAATCATGTAGTAACGCACTGATGTAATGATTGATGTATGTTGTCAGAAAATAAAGACCCTCCCCTTGAACTCTGAACACAAGTGGTCAAAAGAAATGCATTTACAACCCAGTGTAAGTGATGGTGTCTCGCTTGTGATCAGACTGCCCAAAAATCCATAAAGATTAAGGAAAGATCTACATCTAATAAAATTAATAATTAAATTTGAGAATAGGCACAGAGCAGAGGCCCATCCTTTTTACCAATGCCCTTTCACTTGGAGACCTCTGGCCTTGCCACTGATGTGAAATAGTTGTATGTTAAACAATTGTTATACCTTGTTATACTGATACACTAATGCCCTTGTCATGTTTTGTGGTTCCATTCAGTACACTTTGTAAGACCCACACAGACACTGCTTTGATTTGTGTTATCTGGGAAAGAGAGAGTATATATTGTGCGAACACAGGGATCTCCAGCCCATAAATCACTCTACCAGCCCTGTATCATGTTGATGTTCTATCAAGCTTTAGCTTGGCAGTGGAGGGTTCTCCATTTTCTCAGGTTGCTCCCCAACACCTGCTACTAATCACCATCAAAAGAATATCTTAGACGGGGTGATGTGTTAATATTTTAGTATACAATATTCCCTCCTGTTGGCTTCAATCTCACAAGAATTTCTAATCCGGATTTAAGAAATAAGTTTTGCGGTGGATGTTAAGTTGTCATTTAAAATGTACTCAGTTCCCCTGTGAAAGCTGAGAACCAGTCTTATTGTAGGCCATTGTCGAACCTTCATCTTTTGACCCAGCTTACAGTGAAATATACAGACCAATCAGGAAGACTGTGAATGAAAGGGCCATTGGCGTGATTCAAATCAAACCACAACACTGAAGTAATTGAGATGGGGTGAATGGCGAGGTCTGCATCAAAACCATCAAAGGATTTCAAGAAAGGATAAATTGAGGCATTTGGGGAAACATGCAAATCTATAAAGCCACCACTCTGAGCAGGCCTTTGAACTATTGCTACTCTAAACTCTCGAAAGAGTATTTAGAATGAAGTGTAATACTAGTTTCTCAGATAGACGTGATGCACTGTATTTCTAATCCCTGTTGGACTGAACAGACTGCCAAAGAAGAATGTACATCTTTGTAATGCAACACATTGAAAAACTTCATTAAACAGTTAGAGGGAATTGCAAAATAGCAACCGCTCCAAAGGAAACAGATCTGGGCCTCCTCCCATTATTTCAAAATATTTGTATCAAACGTCTTTTCCATTGAGAGATCCATAATGAGGGGAGTCATTGTTTCTGAACTGCTTAATGTTTCCACAAGACCTCGATATGACTTAAATCTGTTATCTCTTTCAATTCCATACATCACATACCATTGTTTAAGCATAATGATGTTTGGAGGCAAAAACAAAGATTAAACAAAAGGGTGGTGATCTTTGTGGGAGGGATGGAGTGCTGGTGGAGGATTAGGTGGGGTTGGGGGTGTTTGAATGCGTTTCACCCTAGCCACAGATGTTCTGCATTGTACATGAAATGAGAACCACCTGCTCAATCAAAATGCACGAATGTTCTGCTTTTCAGTACCTCCCAATCATTGAAATATTTGATTAATTTCTTTCATGTCTGAAATAAATCAGCAAGCAAAACACATCACTTTCTGATGGCACTTAAAGTATGTCTCTTTTTGTCAAGGAATGGATCGCTGATCGACCTGGTGTGCATTAGTTTGAGTCATTTTGAAATGATCAGCCTGCATTGTCTACACCAGTCTATCTCTGATGAGCATTGCAGATTCAGAAAGGGGAGATTTGTGCAGGAAGTGACAGTCATTCCATCTGCCTTGTCCAGCCCAATATATCTTGTTTACTGACAAACTAATATGGCCCAATTCAGCATGAAGGTGAGCTAATTTGGGTCTTGATTGCTTTTTAGAGGAAGGGGAATTCATTTGCCTTCACTCAGGGTAACTGCAGTGCAACAAATATAACACAACTCAGGTGTCTCGATACACGTCTTTTCAAAAGCTCCTGCATGAGATGCTGCAAAAATACCAAGACACAGTGCAATGGTCAAAGATGTCCATCTACTGCATGTTTACATTGAATAACAATTGAAAAAAAAAAAAGGGGTTCGGTGTGAACAGCCCCTAAGGAGAGATGCCACTACTTTGTTGCTAGACAAGGATAGTGCCCTCTATCAAAAAATGACTAATAGAATATGTCATATGCATTTATCTAGGGAACATCTGGGCCCCAGCTGCCGACAACCATATATTGTTCCCATTCAGAGTGCCTACACCAAAGAACACCCCCTGAGGTGGAGGGAGAGAGCGAGACGGGCAGAGCAGTAGAGTCTGGGATTGCCCAGCTTGAGTTATCAGAAGTGACAGGGCCAGTAAACCTCCAAGGTCTCTCAATTAAGCATGAGGCGGGGATCAGAGCTCTCAGTTTCTCACTCTGGGCACTGAATCGGGGAGATATGTCTGTACAGTAGCCAGTGTAGCTGGCTATGGAAAGACCAAACTACAATGTCCAGAGATAGTTGGGGCGTAACCTAAAGAATGAAAAGCATCCTTTACCTTCACTAATCTGAGTGTTTTAAAGGAGTCTGGACATTCTGGTCACTGGACCAGGGACATACGTCTGTACCACTGATAATATATATATATATATACGCAACGTTAAACTGCCAGCAGGAGGTTGGTCAAGTGTTCAAGCGGCCATCTTGGTATGCCCAAACTGTCATAGCGCGTCAATGACTGATAGGAGAAAACACCCCCGTTTCACCGTCTCCGAACTCCGGATATGACAGTTGTATTTTGCCCTGTAGTGACAATCATGATTAATGTTTAATTTGCTCGTTATGGATAATATTCGTTACGAGGGACCATCGGATCACGATGTCAGAGCATTCACTTGCCCCGGTGTTCAGTCTATCAGTGCAGCACAACGATCACCAAAGGAAGCGGGAAAACTGCCCACAAGTTGTAATGTAAGTAGGAAAAGCTGTAATATCTGCTTGTTTAGGGTGACAATACGTCCTTACCCCAATAAAGGGGAAGTTGTTTACATGTTGTCGGCTTATTAAACATAATCGGCATAAGAATGTGCACATAAACGCACTCATTTTCTTGACAGGTTCCGTCTTGGAGGTTTTAGATTGATTCCAGTACCTTGCGTTCTACTACCTTTAATACATTAATAAAGGTAAAGGGGGCTTTTCATACTTTTACCGATTTTATATCTGAAATCTGCATGTACATTCTTACAACACAAACATCTCACACGTGTAGCCATAGCAATGCTGCAGCGTCTCGCGCCTGTGAAATATGAATGCCACCAGTTTAACCAGTTTTTTGTTCGCTGTTTTTGAGCAAAGAGATTATCCACCACAGATTTATTATTATCTGGCAATGTTTCGTTAGCTGTCGTCGACAGAATCGCTGTGTTTTGTTTATGCACGAATAAATGGCGTGCACGTTCTGGACTGTGATGTTCGTGTACCCTGAGACCGCAGGACTGATGAGAGAAACTACAGCAGAGAGAGGCAGACTGGAACATATGAATGAATGAAGACACATTCCTCTGTAAGTGCGATTTACACCAGGAGAAGACAGACACATCTCACACGTGGCATCACGTCCTTAACAACTAGTTGTTCAGTTCGGTTCCGTAGACAGTAGACACTGCGTGGAATTTTTTTAAATGTGGTAGTCAATTCGTTGGAAGAATGCGGTTGTCACTCCCGTATTTTACCGAACTGTTTGTGTACATAACAGGATTAAAGGAATAGTTCATCCAAAAATGAAAATTCCCTCATCGTTTACTCACCCTCATGCCACCCCAGATGTGTATGACTTTCTTTCGTCTGCAGAACACAAATTATGATTTTTAGAAGAATATCTCAGCTCTGTAGGTCAATACAATGCAAGTGAATGGGTGCCAACATTTTGACGCTCCAAAAAGCACATAAAGGCATCATAAAAGTAATCCATATGACTCCATATTTTCAGAAGTAATATAATAGGTGTGGGTGAGAGACAGATCAATATTTAAGTCATTTTTTTGCTTGAAATTATTCTCCCTGCCCAGTAGGGGGCGATATGCATGAATAATGTGAATCACCAAAAACACAATAAGAAGAATGTAAAAGTGATCTGTTTCTCACCCAGACCTTTCATATCGCTTCTGAAGATATAGATTTAACCACTAGATTAAGGGTGTACTGTCATAAATAATCTCACAATGTACAAACTCTTAATTACCCTAAAATAGGTTTTATTTTCTATGTTCAAAATATTTAATTTGTATAGGGCTGTTTTATATGAACTGTGGCTGCATCGGCAAACGTAGACTGCTGCCTAATCAGTGAATGGTTTAAACAACTGTGTTTTTGGATGAATGGAACTATCTGAACAGTTTAAAAAGCACCTTATTTCATCCTACATTCATCCATCCTTATACAGCCTCCGCAGGCAGCATTTACCAGTTTTCGGACGCAGCTTGTGTCTTCAGGTTACAGTTTAAACTGGGCTCGCAAGGCATGTATGCAGTGCTTTATGCTGCAGCTGGAGAGATGAGACGAGGCGGCGGAGATGGAGGCGCTCTTTAACCACGCAGAACACACTTAACTCAGCGGACAACATGTTGAAAATGCACTATAAACCTATTTATCAACACGATAATTTACAATGAAGGCTTTTATGACTCAGCATAAATTACTGTACCGATATACTCACTCACTGACTTAAAAAAGACGTCTTGATGCAAGTTAACCACACTGTAACAGGCACACAATACTTCCCTCATGTGAACTAGATTTAATGACGGTTTAGGTAAGGAATAATTGATGACGGACCATTGAATGGTAATGCACCTCGGGTGTCCATTATTTTTCAACAATTCAATGGGCCAGAGTCAATTATTCATCTTATACCATGGTTACCACACCTGAAGACATCGTTCAGGGTTTTGTCTCAAGACATTTTCTGGTTCTTGTGAGTGGAACCAAGCGTCTTACTTTAATACAGCTCTAGCCTTCGTTGTTAATTCAAAAACGTCATGTTAGAACTAGCAACGGAGGGTTGCGCTGCTTTACTCGAGGTCTTACTGGAGTAATAAGGTAGTGTGTTTGTGCATGTATGTGTATTTGAGGGATTGAAAGAGAGAAACTCAGAAAATGAGAGAGATCGCTTCTGGGATTACCTTTTTTGTTGCAGCTCTCATCAGGAGAAACATTGCTTCAAAATCACCAAGCTATATGTCGCTATAATCCCGTTATAAGCCTTAACAACTTTTTTTTTCATCCCCACTGAGATGCAGGAGTGTGCTAACATGACAACATAATGTGTGTCCACGAGTGTGTGTGTGTGAGAGGGGGAGCATGAGGGTTTTTCCCAGAGATATTTCAGATAATATAGAAACTGTTGTATTGATCAAGTGTATCTAGCTTTGATACAGCTCAAGCCTTCATTGCTAATTCGAAAATGTCATGTTAGAACTAGCAACAGAGGATACACTGCTTTTCTGTGTGTGTGTGTGTGTGTGTGTGAACGCGAAACAGGGGGTGAGGGGTAGCGCGGTGCTTTCCACTACAGCTATGTGAGGCTGATTAGGTTAAAATACACTGAAACATTAAAAGTTATTTTGGATAATAGAAATTGTTGTATTGATCAAGTCGCTGGGGTGTGGCTCTATTTGACGGTCGCAACTCGAGTCTCAGTGTTTGTGTGTGAGCGTGTGTAAGTGCGGGGGAGACGAGGGAGTGCAAGGGATTTTTTTAACCGAATTGAAATAAATTTAGGATATTTTACATTGTTTTGACGTTCTTAACCGATTTACTTTAACCAATTGCTTTGTTTATATGGTTATTTTGTTGTAGTAGCCTGTAGGGCTCTTTGAAATAACTGAAATAATTTGGCAAAGTGATATGGAACCCTTATGCGGTCAAGATCTGGAACTACTTCACAGCCGTGCATTTGCTTGAAAAATAATTGCACACCTTAGAATGTCCGTGAACCAATGAGAATCAAGTATTCAACAGACCCATTGTATAATGTATAATAAAGTTAAATTACCCACTCTCGATAAACATCTGATTATTTATATCCATCATCCAAGGAAAAATGTATGTAGTAATCCAGAAATCACTTTATTTTCTGAATAGTCACACAGTACAGATGCTAAAATAGTGTCTCCTGATGAAGTCACACACACATCATGTGAAACAAGTGATTCTCTTTGGATACTTTGTTTTATTATATGTTATTTCTGTTAAAGGAATTGTAAAATTAGTGCAATCCTCTGAGTAGCAGGCTAGCAGCTAGATTGTATACTAAGGTGGCTATGGAGCTCCTCTCCTTTCTCAATGCATGTTTTTGACCAATCACAGGCTGCAGCACCTCCCACAGTCCCTATATGCCCCAAAAGTATCTACCCCAAAGTAGGAGCTAAAATTGTCCACTAAAACAGCTTCAAGAAACTATAGTTTCTTTGGTGCGAAAGCGACAAAAAGCACTAGACTCAGGGAAAAGTACCTAAAACGGGCTTTAGTACCACCAGTTGGAAAGGCCCTTTTGATACATACAACACAAATGAACTACAGAGACTGACAGACAATTTTGCTGGTATGAAGCATGGCTAAGCTTGTTGACCACCTAGAAAAGCATTAAACCAGCACTAATAAGCATAAACCAGCATGAACTAGCATGGGAATTCATGCTGGCCAATGCTGGTTTTATAAGTATGGCTGAGGGTAAAAGAGAAATACTGAACATTCAAATGTAACAAAGCCGTGAACAGAGGCATTAGTTTACCCCCTTCATCCTTGTCCCTTTATCATGACCCTAGGGGCTCCACGTAGTTTGGGAACGTGTCGTTTTTAGCAGAGCTCCCAAACACATGTTTCTCACTAAGTGGGTGAGGTGTCCCAAGGTTTTCTTTTAGGGGCAACAGAGTTATGGTCTTGCATTAAAGCTGTATACCCTCAACATGATAATCCATGGGCTCATACGAAATACAACTGTTAAAAGCTCTAGGTAAGAGAAAGACAGTTGACACATTAAATCTGATGAATGTGTAAGTACGGTGCTCAAGGGGGTAAAGATCTTCCAGCATGGCAATTATTTCAGCTGCAATTCATTTCAAAAATACTGTATATCCAGTACAATTTCATAATTTTCCTGAAACCATCGGAGAAATAATATGTAGACTTTCTTTCAGCGCTTATAATGCAGCTGTTTCCAATAAAGTCAACACCTTTACAAATTATGCAATAAGCATTCTGTTCACAAAAGACTTTCATTTGGATTAACCCTTTAAGTGATGGGATTCAGAAATTCCTCTGGCTGAAAAATGTATATAAATCAGTTAGAATTAATGAATGATAACAGCTAATCAGAGTTGTTGTCTTCATCAATAACTGCATGGAAGAATTGCTCTTTTATGGCATTTCCAAAATCGCATCGTTGAAGTAATACTCATTCTTTTGATGTTCGCCTCACATATGTGGACTGTAAACTCCACCATATGTGTCAATCGCAAATGGCGTCGTAAACATCACTTATATTTTTCATATTTTGAGCCTTCTTTGATATGATCTCATTGTAAACACAGACTCGGTGGCAACATTTAAACAGGCACTAATAAAACACAAATAATATTCAAAGAGACTGAAGCTCTCAGGCGTCCCTCAGCCTCCTACTGTTGTGTGATACTTCTGGAATACGTGAGGAGCTTTGATGAGATCCACCTTTTAACACAATGCATTCAGATCAAAGGCCGAAACAGAGCAGCTGTGAGTTTTCTTAACCCTGCACGCTCAGGCCTGACCCATCTGCATTGACAATTGACTCCGCCATCCATTCTCTGGGAATGAGATGCCTCCTGGAAGACCATTTAAAACCTCTACCCTTGAGGTCATAGGTCAATGATACATGGAGTTGGAAGCAATCAACGGCAGTCTCCTTTTGCAGGAGTCTTGCTTTGATTGGTTCAATCAGATTCTCTATCTGGATGGAATTAGGTGGCATGGGGTTGCAGGAAACATCTCATGTTCAAAGGGGATTGAAGGAACATATGTCTGGATCAGTTAAAGAAGGACACAGGAGATCTAACAGTGGAGGTGTTTGACAAGACAAAGTGGCTACTCCAGGTACTCTATGATCTGACCTGTGCAAGTACCTTGATACAGGTGGGGTTCTGCCGCTGGGTGGTCCTCTACTTCACCTTTATAAATTCCGTCCCTGTTGCCTCAAGTGCTATCGTGAGTTATTTTAGTAAGAAATGCCAGATATTAGCACCCAGCTCCCATTATTTTGTAAATTATTACCCCATAAACAGTACCCATAAAGGTACCCAGTGACAGCTGAAAGCGAACATTTGTTTTTGACTACGTTTTAGGGGCCATATGTTTCTCATTCGATGATACACTCTCAAGAGCATTTCGACATTAAAAAAAAAAAAGTCCCAAAACAAATATTTCATCATGGACCTGGCATGTTTTGCAACAGACGTAGAACAGTGACTAATGCCAGCATACCAGAAAAAACCTCACAAAACATGCGGAGCCTGAAGGAGTGAGAGAAAAAATAAAAATGGAACCATCCGTTGAAAAAGTTGAATTATATATCCATTTTAGAAACAGTGGTCCCACAAGGCTTACTAGAGTGCCATTCAGGGCAAAGTATTTTCATTACCGTAACGCATCTGGACGTTGTACTTTTACTATACCCATTGGTTTCAGTGATGATTCTCAGAGATTATTTTCTGTATTACAGTAAAAAAAAAAAAAAAAAAAAAATAGGCTGTACAATGATTTTTTTTATTTTATTTATTATTATTTAAATCAGTAAAAATAAATGGCAGTACCAAGGGAGTACTACTATGATGTACTGTATATGGGTTATTGACAAATAAGGTTGACCAAGATGATAACAATTTGAAATATAAAAAAATAAATCGTAATCAAGTTCGTAGAAATTTTTAGAAGTGTTTATGTTGGTTTCATACATTTTTCAGAAACATTAATAGCATTTACTAACATTTTTTTTATAACTTTAACAATGTCATGTGGTGTATCCACCAAGAAAAGGTAATAAAGAACTTTGCGCCTTGAATACATGAGAGTGAACACAAATTAATCATTAAAAAAAAAAAAAAAAAACAGAAATTCAGAACATGTTATGTTGCTTATTTGTTTGTATGCTTTTTCTTTGTTTCTTTTGATTTTTGAGTAAAATAGGACCAGGACATTTTCTCGACAGGTTCCAGAATGTGAATACTGAGAATGGCTCTCTATATCGCTCAAGGAAATGGGCTGTCTCCATCTTTGCACTCACACCTAACAAATCAACCGCCCTCTGTGGGTTATCCTGTTCTGCTCTGACCGATGTACAGATGTGGCGTCATGGACAGGATTTAGGGAGGTCACACACTCAGCCACAGCGTGGTGCGAACAAGCGGCAGCTGCTTCAACATGAGTGATGCCGGGAGCTTCTGGACAAGGTGTTTAGGACTCAATGTCGCCTGCTCGCACTCAAAACGCCTCTGAATGAAACATTAAGCAATCCCTGTGCTGAAAGGGGATTTCAGGACTTTTGAGTGAGGTAGACACTGTCTCTATTTGATACATACAACACAAATGAACTGCAGAGACTGACAGACATATATGTTCCCAACAGTCTGCGGGTGAGACTACCCAAAATGATCCTAAAATGGTAAAGAAAGAAAACAATTTGGCTTGATTACAAGAAAGGAAATACACACTGCATAATTGAGCAATCATAGTCTATGTGTCAAAATAGGTCACAGATTTTGTTCATTTTTTTACTCTCATTTCCATGGCATGCGGAATGGAGAATGTTGAAAAGGAATTTAGGTGTTGCTTGCATTCTTTTCTCCTTGTTCTGCTGAATGACTTCTTGAAAGATCAATACATTTAATTACAGATACGTAAAACACAGAAAAAGAGTTGTTTGGCTTTTCTTCTTTTTTTCTTGAGCAAACACCTGCCAATTAAATTTACTAGTATCATTTATTAAATTACTCTGGATTTATCTCAGTCTTATTAAGTCCTTTTGAGGGCAAAAAGCACCTTCTGATCTATTAAAAACCCACTCACCATGCAGAATAAAAGTGGCAAGTGGCACAGCCAAGTAATTATCACAACAATAATAATCTGCTTAATACTCCATACAGTGAGAGGAGATGAATCAGTTTCCATGTCTTATTTCCTTATTAAGGAGATAAAAGATGTAGGAAGAATTAGCCGTGTAGAGGCTGGGTCGGAGTGATTAGGAGGGATTTAATGGGAGCCGGGAAGAGTAAGGGGAGCCACACAATTCCAAGAACATCTGATTAAGGTCATTAAAATTCTAATTATGATGAGGATGTAGTCACACAGGAAGCTTCCAGTTGTTTTTCCCTAGACAATGTTTTGATCGGCACGAGCTGGTAGTAGGTAGAGCTGTACAAAAGGCCATCTACTGGACAACCGGAAATAGGAGCTTAGAGTAAACATGAAATGACCCATTATACTTCCATTATATGATGCATTTTAAATGGATAGTTTGCCAAAAATGAAAATCCTGTCACTGTTGACTCAACCTCATATTGTTCCAAACCAGTATGACTTTCATTTTTCTGTGGAACACAAAAGATGATGTTATGCAAAATGTTATCCACAGTCACCATTAACTTTAATTGCATCTTTTGTCCATGCAATGAAAGTGAATGGTGACTGAAGGTCTTGATATACAATACTTCCTACGAAATCGAAGAACGAATGGGTGTGACGCCATCTAGAACAAAATCTGGCCAAAAAGAAGGTGTTTTTGCATTTGTTTCGGTGATTTGTAACAGCTCGCTGGGGCTAATTTTAGAGAAAATTCTTATCGGCTGCTAAACACCTTACTGCCATTGGTCCACATCATCGGTAGGTGTGACCTGGAGCTCCACCTACCTTGAGGCCGATGGCTAATTTTGTTGTTCAGTGAGTCAAAATCAGTCAACATGAACATATCGATGTGCAGATTTATTAGCGAGCTGGTGCAAATATACCTACATCTGTATGATCGTTCGCTTGGAGATATTTTCCAAGACCAAATCATGTGGTTTTTTTTTAGTTTTTTTTTTAGTCTACTAAAGGAATCAAATCTTCTCAAATACTCTCAAGTGCCCATTCACTCATATGCCATCTGCAGCAAAAGCCATTCACACATCTGTCTAAAGTAAGATATGCCTCTATCATCATTGTTTTATCTTTCTGCACATTAACACTTTTATACACTCATCTTTGCAATAGTATCAGTGTCAATAATTTACAATAACAGAGTGTAACCGGCGCATATTATGGCCGTGTGTAGCATGTTAGCGCATTAGCGTCATGAATTCATAATGTAAACAAGACAAATAAAAAATGTTCTACTGCATACTGTATATATTAATATAAATCATCATCGAGTGGTTAAAACAGATTCTTTTACTGACCTCATGTGAATGCTACTCATAGAATGAGGCATAAAGTCATTGATAGCACATTTTTAATGTTTTACATGTAGCATCCTCATATTTAAATGCACTTCTAAATGCCTCCCACATCGGTGTGGCGGGTGTCTGAATGTTCGGAAACAGAATACCATTGCTTGGCCTTTTTAGAACTTCTTTTTACCCCTGAATGAAGAAGAACTTCTACGGAAGTATATAGAGGCTTTGAGCCTAACATTCTGCCTAAAATCTCCTTTCGTGTTCCATGTAAGAAAAGAAAGACATACGGGTCTGGGACATTATGGGGGTTAATAAATAATGACAGGATTTTCATTTTTGGCGAGCTATCCCTTTAAGAAATCCCTTCCTATTCCCTTGGATCTGAAAAGCTAATTATTTAAAACTACCTGTCTTTAAAATCATGTCTGCTTGTCAGAGATGGGCGCACAAGCCCCTAAGGCACTGTGATGCTCAGAGACCAACAGTATCTCTGCTGCTGTAATTGAGTTGGATGTGAGCTCAAAAAAATCTTAAAGGTTGTCACCTGGAGAAGTAAGCAGCAAGAGCAGGGGAGAAGGGAAGTAAATTGTTATTCCAGAGGCAAAACAGGGGGAACATGATGCAAGCGAGGCCGCCGGAGTTGCTGATCGGATGTGGCTGTTAGCTGTCAGCTAGTCGGCAGCTGGTATGTGGCGGAATCCCCAAACTATCTAAGCTGTGTGTGTCACCACAATGTCAAACAATTTCATCACATCTCAGAATCTCTGCACATGGCGGAGTGTCAGAGAAAGCAGATGACAGAGCTTGTTCAATTTATCAGGCTGCAAAACTATAATGCTAAAGCTAACAGACAGAAAAAAAGCTGTTCAGTATTAAGTTTTTATATATTGGAAAGTTTTATATATATATATATAATATTTATTGCTTTAATTATTATTTATTATCTATACTTTTATTTATTTTATTTATTACAGTGTGAGCAGAATATGGTTCTGAACATTGCCACTGTTAGATTGAAACCAGGGACCAAAAATGAAATGTTTTTCATTTTGGTTCGTTCAGAGCAAAAACTGTATTTTTTCGTTCCGGTTCAAACGTTCCTTTCCAAAAGGTTACCGTTTAGAACAAAATAAAAGAACGGCTGATAACGTTCTTTTTTTTAAAATGACAGTACTTTAAGCTAAGGGGTGGGTGAAATACCAATTGCAGTGTTGCCAAATCTCCCAAGAGAAACAAGCAACCTGGTCTGGAAAAACAAGCCCAAAATAAGATACTTGCCTCACCAAAATAAGCAAATATATATATATATATATATATATATTTCCTGTGTGGTGGATTTATCAGCATAGAAATCATAACAAGCAGGTAATTAACAGTTAAGTATAATTTTATTTACAGATCTGCTTCTCAGTCAAAACCCGGCAGCATCAAGTCTGTATTAATGCATCATATCTAACAATAATTCAGTGAAGACTTGGAAACATCTGAGAAATATACTTTTTACTTCTAATAATGTGTTCCTTGTATCTGGATAAGCTGTGTATGTATATGTAGTAATTATACATAGTTGTTAAAAAAAGGTCTTCATTCACAGAATGCAACATCCACAATGGGCAATTAGACAAAGAAATGTGAAAATTAGAAAAATGTACTTTGATAAACACTTTGGCCTTTAGTTTCATGAAAAAATGACTGGAACAAAATTAACCAGTTATAACCAGTTATCTGCATTTAAAAATAACGTTTTCACTCCGGAACAATTGAAAATCACTTTGTTCCGGTTTTTGGTTGTGTTCTGCTAAAAATTTCGTTCGTATTCGGTTTTCGTTCCTTGAACCGTTTTTAGTCTCTGATTGGAACTCTTTTTAACAAATTAGGAAGCAAATGCTCTATTGTCAAATAGCATTTTATTTCGTGAAAATATTCAAGAATGTTTTTTGGAGTGTAACTCTTTAAATATAAGACAAATACAGTCTTATTAACTTATTATACTAACAGTATACTTATTAACAAATAAGATAGCAAAGACTGTATGGTTAAATTGAATTTGAACTATTGTGGAAATCCACCTCTATCTTTATCTAAAAGAAAGGCCAAATCCACACTAATCCGTTTTCTGTTTCCTAACGGCATAGATTTTAAAATGTGGTAATAGAGAGCGTTTTCAAAAGGCGATGAAAAGCCATTCCAGTGTGGATGAAAGGCATAAATGTTGCAAAATCAATGCACTTTCAAACAAAAACATATTAGTGTGGACGTGGCCTAAGTAAAGAATAATGTACAGTCAGCTAGTAATTACTGCAAAAATTAAACCCAGAAGGAGGGATCAGGTGATCTTATATCATCCTCGAGGGGTTTATCTTGGGATTAATAATCGGCTTACTACATGATCCATCTAGTTAGATGGCTTCGTAACAAATAAATAAATACAATATTTATTTTAAATTAATTTGAGTTGAAATTATTCACTTAAGATGAAAGAGACAGATATGAGTAATATAAGAGACATCAAACTAGCACAGCTATTTACAAAATTGGTTACCAATTATAGAGTTTAACAGTAACTATTTGAAAATATTTTAATATTTGAAGAAAACCTTTCCATTTAGAGTTTGCATTAGTACTGCTCCACTTGTTTGTTCTCATGGGTGCAAATACTAGAGGTCGCTAGTTACAGGTCGCCTGGTGACGCTCAGCTATGCCTGTGCTTCGGCTGAGAGGTCAAAGGTCACCTAGCTCACTCACAGAGTACCCAGGCGCTCGTCAGGCAGCCCTCAGCAGAGCTTCAAAGCTCCCCCTGCCCCATTATCTCCTTGTGTCAGTCAAGTGTCAGTTTCAGCATTTCTCATTAAGGCGAGAGGCTGATTTACTCACAGTATAAAAACACAAAGAGCTAAATTATCTCTGCTTACAGCCTAAACTCATGCTGGGTACAACAGATAAAAACCCACTAAAAAAACAAAACTCACAAAAAGGAAACTCACAAATCATTCATAGATTATAAAAAGTAGCAGAATTCCTCCAAAATTCTCATTAATGCAATGTGTCTGGGCGGCTTTTGAACTATTGTGTCATTTTCACTTTTAACTATTTGGTGATTCTCATATGATTATTATAAGAGTAATACAGTAATTTAACTGTATTACATTAAAAAACACTGAACAGTAATACAAGTAATACCATACATACTCTTCACATATTTTTTTTTTTTAGATTCACCCACTTATGGACTACACAGTACATCCAAAGCAAATGCAATGATGCAAAGGTAATTTCTCTTCTGAAATCCTGTGATATTTCCCCTATAGGAATTCAAGCTTCTGCATTGTATACATTAAGCTTTTATTTTGCCTGTAGAGGTATTTAGTGTCTTAACAGTGGCCATATACACTCACCGATCACTTTATTAGGAACACTAGCGTCATAATAAACTGCACAGCGTGATCCTCTGCTGTTGTAGCCCATCTGCTTCGAGCTTCGACGTGTTGTGCATGCTGAGATGCTATTCTGCTCACTACAATTGTACAGAGGGGTTATCTGAGTTACCGTAGTCTTTCTATCAGCTCGAACCAGTCTGACCATTCTCTGTTATCCTCTCTCATTAACAAGGTATTTCCGTCCACAGAACTGCCGCTCACTGGATGTTTTTTGTTTTTGGCACCATTCTGAGTAAACTAGAGAGACTGTTGTGCATGAAAATCCCAGGAGATCAGCAGTTACAGAAATACTCAAACCAGCCCATCTGGCACCAACAATCATGCCACAGTCGAAATCACTGAGATCACATTTTTTTTTACCCATTCTGATGGTTGATGTGAACATTAAATGAAGCTCCTGATCTGAATCTGCATGAATTTATGCATTGCACTGCTGCCACTCGATTGGCTGATTAGACAATCACATGAATAAGTAGGTGTACAGGTGTTCCTAAGTGCTCGGTGAGTGTACAGTATTTGCTGACCCTGAGCAAGACCAACACAACCAATCTGGTATATTATCAGTGTGGAAGAGAAGTTAACAGGTAGGTGTTGATTGGAGAGGATCTAGCGTATTCATGCCGACACCAAAGCAGAAAACAATCCAAATCCATCTTACACACACACACACACACACACACACACAGGAATCATTCATGCACTAGATTACAACACCATGCAGCATGAGCACAGGAGACATAATTCCATCAAAACTCTTTACTAAATGTTTAAAGACACGTACTGTCTGGAAAACACAGTCTGTTGTAAAACTATGCAACCTCTTGCACTCTATTTTGACTGAATCAGCTGTCTTTTACAGATAATTCACTCAAGGCTTTCGCAGCATCCCTATGAGGGCTGTAGATCTCATCTAAGCAAACCCCATTAAATTCAGATTGCTGTATTTATGAGAACTGAGTATCATCTGTACTCTATTGTGAAGTTCAAAAGGCTGATAAACTATGATATTCATATTGATGTTTTATGCTCTTCAGTGTTGGGGAAGATGCTTTGAATACATGCTGCTTATGATTTAAAGTAGTTCATCTATATCTACCCTTTAGAAGAAATAGTTAGTTACACTACAAGCTACTACCGCTAATAAAAAAGCAGCTAAATACATAGAAGGCATAAGTGGACAATATCTTTTGAAACACATTACTAAATGTAAACTGTGTGTGCAACACAATCTGATCTACAAACCAGATAAATTAATATAGCCTGAAGCTAATCCAGTGAGCTAATAATTAACTTGTAACTTTAGTTAACAGCAGGAATGCAACATCTCATTTGAAATGAAGCCCCATGCAACCAAACCTCCAGAAAAATAGTAAATAGAAGTTCTTCACTGATTTCCTCATTTTGTTGGCTCCCTATAAAGGTTATACTGCAAAAATTAAACATTTATCAAATTATAATTTATTTTTTCCAGATGGAGATATTATCAATCTGATTTAGAGCACTGATGTAATTAAATGATGTATTTGCAGTGTGGCCTCCAACTCCAAGTGCTATGGAAACAGGCCAATCCAGTGAAAAGGACAGTCTGCTGAGAAAGAAAATATTAATACACACTTGTGTTTGTGAAAGAGATCGTAAAACCCTGAAACTCCATTTAGTGTCCTGAAATATGGAAGTGCATTGTAATAGATGTTTATGCCTGGGTTTTAATGTGACTCTTCAAATTGGGCAAGGATATACATATGACCATTTGACCATGGTGTAACATTTCTTTTAAAAAGTTACATCTGTGTATCTAGTCTCACCAAGAGGATAGAAACATCTTTCAGCACAGACACTCAACTCTATTATTTCTCGCCGCAGTTGAAAACAAATGTACTAGCCGAGAAAATAAATGAAAAAGTCAACACTAGCTGACAAAAATGTCCTAGCGACTATTACTCTGGCATGCATACATTGACACCAGTGAGATTTGCAAAAATGGTGATTTTTAGTAAAACATGTTTATTTTAGGAAACAGAAATGACTGAGGTGTTTATGTAGCACAAACTTTTGGAAATAAGGAACTTTTGAAATCGAACTTGAGTGGTTTAGCCTGGTTAATTATCTGGTTAATTATGGTAACCAGAAGATTGCAGGTTCAAACAGACATGGGCTGATCCAAGAACAATCACAATATTTGCCCATGAGCAACAAGATTCTGAAAGTAAACACTAAACGCACCTATATAATGTGTCATATTTCTAATTGAAATAGAATTCTCATATTAAATGAAAAATTGGATTTGGTTGATTGGATAGTGAGAAATGGGCAATACAAACTAAAAAGCTAGCAGGGTGTAACAGATAGTTGGAGGGGAGGGGTAGAAAAAAAAATTGTTTTACTGGTTTCAGTCATCTTGCACAATAAATAGAGCTCTTATTGTGTACTACTGACAAGTAATGTGCATTAAAGGTTTAGTTCACCCATATATGAAAATTCTGTCATCATTTACTCACCCTTATGTCATTCCAAAGTTATGACTTACTGTTGACGCTGCTGTCCCATACAATGAAAGTGAATAGGGACTCAGGCCGTCACTCAGCATTCATTCTGCCTATCATCTCCTTTTGTGTTCCACAGAAGAACAAAATAGTAATATGGGTTTTAAATGTCATCAGAATGAGTAAATGATAACAGAAGTTACATTTTTGTGTGAACTATCTATTTATAAATGTAAATAAGAGTACATTTTCATTATCCTAAATTTTCATTTCAATCATTCTCACACAAATGTACACAATTGCATTGAAAATATCTGCAAATGTAACACTTTTATAGGTTCCATTTGCCTGTTAGCATTTAATAGAAAGGCTCAAGTGGTTATGTGATTCAAAACAGTCCTCCAGGTCAAGCCAGAGTCTCATACTCTTCTCCCACCCCTGAAGTAATGAAAAACCCTTGTAGCATTTTTGTTCCAATTCTGTCGACTGCCAACACTCTTTACTCAGGACCATTCACCGTAGCAACACCACACAGTGTTTGTATTCTCACAGGAAAATAAACCGTTGGTGAAAATGTTTGTGTCTTTGCACCCCTGATCAAAATTTCTGTTGCTGTGAATAGCTAAGCGAGCAAAAGATGGCCTGATTTCCAAAAGGTTTAAAGTTAAAGATGACACATTTCTTTAATATTTTAAGCAATATTACTTTTTTTATTCATCTTTTACAGTTTCAAAATAACAAAAAAGGAAAAGGGCCCGAAGCAAAAGTTTGGGCACCCTGCATGGTCAGTACTTAGTAACACCCCCTGGCAAGTATCACAGCTTGTAAAAGCTTTTTGTAGCCAGCTAAGTGTCTTTCAATTTTTGTTTGGGGGATTTTCGCCCATTCTTCCTTGCAAAAGGCTTCTAGTTCTGTGAGATTCTTGGGCCGTCTTGCATGCACTGCTCTTTTGAGGTCTATCCACAGATTTTCAATGATATTTAGGTCGGGGGACTGTGAGGGCCATGGCAAAACCTTCAGCTTGTGCCTCTTGAGGTAGTCCATTGTGGATTTTGAGGTGTGTTTAGGATCATTATCCTGTTGTGAAGCAATCCTCTTTTCATCTTCAGCTTTCTTACAGATGGTGTGATGTTTGCTTCCAGAATTTACTGGTATTTAATTTAATCCATTCTTTCCTCTACCAGTGAAATGTTTCCCTGCGCCACTGGCATCAACACAAGCCCAAAGCATGATCGATCCACCCCGTGCTTAACAGTTGGAGAGGTGTTCTTTTCATGAAATTCTGCACCCTTTTTTCTCCAAACATACCTTTGCTCATTGCGGCCAAAAAGTTATATTTTAACTTCATCAGTCCGCAGGACTTGTTTCCAAAATGCATCAGGCTTGTTTAGATGTTCATCTGCAAATTTCGGATGCTGAAATTTGTGGTGAGAATGCAGGAAAGGTTTTCTTCTCATGACTCTTCCATGAAGGTCATATTTGTGCAGGTGTCGCTGCACAGTAGAACAGTGCACCACTACTCCAGAGTCTGCTAAATCTTCCTTAAGGTCTTTTGCAGTCAAACAGTGGTTTTGATTTGCCTTTCTAGCAATCCTACAAGGAGTTCTCTCTGAAAGTTTTCTTGGTCATCCAGACCTCAACTTGAACTCCACCATTCCTGTTAACTGCCATTTCTTAATTACATTATGAACTGAGGAAACGGCTACCAGAAAATGCTTTGCTATCTTCTTATAGCCTTCTCCAGCTTTGTGGGCATCAGTTATTTTAATTTTCAGAGTGCTAGGCAGCTGCTTAGAGGAGCCCATGGCTGCTGATTGTTGGGCCAAGATTTGAGGAGTCAGAGTATGTATAAAGCTTTGAAATTTGCATCACCTAGCCTTTCCAAATGATGACTGTCAACAAGCCATAGCCCTAACAAGCTAATTAAGGTCTGAGACCTTGGTAAAAGTTATCTGAGAGCTCAAATCTCTTGGGGTGCCCGAACTTTTGCATGGTGCTCCTTTCCCTTTTTTCACGCTAAAATTGTACAAAATAAAAATAATACACTAATATTGCTTAAAATGTTGAAAAGAATGTTTCATCTTTATGCCTTTTGGAGATCAGTTCATCTTCTACTCACTTAACTATTCACAGCAACAGAAATTTTGACCAGGGGTGCCCAAATTTTTGATTGCCACTGTATCTCTTACATGCAACGCACAAATCCATTCTTATTGCAAATGTTTACATTTCCACCAAAATAAGACAATCTGGCGATATGATGCTGCAGTTTCTTGTGAATGATCTTTTAGTCTTTCTGGCTGGAGAAAATAATTTTTTCTTTTAACACAGTTCCTCAGTCCAACTGTCAGTTTTATGATACACCACATGTGCTTTGAGAGATGGAGTGAGGTCTATTTATTATTTATGATTTTTATGTCTTCACAATTGTGAGTGTGCTTCACAAATATGTGATGGTTTATTCATTAACATTATGAATGTGTGGCTGTTTTCATTCCTTTCAACTACATCACTGCTTTTTCCACAACAATGGGGAATTGTAGGAGAACGGGCTGTAAACCACAGCATAACCCACATTGCTCGCATTCTTTTGAACTCTTTTGTTTTTCGAGGTGATGTGTTTTGGTGTCACAGCAGGTAATCTAAACACTCTTGGCTAATTTTAACAAGCCTTCCGCCAATACCTCAGGGCTTAAATACGAGACAAAAAGATCTGGAACAGCGTCGGTTCAATTCATTCAAACTGAAACAGTCTAACACAGACCGTGCCGTTGTTGCAGGTGTGACCTGCATTTTGAAAGCACAGATGAATAATGTAAGTTTTGAAATTAGCTTGTTTGGCTTTGCTGAATAAAATCAGAAGTAAATCAGTTTAAAATATTGTGTAGAAGACGATTTAAATCCGATGTTATCAGCCTCATATGAGCAAAACCCAAAGATTTCTGACCTCTGTGAGAACCTGTGAGGTCTTGTGCAGAGGAAGTGAGAAGATTAGGTAATAGGCTAATCCAATGCCAGAGATTTTGTGGCAGTTAACCTAAATCCCTCATCATTGTTTAAAAGAAGAATTAATGTTTCGAGGGCAACTAGTTCTTTTGCGAAACATTGCAGCCCATAATTCTAACAAGAGGACACTTAGGCGGTCCAAGACATAAATCAGGTGTAGTTCGCTTCATGACCTAGTGAATTTGTTATCAGATGATTTGCAAATTATGAGGTATTGTCTCCACTTAATGGGATAGTTCAGTCAAAAATGAAAATTTGGTCGTCATTTACTCTTTACTCTTAATTTTTGTTGTTCCAAAGCAGTCACCATTCATTTTCGTTGCAGTTTTTCAATACAATAAAAGTGAATGGTGACTGAAGCTGTCATTCTGCCTAACATCTCTTTTAGCATTCTAAGGAAGACAGAAATTCATCTGGGTTTGGAGCGAAATGACATAACTTTCCATTGTACTTCCTTTCATGTCTGTGCTGTTGAGAGAACACAGAAAGAGGTCACAGAAAACAAGTTTTACAGATGCCAAACTGCACCTTTTTAAACTTGAAAGAATACACCTGTTTCCACTTGATGCGTTTTGGAAACAATGCTTTGGAAAAGCACCTCCCATCTACCCCCAAGTAGACCAAAGATCTACAGTTAGTCGTGGTGTGTTGGGGGCTTCAGTGAGGTGCACTATCACAGAAGAGCCCCTTTGTCCCCTCCCCATCTCAGGAATGCCGTGCTGATGGGAATCTCTCAGCGTGAGGCCACATTCCAGTCAATTTGTCCCCAGCACACCTGCGAGGCACCTGGGGTCAGCTGCCTTTACCATGCATCACTGGGCACAGGAACTGGGATCTACACAAACTCTACCCCAAATTTTTCCAACTCCAGATATTCCCAAGCCTATCAAAACTTAGAACAGCAAGGTGAAATCCTTTCAGACCGATTTAAGCTTGGTGTCTGGAATTACACAGAAACACAAATTTTTTTATTATATTACTTAATAATATAATTTATTTCTGTTGAAGTAAACAAGGAATATGAGTGTATAAGAAATAATAACTAACTAGACAGGTAAAGTTTATCAAGGCAAACTTTGATGTTGGTTTGACAAAGCCTTGTCTGAAAGTTTAAAATAGTTTGAAACTTTTGAAGGTTATGCAGACCTTACAGTCTTAAACCATTTGAACATTGTCAAATGTCAGTCTATCGGATTTTTGGGATTTTCAATTGTCTGCGATGTAAAAACTATAAGTCCTATCAGTAAGAAAAGACACAGCACACCAAGTCAGAACAATCTGATAGTCTGTGCTGAGTTTGGTGGATGTAGCTTTAAAGCTCAAGGAGGAGTTGCAATTGAGAATTTGTTGTCTTGGTTAAGGGATTTCAGAAAAAAACACTAAACCAACTCTTAATAATAATTATTATGTTGACTTTATCAAGCCAAAATAATACAACCCCAATTCTGGAAAAAGTTGGGACAGTATGAAAAATGCTAATAAAAACAAAAAGGAGTGATTTGTAAATTATATATTCACCCTTTGCTATATTGAAAACACTACAACTACACATTACATTCCCTTGTGAATTTCCTTGTTTTTTGAAAATGTACAGTAATTTAAAATCAGATGATGCAACATGCTCCAAAAAAGTTGAGACAGGGGCAATTTAAGACTAATAACAATTTGACGAGTTGAAATAACAAGGCGATGTGAAACAGGAGATGTTAAACAGGTGATGCAGTCGTGTCATAGTATATAGGGAGCCTCCAAAAACAGCCTAGTCCTTCAAGAGCAAAGATCATTCAAGACTTGTCAATTTGCCAACAGATGCTTCAGCAAGTAATCCAGCACTTTGAGAACAATGTTCCCCAAAGACAATTTGGAAGGATTTTGGGCATTTCACCCTCTACAGTGCACAATATAGTTAAAAGTTTCAAGGAATCTGGTCAAATCTCGGTGTGTAAAGGGCAAGACGAAAACCATTTCTGAATATGCGTAATCTCTAATCCCTCAGACGTCACTGTCTTAAAAAATGGCATTCATCTGTAATGGATATCATGAACATGGGCTTGGGATAACTTTAGTTTGTTATTTAACACCATTTGCCACTGCATCCACAGATGCAAATTAAGACTTTACTATGCAAAGCAGAAGCCCTACATTAACACTGTCCAGAAGCACTGCTGACTTCTCTGGGCTCGGTCTCATTTTAGATGAAAGTAGAACAGTGGAACTGTGTTTTTTGGTCTGAAGAGTCCACATTTCAAAAGGTTTTTGAAAAACAAAGCCGTCGTGTTCTCCGGGCCAAATAGGAATAGGGCCATCCAAGCTGTTATTAGTGTCAGGTCCAAAAGCCAGTGTCTGTATGGGCCAGGGGTGTGTCAGTGCCCATGGCATGGGTAACTCGCACTTCTGTGAGAACACCATGAATGCAGACAGATATGTAAAAATTTTGAGGCAACATATACTGCCATCCAGCACTGTCTTTTCCAGGGACGTCCCTGCATTTTCCAGCAGGACAACTTCAAACCACATACTGCCTGGATTTTAAGTGCATGTAGAGTGTGGGTGCTAGACTGGCCTGCCTGCAGCCCTGACCTCTCTCCAACTGAGAATGTGTGGCGCATTATGAAGCACATCATACGACAATGAAGACCCTGTACAACTGTGTAGCTAAAGACCTACATAATGGATGAACGGGGGAAAATTCAATTTTCTAAGCTTAACAAACTTTTGTCTTCAGTGCCCAAATGCTTAATAAGTGTTATTAGAAGAAATGGTGATGTTTCACAGTGGTAAACACTCAACTGTCCCAACTTTTTTGGAGCATGTTACAATCATCTGATTTGAAATTACTGAACATTTTCAAAAAACAATGAAATTCACAAGAAAAAACATTATATAATATGTAGTTGTAATGCTTTCATTATAGCAAAGGGTGAATATAATTTACAAATCACTCCTTTTTGTTTTTATTAGCATTTTTCATACTGTCCCAACTTTTTCAGAATTGGGGTTGTAATAACAAAGCCTAAAATCTAGGATTCAATCAAATTCGGATGGAAAAAATGAAGTCCCATCCCAAATTTTCATAAGATTAACATTCTGTTTCACTTAAAAAAATACATCACATTACCCAGTTTAAATGCTTTATGAATGCCATTTCATTTTTTCTTTACAGATGTTTTACTCTCAATCAAGGTGTCATGGTACTGTCATCCTGTCAGGCTGGGTTTTGGCGTGACAGGACCATGACATCATCATCCTATGTCTGTCTTGTGTTTCGTTGTCTGTCTTCGTGTGAGCGCACAGCTTCGGTTTTTATTTCCCTGCCATGCGCTCTTCGGTCTGTCTTGTTTCATGTCCGGAGCATGGTGTCTGGATCCTGACTTCCCTGTCTGGTCCGGTTTTGGTCTGTGTCGGGATCCGGACACTCATGCTCCATGTTCTGTCTGTTATTGATGTGAGTGCACTGCGCTTATGTCATCTTGGCGGCATGCACTCACGTCTATAGTTTACGTCTGTCTCTCGTGAACATGGGTGCGCCTCGTGTTGCGCTGCGCGCGTGGGTTGTGAGCTGTCTTCACGTTTTGCTGAGGTTTGGTCACTTCGGTCTGTGTCGGGTTCGTGTGCTGCCAAACTCTCGCACAGGTGTCCTGTCTTGTTTTGTCACCTGTTGCGTGCATCGCGTGGCGTTTGCCTCACGATGTACGCTCAGGCATTGTCTAGTGTGGGAATGCGTGGCATTGCTTTGTTTGGCATTGCTACGTATTCTCTCATCTTGTCTGTCGGTTGGCATGAGCGTATATTGCCTTATTGCCTTGGCGATGTGCACTCATGCCATTCGGGTGTTTGTGTCCTGTGAGAGCATGTGGCTTTGTTTTTGTTTCTGTGTTGCCGCGTGTCTCTCAGTCTCGCGTCATACCCCACCCCTTGAAAATTCATGTTAGATCATAATTTCTTTTTTTCTAGTAAGACGTTTTATATTAGGGCAAAAATCATATTCTTGATAATTGTTTTACTGTTTTCCTGTAAAAATATATAAAACCCTAACACAAGATCAATTTGATTTATCTTGTTTTAGAAACAACATTGCATAGATATTTAGGTTTTTCAGAGAATGTATTTTTAAGATGTGTATTTTGTCTTACTGTACTGGCAGAGTTTTTATAGTCAAAACAAGTGAAAAAATCTACCAGTGCTGAAAATGTAATCCGAAGTATTTAGAATACGTTACTGACCTTGAGTAATCTAATGGAATAAGTTACAAATTACATTTTACAGCATGTATTCTGTAATCTGTAGTGGAATACATTTCAAAAGTAACCCTCCGAACCTTGATCATGGAGAGAAGCAAAGCAGGTAGAAAACGCGCTAGTTGTGTCTGAATGTATGTGGCACATACACTACCAGTCAAATGTTTTGAAACACTTACTCATTCTTTATTATAATTTGTTTCACATTTTAGAATAATAGTAAAGTCATCAAAACTATGGAATAACATAAATGGGACTATGGGAATTATGTTGTGACTAAACAAAATCCAAAATAAATCAAAACTGTGTTATATTTTAGCATCTTCAAAGTAGTCACCCTTTGCCTAGAATTTGCAGACATGTACTCTTGACATTTTCTCAACCAACTTCTTGAGGTATCACCCTGGGATGTTTTTTAAACAGTACTGAAGGAGTTCCCATCTATGTTGGGCACTTATTGGCTGCTTTTCTTTATTATTTGGTCCAAGTCATCAATTTCAAAAGATTTAATTAAATTAAATTTTAGTTTTATAATGAAATAAATGAAATGTTGGCACAATTATATTTTTGTCTACAAAACTAATTTCAAACATTTAATCATACGCCTTCAGATCAAAAGATTTTTAAGATCATGAGAAACATTTCAGTTCGGTAGTGTATATCAAAGCAAAAAAATCCAAAGTACTGTACACTTACATACCATGCATAAAGAGGCCTATAAAAAACGTGTTTTGTTTTACTCTTATATCAGTGATGAAATTCAGTTGGTCTTATTTAAATGAAGATTTTTTTATTATTATTATTTACAAATTTGACATTGGGGAGACCAGTCACACAACCCACATGACACAAATGCCTGCTTCCCCCATTCTACATTAAACTAAAAATACAAATTACAACTAAAATAAAAACTAAAAGTACAAAAAACCTTAAACTAAACTTAGAATAGAAAATAAAAAATAAAAAAATAAAAACTGAACTAAAACTAACACAGAACTAACAAACAAAACAAAAACTAGTCTAAATTGGAGTAACAAACTGAAAATAAAATTTAAATAGAAACAAAATAAAAAATGTTAAAACAATTATAACCTTAGTCTCGATTCCTTGACATGCATTTTAGATAACTGTGTGTTCAAGTAAATTTCACATTTACTCTAAATTCTTCAGGACTTTTACTGATCAACGTTAGGGTTTGCTGGGAGCACCAGCCAGTTAACCTGTGGTCATGACCCATGACCTCTCAAAACTCCTTTTTCAGAATGTCACAGCAGTACATCTCAAGATGTTTTTTTTAACATGCTACAGAACAGGTTTTCTCATCACATCCTGGTCTCTGCTTGAGATTTTGGTTGAATGATTGGTTAATGATGTTATACACTGATCTAAGGCTATGTCTACATTAATGCGGATACATGCGAAAATGGAGTTTTCGTTTTCGAAACATTCTCCGTCCACGCTGCCGTTTTCAAGCGTTTTCCAAAAGTTGTTCATCCACACTGAAACGTATGAAAACATTTAAATCCCCTTACTGCGCATGCGAAAACTCACCTTTGCATGTACCATGTGAAACTCAACTGTCCTTGTGTTCCGTCGCCGGACACCTATTACAAGAAAAATTCCTGTCGCCTTTGTAGGAATGCAATGTGACTGTTGTAAAAGTAACATCTATCGATAGCAATGCTAACAAAGAGAATATCAGGCACAACATCGCCACTATAACATGGTTCACGGACTGTCTTAGTTGAATTGATTACGTGATTGCGTCACATGACAACAAAATACGTCATCATTTTCTCAGTCCACGCTACAATGTGAAGATGGAATTTCAAATTTATCCACTTGGGAGAGTGTTTTCAAAAAGCTCTGTTTTCACTGACAAAAACACCATCTCAGTGTGGACGGAAGGCCAAAATGTAGAGAAAAAGATGCGTTTTCAAACAAAAACATATTAGTGTGGACGTGGCCTAATATAACTACATCTTCCCCTGTAGACTGATAGCTAAGATACAGTATAGTGTGAGTCTGAGATCACACACACACACACACACACACACACACACCTCAATCTCTTTAAACAGTTTTTGAGAAGTTCCTTAAATAGTACCATTTCAGCTTGAGTGAAAGTACATGACTAATGAAACACAAAGATGGCTGCCCTTATTTTTCCTCCCACATTAGGGCTAATACAAATGAGGGTGTGCAGTGCACAGTAATGTGCAACAGATCATGTGTCAGACAAGCACTTCGTGCCATCATCTCTCACACAAGCTGCTCCGTTTTTGTGGCCTAACCGCACTAGTAAGCATGCTTTTGTGCAAGGCCAATCGATACTAGCACAAAACAACTGTCTCTTACCATACAAGCTTACGGGCACAATGAACACTCCTGGACTGTCCTGATTCAGTATTTATGAAGTCCGGACAATCACTGTTGAGACATGCCCACCTAAATGAGGCTTGACAGTCTGGAGGACCTGCAAACAAGGGTGTGCTCTCTCTTTTCTCTCTTTCCATCCTCTAGAAAATAATTTGAAGGAGGAGGTTTGCTCCCATATTGAAAACCCCAAGCCACTGAGAGTTGGATGCTTTCAGAGCAAAGAGGAACAATGGGCATTTTTGCAGGGGTTGAGTAGCAAGGTGAACAAATCTCTGTCTTCTACACAGAAACAGCCTCCTTTCCTGCTCATTAGAGTGGAGAAAACTCAAACAGTCCTGCCAGGGCCTTATAGCCCCAGAGCCCAAAAACAAACAAGTGGTGAGAAAAAAAAATAAATAAAAAAAGCCACTCAGTCCTTTGACAAGCAGTTTGTTTTCCCTCTTTAGAAGAGACTGAGGATTCCCAATCAGGTCTCCGTACGGACACAGCTGCAGAGATGGGCTCTACGCAAAGCAGTCTAACCTCTTGTGTGTGGATTTGTGCTCTAGCTGTGTAACTAGCACCCTACTGTCATGGGAGGAACTCAAACAAAAGGGTTTTAATGCTTAAGGTAAATGGAACGCCTTTGTAAGGCATCCAATAACTCTCCTTCACAGCAAGGAAGGTTTTGCTCTAGATGTTATTGGCTGTTTGCATGCTAATCCCATGGTTTGCTCTTTAGCGTGATATGCGAACACAATCTGCAGGATGCAGGTAAAACCTGAACGGGTATTAACATTCCTGCCGTAGTTTTGGAAATAAGAACTGCTGGTTTATGTAACCTTCATCACCCCTCATCTTGAAAACAACAGAGTCTCACATTCCGCCTTTTGGTAAACGGACTGATCAGTTTTTTAGTTGCAGAAAATGATGAGAAAAGGAATTTGTCAATTACTTTTAAAGGAATGTTCCGGGTTCAATACAAGCAAAGCTCAAATGAAAGCATTATATTGATTACCACAAAAAAAATTATTGGCACGTCTCTTTTTTATTTAAAAACAAAAAAGCCAAAATCGTGGTTACAATGAGGCACTTACAATGGAAGTGAATGGGGCCAGTCCATAAAAATGTAAATACACACTATTTCAGAAGAATAGCTACAAGACGTAAACATTATACAAGTTACCATGATTTTACTGTGATAAAATAGTTTACTAACTGTATCTGTTTAGAGTTATATGAAATATTACAACTTCATTGTCTTCAGGAACACATAACACAGGGAAGTCCTGTAATATGGTAAATGTCATAATGCCATTTGAAATGTTAATATGTATACATTTTTTTTTGGGTTAATCACCATTACGCCACAAATTCTGTTGATTGAGATAAACTTTAAGATGGAAGATCTAAAGACATTATATGGCCATTCTCCAATAGTCTGATTAGTACAAGGTGGAGAAGTAGTCATGCTGACCAATTTAAACCCCAGCTCAGGGGCGGGGCCAGAAGGGTGGCACGGGGTGGCAGCTGCCACCCTAAAAATGACACTAAAAGTGAATGGAAACTGAGGTTTTTAGTCCTTAACATTCTGCCTTAAATATACTGTTGTGTTCCACATACAGTAAGCTGTCGTCTACATTAGCGCTGGGTGTTTAGTGAATCCTCGTGTGTGTGTGTGTGTGTGTGTGTGTGTGTGTGTGTGTGTGTGTGTGTGTGTGTGTGCGTGTGTGTGTACGTGTTGGCTGACAGTGTGCCTCTGCCAAGGCTTGTGTTTGTGTTTAGATGCATATGTGTTTAGAGCTTGCGAGACTAAGTGAGCATTACGAGGCCGGCCGAGGAGTCCAGCAAAGGGACCACAAGCTTGCGTGCTCTCTCCCAACCCCTCCATTTAGCCCTGTGCAGAGCTGTGATTACTGCAGCAAGACAGAGAGCAGAAATGAGCCAGGGAGGATGTGCTGGCAAACACAGACAGCTGTTTAAAGCCTGAAAGGAGAGCCCAGATTGCAGTGGGTTAACTTTCTCCATGTGGGCCAGTGGAGCAGCCAGCACACGTACACATACTCTCACACACTTTCAGATGTAAAGAAACTTGTTTTTTTTTTTTAGATTAAATAAATATTGGCTGAGTAGTTAATATAATATGATTTAAAAAATGACCAAGAATTAATTTTAGTTAAAAAAATAAATAAAAAACAAAAATAAAAATGTTAAAACATTAAAAACCTTTACAACCCACCTTGTCCTGAGAAATTTAACAGTGCTTAACATATTTAAATGATATCAATTAACATGTTAACTTTGAAAATAATAAAACTAAATACTAAAACTAAAATAAACACTAAATAAACTAAACTAAACTGAAACCAGAAAACGCTGACAATTAAACTAAACTAAAGCTAACTATCATAAAACCAGCGTGATCTCATGAAAATGGACCCTTTTTACAAACCCTGAAGTAAACCACTGCAGGGTAAACATGACTTTGGCAAAATATTTGCAAAATGCTATTCCGTGGCTCTTTACATCAAAAGTCCACTGAGTGCCGCTAAATCGAGTAACCAACGAAAACAAAACTAAATTGCAAAGACAAATTGAAAATAAAATAAAAATTACAAATAATACTTCAAAACTACAATAACCTTACATTTCTCCGTATATTTATCAATCCTGATCACATCGAACACGCACATATACATGCTGAGCCTAACAACAATAGTGGTGTCTTTGTGGTAAACATGCAGCTTTTTTGTCTGTATCATCCAGACAGAGGCCTTTGTCTTTCTTCAAAGCCACAAGGCTTCATATTTCAGCGGCTGCAGCTTGCTGGGCTGTCAGCCACCCTGAAGCCCACACGCTGATTGTGAAATGGGGAGGAGAGAGGCAGGCCTCCAACCAAGCCTTGTTTAGCGCCTCAGATCTTTGTCCTCCTCTGGATCACCGCCACCCTAATGCCCTCAGAGCCCAAAAAAACAAAAAAGACCCTGTTCTTCAGGCTCAATAACAAAACAAGGACACAATCAACATGGGATTTAGCTCTTAAAAGGCAGTCAAACAAGCTGGCCATTCTAGAGGGCATACATTTGTGAAAACAAGCCATGGTGCTTAAAATGAGCAATGAAGTCCTATTATTCAGCAGTTGGCAACAACGAAAATATAAAAATGTTCAACTAACAACAACTCCATGGAGTGTCAGATTAATCGCCCTTGGCAGTTATACTTCAGAAAGAAATTAATTGCTGAGGTATGATTTCATTTAGCAAAATTTATATTCATCCAAAGGCATGCATTTGGCCCACAAGTGTCCCATTCACACGGTACGCTTGGCCGTTAAGTTATTGAAATAATTAAAGATATCTTTCTTTGTGAGCCATTTCATACTTTTCAATGAATGAAAATGCCAAACCAGTACCAGGTTACTCAGTCTTGAAAAGAAATTCCCAGAGCAATTAAAGAAATGTTCTGGGTTCAATAAAAGTTAAGATCAACTGACAGCATTTTTTGCATAATATTGATTACCACAAAAAAATTTTAGTGCGATAAAATTGCTTAATAACCTCATCTTTGTAAAGTTAAATTCAATATTTAACTTTGTTGTCATGACGATGTGGTGATGGTAAATCTCGTGAATGGCATAATGCTGGTAAACACTTGATTTGTTTACACTACAATCATGTTAACATGTATAATGTTTAGGTTTTGTGGCAATACTTTTGATCACTTCCATTGTAAGTGTCTTACTTTAACGGCATTTCATTTTTTATTTTTTTTATTTTTTTGTAACCAAGAACGATTTTTGGATTTTTTTGTGTTGTAGAGAGAGCTTAACTTGTACTGAACCTAGAACATTCCTTTAATCTTTTAAAACGGAAAACTAACAGAGCTTCAATCGGAAATTACTTCTAAGATCTAACAAAGCACGTCCATCTACATGCTTCTTCTGGGACTGTGTTTGCAATTTGAACAGCATAATTGGAGGACAATAACATCACTTGTTAAAGAGAGGGTCCAGGAGAGGCACAAAGCGAAGGAGAGGACTGGAAGAATGCCCTTCAACGATAATTACCTAAGCTCAGAGCTGAGTAAATTGGTTACCACAGGCTGGTGTTAGGTATGGTTCAGCATTAAGCCAGTGCCTCAGAGTGAGCGAAGAACAGCTCAAAGGTTAACTCTATTATTGCAGGTTTCTGAACTGAAAAAAAAGGGGGAACTGGAGTTTTGATTGGACACAAATGTCAGGGGAGATGGTCTTAGCGAGGAAGAGGTTGGGTTCCCTTGCAACCAGAGAAAGTGTTTGAAATAAGTGTGTGTATGTACTAGCACTCACCTGCTATAATACACTGAAGCAATGACAAACAAAAAAAGAGCTTATTTAACCCAAATTTTAAAACGTTACACAACCACGGGTAGTTTCTTTTACTACTTAGCACTCACAGACAAATGTCTCCACAGGTCACATCAGGCAGAGAGCTTGATGGGCCTCCTATTTTACTTCCTGTCAAATCCCCCAACACCCGTGCTTGACCTCGCTCCTAAAACAGTACTCAAGCCTTTCCGCATGGCTGACCTGCCGGGCCCTCACCCTCATGGAAATCCACCTCCCGGACCATTTTTGCAACTCTGTCGCCCTCATTGCTACTTTTGAGGAGAAGTAAAGGAGACTCATTTCCCGGGCCTCCCTCAGCTTTCAACACAGCCAGCTTATCAGCCAGTTTGGCGGAACGGTCACGCTTCAAATAAGGGAGGAAGAGATGTTTTGTCATTCCTCTGTTGAGTAACATACACAGAACAGGGCTCTGTATCTCTCTCATGGAGACCCCTATTAATACATTTCATGATCAATTGCTGACAACATACAGTAGCTGTTTAGACCAACTAAAGCGTAAGAGCCTCATACTGTTAAGGTCTGGTGCGAGTTTCCGTCCTGGCAGTCTCACTGGAGTGTATATAACTCTCACATTTGTACAACATTAGGCACTGCTGGTCTTTTGAGAATAAACCACAATACCTTCCAAACAGTGCAAGGACACGCTAAGCTAATGTTGACCTTTTTGGAAAATTCGCACATTAGAGTGTTTCAGTGTTAAAAAAACTATCATGAATTGTGCATGGCACGAAGAGGGAGCTGTCAGGGAGTTTCAAAACAGTTCAGGGTATTTTGTGTCTCTCAATAAATGAAAAAATAATAACAAAATTAGCATTGCTGCAGCTGGGACCATGCATCACATAACAACTGTAGCAACTGGCATGACAACAAACTGCAAGATGTGATTTGGATAATTAGGTTTCCAGGGTAATCGGCCTTTCTGATTATAGGATTTATTTATAACCGAATGCAAGGAGTGCCTTTTACAAACTCAAACTGCTAGAGCGGCGTGCGACCGAAATCTAGTTTTTGCTTTTGAAAGTTTGAAGTATCCAAAGAGACTGTGAGTGTATGAATAGAATTAGCAAGCGAAACAGAGATAATGGCAAGTTAAGGTGCAGTAACACTAGACTTTAAGCTTGCAAAATTACTTCCCGCTTACTTTAAAATCACACTTCTATGAATATCAGCAAGAGGACAGGATCTCATGCTCTAGGGCTTCTGTTTTTAATAAATACGATCCTATTACAAATAATAAATAATAGCCCTGCTGAAAAGAATAATAATAATAAAAAAAGAAACATCTTAAACCAGCTGGTTTGATGGTCTTAGCCATTCTCTCAGCCTAGTCGAGCTATTCTGTTTGCTGGTTTTAGAAGGCATTTGGGCACTTTTCAGCTGGTCGGGCTGGGAGACCAGCTGGCCGCCCAGCTAAACCAGCTTGGTCAGGCTGGAAGAATGTCTTAAACCAGCTAAAAAAAAAGTTTAGGGAATACGTTTACGATGCTAAAATATATAAAACCCCACTACTTCACTTCCTGGCAACAATTCAAACCATTCAGCTATGAAATTTATATTGTTTATATTGAGTCAAGAGGTCAATCGGTGAGATTTGGATTCTCTATATTAATGTTTTTGTTATGTGAATTTGCTAATCAGAGACCACCAAACTTTGGTAAGCTGTGAAAAACTTCTTTGCATGTGCTTTAGTTCTGTGCTCCTGCATTCATGTGTATAAATGGAAGTGAAAGGAGCATGAAGACTAGTGTGAGCACACTTTAAAAGGCTAGGTTGCTCTGGAAATATGTATAATTGGGTACAATCCCCAGTGATATTAACAAGCATTAATATTAGATCAAATATCAGCACAAACCATATTTTCAGTGTAACAACACAAGTGGATGTCCTTTTTCCAGTCTGTTTGGAAGACTGGAATTGGATTAACTTTTGATGAACGTGTGTGTGTATTGTGTCTCTGAGGATGGGATGAATTGTTGTCAGGGCTCCAGTTCTGTGACCTTGGGCCAGGAGCGAGTGTAACCAGGTGAGGGCCTGGCAGGGCCCAGCCTGGCAGCTCAGTTTTCACTCAGCAAATTTCATTAATACGGGCTCCCCAAAGAGCCTTTCATCTCCACAGTCAAAAGCTCTTCCGGACTGAGTGGACTTATTTATTGAGAAGTGGGGCTGTGCTACTTAAGAATGGTGTTCCATTATTACTGGAACCCAAGGCATTTTTCAGGTGATTAATATGTGTGTGTGTGTGTGTGTGTGTGTGTGTGTGTGTGTGTGTGTGTGTGTGTGTGTGTGTGTGTGTGTGACTGTGGGATTGAAAGACTGCATCAGTGAGTAGAATTCTTGTAAATAAGAACTTATAGTCAGTCTGAGTTTGCTAATGGGTTCTGAAAGTGAGAAATTGTTGCTGCCCTGATACAAGTGTGTTTAAGTACTATTATGTGTCTTTTGAGGTCAGGACACTCTCATTGCTAATTGAAGGCAATGAGACCTTGTGGCCCGTAACAAGGGCTGCCAATCTAAAAACAAACGCTGCTACATTAGAGCCGTTTACATAGAGAAAGCACAGATGGCAATCAAACGACTAGGCGCTGCACTTTATCTCATTATCAGGAAACGCTCTGGGACAAATATGTAAAGTATCCTTCAAAGTAGCGAAAACATCCAAAAGTAACAAAAACTTGGCACGGCCCCTTGAACTTGCACACCCTGAGTATCAAATCATTCAAACAAATGACAAAGTAATACTTAAGGCTAAGATAAACAAATATCGG
The DNA here is from genome assembly GCF_019703515.2 of Myxocyprinus asiaticus. Classification (NCBI taxonomy): domain Eukaryota; kingdom Metazoa; phylum Chordata; class Actinopteri; order Cypriniformes; family Catostomidae; genus Myxocyprinus; species Myxocyprinus asiaticus. The sequence goes on along the minus strand of NC_059370.1, from coordinate 34,530,412 downwards.
CTCACACTGTCAAAGTCACTCATGTCGTCCTAAAGCAGCAGTTGTTCCAAAGTCATTTTATGAATGTTCCCTCAAAGATGGTTTGCTGGAGACTTTAAAAAATGATCCAGATTGGAGTAACCTTCTTGGAGCCGTCTGTGTGCCGAAGGAATGTTCCAGCAAATCATCAAACATGTGAGTCATCATAAAACGAGGTGACAGTTTTGCCACCCGAGCCAATGTCAAGCATTCTGTAGGGTTTCCTTAGCAACCATGTTTGGGTATCCTAGAGGCAAGGGAGGTTCTTCAAGAAACTGAGTTTGCAGAAATGTATGGTTTGGCAGATTTGTAGTGATTTAAAAAATCTTCTTGAGATTTATGAAAGTGTTTCTGGTGTTGTTCTAAACAATGGTTTAGCCACAATATAGTGGGGGTAACAGTTTAGTTGAGGGTTGTTGGAGTGCTAATGTTCTGTGCAAATTTAGGAAGGTGACCAAAATTTCCCCTATCTAAACATCATTCAACAAGATATATTTATTTGGGAAGCAAATTATATCTATTTTCATTTTAAAGACATTAAGTCTTGTTTAAAAAATAATAAAAATTAAGAAAAATAAGTGAGGGTTATGCTTAAAACAAGAAAAAAGAAAAAAAAAAGAAGAACAATATTCCAATGGGGTAACAAAAATAAGCGTTTTCCTTAAGTTTATCTTTATAACCCCATTGGCAAATAGTTTATTCTTATTTTAAGCATCCACTTCATTAATGTTTGTTACATTTCATTTCAGTACCCAACTTTTGAACATAAATTCAATAAATGACATACCCCAACTAAAATGTTTGCAGTTCATGAAGACTGTGGACTACAAGAATAATTGTGGTCTATTTTGAGAGAAGACATTTAAGAGTTTGATCCTGAATTTATTGAAGTCATAAAGAAAATTATTAGATAAGCTAAAATATTTGGAAATGGTCTTTTATCACTTTGCTTCTCAAGTAAATGTATCTTGTTTTAAACATGTTTTGATATTTGTACTGGAAAACAAGACAGTAAGAGTAAGTAAGAGAAAGAAAATTATTTTTTACAATGTATGGGAGCCAAATGTCTCTCCGTTATTGTTGTTGGTTTAATTAAACTACTAAACACTTGTAAATTACTGCATTTACTTTTAATTACAAATATCAATCACAGAAAATAAATTCTTCCTACTAATATTTGTTCCAAATTATTTAAATGGTAAATCCATACATTATGGGTAGGGAGGGTCTTTTAATGTTGTGTAATTACCAGAGACACTAACATTGTAAGGATTTGGAAACAGGAACCACACTAGTCTACTAAGAAAGGGCTCCCCATTCCAGACCTGGCCACAGAATTAAAACTGCTTTGGGGGCCGTGTTAGGATTAAAGTCCTTGTTCCAGGAATCTTGGCATTAATGAATGTCATAACTAGAATCAGAGAGGCCTTTGCCGAGTGAGGTTCACAGTCCCACCATGTAATTTGACTTGTTTATCCAAAGGAGACCTGGCAACATCCCATAGTGGCTTTCACTGCAGTTAGCCAACAGAAAAGGACGCCTCCTGCCTTTGTGACTTTCGCTGCTGTGACATCACAATGGCACATTCCACTCCCCCCTACAAATTTTTGCCTCAGTTGTTCTTGCTCGCAGGAAAAGCTCCCCTGGGTTGTAGCTGGCACCGGGGAGAGATGAGATCTCCAAGTGTGGCACCAAACTGCTCTCTTCCCTTGGGAATCCAGGCAGAAAGCAAACAGGATTAAAAAATCTGGGATTAGAATGTGTGTCTGATTTTCAAGGGAGAGAACAGAGGCCCCAAACCAGAGGTCTGTCAACTTCTCCGTTGACACGTCGTAAAAAAAAAAAAAAAAAAAAAAAAAAGAACAGCGTCTGCCACTTTGCGCGGGCCTCCTTTTGGAGCTCATAACTCTCTCCAGTCACATGAAAAAGTAGGCCAGTCACTTTGAGCCCTGGAAGTGAATCAAATGCACGTGCATTACTGGGCTCTCAGGCGCCTTGATTAGGGTTTGTTAAAAGAGTGTTATAGGTGGAACATGGACTCAATTAGCATGTCGAGAATATTGGGGGTTAATTGTGGGGGCCACAGGAAATGGTGAAGATTTAAGTGTTATTATGCGGCCATGCATTGAGATAAGCATGGGGCCCGGTCCAGTCTTGGAGCAGAGTACATCCCAAATGACACATGGTTTGTGCCAATCACCCGCAATTATTAAGACTTACAGAAACAAATGCATGAAACCTAATGAGATGTTGAGATTTGTTTCTATATAGATAGACGAGGTCAGCTGAACCGCACTAAATAAAAACACTTTACCAGTCAGGGTCAGTGGTAATTACGGAGCCTGTGGCCCAGATATGTCCCCCCCTCCATGGACCATTAAAGCCACATCGACTGTGCTCTCGTGGCTCCTTACTTTTATAAGAGGTCTTCACACAAACTCACACTCATATACACAAAGAAAAACATTCACCAAAATGACAGTGCCCAGACACCTTTCATAAAACAGTCTGACCATGTGAGGGTGCATCACCTGGAGACTTTGCAGCACCTTGTGCACAGTGACTACAAAAGAGCTTAATCAACCTCACATGCTCTCATATGTGAGGGAGAGTTGCTGCATCCCTGGAAAAAAATGGAAGCAATGCAAACTATGCTTTTGTCCTTTGAGTACCACTCTCTGAGGTCACTATGTTCACACTAGATCACTGCAAAACACTAACGTCATGTTCAGCTTTGGTTAACTCTTCTGGAATAGGAGACGAAAGCAAACAGACAGAGATTTACCTCCCTGTTTGCCTCACCTTGTAAATATGTACACAAATCTGTCTAGTGACACACATGATGTAAAGTCAAGGGACACCCTATCAACAGAGCGTCTCAGCTGAACCTCCCCAACATTTCCTCAGCCAACAGCTAATCTACATTGGGGCACACCTAGTAAAAAGCTGACATATGTACTCCTCAGTGCTGGAAGAGTCTTAAGAGGGAGATAAGAGTGACGCGGCTTAAATCTGTGATGTGTACTACCATTTTTCTTCATTCGCAAGTCACCTCTCATTTTACTCGCCCTGATCTTTCTAGCTTCCATGTGCCTTTGAGAAACTCTCGACTACCCTGCTAAAGAAATCATCTTCAACCGTCCTAAACTGGTTTACTGATTTACTGATTTTCCAGTTGGGTCAGGCCTATTTTTATGATGGCTTTAGAAGGGTTTGGGTCACTTATCAGTCGAGCACTAGCTTGGCCAGGTTGGGAGAACATGCAAGACCAGCTAAAATCATCAAAACTGCTTAGGCTGGTTTAGAATGCTTTTTTCTTCAGCTGAATTGTTGGGGTTTTGGGGACTAGTAAGCTGGTCAGGCTGGGAGACCAGTCAGACAACCAGCTAAACAAGTTGAAGACCAGCTTGACCAGGCTGGGAGACCAGCCAGACCAATTTAAACCAGCAAACCATGTTAGACTGGTTTATTTTTTTCCCCTTCCGCAGTGTACTGCTGCAATGTGGGTTTTTTTTCTAACCAGACTCATGTGGTCTATCCTCCCCTCTTGACTATCCTGCTGAAAACACATCTTAAACCAGTCTAAACTGGTATGCTACACTTAGCTGGTCTTCCAGCCAGCACAGACTGGACTGTTCAGTGATTTTAGAAGGTTTGGATGTACTTATCAGTTGGTCAGTCTGTATGATCAGCTGGCCAACCAGCTAAACCAGTCGAAGACCAGCTTGTTCAGGCTAGAAGACCAGCCTGAATATCTTCAATCAGGAAAACCAACAGGGTATTGCTGCAATCTGTATTTTTTTCTAACCAAGGCAAGGCAAGTTTATTTATATAGCACATTTCATACACAATGGCAATTCAAAGTGCTTTACATAAAAATGATAAAGAAAATACAAGATATAATTAATTTTAAAACCAATTAAGAACAAGAAATGAGATTAAAAAGTAATACATTTAATTTAAAAAATAAGTAAAAATCATTAAAATGAATAAAAAAGAAAAATAATACAGAAATAAAATGCTGCAGTGCAATCAGTAAGTGCAGCACAGTGCACATTCAGTAAATGCACAGTTAAACAGATGTGTTTTCAGTCTGGATTTGAATGTGGCTACTGTTGGAGCACATCTGACCTCTTCTGGAAGCTGGTTCCAGCTGCGGGTGGCAAAATAGTTCAACGCTGTCTCACCTGGTTTTGAGTGAACCCACCGTATGTCTAACTGACTTGATCCTAATGATCTGAGATGTCTGTTAGGTTTATATTCAACAAGCATATCTGAAATATATTTAGGTCCTAGGCTATTGAGTGATTTTTAAACGAGTAATAGTACTTTAAAATCAATTCTAAATGTAACTGGAAGCCAGTGTAAAGACCTGAGAACTGGAGTAATATGCGCTGATATTTTGGTTCGGGTGAGAATCCTGGCAGCGGCATTCTGAATGAGCTGCTAGTGTCTAATGGTCTTTTTGGGAAGGCCAGTGAGGAGTCCATTGCAGTAGTCCACCCGAATGGTGATGAATGCATGAACAAGTTTCTCTAAGTCTTGACTGTGTACAAAACATCTAATTCTGGCTATATTTTTTTAGATGATAGTAGGCTTATTTAGTTATTGCTTTGATGTGAATACTGAAACTAAGGTCTGACTCCAAAATGACACCAGATTCCTAACTTGATTTTTTGTCTTTAGAACTTGGAGGTCAAGATATGTATTCACCTTGGGAATTTCGCCTTTGTTGCCAAATACAATGACCTCTGTCTTGTTGTTGTTTAACTGATGGAAGTTTTGGCACATCCAACTGTTACTTTCATCAATGCACTGGCACAGAGAGTCTATGGGGCTGTAGTCATTTGGCAGGGACTGAGAACCAGACTATGGTTCTCAGTCCCCGCTCTTAACTCATGACTGCACTACTGAAAGAAAAACAGCTTAAACCAGCCTAAGAAAGTTTGCTGGTCTTAGCTGCTCTCCCGGTCTGGAAAGGTTGGTCTGTTGGGGCTGGACAGATTGGAAGACCAGCAGTGTGAAGCTACAGACCAGCTTGGCCAGGCAACGAGACCACCTGAGGAAAGCTTAAACCAGTAAATCAAGTAAGGTTGGTTTAAGCCGTTTTTTTTTTTTTTTTTTTAAGCAAAATATTGATGCACTATGTATTTTTTTCCAATAAGACTCTGTTGCTCTCTCCCCCTCTTCTTGGCTGCCTTAAAAGTGGACAGATTCATGCCTGAAGAGAGCCCAATTCACTTTCAGTGTAATGTCACACACTGACTGCTCTTCCAATTACACCAAAAAAACAAAACAAAAAAAAGTGGCAAATCTGTGGCAGTGAGCTCACAGCCAAATACTTTTCTGCGGCTTACAGAAGAATGAAAAAAACAAAAGCTTAACTTTAATTTTCTTTGGTTTGCAAGGTTGCAACACTGTCATCAAGACCCTGGGAATTAGGAATTAGGGATCTCAGTTTTCACTTCGCATTACTCTTCTTTTTCCATGATTAATAGGTGCAAGTAAATATATTTTTCTGAAATTGAGAAAACAGAGAGGAAAAATGATGTGGTGGTTTGTGCCTAAAACAAACAAGAAACAAGTTGTTCTGGAATCATCTCCCTCTGGTTACCTCAACATCCCCTCACCCCAGCCCACCCTTTGGGTGCAAAGGAATCAGCTGAACCTCTTCTTTAACTTGTGTTGCTGTGTTTTTCCCATCAGCCCTTTACAATGATTTTTCTTTTTTTTTTTTTTTTTGCTCTTTGTAAATAAGATGTCTACTTTATTAGATCGGGTGCTGGCATACCCGCTCCTTCCATCATGAGGGTGAGTAAATAATGATACAATTTTTTATTATGGGTTAAACTGTCCTGTTAAACACACATCTTTGTAAGAAATCATCTTCCCTTCTTTTTCCTTTCAAGCTCATGCAACTTCTGTAGAGGGAATAAGCCACTTCAATGCAGACTTTATTTGTTTTCATTTTGTTTGTGTGTTTCTTGTTCAGGTTATTTGTATATTGTTCTAAACCACTGTTGATAAAGACTCCCAAGGCTAATAGGGGCCCATGCTTTTCCATCTCTGTTATTTTCATCTTGGAAAGTGAAGTGAAGTTTGCCGTCTCCACGACACATGGCATAATGATCTACTTATGATTGCGGGCCCTCTTGGGGCACGTGGCTGTCACCCCATAGTGTGTCTTGTATTGTTTGCTTGCCAAGCATGTAGGAAGGTAGTGAATCATTTACAATCCTCGAGTGTTTTTGACCATAGGAGGAAAGTAGGCTCTCGTTTTGTTTTCCTAGGCACAGATCTGCATTGTGATGAAGGTCACCAGAGAATGGCTGGGTGGACAGCTCTTTTGGTGTTAATTTACATAAATGATTTGATAAAATGGATAGAATTTTCATTTTTAGGTGTACTATCACTTATGCTCATTTTGTTCCAGACTTGTTTGGCTTAACTCTGTTCAGATTCATGGAAAACTGCAAATTTCAATAACTACAAAATCCACACTAAAATTTGATAATTCTTCAATAAATTCTCAGTTTAAGTGTTAACTTAATTACTGCATTTTGCCCTTGTTGAGCAGATAAGTCCCCTCAATTCTATAAATTTCACATCCATCCCCCTACTTTTTGGGTGATAATCACTGCTTTTCCCTAATGTGCTGCCCCTAACTTTTCAAATCATTCCACACCCTGGTACAATAAGTCTTCAGACTGTAGCGTTTATTATCGTTTCGATGCAGCCAGTCCTGTTGAATCCTGGACTAAAATGTCTCTACATTGCATTTGATTAAACCAGTACTTATTCAGCCATGGGTAAACAGTACAACACGTCACAGACACACACATTCAACCATACACAAGCATCATCAGAACCCCTGCCAGAAACAACACAAAGCATACCACACGCACAAACATGTACAAACATCATAATCTAGGATGAACTCCTTCTGGGGCCCAGTTTATGTTGGCGTGCCGAGTAAAACAGAGCCAACACAGACAAAGCAGGAGGAAAAAAATGGCATAATGTAACAATTTATCAGCGCATTTTTCTCAGATTTGATGTCCAGAGACATTTTGTTCCAGAGTTCCCCAAGCATGTTGTATATATAGCAATGAGGCATGCATATTCAGCGAGCAGCATAGAACTGCCGAACTGTGCATTTTGGGTGCGTAATGACCAACCACACGCATTTGGGTTCAGCCAAGTAACTCCTCATGATGTGGTGGCCAGAATGACTAATGGAGGTTTGAATATCTGTACTCACTTTCTGGAGTCGCACAGGAAGATAAAAGAGAAAACAACAACGACAAAGTCGAGGAGTCTGTTTTCACTTAGGTCCCTATGCTCCACAGACCTTCCCATTGTTGCCTGAAAGAAGCTAGCTGCAAGCATGGCCTCGGATCATAAAAAGAAGATGTAATTAGCTAAGTGACAATTGAGTCCATAATAAAAGAAGGGCAGCCTGGAAGTGAACCCAAACAGTTAGCTTTCTTTTCACTCTCATAAAGTGACCAGAGCATTTTGTTTAGCATGCTGCTCTCACTGTAAACCAGCCACTGAGTGTATGAAAGCGGGCAAGCTGCATGTCCCGTTCCGGATGGCCGGGTCAATGACTAACTTGCCTGTAATCACCCATTCTCCCACTTAACTTCCCACTGACTGTGCCACTTTATTCCAGCTCAGGCAAGTCAAAGAGAAAACTGACATTTGACCAGAATGCTGGGTGCTTGACATATCCACAAGACAAGTGCTTCTATGCAAGAACAGAAGCTAGGGTTGTGTTGCTGTTGATTCAGATGTTCTTATAAACACAGCAGAATGGCAAAAATGTACTGGCCTGTCAGAAATCTTTTTCCAGCCTTGTGTTAAGGGCAACAGTACTGCTGGCAGCTGGAGGAATCCAATCAACATGAGCACTGCTGCATTAATAGGGTTTTGTTTGTTTTCTTTTTCACCCTGGCTTTTCCAAGATGCGCACTTTCGTATGAAAAACATTCCTTGGGCGCATTGTGTGCTTTGTTCACACATGTAAAAAGCGGCATGGCTAATACTTCCAGTAAGTTTGCCGTCTAGTGTACCAGGATGGGTTCAACAGTTTAACAACCCTGAGGAAAGTTTAAACCTAAATAAAACCATTAAGTCTAATGTACACAATTACTCTAATGCCTCTAAATGCACCGGGATGCCTGACACAGGGCTTAGTGTTGGTTTAATATTACACTTGATACGCAAAGCTTGCATTCAATCTGTTCAACTCTTTCTACCCTGCTGAAAATATTTAGGCTTAAACCAGCCTAAGATTGTTTTCTGATCTATCTGGTCTCAGAGCCTGGCAAAGCTAGTACTCAGCTGGTTTAGCAAACAGACCAGCCTGTTCAAACCAACTAAGACCAGCAAACCATTTTAGGCTGGTTTAATCTGGGTTTTTCTTTTTTTGTCAGCTAGGTATCTAGTAGTGGCAGAAGATGTAATTTACCTCTCTAACATGCACATATGCGTCAGATCAGCATGAATAGTTACAAAATAAATAAATATTGTAACTTTAAGCCTTGCCAGTTAGTAAGTAGTGTAATATATTAGTGATCTCTGCCAAAAAGGTTAAATCTACACAGTGAAGGTGTCTTAACTTGTGTCTGGGTGATGTTAATGGAACTCTAAGAATGATCGAGTGGCAGGCTCTTTAATTTTTCAGTCACAGGAAGAGACTAAAGATTCATTTGGAGGCTGTGCTGCTAGAGAAGGAAAGTTTGAGTGCGTGGTCACTGCAGTGCATTCGAACATGTGCAAGCAGTTCTGCCCATTTAAATCCAATTACGATCTCAACCGGTTGTCATGGGAACCACCTGTGATAAACACCCCAGTACATAATGGCCCCAAACTATTTCCCAAATAATAGGCGCCCTCAATCAACACAGCGTATTAGGCCTATTCCCCTCTCTTGTGCTTCTGTAGAGAAGTATACTCTAACTTAGTGCTATTTCTCCTAAGATCCATCTTGGCTGGGTACAGTCCAGAGTACAGATCACTGTAAAGACTTAAGACGAAAGCACTGCGTGAATGAAGTACCAATAAACAGATCTCACATTTTGCATGTTAGCAATTACTGACACACAGGTCTTGAACTGAAATGAACTGAGCTTTTCAACGGAATTTCTCTCTCTCTCTCTCTCTCTCTCTCTCTCTCTCTCTCTCTATGCTGTTTCTGCAAGTGCTGTCACTTTTTCTTTCTTGAAACAAGATGCCTTAAAGCAGCATGTGAAAGAACTTTTCTTTGACCTGCAATTATTCTTAAAAGCCAACATGAAACAGCATTCACAACCCAATTTACTTCCATATTTGAATATGAAATAACCCATTTTACTTCTTTATTCTGAATATATAATGTATTGAAACATTATATACAATAAAAATTTTTTTTAAAAAAATCCATTTTTTTTATCCAATTATTTTAGAAAGTGGATGTTTCATTCCTAGAGCTAGAGGTGTTTGAGGGAAGAGATTGCAAAGTACAAAACAAAACAAAAGAACACAACACAACACAACACAAAAAAGCACAAAACAAAACAAGACAAAACAAAACAGTTTAGCTGGTTGGCCTGACTAGACAAGCCTGACCAGTTCGGGAGACCAGCTAAGACCAGCAAACCAACCTAGGCTGGTTTAGGCCATTTTTTTTCCCCAGCAGGAAACATTGACAAACATTTTTGTCTTCAGAATAATTCACTGATGATTTGTGCACAATAAAACAAGGAAAATGTATTAAAAAACTAAATGGGGTCAATTGTGATTTCATGTTGACATTTATGGGTCTCCAAGTGGTTGAGATGTCACTGGGCTTTTAAATTAATCGCAGAGGTGTATAGTAACGAAGTACGTACTTAAGTACAGTTTTTTTCATATTTGTACTTTACTTGATTATAAATATTTCTTTGGACTTTTACTTTCATTGCACTACATTTTGAAGAGAAAACTGATACTTTTACTCCAATAAATTTCTCCAGACTCTTTGATTACTTTAGCGACATAACACCGCAAAAAAAATAATAGCTATATGTGCAAAAATGCGTGCAGATCGGCGATAGTTATGTGTGATTCGTTGAAAGAATCATTTGAGTTGAATCTTTTAAAATGTATTCTTTTGAACTGAACAAAAAGATTCAAAAAGCCGTCTGAATGATTTGGTTTGCGAATCATGAATCTGAATCAAAATCACAATTGAAGCGCATGCCAGATTATGCGTTCCGTTTCCACTGGGGAAGACAAGAAACTGTCAAATTTGTTTTTTGACTAATTAGTTTGATAAGTTAAGGCTTAAACATTATGAAAGCTGTGAAATAATGAAGTTATGCATAATCAGTCTCCAACCTTTCCAGGAGACCTGTTCATATAAAAGTCAATCACGTGTTCACATTTGACATTTAACCAAGGTGCGATGTGTATGAATAATTACTGTACCAATGCTCATGAAATTGTCAAGCAATATTTATTTTTATATTTTATGAAGATGTGAATGGTCTTTGCCTAAGCAAAACTAGTTTTCTTGTGGTTGCTAAAGTGTTATATTTGCTTTGTAGCACATTTATGCTACAGTATGTGCTTACAAGGGTTTTCTGGATGGTTGCCAGGGCATGCTATGCAGCTGTAAAGGTGATCTCTGCTGTGTGTTTTAGCGCATTGCTACATTATGTGGTTGCCAGGTTGTTACTGTTCTGTTGCTAAGTTGTTTTCTGTGTTTTTAGCACATTGCTCTGCAGTTACCATGGAGTTCTAGGAGGTTGTCAGGTTGTTGCTATACTGTTGTTTTAACTCTGTTTTTAGCACATTGCTATGCAGTTGCCAGGGTGTTCTGTGTGGTTGCTGGGTGGTTGCTTATTGGCCCAAATTAAAAGAGCCCACCCCAACAAGTCTCTGTTCTGGTCACTAATATGACTCAACTCTCTCCTTCAGTGTTCAAATTTTTATAGACTGTGGTGTTCATTTACACTCATCCCATAAATATAATCATTCTGGTGTGACTTGAATGCGCCATTAAAGGGATAGTTTATTTAAAAATTAAAATTCTCTAATAATTTTCTCACCCTCATTCGATCCAAGATGTGTATGACTTTCTTTTTTTTTTTTGCAGAACACAAACGATTTTCAGAAGAATATTGCTGTTATGTAGGTCAATTCAATGCAAGTGAATGGTGGCCAGACCTTTGAAGGTCCAAAAAGCACATAAATGCAGCATAAAAGTAATCTATAAGACTCCAGTGGTTTCATCAATATCTTCTGAATGGATCCAATTGGTTTTGGGTGACAATAGACCAAAATATAACTCCTTTTTTTTTTTTTTTCGATTATAAATCTTGACATTAGCAGTCTCCTTGGCGATCAGGATTTCAAGCTTGATTACACTTCCTATAGCACCATCTAGGGCTCTGCGTATGTGTCAAGCACTAGAAAGTTAAATCGAGCTTGACATCATGATCGTGCCAAGAGATTGCATGGCAAGATATACCTTGAAAATGAGTTACGATTTGGTTTGTTCTCACCCAAAACCAACTGAATCGCTTCAGAACACATGGATTTAACCACTGTAGTAGAATGGATAACTTTATGCTCCCTTAATTTGCTTTTAGTATCTTGAAATATCTGGCCACCAATCGTCACTTGCATTGAATTGACCTATAAAGCTGAAATATTCTTCTAAAAATCTTTGTTTGTGTTCTGCAGATGAAAGAAAGTCATACACATCTAGGATGGCATGAGGGTGAATAAATGATGAGCACCACCAATCAAATAAGTTGCCATGGGTTTAATGAACTGTTCCGTAATTTATGCGATTTACTTGTACTTTTGATACTAATGGATTAATGTGTAATGTATTAAAATCAGTTACTTTAATACTTTTACTTAAGTTGTTTTCTCATGAGCTACTTTAACTTTTACTTGAGTCAATTTCCATGAAGGTATCTTTACTTTTTCTCAAGTATAACAAATGGATACTTTATACAACACTGATTAATCGTCATTACATGCATTTCCCTCCAGGTTTCCTCTCACATTCTTCAGCAGCCAAACAGCTGATTAATAGAGTTATGAAGAGTACGAATCAGATAACCAAGAAGTCACACAATCTTTAAACATTAATACTGCTGTACAACACCATTTTCTACAACGATCTTTGACACTGTATAGATTTATCTTATAATACTTAGTATTAAAACATCTGGTATTGCAATAATGAAGCAGCACAGATTGCAAGGTTAATTTTTTAAAATAAATCACTCATTTATCTACATTACTCATTGACCCATAACTCTCTCTCGCATTCTCTCTCTGGTGGGGCTGTGTAGGTGTACAGCAGACTTCACAGGCTTGTATGAGTGACAAAGGGCTGCTCTGCACCAATAGTAGAAGACGTTAGAAGAATCCCTTCAGTGCAACACTCACAGCAGTGCAGTTTTTGGAACACTGGGTGGCTCTGTGGACCCCACACAATGTTGGAGATTTATTCATGCTACAGACCAACCCCATCTCTTCCATAAATACAGCACACAGTGTTCCCACAGGCCACCAATTCTCTGACTTTAGTCAACTTGTCATTCAGGCCTTTTAGAAAACCATCCCCTCCACCTGGTCTCATGTGTCTGATTGAGGCACCAAAGAGTGCGGGGAGAAGATAGGATTTCAAAACATGCTGTGAAATATATTACATTATATAATAAATATATTATAAAAAGACTACAAGCCAACAGTCTTCTGTAAAATTCAATGATTTTTTTTTTTTTTTTACCTTGCAGATTTAGCAATGAAAGTCTGATATTAAATTACCATGGTTTCACAACGGCAAACATACTGCCACTGGATTTTACATGGTATCCAGAGATTGTGCTTTTAACAAGCCACAGAGGAAACTAAACAAACTTCTCAAAATCGTTTTCACGCGTTTGCTAACATATTTATTTGTAATCTCTTGCAACAATGTGCAAAGGAGGCCTAAACTGTATCTAAATTTTAACAACTAAACGTTCCCTCTAACGCAAATATTTTTTCCTTTATTTGGACGCTAAATTGCTTACACATGTAATGGGATATTTCAGTGCACACAACAAACACATAAACCTCCTGTCCAAAAAAATATATAGCCAGCATTTTAGATTTTGCCTTCAGCTGAAAACTACAAATTGCAGTTGAGGTGAGAATCTGGCTGCTGACTTACATAGCACATCTGCATACAGATCCTCATGTGGACAATTTTCCGAAGTTTGATAAACTTATTGAGGCTGTGTGAGCTTCCAAATTTGAATCGAGTAACAAATCAGCATTTTGGACGAATTTCTGAACTAAATCTCAGCAAGTCAGTTTACTCAGCAGCCATCTTGGCAACACCCTCTGGCAGTTATTTTCAGCCATACAGCTCTTATCTACTTGAATGGTTAAAAATTTCCAAAGCTGTTGGTCAAGTTACATTCCAATAACTTATTTTAAATCAGGAATAAAATATGACAACAATGGTATCATAAATTGCGCTAATTTTAGCTAAACTAACACAATAGGTAGTCCAGCTAATGCACATATGCATAGAAGAGTAAAAAAGGGCAATTTCTCCATCGAAAAAGTGATTGGCTTTTTTAAATGAAAGGCAGGACTTCAGCCACCATATTGAGAGTTACGATTCTCCCATTCATTTTTACATGAATGGACATTCTCCTCCGCTTTCAAGCTTCTTTAAAGTCACAACCAAGTTTTCAACTTGGTCTTTTCTCAGGTGTACATGTATTTACATATAAAACATATTCAAAATATTAAATGACGGTACATTTTACACTTTCCGTACTTGACATTCTCTATACAGCAGATCCACAAGACAAAGCAAAGCAACTCCAAAACAGTGCAAACAGGTTTATTTATTCATTTATATAATGAATAAATTGTCATCTTTTTTTTTTTTGACCAACATGATCTTGATTTCCTCACATCTGACAAGGAAGCTACAGGCTATGCCACTGATTCTAAGAACAGCACTCAGGTATATGATGAGTAATTCATGGTTTTCAGATTAGCTGAAATTAGTTGGGAATATTAGCCTTGTCTGATTCATTTTCTTCAGGGGGTTACTTCATCTATTACCATCTACCAAGTCCAAACTGTGAATTTCAAATTCCCCTGATGTACATCAATCAGCTAACAACCCTTGGAAACCAGCACCATTCAAGAAAAAAACATTAAGTTTTTAGTTGAGCTTTCTGTATGTAGTTGGCTTTCTGTCAGGACTCCAAAGTCTTTGTAGCTTGTATTTATCTAAATATGTCTTTGGAGTAAATCACAAAGCTGTCTAACTTTTTGAAACCGGCTGAGCACAGCCCTATTTTGGAAGACGCTTGGCTGGAATCTGTGAGGGTTTATTTCTCTGAAAACAATTAGTAGGCCACTTCTGAAAGCTCTGAGCCATAGCTCTATGGTTTATGTGCTTGGGGCATGTTGAATTATTAGTCAGCTATTGTGGGTAGAAAAACTATGCATTGCTTTGCACAGCAATATAATGGCATTGAGTTACAGTATGATCCTAATTACCTGCTAATAACCATTTATATTGTACAGCAGCACTAGAGCAACTTTCTTTTCTTAGCTCAAATTCTTAAATAAGTTCATTAGGTGAAGCTACAACTAGGGTTAATAAGCCATTAATCAATCTTTAACTCTGCCTTAAGTCATTACAAGGCATTAACAATACACTCGGTAAAAACACGTTGAAAAGCATTATGAAGAGCTCATTATTGGAACCAATGAGCTGAATGGTTTGAGAGTGGCTGCAGACTTCTGGATTCATGTTCGTGATCTAGGCTGGAGTTGAGACATGGTTTGTGTTTGTAAGAATGAAAGGGCCAGACCCCCGCCCATCTGTTGCACTGAACTTCACCACTTAGGGCCAACAGGAGCGGGGCAAAGCATGAGGGGAGCGAGCTTGATGTATGGGATAGTGATTTGTTTCACGTAAATAAAAGAAAACAACTTCTCAAAATTAAAAACTTGTCAGAGAAAAAGGAAAAAAATGGAAGAAACAAGAAGTCCTTCGTGATACAAAAACTGTGGGCAAACAAAACTGTGTTCTCAGAGGGAGGAAAACATACTGGACTGGACCCAACTTAAGAACTCACATGTGTATCAGGCTAGGAATATGCAAAACTACTTATTTTCAAAATTGACAAGTCAGTGGGTTTTCTGAACGACTATTCGACTTATCAGACTTAAAGAAGTCATGTATAACCAGGCTGGGTTTGGACTGATCAGGCCCTGATCAGACATGTTTCTTATGGTGTGCTAACAGAGTGCAGGGCTCTCAACATGCATTATAAAAAGTTAGACTGTTTTTAATTTGACGTGCCATTTTAAGACTGAAATTTGTCATTTGTTTCAATGTTAAAATACAACGAAGAAAATATAAGCCATTCGTAGGTTGATTTCCGAGAAAAGTGTAAACACTGTAGCTTTGTGATGCTATCAAACACAGCTCTATTGGTGCATTCAAGTCATGTCGGAATGATCGTATTTACGAGTTGATCGCACATGAACGACATCACAAAATCGTAATTACAAGACTCAGGATTTTCTTTGAGCCCTGATTTTCCAAGTTGGTGTCAATTTAAGAATCATGGCAGAAGCAAATTGCTATCGGTAATAATTCCACAAGCGAAAAACTAGCGAAATCGGGGTAATGGGCAAAAACATCTACCACTGTTGATCTTAAACCATTTATGACCTAACACTAATAAAGGAAAGACAATTAAGGCATTAACATGAACACACTCATTGTTGGCTTATTAAGTATAATGTAAGATTGTGCAAGATTTTGTTTGGTGACACAAGTGGCTCAAAAATTACACACTTCAGCTTTAAAAAAGTAATGCTTATGCCTAGACGCACAAAAAACAGTGCGAGATGCAACACATTCGCAAAAGTTGTCTGTCTGAATGTGTATAGCTGAAGTAGCAGTGTTTTAAAGTGGATGAATTTAAAGACGCAACATTTCCGAGAGGGTTTTACCATGCAAACCTTCTAACAGCTAAACCACAGCACTCTGTCAGCATGCTAATTAATGTACTTAAAATTACAGTGCTAAAAATATTAAAAACAAGGCATCAGAAAAACTCAAGATCCAGTCAGTCTATGACTGTTGTTCTGAGGGGCCTTCACTGATATCCACTGGTCATTTCATGCAGACTAACTGTTCACCTCTGTGGAGATAATTGCACCTGGAAGATTAAAGAGCTAGAAAGCTTCAAACTGGCTAAGGGGAAGGGGACATAAGACAAGATGATGCATTCAGATTCCCTATTTGTCTTAATGCACCAATCATTGCAACCTGAGCTTGGAGAAATGGCAGGGAGTGGCCGGGTCTCATGGGTATCACTGACTGAAATATCCTGCATTACCAACACTGGGGCCCGACTCTGCACAGGAACTGAAGTTAATATAGGGGCCCATTTAGCTACACCATTAATAAATAGAAGCAGGCATGCCTTCCAATTCTGCATTCGCTTTTCATTATCCATCAACGAGGAGGTTTAAATGGCTAGACAGAATGATCTATCCTTCTTAGAACAGGGCAAGGAAGGGCAAATTTTAAGAGTTGAGCTGGACCAAACCACAGATTAAGTAAGCACGCTTGTGTGTGTTTGCATTTAGTGTGAGGTACATTTCTAAGCCCAAACAGTGAAATCTGTAACTGTAACCACAATCTTTCCAGGCTACCGACCACAAATGGCTTCTGCCAGTCGTTACCATGGTAGCTCCGCACATGGCTCTGCAGGGATTTATCCTGTGGCTCACAGACCTCTCTGTCCGTCCCAGCCTCCATCGCACAACACCCAGCCACGCTCAGCTCCCATCCTCACTCTTTCCTCCATTATTCATCCGTAACGCCCTCTGCTCCCATTTCATTCCACTACTTCCTCTGTCTTACTCAGAGTTAAAATGTGCTCTTTACCTTTCCCTGACCCCTGACAGTGTTTCCAAGCCTGCTGGCCACAGTTGGCCCCAGCCTCGCTCTGCCTAACCCTTCCCGTGTGTGACACGGTTGGCTTACTCTCCCCAGCTGGTCGGGTTTGTGGTTTTTAATGGGAAGGTTATGGGTGAGGCCATTCATACCACTAACGTCAACCAGCCTAACGAACCCTGACAAGGCAAAGTTACAAGCCCCGCCATAAACCACTCCTGCCCTGGACAACCTTCATTAGCATACTCCAGTTTACATTTAGAAAACAGTAAAAAAAAAGAGAGGGAACAAACATCATAAACTGTAATTTATAATGTTTTAGTGTAAATATTTAGTGTAAACTTTTGGAATTTCGCCTCAACCTGTTCACTCCTGCACCAATACGTGGATCTGTGATATCCGAATATCATTGCTAGAGATATTTATTTTTTATTTCTTTCTTTTTTACCAATGTTCACACTTTTCCACTTTTCTATAGGTTATTTGTTAATATCAGATCAATGATAATTTGGATGCTTTGATGAATGTCTAAAGAAGAGCACCCAATAATAGCATTACATCAATTTGTATTCAACCAGAAACAACAACATTCATCTGTGCTCACCTTTTTTTAAATTTTGCAAAACTTTGTATAACTATAATAATAATAATAATAATAATAATAATAATAATAATAATAATAATAATAATTATTATTATTAATAATAATATAATGACTTGAAATTACTAATAATAATAATAATAATAATAATAATAATAATAATAATTATTATTATTATTATTATTATTATTATAGCTGCAAGAAGCGTTATGGGCCCAAGCACCGTGGGTCCATTTCCACCCTGTGGCTTTCGGAAAACAATGCGAGGTGGACAATGCATTTGGTATTTGACATTATTCTAAACAATTTTTAAGCAATTTGGGTAAAAATAAGAGAACTATTTTAAAGTCTGTTGTAAGAGCCACACATCCTGCTGCCAGGTGGAGGCGCTATGATCACGACCCAAAATAGTCACATCCATGTGATTAGCCCCCATGACTAAACATACAGCTCAATTTTGATCTAAATCACACATTGCATGCAGAAGATATGAGACACTTTCTGTTTCCCATTTTCGCAATGAATTTAATGCCTCACAATCGCAACACCATTCGATATATCAAAAATCTGTTCACAATTTAGCATCTTCAATGTCTTGGCATAATATTTTCTAAATGTGGTGACAGTCTCATGAATCCCCTAGGAGGAGTATTTAAAAACTCAGAGACTGCAATATTTAATAATTCAAAATGGCCGACATCCTGTTGGGATGCAAATCCAAAATTTAATGACATTTTAAAGGTGCAGTGTATAAGATTCAGAAACCCTTGTTATTAATGACACCTATGGCCATTAAGTGAACTGCAGCCAGCTACCTGTTGCTCGTGCTCGTGCTCGTGCTCGTGCACACACTCCATAGGGATGCGAGCGAGCATCGGCCAAAACAATGATGTAACATATAAAGAGACTGAATGTGATCCACCGGCATCATGCTGACAGATTAGCTACATAATTAAAATTACACAGTTATGATTGTTTTACTACAAACTTTGAGACTAAACTAAAACTACTTATCAGCTAACATAGCATACTGATACACATACAGCAACATACTACCGAACTATACCAGACAGTTTACTGTTGCACTGCAATGTTATGTTGCACTATTGTATGTTTTGTATGTCATATGTTGTACTACAATCAAGAAACCAGCATATTTGCTTACATTTATCCTGTATACCTGACATTTAGTATTAAGAGAAGATTGTTGAAATTATTTGAAAGTTACGAAGCAAGGTAGCATGCAATTCATAAGCATTAGCAGGCAAGATCAAGTCAGCTAAAATTACACAGATCAATCCTTGTGGCACTATATTTCACATGCTTTGCAGTTATGTAAGCTTACAAGTCCAATAAGAAAAATGCCAATTCAGGGTCAGTTTTGATCCCCAAAACCGAATGAAGGTCCCTCCATGAATCAAATGCCCTGCCAATGTTCACTCTAGTTTTTGCTTGACCACGATCACGTTCCCGCTTAGCCAGATGGGATTCAATAGATAATCTTTTTTCTTTTCTTTTTCTTTTTTTTTTGGCTTACTCTGAGTTTGTGTAGGAGTCAGTGTTGTGCTGGGAGCCGAACGTTTGCTGGACTCCATCTCTAAGATAACGTTATCTAGTGTTGTAGTTTGTTGTCGCTGTTGAATAGCGGAAGAGAAGCACTGAGGCAAGGCTCTCGGGAGCGTGCATAAACATCACATCCTTTTGATTTTCACGGCAAAACCGACCCGCTCCTTTCGCATGAAAATCAGTCTATAGGCTTTAATAGGGCTCATTTTTTACGTTTCGTTACAAGCCGTTCACACATTGGCAGAAAAAAAAAGAGTGCAGGGCTCTCTCTCAAAAAAAAAAATGCCAATTGCCTGTAAGGAATAATTACAATTAATGTGTTGCCAGAGCACTATTTAAGATATCAAATATCCCTTGACAATTTTACATCAGCAGTGTCTTGACATTATTCTAAAGTATTTTGAAACAATTCAAGTAAACATAAGAGGGCTATTTCAAAGTCTGTTGAAAGTTCCATACTTCCTGCTACCAGTTGGTGGCGCTATGACCGTGACCCATAATAGCAGCATCAATGTGATCAGCTCACATTACCAAATATACAGCTGAATTTTCATCAAAACCACACAATGCACACAGAAGATATAAGGCACTTCCTGTTTCCCATTTTTCACCATAAATGTATTGCTTCGTCATGGTGACAGCGTTCAAAATATGAAAAATCAATTTGCAATTTAGCATCTACAATGTCTTGGCATGATGTTGCACAAATTTGGTACCAGTCACATGAATTCCATAGGAGGAGTATTTAAAAGTTCAATCATGCGTTTTTCAGAAAATCTAAAATGGCTGACTTCCTGTTGGGTGGAGCTAAGGACTGTGAGTATGATAGTTGTTCGGCTTGATGAGAACTGTACCAATTATGGTGACTGTAGGTGAAACAACACCAACCCGTAACTTCGCCCAGCCCTAATGACTGACAACTCTGATGTGTGTGTAAAATGTCAAGAGTTTTCACATGTTAAGTACCCCAAAAGTACCGAAAACCTTAAAAAGAAGAAGAATTCTTAGAAGAACAATAGGGTCTCTGCACTTTCAGTGCTTTGGCCCTACTAATGTAAAATATGTATAATAAATGTTACATTTTTTGTTGTAATAGTCTAATCATCTTTATTATTTTATTTTATTGGTCAAAAAGAAGAAATAGAACAATTATTAAAAAGCTGTCAATATTGGATGATCTCTATTCGAAGCCAATTTTTTTTTATTTTTTACTGCCAGCTTTGGAGCACAAAAGAGACTGTAATTTCTTTAACTCGTCCAATAAAGTCTCTAATATCCAGCTTGGAAAGGCAAGTGGCTGTTCTGTGAGCTGTGACTATTGTAAAAGAGAATCTAATTTCTGTAAACAAAGTCCCAGTTGCTGTGATCAGCCATGTGTCATAAATAGCTGCATCAGTGTTGGGTGTAATGCATTATTAAGTAACTAATTACTGTAATTAAATAACTTTTTCATTGAAAAAAGTAAAGGATTACTCTTGATTTTTCAGTAATTTAATTACAGTTACTTCTGATGTAATTGCGTTAAATACTGTACAGACTATAGAGCAATTCTATATAAAACAACAGTGAATTTAAAATAGAAATATAATGTCTAATGTTAAAATATACATTTTCTAATTTAACCATGCCCCTTAAATTCTTTGGCTAGTTCATGAATAATTTATTAATTTATTAATTTGATATGATTTATTTGAAAGAATTAAAAGAACATTTTCAAGTCTACCCTTGTATTTTTCATCTGGTCGAGGTTGATAAGGGTTTGAGAAAGTAATTAGTAATAAGTAATGCAATTACTTTTCAGACAGAGTAATTAGTACAGTAATCTAATTACAGTGTAGATGTAATTAGTAGTTAGTAATTAATTACTTTTTTAGAGTAACTTACCCAACACTGAGCTGCATACAGCGACTGTTGCAGTTTGTGAATGAAGACTGAAGAAGCTTGTGTCTGTGTATTCTTTCAAACAACTTTAAATGACGATATCAGGGCTAGCCAATCTAATCTTAGCAGCATCATGGAAACGTTTCAGAAACATTTAACTGCTCAATTTAATGGCGCCCTAAAGTGACTCTCGTGTCACATTACCTTTCACTTGTAAGGAGCACCCCAAAATAAACACTTGTAAAGCTTAACCCCTGGCCCAGCTCGGACCTAACCTTAGCACGCGTTTCATTGATGATTGTAAATTCATAAATTAAGTCTTCCCTGACTGCTAGGCCAAAGAGTGTAGCGTAGCCTTGTCTGTGATTCAAAGCAGAGCAGGAAAATATTCAAGAATAAGAATGTAGTTTGTCCAAGCAAAACATTCCCTCCAGTACACTTTCACCTTTCCATCAAGAGCAGAGAACTAGGATCTGTCGCATTAAGTTCAGTCCAGACCCCCGGGCCATTTAAAAGAGTCACATCTGGAATAACACAGAAAATATCCCTACGCTGACAGCATCCTCTTTAAACAGTGTTTGGGAAAGGCAAATATTTAAGCAAGATCCTTTCCAGTACAATGATCAAAATTAAAACAGTGGGAAGTTTGACCGCAAGCTTTTCCAGGCATTGATATCAAAGGAAAGCGGTGACTTACAGGCGGCCCAGCTTGGGTGTGGATTGAAACAGCAGCTCCGGCAGAACCTGCAGCCGGTTCCGGTTCAGGCGGCTGTGAGGGAGAGAGGACAGGGGAAGGGCAAGAGATAGTGTGGTCAGAAAGACAGTCAGGAAGAACACTGAAATGTAAGACATACATAAAAAGTGTAGGGCAGCACCAAGGGTATAACCTTAATGGAATAGTTCACCCACAAATGAATTCGGTCATTTTTACTCACCATTATATGGTGCCAAACCTGTATGACATACAGTACTTTCTTCTATGGAACACAAAATGTGAATTTTCCAAATAATATTCCTGCAACTTTCTTTCCCATATAATGACAGTGAATAGGGACTAGGGCTGTCATGCTCCAAAATGACAAAAAAGCACTATACGGTATAATAAAAATGGTCAATATGATTTGTGCACTATATCCCAAGTCATTTGAAGCCATTCAATAGACAGACTGTCATTATTCACTGAGAATCTTTTCTGCAAGTTGGCTGTTAACCACTGCGACTGGATAATAAAAGGAATTGTTCACCCCAAAATTTTAATTATCATCATTTATTCACCCTTATGCCATCCAAGATGTGCATAAAGAGCTGAGAAGCATATCTCAGCTCTCTAGGTCCATACAATGCAAGTGAATGGTGACCAAAACCTTGAAGCGCCAAAAAGCATATAAAGGAAGCATAAGGTCAAGGTCAATTTATTTATAAAGTACATTTAAAAACAACAAGTGTATACCAAAGTGCTGTACATAAACAATAAAAAAACAAAGAACATAGACATAGAATAATACAGTACAAGATACAAGGACAAGCAATAAAACAAATCGCTATCACTCAAAAGTCAAGGAATACAGATAAGGAGCTGACTTAATGTCCAAAGGTAAATTTCAATAATCTGGGGCCGACTACAGAGAAAGCACAGTCTCCTCTGAACCTCATGTGAGAGCGTGGTATCTGTAGGAGAAGTTTGTCAGACAATCTGAGACTCCAGGAGGAGCGATGGTGAATAAGGAGGTCCGAGAGATAAAGTGGGGCCAAGCCATTTATAACTTTAAAAGCATATAATAATACCTTAAAATCAATTCTGTATTTGACTGGTAACCAGGCCTGGCTCCAGCTTTAAGATGTAAGGTGGGCCAGTTGGAGGGGTGGGTTTAGGTGTAGTTCTCAAGGTGGGCCAAGTTCATGATTGGGTGGGTCAGGCCCACCCAGGCCCCCCTGTGGAGCCGGGCCTGCTGGTATCCAGTGAAGAGAAGCTAGAACAGGTGTAATACTTTCTTTCTTCCTAGTTCCAGAGAGTAAACTCATGGCTGCATTCTGAACTAACTGTAGGCAATGTAAAGATGATTGACTAAGACTTGTATACAAAACATTACAATAATCAAGCCGGGATGAGATGAAAGCATGGATAACTATCTCCAAGTCTTTAAATGAGAGCAAAGGTTTTAATTTAGCAATTAATCTAAGTTGGTAAAAGCTGGTTTTCACCACAGCACTAATTTGTTTTTCAATATTTAAGCCTGAGTCAAAAAATCACACCCAGGTTTTTTAAAAAGGGCTACATATTTAAGGACAGAGTCGCTAGGTTGCAAGTGACACCAGAGACAGCACTAGGGGGGCCGAAAACAACAATTTCTGTCTTGCTCTCATTTAACTGGAGAACTTTTCTGTCATCCAGCATTAAATGTCCTCAAGACACTTATTATTAGAAAGATAAAAATTTACATTAGAACTAAGAGGGACAGCAGACAATTTACATTAGAACTAAGAGGGACATACTATACATAAAACTAATCCATATGACTCCAGTGGTTTAATCCATGTATTCTGAAGAGTTCTAATTGATTTTGGGTTAAAACAGACCAAAATATAACTCCCGTTCACTGTTAATCTTGCCACTGCAGTCTCCTCGTTTTTGATGCATGCGTGGAGCGCTAGATGGTGCTAGGAAGTGTAATCGAGCTTGAAATCACGATCTCCAAGGAGACTGCTGATGTCAAGATTTAAACTGAAAAAGGAGTTACGTTTTGGTCTGTTCTCACCCAAAACTGACTGGATCGCTTCAGAATACATTAATTAAACCAATGCAGTTGTATGTTTTCCTTTTACGCTTCCTTTAAATGCTTTTAGGAGCTTCAAAGTTTTGGTCACCATTCACTTGCATTGTATGGACCTACAGAGCTGAGATATTCTTCTAAAAATCTTTGTTTGTGTTCTGCAGAAGAAATAAAGTCATACACATCTAGGATGGCATGATGGTGGGTAAATAATAAAATAATTGTCATTTTTGGGTGAACTATTCCTTTAAGTCAGGGAGTTGAACTCTAGAACCAAAACAGTTTGATTCATGAATAATTCAGACCAGTTTTGTAAACTTTATTAATTGATTAATGGAAAAGATCTGACTCAAAAGAATAATTTACAAACTGGACCGCACTACTGCCCTCATTAACTCTCACAAAAGTGGATGGCGGATGTCAAGATTTTCATAAATAATAACTTCTGTCTGTATCTCACTCTACCTATTGAATTACTTCAGAAGACATCAGAATAGAGCACACAAATCCACTTTACAGTGCTTTTTTGTAATTTGGGAGCCTGACAGCCCCAACACTCATTCACTTTCATTATATGCAAAAAAGTGACCAGGATATTCTTCAACAAATGCAATTTTGTGTTCCAAAGAATAAAGAAAAGTCATAAGGGTTTGGAATGACATGAAGATAAGTTAATGATGTATGGGTATGAGTTTGTGTGCAACTGTCTCCATGTGGGTGGTTAGATTGGAGTATCTGAGGCAGAAAGCAAGAGTGCAAACCAACAAAGGGAAACAAAGATGGAAAGGCTGTTTGACTTGGACATCAACAGAGGGCTGACACACACGCAAGCATCTGAACTGGCACGGAGCACCTAGATGAATGAGACAACAAGGCAAACAAAAAAAACACAAATGCAGACCATTCCATCTTTCTGATTAGAGCAATGAGGTGGGTAAGCATTGCTATCATGATTGGCAGTATCAAGACTGGCCAGTAGCTACATCCTGGGGTCAGAGGTCACAGCTGTGCCGGGCCTGATGGTAAAAAAGTGCACTTCCTCTGAAGATGACCTAGGTTATCTCCAGCAGAGCACATGAGACTGGCCAGACGGACTGTGGGCTTTCATAGGATGACCATTATCACGGGAGTAGGGGTTTTAATAGTAGTACGCAGGGTCTTTTATGGAGCAAACCAAAGGTATGCGTAGGAGGAACATGGCTATTTCTGAAGATCTCCATCCCATGACATTTATTTCCTTGCTCTACTAGTCTTAAAGTAAGTTGTTCTACAAGAGAAAGGGTTCTCATTGCAGTATACTGTATTGTCTTTCTCAGCACTATCAGTTAAAGCGGAGGACTCAGCTCCAGACTTGATCCTTCTAGACACAACATAACCACGGCCATCCATTCTGTATGACTTTGTAGCTGTGGAATCTTGTAAAGACACTACACAAATCTGTACACATGCTTTGATGTTAGAGTTTGAGGGACCGAGAGGAAGTTTTACCTCAAAACTCGACCCTTGTTGAACCATAGTTAATAAACTTTAGAGGCCTTCCTGTTATAAGCATATGACAAGGAGGAGGGTGGATAAGTGCAGCGGTATTGGAGCCCCAATCGGGCTAATCAGCCGAGGAGAGGGATAAGTGCAGCGGGACACGGCAGTTCGAGAGCAAGAAAGCCACATGCAGCTGCCGTGTGTGTATTTGTGTTTGTGTCTTTTTGTTTAAATTAAATATTATTTTGAGTGTTCAGCCGGATCCCGCCTCCTCCTTTCCCAACATTAACCTTTGTTACATTGGTGCCGAAGCCTGGGAAGGAGGAGGGATGCGCTGTCATGGAGTTCTCGCCACTACCAGCCAACCAAGGAGCAGCCGCGGCCATCCGTCCGGGGATGGAGACGTCACTGCCAGCCGCCGAGGATCTGAGGCATGCTGCCGTTTCCCCCCCAGAAAATAGAATAGAGAAAAAATAAAGAAAAGAGAGAAAAGAGGGGGAGGAGCGTGACCGTCTGCCTGGGGTCGGAGGACCTACTACCATCCACCGGGGGAGGAGCGAGCTGTCTTCTGCCAGAGGTTAGAGAGTGGCTGAGGGCCGGGCGACAGCGTATCTGGGCACTGGCGAACCAGGTTATTCCTCTCTCTCCTCTTTCTCTCTCTCGCTGTCGCTCTGCTTTGCCCTTTCCGTCTCCTTTTTTTTTTTTCTCCTCCCGTCCCCCTCCCCAGCCGTGGAGAGGTGGGGAAAAGCCTACCGGCAGGCGGGGCCAGTGGGCCCCCAATCGGGCTAAACAACCGAGGAGAGGGATAAGTGCAGCAGGAAGCGGCAGTTCGAGAGAGAGAGAGAGCCACATGCAGGTGCCGTGTGTGTATTTGTGTTTGTGTCTTTTTGTTTAAATTAAATATTATTTTGACTGTTCAGCTGGTTCCCACCTCCTCCTTTCCCAACATTAACTTTTGTTACAAAGCATTACGTAAAGTCACATGTAGCATGAAAACTTCATGCCATTACTGTTCTTGTATCATTAATTCTAAAGCAATTTGCTCTGGAAGTGGGGTCAGACAAGCTACTTATGTTTATGTGTCTGCTGGAATATAACAACAAAGAAAAGTCACACTGGGGTGTCGGATGGAGGAAATGTAACTGGACGTACTAGACATCTCACTTTTAAAAGTGGGTCAATGAGGTGAACTCTGTGAAATTCCTAATTCAAGTGACAACGAGGAATGCCAATCTTACAACTCGGATAAACCAAAACTATAAACCCATAAACCCATAAACCTGCAAAACCCGCGATGGGAACAGACTTTTCAGTCATGGTAAACAGACAACAAACATTGGTCTGCTACACAATGGTGGCTAATTCTGATGTGGTTTGTCACCAACACGTGGCGGGAGCTGCCAACAGATTCGTTTAAAAAAAACGATGCAAACATTTACAAAGAAAGAAACATTTTGAGACATTCACACATAAACAATCTCAGGGCTGCTAACATAGCCAAACCATGGTCCAGACAGTCCTTGACCTTGTCCAACTGCAGTAATAGCTTGCATGTTTGGTCTGACTCAATGGTCAGTTTCACTGGGAAATGTGAAGATTCTCACCAGAAAAGAGCAAATGGCTTCTCTGCAGATGTTACGGGGCAAACAAGCATGTAAAAAAACCATTGGGCTTGAGATGAAAGTTATGAAAGTCACCTTCAAATTCTCAGAGTTCCATTCGGATTTGCGAAGGCATTTTAGACTGAAAGTGACAAGGTCAATAGGGTGCTCATAAAAATTCAGTCTCTTTATCATATACACATACACACAGAGAAACTTGAAGGATATGTACTGTATTGTGAGGGCATGCAAGTTAGCCCTGCTGAAAAGACCAGCATTTTTGTCATAACTAGATCTTTGTCATAAACAGTAGCATAGCTAATTGGGTGCCAGGGTGTACAAATGCCACCCAAAATGTCAGCTTGCACACCCAAATGAAAATAGTTTTTTTTTTTTACAATATGCATCCAGTTGATGGTGTACATTTGACACATCGATTATAGAATTTAATAATCAATTATAATAGCTATAATAATACTCAATGTGTTACAGAGACGTCTCAGATTACATGCACACTTTTGCAACAGATGCTGACGCAGCTTTCTTCGTCATTTTTCATTACAGCAAATAGTGCATTTTTACAATTGCATTGGTAACTTTGCACTTGCGTGATGCTGCATTTTTGCAATTTCATTTTGTAGGTGTCAGTGCAACACACATAAAAACACTGAGTGAACCTGTAACTGCTTCCATACTAGCAAAATTAGTTAGTTGTTGTTCTTTTTTTCCTCAATTACAATATATGCAGGCTAAGGAATATTTGAAGAATACTCTTGGAAATGTAGGCTACTGCAACGTGCTGGCGCCACTATAGTCATTAAACGGTTTAGAACATTGGTGTTGATGCACCCGGTATAGACAGGGTGTTAGAAAAACATTCTTAGAAGTCTTTTCCAGAATACAAAATAATGAAAAAATCTAGAAAATAATATTATTAATAATAATAATAATAATAATAATAATAATAATAAAAAATGGAAATAGGAAGAATGTTTCAAAAATCCAGCCCCAGCATTCAAAACACAACATATGCCAAGTCTTTTCAACAGGGAGTTGTTCGGACAATCATTTCTTCTATCTTTATGAACAGATACTTACATTCTCTCCAGCTGTTTGAGATCCTGAAATGCTCCTCTCTCAATCACACTGATTTGATTGTTCTCCAGATGCCTGTGAGAGAAAAAGAACAACTTTATTATCCAGTCAGCTCCCTCAATTCAGCTTCAACTGATATTGATTAGCCTCTCTGATTGATTGAAATGACAGTTGAAAGAGAACCAGAGGACTTTAGCATGACTTCACTGTGTCACAACAGTAAATGATAAGCAAACAGCCTTTCCTCATGTAAACCAGAACAGATTTCTCACTGTGTGCGGTTGCCTCAGCAGACATGCATTTGTGTCCAGCTTGCCTGCGACGAAGTTCCTCTACTCTTAGGACTTTGTCATATTTCGGGGCCCTTGAAATTTTCCAGATGCATTACAAAGAGAGCACATGTCCAGGCTATTTCTTGTTTATATTTCTGTCTCTTTGAATTAGTGCAAATGTGCAGTGACGTGTATGGGACGGACACTAACTGATACTCGGCACCAGATAATACAAGCAACCCTCTGAAAAAGAGGCGAACACAGTCCAAAAAGCATCCAGTGCCTCTAAAGCGGAATTTGCCTTTGGCAGTCCCACAGGAGTTATGAATAATCTTTTTAAAGCAAATGTTTAGACATGTAACGTTTTTTTTTACAGCAATTAATCTATGTTTTTGTCATATTATATTGTCAGGAAGGGATGTTAAGCGAGGCACTAGATGGAGGTGGTTTTATGAATACCACTGCTTTGAGGCATGATCCAGCCTGGTGAGGCCACCAGATTTGTTCGTAATAACTGCATTCTTTGCTCATTACAAACATATCATATAGCCTGTGCCTCACATACTGAGCACAAGTAAATATCTGGTTCATTCATACAACTGGGGGATCAACTCCACCAAGGTTTATGTATTTGCATTAAAAGTAATCCCGCACAATCCCAACCAGATGGGTTTCGGTGTGTGCTGAGGAATAATAATGGTTCTTGTTCTTCATTTTTCAACATCTCTCCCTCTTCTCTGTTCTTCATCTCTCTCATCTTTATAGAAATGTTTTGAAGTTTTTCATAGAAACATATGGGACACAGGCAAATACCTATGTTTTCACAGGGGCTGACAAGGAGAGCAGAAGACCTCTCAATTGAAGGGGTGAGGCAATACACGGTACTGCTGGAATAGTCTTTGTTATTCTTGCCTTAAGCACTGACCAAGTGTTGGTTTTTAGGCAGTGCTCAGGTCACTGCAGCAAGCATTTCCCTGTGGATTTCCATAGAGTGGGTAAGACAGTATCTTTCTGGGTCAGTCCAGTTATGCAGTACATTTTCATGTCCCCATCATATAGGCCCACTGTATGTATTAATACTGTACATTGGATGAGGTACTTAACTCATATATATACTGTATATATATATATATATATATATATATATATATATATATATATATATTTTTTATTTTTTTTTATTAGTTTTAAATTGTCAGAATATGAAAATAAAGTGCATATGGGGTGAATTTTAAATAATTTCACTACTTTGGTTTAAGTGGATGTTGCCATTTTTGTCAAGTCCAAGTGCTATGCACTAACTTCTAACAAGAAAAACTGGCAATTTGTTAAGAAATATTCCGGGTGTTCCTTTTTTGTCTTTTCTCTAATCAAAATGTTTCAACAAAACATGTTTTCTTGGGAATATTGTTTTAATTGGCAATCAGTCTACAGGTTTTGTCCCCAGTATCACTTTCCATACTTTTAGTCTTTACCAATGTCCATTTAACTAACAAAAGCCAGTTCTTTAATGACATTGTCCTCCAGGAAGTGACATAATTTTTGGTGGTAAAACAACAGCAAAAATGTTTGCTGTTGTTAAATAGATTTTATGAGTTCTGCAATGTATTGCAGTATCAGTTGGCTCTAAATAATTAATAACAACTCTAAAATAATCCATCAATTTATATAAAATTACAAAAACTGTATGATATTATCAACATTTCAAATGTTGGTTACAGGGTTCCCATAATTTTTGACAAATGAATTTCCAAGACCTTTCCAGGTGTCTGTGATTTCTTTATACAGATTTGTGAACCTTTTCTAATCTAATTCACCGAAAAACAGTGACTCAAAAGTATGATTCGCTGACAAATCGGAAATAACAATGAAGTTTTCCACTGCAAATTAATTATTTTAGACCAGAGAAAAACTAGAGAAATTGATATTCACCATATTTGGATATTCACGATATTCACCCATTCACATTTAAGATTTTTATAATTTTATATCACTTTTCCTGGCCAGGAAAACACAATTTTAAAATCCCCTAATATTAACAGGTTTTCCATGACCATGGGAACCCTGCTGGTTAAAAACGATAAAAAATGAATTTACCTTATTTGTTAATGAACTCATTAAAGATAACTCTTTATCCCTCACTGAGCAATGGCTGAGTGCTGTTAATTTTCCTGCCTGTTAATTTCATTGCTACTTTATAAAAAATCAGGTTACAAATAATAAACTGCGTGAGCTTGTCCAGAGCATATTTCTAGAAATTTTGAATACCCTTTTTAGAAATTCTTGTTTAAATTACAACACAAACATATTTATTTTTAAAAGTTGCAGAGTTCAAAAGGTTCTGCATTACAGGAATAACCTCCCTGGGTGAAGCCCCTTTATGGGAGAGTCCAGAGGTGTGATTGGAGGCTTGTTCTGTGCTATCAGATTTAGGGGATCACGATCCAAGTCTTCCAGAGAGATAAGGGGCTGCAGAGGCTATTCACGAGGCCCAGGGAGAGGCTGGTTTTGGTGCATGCCATGGCCGTTAATCACAAACCACATTAAACTGCCTAAGCGCTGCCCACCAGCCACTGCCACTGCTTACTACTACTCTCTTGGGCGTTTATATTTTTTCTTCTTTTTTTTCACTTGTTTATTTTTATCTCCATTCCTCTCTCTTTACAGGCTCTCATTCAGGAAGAAAACAGCACAGAGAAATACATGATTACTGTCATTAAGTGGCTAGCACACTTTCTCTCTAGAAGAGCACAGATTATGGCTGCCCTGCACCGCTCAGAGCAGTCATCCGTCGTTGGTTTATTTGAGAGGTTTGGTAATGCATTTCTGGTATCGAATATACAAATGCTTAATAGAAATACATCATTAGTAATATGTTGGTCTCAGTCACCATTCACTTTCTTTGCATCTTTTTTCCATACAGTGAAAGTGAATGGTGACTGAGGCTGTCGATCTGCCTAACATCTCTTTTTGTGTTCCACAAAAAAACTTTTAAAGACATTTTAAAAAAGGAAGTTGTCATAGCCAAACCTCAACAATCTGACATCAGATCATGGCTGCTCTTCACCTTTCAGAGCAGTCATCCATCATCTGTTTATTTTAGGATTTGGTAATGTATTTCTAGTATGGAATATACAGTTACATTTTCTTCAAACTTGAGAACAAGTTTAAAGTTTGAGTCTAAGCCAATGACTTCATGCAAGGTTCAGTAAAAAGGGTCGAGTTAAATGTGTCGGTTTTACTTGCCTAAAACATCAGTTTGTTTTATTATGACTTGTGCTGTAATCCTCCCTGCTTTTAGCCTTGAATGCTTTAATGGATTTGACTGTAAAGACAACATGGAAGAGGAGGGGCACTTGGGAGTTAAAGGCAGGATTTTCCGTGTGTGAGAGTGAAAGATACAGAATGATATCTTACAGCACGCGGAGGTTCTTGAGGCCAGAGAAGTCCACCTTGGTGATACGGCTGATGTTATTCCTGTCTAGATCCCTAGAAAACGAAAGAGAGACAGAGAAAAATAAGTTAAAGGGATAGTTCATCCTGAAAATTCTGTCATCATTGACTCTTGTGTTGCACAGAAGAGAGAATGTCATATGGGTTTAGGAACAAAATGAGGGTAAGCAAATGATGACCCAAATGTTCATTTGTGGGAAAGTTTTCATTTTGCTTAATTTTTCAAACATCATTTTTAAAGTCTCATTTCACAGTTGCTGTAAGCAGACTCAGTAAACAGAGTTTAAATACACAGACTGCCTGGCAGTCCTCATTGGCCTCAACTCAGTGCCTGCACCAGATGCCCACGGGGCAACACTGTTCAAAGCTGGCGACTGCCAGGGAGACATAGTGCCATGCTGCGGAGTACTGCATATGAGAAGCCAACTTCAGATCTACCTCTTTTCCTCTGCCTTGAATTAATTGTTCTGGAAGCGACTCCCATTCAGCAAGCTGCTATTGAGCTGCCTTGATTCTAAACGTTCCCATGCACACACACACATGTTGGTGCAGCTATCATTATGAGGACTCTCCATAGATATAATGATTTTTATACTGTACAAACTATAGATTCTACCCCCTAACCCTACCCCTAAACCTAACCTTCACAAAAAACTTTCTGCATTTTTACATTTTCAATAAAACATCGTTTAGTACAAGCGATTTAAATTATGGGGACACTAGAAATGTCCTCATAAACCACATTTATAGCATAATACCCTTGTAATTACCAGTTTGTAACCTAAAAAAAGTCCTCATAAACCACTTAAACCTGCCCACACACACACACACACACACACACACACACATTGGTGTACACCTGCCCCTTTCTGTCTGTTGTACAATAACTGTATCCAATCCAATTATTTTCTTTTGATTCGTTTGTCTGGGACATTTTTGTCCCCATCGAAAAACAAGACTGCTAAATGCTCAAAATTTCAAAGTGGCATGTTTACCCAAGGCCTGATATTGTGTTCTGTGCATAAGCAAAGTGAACTAGTCTGTAAGAATAAACTGTCTGAGGGAGACAGTTTGCATGGAAACATTTCTGTTTGGGAAACATCTCTCCTGGCATCTGAATACATTTTACCCAACTAAGTATTTTTCCACGCAACTCTTGTCTTTTTCCCAGACTGTTACCTTATCAGTTTCAACCGTGTGTATAAATGTATACATTTCACAATAATTTGTGTACATGCCTATGGAAATGAACCAACTTCCTTGTTGGGTGCCATTTACAGAAGCTCCGCCACACTGAAAAAATTAACGCTGAGGAATATACACAGAAAAATAATGACACACACATACACTTATGCACTAACATCGACATGTCTCAATGCGTTTGTCATAATATACATATACATCTATAAATCTGATTTAAATTTGTATTGGATTTAAAAAGATTTTGCCAGAACCACAAAACACACATCAAGCATACTAATATGAGCCATAGTAGAAAACTTACTACAGGGGAAAGGCCATTTACAAATGCTGGATTCTTACATTATCCTCTCCTACTCTTCAGTACTGTTCAGCTGTTTCAAAACCTAGACACCATTTTAGGCATCAAAGACACATAAAAAGATGATATCCAAAAAAAATGCTTTCTTAATAGGGATCTCACTAATTTGTGAAAGTTGCACATGATGCCCAAAAAATCTATCTAGGTAGGCAGCTCACTAAAGCCATGCACACACTATTATGTAGTTCCTTTTTGTGGCAGTTCTGACGTGAATGTCCACAGTAATGCTAAAAGTCTCTCAAGCTAATAAAATTAAGATTAATACTTTATTGAGTTTCAAATCAACAAAACCAACCTCCCTACCCTAAACCCTCAAACCTAAACCTAACCAACAGTGTCATAAAAGGCAAACGTAGCATGAAAAACGTAAATGCGTCATATGTTATAGCAGTGGCAGTTCTAGCTTACTTAGTGCCTTAGACGAGATCCGATGTGGCGCCCCCCCTTAACTTCCCAACTCAACTTCCCAATCCCAACATTCTTTCTTCTGCTGAACACAAATGAAAACATTTTCAGAAGAATATCTCAGCTTTGTAGGTCCATACAACGCAAGTAAATGTTGGTTAGAACTTTGAAGCTACAAAAATCACATAAAGGCAGCATAAATGTAGTCCATAAGACTACAGTGGTTAAATCCATGTCTTCAGAAGTTACATAATAGGTGTGGGTGAGAAACAGATAAATATTTAAGTTTTTTTTTTTACTCTATATCTCCACTTTCACATCTTAAAGTCACATGTGATGCCTGTTTAGTTTCACTTTCAGATCTGAAAATATAAATGCAGATTTAGAGTAAAAAGGGATTATCTATCTATTTCTCACCCACACCTATCATATCACTTCTAAAGACATAGATTTAACCACTTGAGTCGTATGGATTACTTTTATGCTGCCTTTATGTGCTTTTTGGAGCTTCAAGGTTCTAGCCAACATTCACTTGCATTGTATGGACCTACAGAGCTGAAATATTCTTATAAAAATCTTCATTTGCATTCTGCAAAAGAAAGACAGCCATGTTTCTGGAACGGCATGAATATATATATATATATATATATATATATATATATATATATATATATATATATATATATATATATATATATATATGTTTCTCATGATCTTAAAAATCATATGCTTAAATGTTTGAAATTAGTTTTGTAGACAAAAATATAATTGTGCCAACATATTTATTTCATTATAAAACTAAAATTTAATTTAATTAAATCTTTTTAATTGATGACTTGGACCAAATAATAAAGAAAAGCAGCCAATAAGTGCCCAACATAGATGGGAACTCCTTCAATACTGTTTAAAAAGCATCCCAGGGTGATACCTCAAGAAGTTAGTTGAGAAAATGTCAAGAGTATATGTCTGCAAATTCTTGGCAAAGGGTGACTACTTTGAAGATGCTAAAATATAACACAGTTTTGATTTATTTAGGATTTTGTTTAGTCACAGCATAATTCCCATAGTCCCATTTATGTTATTCCATAGTTTTGATGACTTTACTATTATTGTAAAATGTGAAGACATTTTTTTAATAATAAATAATGAGTGTGTATATATATATATATATATATATGTATATATATATATATATATATATATATATATATATATATATATATATATACACACAGGGTTGGGAGGGTTACTTTTGAAATGCATTCCACTACAAATTACAGAATACCTGCTGTAAAATGTAATTTGTAATGTATTCTGTTAGGTTACTTAAGGTCAGTAACGTATTCTAAATACTTTGGATTACTTCTTCAGCACTGGTAGATTTTTTTCACTTATTTTGACTATAAAAACTCTGCCAGTAGAGTAAGAAAAAATACACACGTTAAAAATACATTCTCTGAAAAATATCTTATGCTGTGTTGTTTCTAAAACAAGATAAATCAAATTGATCTTGTTTTAAGGATTTTTAGATATTTTTACAGGAAAACAATACAAAAATGATTATCAAGAATAAGATTTTTGCCCTAATATCAAAGGTCTTACTAGAAAAAAAGAAATTATGAGCTAACGTAAATTTTCTTGATAAAACAAATATGATCGTGCCTTGTAACATGTGAATGTAAAATGGCTAGAAATAGCATTTTAGCTTAGCGTAAAGCTGACAATTTACACAAGGTGTATGGTTCTGTTACTTCTGCTCCAAACTTACTTCAAACTTATTTCTCTGTCTGCTCGTATGAATGTAACACATCATAAGAAAGTGTTTCACTGCTGTTCAAATGCACTTTGGATCGCATCATTTATATCTGAAAGGACTAAATATTAAATGACAATAAAATGCAA
The DNA here is from genome assembly GCF_019703515.2 of Myxocyprinus asiaticus. Classification (NCBI taxonomy): domain Eukaryota; kingdom Metazoa; phylum Chordata; class Actinopteri; order Cypriniformes; family Catostomidae; genus Myxocyprinus; species Myxocyprinus asiaticus. The sequence continues at coordinate 34,494,829 of NC_059370.1, read as the reverse complement.
AGTAATCTCTTCAGTAATCAAAATACTTTTTGAATGTAACTGTATTCTAAATAATGATTTAAATTGTAACTGTAGTGGAATACAGTTACTTATATTTTGTATTTTAAATACGTATTTCCGTTACATATATTTCGTTACTCCCCAACCCTGTATATATATATATATATATATATATATATATATATATATATATATATATATATATATATATATATATATATATATATTTATTTATTTATTTATTTATTTATTTATTTTTTTTCTGACTTCTCCATGGGCGGTGCCATTGTGGCAAGAGACTTCATCTCGGATGCTCTACACTTTCGCTTGGTTGTTGTTATCTGCTAGACTAACTGGTGATGGAGCAGCTAAGGGTCTGGATAATTATGCAGTGTTATAGGGTGTTATAACAACTACAGGTGACTTAAAAACTACTGGAAAATGAATGTCTCTACGATAAGCCCACAAAAAGCTGTCCATGCTGAAACATTCCATGTCGAACCAGATGTAATAATCAGAGGTTGCATTAAACTAATTCTCCGTCACTTGCATTTTTTTTAAAACATTGACAGATTTCAAAATTCCAAATATTGTCCATCATTTTGGTAGATAACAAAGATGAAAACCATTTAAACCAAGCCCTTGTTTTATTTTCTCCCCAATTTGGAATGCCCAGTTTCCAGTGTGCTCTAAGTCCTCATGGTGGTGTAGTGTCTCACCTCAATCTGGGTGGTGAATGATGAATCTCAGTTGCCTCCATGTCTCAGACATCAATCTGTGCATTTTATCACATGGCTTGTTGAGTGTGTTACTGTGGAGAATAGCGTGAGGCCTCCACGTGCGCATCCATGCACAACTCACCACATGCCCCACCGAGAGCAAGAACCACATTATAGCGACCACAAGGAAGTTACCCTATGTGACTCTACCCTCCCTATCAACTGGGACAATTTGGTTCCTTAGGAGACCTGGCTCTAGTCACTCAGCATGCCCTGGATTAGAACTCACGACTCCAGTGGTGGTAGTCAGTGTCTTTACTCGCTGAGCTACCCAGGCCCCCAAGACTTTGTTTTATTAATAATTTTACAATGTTCATATCTCATGTCGCGCTTTGAGTATATGTGAATGAGGGAGAGACCAAGTTGTTCTCGGCAGAGTGCGTGAGAAGGCAGCACTTGTTAATGCAAAGGTACATGCCTCAATTACGATTTTTAAATGGAACCTATTATGACCATACGTCCTCTTTTCACGTAAGTTTCCTCTTTTTTCAAACCTTAAAAATTGATCAGTTGGGATTTCTAGATTCCCTAAATGTCCGCGATTTTGAATCTGTTCAACAAAAAACATAATTAAATCTAGCACATCATATACCTGAATTCTCTCTCTCTCTGCATGCTGTATGTCTGTCTCTCTCTCTTTCTTTCACACACACACATACAGGGCATGTGCAGAGAGCGCAAGAGCCCAGTAACTTTAAAATGTGTGTGATTGTGTACTTATCTGTTCAGGGATTGCCATCGAAACCAATTGTCCACACGCGGCCTTTAGTGAGAAAGGGATTTACGTTAAGGAAATACAGACTGTTCACTCGTTCACTGCTGTTAGTGATATTTCAGTGCTTGGTAATTGGAATAAGCTACAAATCGGAAGTCTGTTGCATCCGCACTGGAAGGACATGCTAAAAATAATGGGTAATTTCGCAGCTTGTGAAAAAGGTGTATATTATATATATATATATATATGGCAAATTATATTAACATGTACATTATATATACAGAACTTAAATTGCACAATTAAATTATAGTCAGTAAATAAAGAAAACTGCAGAATACTTACAGATTGCTGCTTGTGCTACTACACAATTCCTAATTTCAAATTTAACCCATACCTCCTAGTTTTCATTGATGCAAAATCATCAGTGACTTTGTCAAATCTTTGTCAAATGGTTGATACTTATTTTCTCAAGAGTCAATCCTGTGTCACGGTGTACATATACTGTTGATTATGGTTATCTTATGTTTGTTCAGAATGTAAGAATGCATTATGAACATCTATAATCCTAAACATGTAGAGTATTTTAGACTGAGTAACCTATTAGGAACAACTAGGGGGACCTTTCCCCCATCGCAGTCTGGTGAGCTCTGTGCGGGGTGGTATGATTTGTGCACCTCTCTCCCATCGCAAGCCAGGGGTGGGATGGCACAATTTGGGGCACCTTTCTCCCATCGCAATCTTGCGAGCTCTGTGCAGTGCTCAGAACCATCTGCAGATCATAGGAACCGCTATTGTTTGAGCCCAAGTCATCAGAAAAACAGAAAGGTTCATATTTAGTTTCTTTAGATGCCACAACCTTCTGATTCACTTTCGGCTGCTGCTGCTGCTCCAGTTTCTTGTCCTCCACCTCCTTGAACTTTGACCTCAAGGAAACCATCTTCTCTTGAAATTCAGCAGTGCACAGCTCATAGACATCCAGCATTAGAGGAAATTTAACATCCATAAGGACTTTGGCATTCACAGACTCTTTTTCTTTGTAGTAGAAGTGGACCATCTGAACCACCAGGTATGGCTGATTTTGGACGATTTGATATAGAGGGCATTTCTTTGTAAGGAAGGAGATAACTTTGTGATGTCCTCCTGTAGCCTCAGTCGCGAGTCCAGTGGTGAGATATTTGACTTCCTGGTTGATTTTATTTTATTTGTTTCCCTGTCTCAACCTCGGGACTCCTATCCTGAGGTCACCAGAACCAGCCAGATCCAGCTCCGTTCCTGCTCGGTGTTGGACTCCACTGTTATGTGTCGCTGTGTGATGATGACTAATACCAGCCGGTGCCAGCCAAACATCACTTCAGTCTATTACGATGGACTTCAGAGGATGAACTGATGCCAACTCCAACCATAAGACATGGGATACTTCATATGCCATTGCCTGAACCTTGGACTTAGGATAGACTTCACCGAAATTACCGGCCAGGTTGAACTGCAATGCACCTAACTGATCTCTGCCTACATCACCTCAGTCTAACGATGGACTATAAACACTGGAGTGGAACAAACGCTGGAGTAGAACAAACGATAAAGCTAAACATCACAAAATAACAAAACAACAAAACACTTCATCGACACAATGTAACACTTCAAGGACTGACAATCGAATGAACAAAACTAGGGGGTATTTATACACAAGGAGCTAAATGAGGGAATGAAATACAAGTGAGGATGTTGAGGAACAAATGGAAGTGATGAGGGCAGTGAACTATGGGAGATGTAGTCTGGGGGAAAACTTCAAAATAAGAGTCCTAGGAAGACATCCCCCCCTTAAAGGGTGACTCCTGGCGCCCCAAAGACGGATGATGAGGGTAGGGTGACACAGAAGGTGAGGAAGAATCCAAAGAAGAAGATCAGGAGGCCTGTGGGGCAGCCACAGGGCAAAGACTAATTTAATTCAATTATATTTATTTATCACACATTATATGTTTGCACATATACAGTGAAATTCTTTTTTTCACATATCCCAGTTAAGCTGGGGTCAGAGTGCAGGGTCAGCCATGATACAGCACCCCTGGAGCAGTTAGGGTCAAGGGCCTTGCTCAAGGGCCCAACAGTGGCATCTTGGCAGTGCTGGGGCTTGAACCCCTGACCTTCTGATCAGTAACCCAGAGCCTTAACCGCTGAGCCACCACTGCCCAACTGCTGGGTCAGGAGGCGGAACCGCTGGAGAAGGAGACTCTGGGGAAGCAGGTGGATCCATGGAAGACTCTGAGGGCGGAGCTGTGGAAGAGTCTGAGGGGCGGAGCCATGGAAGAGTCTGAGGGGCGGAGCCGTTGAAGGTGGAGCCGTTGGAGGTGGAGCCGTTGGAGGTGGAGCCGTTGGAGGCTCGAGAGGCGGAGCCAGGGAACTTGGTGCCCGGAGAGTAGCTGATGGCTCAAAGGGCCAGGGTTGAACCAGAGGTTTGGAGGACCGAGGTAGCGCCGGAGGCACGGAGGACTGAGGTGGAGCCGGTGGGACTGAAGACCAAGGTGGAGCCGTAGGGAAGGAGGGCCCCGGTGAAGCCAAAGGCTCAGAGTGACAAGGCATAGCTGGAGGATCGGAGAGCCAAGGCTGAGCCAGGTGACCAACTGACCAAGGCGGAGCTGGAGGGACAAGGGACCCCAGAGAAGCCGATTGGCTGAAGGACCACAGTGGAGCCGAAGGGACATAGAGCAGAGGTGAGACTGAGGGAATGAGGGACCAAGGCGGAGTCCAGGCCTTGGAGGTCTAGGCAGAGTCGGAGGATATGAGGTTCCTCCTGTCAGAGAAATCGCAGGTGGCGATGGTCTAGCTGGTGACTTGGGAGGAGCTGGCAGACCAGGAGGAGGAAGAAGGGGAGCAAATGTCTTGAGTGGAGCCAGTGGAGGAGGAAGGGACTGGGCACTGTACGGAACAAGGGTGTCCATTATGCTGGCTGGAACCAGCAGAGGATGAAGGGTAGTCAGGGTGGGAACCAGGGTGGGGAGCAAGTCCAGGTCTATTAACTTGGAGAGAGCTGGCTCTGGGACGGTCGAGGCTACAGGTGTGGGCGCTGGCTCGTTAACCATGGAAGGCATGGGCGCTGGCTCGTTAACCGTTGCAGGCTTGGAGGGAGGAGCCATTGAAGGCTTGGAGGGAGGAGCCGTGGAAGGCTTGGAGGGAGGAGCAGTGGAAGGCTTGGAGGGAGGAGCCGTGGAGGGCTTGGAGGGAGGAGCCGTGGAAGGCTGGAGGGCTGAAGTCCTCATCCTCTGCACCCACAGTGAAAGGTGAGCTGCAGAGCTAAAGAGCCACCTCCACATAGTCGGCGATCATCCAGTGAGGACCCGACGGAGGCATCAGCTCCTTCAATGCACTATTCAGGCCAGCCCTGAAGAAACTCACCAGAGCGTGGTCATCATAGTGCACCAAATTGGCAAGATGGAGAAACTCATGCATGTGATCCTCAACTGGATGATCTCCTTGTTCGAGGAGGAGGATTGCTACTGCAGGCGGTAGATCCATTTAGTTCGGACAGTCCTTCTGTAATGCTGGGTCGTGGAGAGGAAGAGGAAGAGATGCGGGAGTAGATACTTTCAATCTTTTAATTATAAACACTGGAGTGGAACAAATGCTGGAGTGGAAGAAACGATAAAGCTAAACATCACAAAATAACAAAACAATGAAACACTTCAAGGACTGACAATCGAATGAACATAACTAGAGGGTATTTACACACAAGGAGCTAAATGAGGGAATGGAATACAGGTGAGGATGATGAGGAGAAGATGGAAGTGATAATGGCAGTGAACTATGGGAGATGTAGTCTGGGGGAAAACTTCAAAATAAGAGTCCTCGGAAGACATGAGGGAGAATGACTGTGACATAGGTACAGTAACGTCACTGCATAATACCAGGTTGGTTTTCGCTTGAAAATACATTGATTTTGCAGTTTTTCCACAATGGAACACATGCTCTCTAGTACAACATGCTTTGATGTTAGCAAACAGAAAACAGTAAATGTATTAGTATGGATATGGCTTAAGTTTTGAGACTCAACCTTCATTTACTCTCCAAATTAAATGTTACAGAATTTTTCTCACCCACTTTTTATGCCCTTCCCACAAATTCTCTCTCTTTTTCATTCTCCAGCCACTTGTCCTTATCTCTAAGTATCTCACTCTCTCTCTCTCTCTCTCTCTCATTTTCTCATCTCATATCCTCTCACTTGCTTGCAATGTAATAACACTGCACATTTCCTCTTCTCTCTATCCTGCACTTCATTCTACACATCTTTCACCCTGCCAGTTTTTCAAGTCTAGTCAAGTCATTTTTTTTTATTATTATTATTATTATTATTATTATTATTATTATTTGTATAGCGCTTTTCACAACAGATATTGTTTCAAAGCAGCTTTACAGGAAATTATGCTACAACAGAAAATAAAGCTGTAATGTCTCAGTCATCATTGTTCTGTTTGATAAAAATTTTATTTTATATTCTGCCTTAAAAGTAAATAATATTTGTATTTAGACCCCCAATGAGCAAGCCAAAGGCCACTTTGGCAAGAAAAAACCACTAAAAGATGGTGGTTAATGGAAAAAAATAAATAACCTTGGGATAATAAAGGCTCACTTTGGGAGCCCTTTGGCTAAACAACTTTTACAGTTTGTGTTAATAGCCTGGAGAGCTAACTATGTCCTGCTTCCTCTAGAAACTCAATCAAACCTCCGGTAACACAGACAAGGTGGAGTTCACAGATATGGCAGCCCCCTGCTGGCTATATTTTGTTTTAATTTGCTGAGGGGATAAGGTGGCCATTCAAACGGCAGGTGTTCTGTGCTAACAATGTGCCCCCTCGGGGGCCCACCCCACCCACAAATGGCATTAGACTGCTCAGCCCGACTCATCCAGGTCATAAGCCTGCAGACCACTCTGCCAAATTGCACTTTTTCTTCTAACAGAAGCACTTCAGAGCGGCACCAGACAAAGAGAAAAATCTTTGCGATTTTGGCTGGAGGATATTTTAACTGTGTAGTGATGCAAAATCTCGAAATTGTGACACAACAGGTGACAGAGGTGCCCTTAACCTTCAAAGCGGTTTATGAAAATCAAAGAGTTGCTTCTTCTTTTCCCATTTGATGCTCTTCTTCACAGTGCATTTCCTGTCGTAATCTTCTGCTATTTTCCTTAAAGCCACGCTAGTCTAGTCCACAAAAGCTGATAGGTATGCTCCATTTCCTTTTGAAAGCCTCTCATCGCTGTTTGGAATCTTAAATGAGCTTCTTCCTCTTGGAACTCTGGTTAGGAGTTCTTTCATGGGTGTTTTTCATTACTGAAGCACTTTAGGAACTTTGACACTACCCACACATTAATATTCACCTCAAACAATGCACAAATTATCATCAGAACAGATACAGGATACATCAATAAGAGCAAATGTTTCTCATCTTGATTGATTAATTACAGCTAAATGACTCACGGATATCAAAGCACATCATGAAATTATCCTTGTATTCGCATTTAAATTAACAAGTTCGCTGTCATAACTGTCAACGGCACAACACTGTAATTTCTCCCTCCTATTATCTCTTCATTAAATTATTGTGTTAATTATGATTTCTCCATCACTGAGGTAATTCACTAAGGCATCAGAATATCAATGAATATTATGAGACAGATGTTAAACCCTAGATTCAAATGGGGAGATTTTAATCAAGGAAAGATTGGGGGACCAAATCTAAAAGTCTAAGAATCAGTTCTTGAAACCCCCATATTGATCAACCAATCACTATTTAAAAATGTTTGGGGGGCATTTCTCTTGTATCTCAACTGGTACATCATGACAATAGTTGATAGCACTTTCTACTTTGTTTGAAAAGTAAGTTCCTTAGGTTCATTCCCAAGGAACACATAAACTGATAAAGTGTGTATTTTAAATACACTGTAAGTCAGTTTGAATGAAAGCATCTGCTAAATGCATAAAACAGAGCGCTAATACATTTGATCATTTTGTTTTGTGTATATCAAATGCAACGATGTCTCATTTGGGGGTTTGGGATTATTACCGCTCACTTGTCTTTCATCTCTCATGAGCCATGAAACCAACAGCCATGCGGCTACCACACATCTCCACTGGACACATGCAGTCTTGTTCAAGAATTTTTGAGGGGTACCCTCTGGCACACTGAACTACCACCTCAAAAATTCTTATCAATTCCGTACACTAGTTCTGTGATGTCCAGCATAACTGAAACTGTCACAAAGGTTTGATACAGAAACTAATTTTCCCTCTTTTTGGCAAGTAACCTAGCAATACTGAACATATTTCGGGGTTTGTAATAAAACTCAGAATGTTAGTAATTAAAAGCACAAAAATTCAATTTCTTACCCTTATTACCTTGGCTTGGATTTAGCTAGTGATGATGGTATATTATCTCTGGTAAATGGCATTTGTGATTAAAAACAAAAAGAAAAATGTCACAGAATGAATGCAAGGAAAGATTGGATTTTGGGGTTAGTATGGGGTTTGACTGGATTAGCATGAGGATAAAGGCAAACACCAGTGATGAGTTTGCCTTTATCCCCATGCAAATCTGGGGGGGTGGGGGGTATGACTTTGTGTTCCCCTCCATTGTTTATGAGCAATGTTGGCAGTTTCTATCTCAGGGAGTGTTCATTTAGTAAATATTTTCATTACACCCATGTCTGGATGCATTCCCTGCTGAAGGGCTCTCACTTCACAGAAAGCAGAGCGGACAAAAATAAATTATTTCATATTTCTTTTCTGACTGTGCACCCCCTCGATTGTTTATTTTCAAAGCCTGACAGCTAATAGCACAGACAGTCTGGTGTTCTTGCACAGTTTATGACTTCTTAAATTACTAGAGTAACGCTTGGCTGAGAGGTGACAAGGGCATCTTCATCACTTCAGTGTGAAAGTCAATATGACAGCCAGGCTACAAAAGGCTCATCCATAACACACTCATCTTGGACTTCAGGGGTAACCAAGGATAACCCTCCACCCAACACGTCTTTCTGTAGACGTCATTACCAGGAAAAACAGTCAAATATGAGTGTCCCAACTGAATGTTGACCATATCTAACAATAGAAATCTGTGCCCGGCCACCATGGGTTTATTTGTTTGGATGTGTTTAAACCTGTGCCGCTCTATTTACACTGTGGCATATACATATTTTAAATTCAAAGGGAATCTTTTTTTGTCATAACTGAAGCTGAGGCCTAATAGAGCAAAAAACTATTTTGAAAGCGTAGTTTCCTAATCTACAAGCTACTCATAATTTCAAGTAGTTAAAATAGTAAAGCTACCCTTTAAATTTAACAAACAAATAGTAGTTTTTTGTTATTAACATTTTTATTGATTAATAAATTAACACAAAAAAACAACAACATATATATATTGAATCAATCACTTTAAACATTAAACCCCCACTATATCCCCTCCCCCTACCAAACTCCCACCCCACCCTGACCCCCCCCCCCCCCCCCCCCACGAACACCCCTGTGGTCAATAGAATAGACACACACACACACACACACACACACACACAAAAATAAATAAAATACAATAATCAAGTATAATTATAAAAAACAAAAACAAAAAAACTCTAAATTACTCCCTCCACCGCCCCTCCTTGAGATTCCCCCAAAAATGCTAAGTAATTGCTCCATTTCTTATTGTAAGAATCCCTAACTCCCATCCTTATGCTCGACCCCTTCTTGAAGGCAGCCACCCTCCCCATCTCCGTGCACCACTCCGGGAACAAGGGTACTCCATCCGACTTCCAACTTCTCAAAAAACCTTCCTACCAATCATCACACTGGTCAAAACCCAGTCCTTCATGTACTTATCCTCCAAATCCATGACCTCCCCATCTCCCAAAATACAGAGTCTGGTGCAGAACGAGACCTGAGTGCCCAACACATCACACACAAAACTTTGCACCTTCAGCCAAAATTCTTGGATCTTACGACACCCCCAAAAACATGGGTGGTGTCTCCATCTTCAGAATGGCATCGCCAGCAGATGGGTGTGTCCTTAAGACCAAGCCTATACAATTTAGAGGGGGTCCAATAAAATCTATGTAAAATCTTAAATTGCATAAGGTGAACCCTTGCATCTCTTGATGTAGACTTGACATTTTTTAGAATCCTAGCCCACACTCCCTCCTCCAATAACAAATTTAAATGTTCCTCCCATAATCTTTTGAGAGAATTTAAATCTCCGTCCCCCAGACACTGAATTAGCAGGGAGTAATACACCGATGCCTCATGACCCTTCCCAAAAGCAGCAATCACCACTTCCAGAGTATCTGCCTTTCTATGTGGGTGCGTGCTACTCCCAAAAACAGTGCAGAGCAGGTGGCGCAGCTGTAAATACTTATAAAATTGAGATCTGGGAATCCCAAATTGTTGAATCAAATTTTCAAAAGATCTCAATACTTCACTCTCATATAGGTCACTAAGTGTATTAACCCCCCTCACAATCCAATCTGAACAACAGAAAGGGGACTTATTAATACATAGTTTAGGGTTCAGCCATATGCTCGAGGCAACGTTTAAATAAATATCCGAGTTAAACACTCTGGACACCTTTGTCCATATCGAGTGTAAATTCGAGATAATGGGGTGTGACTTAACTTCTCCAAATAGTTTGATAGAAGGGCTTTGCAGTGGCGAAATAGGGTCAATAACTTCTTTTTCAATACAAAACTAGGGAGGAGCTCTCTCAGGTGGTAGCGACCAATGAGCCAAATGTCTGAGACCGAATGCGTAATATTAAAACAAAATCTTGGGTAGGCCAAGCCCACCTTTGTCAATCAACCTATGTAACTTGTTAAAATGTAACCTGGGATGCTTTCCATTCCAAACGAAGGACTTCGCTATGCTATCAAATTGCTTGAAATAAGAGAGGGGGACATATACAGGGAGAGATTGTAGTAGGTTGTTGAATTTTGGAATAAAATTCATTTTAATAACATTAACCTTTCAATCAATAAACGTAATGAAGCCCACCTATCCACATCACTCGAAAAAATTTTTATTAAAGGATCAAAATTAACTCTAACTAAATCACATAAATTTGCTGGGAATAAAATACCCAAATACTTAATGCCCTATTTGGGCCATTGAAAGGCACCCGGTTGAAAAGCCATTACTGGGCAGTACGCAGTCAGAGCTAAATCTTCAATTTAGACCAATTAACACGAAAATTTTGAAAAGGAATTGATAATTCTGTGGAGGCAAGGCATAGATCTATTGGGGTCGGAAACGAATAACAAAATATCATCTGCGTAAAGCAGAAGCTTATGCGCCACACCTCCCGCCGTCACCCCTGGAAAATCATCCTCCTTTCTTATCGCGGCTGCTAAAGGTTCCAGGGCAAGACAGAACAATAATGGGGAAAGAGGGCAACACTGCTGAGTGCCCTTATCCAGAGTAAAATAATCTGAAATTAATCCATTTGTTTGTACCGCCACTACAGGGTGTCTATAAAGTAACTTAATCCATCCAATAAAAGTATTTCCGAACCCATATATTTCCAAAATCGTAAAAAGATAATCCCATTCTACCATATCAAATGCCTTTTCAGCGTCAAGTGCGATGGCAGCGACTGGAGTCTGATCATTCACCACTGACCACATGATATTAATGAAACGCCTAATGTTATCAGAAGAGCTATGGCCCCAAATAAACCCCACCTGATCTATATGTATAAGAGATGTCATAACTTTACTCAATCGGTTAGCCAGAATTTTTGCCAAAATATTTACATCTAGCTGGATCAGGGAAATTGGACGGTAACTCTTACACTCGCCTGGATCTTTGTCCTTTTTAAGAATCAGACTGATCCGGGGTTGTGTCATGGTTGGCGGAAGCTTTCCATTCTTTAATGATTCCGTATAAACTTCTAACAAAAGTGGAGCCAGTTCTGTAGCATAAGATCTAAAAAATTCAGCGGAAAAGCCATCTGGCCCCGGAGCCATGCCTGTTGGCAGGGCCTTAATTACCTCGTCAAGCTCCTCCAAGTTTATCTCAGAATCAAGAGAATTTTTTTGCTCAGTTGTCAGTTTAGGGAGATCTAATGGTTCCATAAAATTTCTAATATCTTCATCAGTAGACGAAGATGTGGAACTATAAAGATCAAAATAGAATTCTTTAAAAGCATTATTAATATCAATGGCCGAGGTAAATATTTCACCACCAGCAGATTTCACTGAGGGAATGGTAGAAAAAGACTCTCTCTGCTTTATATATCTAGCCAAAAGCTTCCCTGCTTTGTCATCCGACTCAAAGTATGACTGTCTTGCCCTGAACAACCAAAACTCCACTTTCTGCGACAAAAATTATATCTGTATTTTAAACGGGTCAATTCTCTGAGGCCATCAGACGACATTTGGTGCTTCAGCTCTGCCTCTGCACTTTTAATATTCCCTTCCAACTCCACGAGTTCTCGTGCTTTGGATTTTTTGGTGAATGAGGCATACTGTATGATCCGACCCCTAAGAACCACCTTAAGTGCCTCCCAAGCAATGCCCACAGAGGATACTGAGGACCAGTTGGTCTCCATATAAACACTGATTTCAGTCTTTAACATTTGTTGGAAATCGGGATTTTGCAAAAGGGATACATTAAGGTGCCAACTATATGATTTCTTTTTCTCCGTGTGTGGCAACACCTCTAAACTCACCAGGGCATGATCTGAGACCAAGATATTTCCAATTGAGCAGTCAACAACAGATGAAATGAGGGACTTAGATATAAAAAAAAAATCTATTCTAGAATAAATCTTATGGACTGATGAAAAAAAATTATAGTCCCTACCAGATGGGTTCAAAAGTCTCCAAATATTTGCAAGACCAAGATATTTACACATCCTGTGAAGCGTCAATGTTGCTCTAGGGGGCTTACACACTTTTGCTTCAAATATTAGCCAAAATCAACCTTTTCCCCTGAATTTCTCCTAAAACAATAATGATTCTCCCTAATTTATCTTTAATCTGTTTAAGACATTTGAATTGTAGATGTTTACTAATCAATGTATTGACTCCCCTGCTCTTACTTGAGCCAGCACTAAAGAAAACATGTCCACCCCATATCTTCCCAAATTTTTCCGCTTCCTGCGGGGAAAGATGTTTCTTGAAGAAACACTATATCATATTTTTTATTTTTTTTAAATTAATTGTGTCAAAAACAAGATTATAAAGACCACATTCCACATTATAGCAACAGTAAAACCCAGAACTTCCCCCCGAACAAAACAAACCTCACGCAAGACATCGCCAAACTGCGTCGATCCCTTAAAACTCAAAAGGTCCATGTACGCATGCGAGAGTCCCTGCGACAACTTTGCCGTCGGACTGCTCAAGTCTGGTGCTTCTGCACAAATTTTGTGAGGCAAAATTACACAACAGAAAATACTTCGTAAAACAGACTCCAGCCAACAGGCAGAATAAACACAAAGAACATGTAGATTCATTCACAGAACTGTCTTGAAGGTGTGTTCCTCCACAAAACACACTCCAGCTGATATAAAGCTGTTCAGTTTCCTCGGACATACAAACAGTTGTTCAGTGAGCTGGCTGTTATGAGTGCAGCAGATGACATAATCATTCTAATGTCCCTTAAAAATACTCCACAAAAACAAACTCCAGCCGCTAGGCGGAACCAGCACGAAAAGAAACAACACAGGCATCCCAGTTCCTCGGATGATCAAGAGCCAAACTCACTCGGAGGCCACATAAAAAAGTACATCATGACTTACTCAGCCTGTCAACTTTATAAAAGACATCCATTATGTGAGCATGTAGATATTTTGCGGTTATCCATAGTGTTCATTCTCAATCTGGCCAGGAACTTCAGTGTAAAAGCGATCTTCCGCCAATGCAAAAGTTTCTTGAAGGAGTCATGCCACAAAACAAACTCCAGCAGCTAGGCAGAGCCAATGCAAAAAAAAAAAAAAAAAAAAAATGTCACCCAGCTTCCTCAGACAATCGAGTCACTGCAAAAGCGATCTTCCGTTGATGTAAGAGTTTCTAGACCTTTATCGGATGATCTCAGAAATATGGCCAGAATTGATCAGGGCCTGTCTCCCTCAGCCGATCTCCGAGCCGGGGCTCTGTAAGCTCGCTCGATTTCCAGCCTGTTATGTCGAGCAGACTTGGGAAGAGCTCGTCCTGGAATTTCACCATATCTCTGCCTTCTTAATGCTCAGGAATTCCAAAAATTCATATGTTATTCCTTCAGCTTATATTTTTATAAGCTTAAGCTTAATATATTTTATATATTAGCAGATAATTCCCTTTCTGACGACTCCAGGTAATCAATTTGTTTCTCAACATCTGCGACTCTTGTGACCAATTCAGAGAATTTTGTTTCCATCGCCGTAATCGATCGACGTATTACAGCGAGATCCTCCAAGTCAGCAACAACCTTCGTCAGCATCACCGAGATGCTGGACAGTTGACGCTGAATATCTTCTCCCGACGCGCCATCCATATGGAGTCCCTGGCTCACAGTCCCATCAGAGGCCTCAGCTTGAACACGTAAGTGTCTTTTAATGTCTCCAGAGTATGAGGATTTTGACTTTTTTGCCATGTTTACCTCAAAGAGCAAATATGTAACGGGGTGTATCGAATCTCACCAGATTATAACATGAAAATATTTAAAAAACTAGCAAAGTGAGCAGAGCCAGTCGCTCACACGTCTGCTTCTCGCATGGCGTCACGTGTCCCCAGTTCTAGCAAACAAATAGTTGTTTGAAGTAGTTTGAAAACTTCTTTGAGGCTATCTAAGGGTGTTATCTATCAGAAAATGTCTGACAGCATTAAACAGCATTTGAACAGATAAATTTGCACATAATAAAACTATAAAACATCATTATGACAAGGAGGAGGGAGTGGCCAAGCCGTGAGGGTGCACACCTGGCACTGAGTTGCCCCAATCAGCGGGAGAGAGAGATAAGGAGGAGCCGGGGACGCTAGAGAGAGAGAGAGAGAGAGAGGGAGAGAGAGAGAGAGAGAGAGAGAGAGACACGTGGCAGTGTGTGTGTCTACGTGTCAGCGTGAAGCAGTGTGTTATTGTGTACGACTGAAAAGTGCAACAATAAATGTCTGTGTACTGTTCAACCCAGTCCCAACTTCCTCCTTCCCACACACCAACGAAACCTGTTAAATTGGTGCCGAAACCCGGGAAGGAGGAAGGATGTGCTTTCAGGGAGTCCTCGCCACTGCCGTCTGCCTGGAGGTGGAGGAGCCCTCTGCCGTCCGCCAGGAGGCAGTGCAGCTGGCTGAGGACCATGTGACAGTGTGTTCGGGGGCCGGCGAACTGGAGTGTTTTTCTTTTTTCCCTCTCTCTTACCTCTCTCTCTCTCGGGCTCTCCTGCTCTCTCTCCCCTCTCCCTCCCCTCATCCTACTCATTTTCCCAGGAGGCGGGGAAGGCCAGTCAGCAGAGTAGGTCAGGGGGAGGGAGAGCGAAGAGAGAAAGAGAGCGGGAGAGCCCGAGAGAGAGGGGGGGGGGAGTAGGTCAGGCTGGTTGGTTCCCTGGCCTGAATTGGGTGTTGGGGGTATGTGACGAGGAGGAGGGAGTGGCCGGGCTGGGAGGGTGCATGCCTGGCGCTGAGTTGCCCCAATCAGCAGGAAAGAGAGATAAGGAAGAGCCGGGGATGCCAGAGAGAGAGAGAGAGACACGCGGCAGCGTGAAGAAGTGTGCAATTGTGTGCAACTGAAAAGTGCAACAATAAATGTCCATGTGTACTGTTCAACCCGGTCCCAGCTTCCTCCTTCCCACACAACAACGAAACCTTTTACAATCATACTTCATATAAATCACCCAAAAACATTGTGAATGCAGCATTTAATTAAATGTTTTACTATAAAAAAAAAATTGTAAAACCCAGTGCAGAGACTCAATTCATCATTTTTTTTTTTTTTTTTTTTAGTTCTATTTACATAAACCATCCAAACAAACCGATTCACTAAAATGTAACTGACTTCCCAATGCTTCATATGAAAAAGAAGACACAGAGGCCACTGCCAAACCAAGCAACTTCCTATTGGTCAACACTGCAAATACGTGTGTCAAAGGTCACCAACCTTAATCGCTAAGGTTAAAAAAGGCGCTAAATATGTGCAGACCATTTACATTTACCATTTAAACACCATGCAGAACGCCACCAGAAGTCAATCAGGCAAAATGTTTGTTTGTGCAGATACCTATAGAGATTACTGTTTTTTGCCCAAGAGTAAATGTTATCGATTTTTTTACTCTTTTACTCCACTTTACTTCTGTATGTGCAAACCGAAGGCCTAGCAAAATCTCGATCAAATCATTCATAACTCTGGCTCAATTCTTTTGTTTATCGGTTGCTAACTACAACCCAGTGTTTGGGTTCCTGACATGGATTACATCACAGTCACAAAAGCATAAAACCATGCACAGTTTTATTCATATTTGTTAGCTTAGGATAAACACTGTCACTTTCAGCTACATTCAGCTGTAACTAACAAGATGTGCCGATGAGAAGCCCTTGATGTGTTGCTTTGGTGACAAAGCCCCCAAAACAAGAGCCCTCGTTAACTTTAAACGACTCTTGAGGCGTGCATATTGTCAAATCCAGCCTACCATAGAAGCATGACACAAACTTGGAAGATTTGTGGACTTCTGTGTCCCTGTCCTAGAAGTGACCTCTTCGAGACATTTGTGACGAGAGGTCTTCTGGCACCCAGACTCCCCAAAGACAGTGCATGTCCGTCTCTGCCAGCTTTACGCTTTGATGTACTGGCTGAAATGAGGCAGATTAAATATTTTCCAACATTTTTTTTTTTAAGGTTGGGTGGCGGATCTTTTCCTGAAGTCTTTGCCCACAAGCAGTGCCAACAGCTGTCTGGCAGGCTGCAGTGTGTGAACGCTTGCTGAGTGAGAGGCTTCACATATGCTCCTCATATGCCCTGCGAGGTCAACAGGGCACTGGAGACCACAAACCCACCTCCCGACTCGCTCCAACACCAACACAACAAACACACACACAGTCCCGCTGAGTCTCTGCAAGAATTATGCATAATAAAAACAGGCTAAACTTCTGACAGAGGATCAGCAGATGCTGATAAAAGAATATTCAAACATGAGGGTAGCATCCAGTTCTTTCTTGTGTTATTGTGGTAGAATTAGCTGTAAAATTAACGGTATCTTGGTGTGGCTTGCTTCTGTTTCACAAAATTGTTCTGTTTTATTAACTGATTAGTTCATTGACCCTTTCTGGAGATGCCACTAGGTCAGTGGCGGTTCTGGCTTACTTGGTGCCCTAGGCGAGATCCGACGTGGTGCACCCCTTAACATCCCCAACCTCCTTAAATTGCTCAATTAAATTTTAGAGTCAATAAATAAAGAAAATGGCAGAATACTTACAGATTGCTTCTTGTGCTATTACACCTAATGAGTAGCCTGTAAGTTACAACTCTGGGCACCTTTCCCCCATTGCTATCTTGCGAGCTCTATGCGGGGGCAGGGTGGCACAATTTGGGGCACCTCTCTCCCATCGCAGTCTTGTGAGATCGGGACGGGGTGGCACGATTTGGGGCACCTTTCTCCCATCACGAGCCAGGGTCGGGGCGGCACAATTCGGGGCATCTTTGTTCCATCGCGATCTTGTGAGCCATGTGCAGGGGCGGCCGATCATGTTGTTCAGGTACCCTGTCATGCCAGCATAAAGAGTGTTGGCACCCTAGGCACTTGCCTATATTGGCTATGCCAGGATCCGCTAGTGCACTATGTGGCTACAAATAAGCGTGTTATGTGCTATGAGTGAGTCAGTGAATCATTTTGAGTCATTCATGACCGCAATTTGCCAAGAGATTTATAGTGTTGTAAGCATTATAAGAACAAAGCATTTTCCTTCAGTTTGTGAACTTCTGAGCAAGAAGTTTATGAGTTTCAATGATGTCCTTACCTTATCATTTATTAAAATGTGCATGTGTTCAAATCTACTGACTTCAGTAGAATGTTTAAGTATTATAAGAACAAAGCATTTTCATATAGTATTTAAACTGCTGAACATGACTGCATTCCTGTCAGATGCAGAATCACTGTGCATGTGCTGCTATAGCCAAGACTGGCCGTAGCTGTAATCAATCAAGCAATCTGCCTCGGTGGGACTGCGTTTGCCAAGCACGTGATTGGCCACTGCTGTAGTCAAACACGTGGGAGTCTTCGGATCTGCACGAATTGGCATCAAATAAAAAAGTGACCAAATAGGGCAAATTTCACAGAAAGTTGAGGAGTTTTTATCCCTGTAAAATTCAGTTCACTACCTGCTTTCCATGGGCGGTTTTTGTACAGCATTAATTGCAGCAGGCTAGTATTGATGCCTTTTGTGAATAAAGCGCACACTAATAAGCCTCTTTTACTTGGAAAGGATGTGTGATTGTGATGAACCACTGCAGATGCTGCTTAGTTATACTGGATTGTGGGTGATTAGTAAATAAAGCGCAGGTTTTTGTTAGAGTTTTCCTATTAAGACAAACTTAGAGGAAGGAAATGCTGCCATTCTCTATCCTGATCCAGTGCTTGATGAGAACCATCAGACAGAACATGCTACGTCTGTTCCTGAAGTGTTAACTGCGAGAGGGCCTTGGCGCTATGAAGACGCCGGCGGACAGAATTTGCTATTAAACACTACAGTGTGTGTGTGTGTGTGTGTGTGTGTGTGTGTGTGCGTGCGTAACTACCACAAATTAGAGTTAGAGAGATGAAAGAGTGAAAGAGAGAGAGAGAGAGAGTAACTGAAAGGGGATATTACAGTTGCAACAGGAGCAACTAATGAGTTCAAAATGAAATAAGCTTTCAAAGAAAGAAAAGCCTTTCAAATAAAGAGGGAATTTATTAGAGGGAAATGGGCCTGGACTCTGGAATTGTGGGTAAATGGGCCTTGCTTAGGGCAGAGGTGCATTCATTACAGTTAAATCAATACCTTAAATCAATACTCCAGGGTGCTCTGGGAATGCAGGTGGTGTGTTAATCGTACCCAGGAGACTTGGAGACACTTCCACCTGGATTTCAAGCAGTTGCGAAAAACTGTTGTTATAATATGGATGCTGCAACTTCAGATAGAACTTCACTTGGTTGTCAGTGAAGAAATCTGTCACTCCATCTTCAAAGCAATTTAACTATTAATGAAATACTTGAAACATTTAAAGGCTAGCAGCTATGCCTAGTTTAAACAGGATAGAACCTGACATAGTATATTTTAAAACAAATTCAATATGCCGAGGGACATGATCCTTATTTAATTTTCTTTCCACATGAAAGATCCCACTGAAAATCCCACTAGGATTCAAAGGTTATAAGGTTTAACCAGACCTCTGGCCAGTGGTGTAGTAGTGTCTGATGAGGTGGGCATACTGTGAATTTATTAAAGTTTAATGGTTATTTATAAAAATTAATGGTTATTTGTTTTATTTGTGTACTATTATGCGCTTTTCTGTGTATAGTGAAACTGTTTTCCTATTTAGAAATATAAACTGAAATGATCTGATATCATGAGAAAAAGGCACCACATACAGTAAAAGACAAAAAAAAAAAAAGCATTATAAACTATCAGGTGCGCAATAACATGCAGAATTTTCACAAAGTTTAATTGCATAAGTTAAATTTAAATGTATATATATATATATATATACATATATATATATATATATATATATACACACACACATTATATTGGTGTACACTTATATATACACAATTCACTTGTGTACTAACCCGATGCTGTGAAAAATTTCAAGGTCAAAAGACTACTCGTTGTTCTGGCAGCCATACGTATCATCAATTATTTCAGGTGGGCATACGCAAAATTCTAAGAAAGATAGGTGGGCATACGGCGTATTCCTGTGTATGCCCTAGACTACACTACTGCCTCTGGCTATTGAACAGAGTGGGTCGTTTTCATAACAAGTCCAAGGAAATTATTATATTTGCTTTTCTTTTTCTTAAGCCAGATGGAAGTGTTATTTTAAGAACTGTCATGGCTTATTGTGACAGATGTGCTGCAGGTAGAAACAAGGACATTAAGAACATCTTCACAGAGAAATCCACCAATGGTACGTAATCTAAGCACTTAAGAGAGTGCAGTTGCGCTTCAGCTGCAGTGCGCCCCTCAATGGATTTGTAGTTCCCCAACTAATGCAGACAAGGTATACACACACACACTAACACCATATGGCCATTATTCATGTCAATGTTTGTGTACACTTATTAAATCAGTATTGCAATGCAGTGTATAATATCAAGAGGCATTAACAACTGAACACAATCATTTGTGATAATCAGAGAAATGTTATTTCATGTGAAAGCATTCACTTCAAACTCTCAAATTCTCAACTCAATACAAAATGCAGAATGTAAACAAGGAAAAAATAAGAAATTCCTGCATGAGACTATTTATTATATCAATTATATATGCAAAACAAAAAAGCAATGTTACATGACTATAAACTCTTTAAACTCTCAAATTAATACAAATTACTGAATCTAGGAAATAAGAAAACTCTTTATGTATCAGACAATATGATATTAATTAAGTTATTGTAAGTTTAAAAAAGCAGCATTACTTGACTTCAAACATATAAAACTTTACAATTATTACAAAATATTGAATCTAATCTATGAAATAGGAAAATTATTTGTGTATGAGATATGAACAATTGCAAATTCAAAAAAAATTATTTATAATGTAATAACTTTGCAGAATAATATGAATAATGTCCCATACTAAAACATTTTGAACACCTGCTTTAATCTACATTTGTCTACTCTAAAGACTTTAACAACCTAAATGATTGCATCTCACAAGTGTAATCAAAGATACAGAAAACCTAATTAATTAATATGGTAGCATGAAAATTACAAATTTTGTAATTTCGTCCTATCACCTTCACACTAAAGAACTATAGAATACTATAATCCTAAAGCACTAGCCTATGTGTAATTACCGTGTAATTAACTTGTAATTGCTTGTAACTACATTGTTATTATGAATGCAATATTCATTCATAGTAGAATGCAATATGTTCAACATGAATAATGAAGTGTTACCAAGTTCAGGAGCACATAGTCCCTGGAATAAACTTCATTCTCTCGCTCACAGAATGTAAAATATCGACTATGTGTCACTGCATGAACACTGCTGCTGTCATTTCTGTTACCGGTGGTAAGATAAGACAATAACCGGGGTACTTACAGTCTTTCGGCATTCCTCGGGATTCCCCTGGGAACAGTCCTGAAGCTTTGACCCTGACAATCCACATGAGAGCCCGAACAACTGCACTTATGCGGGCATCCATTCACAGAGACGCAGAACAGCAACACAGCCAATATTCCCCAAGACTTCACCCACAGCATGATATATATCTATATATATATATATATATATATATATATATATATATATATATATATATATATATAGATAGATAGATAGATAGATAGATATATAGATATCTATATATATATATATATATATATATATATATATATATATATAGATAGATAGATAGATAGATAGATAGATAGATAGATAGATAGATATCCTTTGATGCTGCTAGCAGCCTTATTTTAATTAAAAATAATAATAAAACAAACCAATGCTTAAGCTATATGAAGAACAAAAGTAATCCGCGTCTTATCCGGAGCCAATGAGGTCGCGAGCGCAAAATTCTCCAGGTGAGACGTGGAAAATATGAAACAGTGCGAACACAAAGTATTAAATAGATAGTTCCAACTTTGAAAACTTCTCAAAATACATCGGAGGCAAGCGTTGCTCATTCAAATCTAGAGTTGCATGTCTCCACACCACTGAAGCATTCAGATGCGCAAAAGTTAAGAACACACATCACTAATTTGACGAACATGAAAGTCTCAGAGAAATCCTCCAAAAAGCCATTAAATGTCAAAAGGGATTCGCCCTCATTCTTCTGCAATTCCGCTTTTTTAGGTCCAGCATGCAAATCCTCATTGATAGTGATTGAGAAACTTCAGCGGAGCTCGTACCTATTTGATTTCCAGCCCCCAAACTCTGCGCTCCGCACTCCTACTGGTTCATCCTAGTGATGTCATTCAGGGATATTTGGAGTCTCCAGAAGTTTTTGGGACTGCTTAAAAAAAAAAAAAAAAAAAAAAAAAACTCCGCTCAAGCCCACACAAAATGCTCGTTAAGTCTGAGGGATGAACACAAAGTTATGAATTAGAAACCGCAGTGCTAAAAGAGGAGACACGCATGCCATGGGCACTTTGAGACGGCTTTTTAAGACGAGATAACATAAAACTAATGCTTATTGATTTTATAATGTGGCAGTGACGATTTTTATTCATATGAATGGTTTTAAAGTGATTGTTGAAAAAAAAATTAAATAAAAATAAATCTAACGAATAAAAAAAGAATTCTAAGTGTTAAATGAGCAAAGTTGCCTACATTAGCCTATGTGTATAGTTGTGTATTCTATGTGTATCCCAGTGTATAGTTAAATTGTAGTATTGTAATATTTTTATTCTGTTGATTATAGTTATAGGCTATACCTAACCTATTTCGAAGGCTGCAACAAACTACGTTTAAATAAAAAATCTTTATTGTGACTTTGATCCATGCTGACGCATTTCCTATTGACACTATATTAAAATATAGCATCGAATGATTCACAGGCTATAGAAATGTCCTCTAAGTATCTATTTCTGTGTGGATAATGTGTGTCCTGACACTTTCATATGACTTTTTCTTTTTTCTCCATGATTTTTGGTCCCCATTTTGCAGTCGTGGTGCCCCCGTCTGGTGAGAAATGTATTCTAACTTTAATCTTAATTCCAAGAATATTTCCCTATGATGAGAGACCACCAGTATTGTTAGGGTTTAATTAGGTTAAGCTATGGTTTATTTTTCATGCCAAAGACTTTTCTTTGCATATTCATGCATAATATTACGTTTGCATGTTTTAAGAAAATACAAACAACAAGGCTTTTTATAAAGAAGGCAACAAAGACATGAAACTGTATGACAAGCCAGAGACTATTTAGCAGAGATGGAGCACTTCTATTTAAATGAATGGGAGAAATTGTAAATCCCAATGGATGTTGAAATGTAAGTCCCATTAAGCGCTGAGATGCCGCTTGCATGCCGCTTGTTCACATAGAAAAATAGCTGCCCAGACTGCCCTGGAGTCCAAAGATGGCCGCCATATGGACTGACTTCCCTTGCAAAAGGGACTTTGGACAAGCACGGTTTTCTTTCTGTGTTGTTGTATTTCCTATGGAAACAGAAGGTTTGTTGATTGTATTAAAGGGAGGGAAATTCACATTCTAGAGAGCATTTGATTGGACAAAAATCTGTGTAATGCAACATGAGCTGTCAATATTTGGTCCATTCTAGCAGTAGAGAAAGGCTCTAAATTTTAAATGCGTATATCTGCTAAAGATTAGTTTTGTCAAGTTTTAGAAGTACACTAGCACATTATGGCTTTAAAGCTAACATACATGAACTTAAAGCCAAAAGTCTCCAATTCTGATTTGAAGTTTAAGTAAAGCAAGTGTTAAATAATGTGACAAGGAAAATTAGATTTTGAAGCTCTGCAAGCTTGATAAACAGCCAATAGAAGACAACAGATGTGAAAATGTGGGCCTTCACTCGATAATGTTGTTTAACGCTGTGTCTGGACCCTCATAGCACACGCAGAATCTTTGTTTAACACTCTGAGTAGATTGAATCAACTCCCATCTGCCAGGGTAATTCACTTACATTATTCCTCCTGAAAGCAAAGTGAGGTGCATTAACACCGGCTGGAAGACAGCAGGTACGTGCGTGAGGTTAAGCTGCAAAACATATTTACATTTATACATTTGGCAGACGCTTTTATCCAAACCGACTTACAGTGTACTTATTACAGGGACAATCCCCCCCAGAGTAACCTGGAGTTAAGTGCCTTGCTCAAGGACACAGTGGTGGTGGCTGTGGGGATTGAACGGCAACCATCTGCTTACCAGTTCTGTGCTTTAGCCCACTACGCCACCACCACTCATATGCTTTACACTTAATTTAATGCACACACACATGGCCATGAGTCCAGAAATCTGTGATTTGTGTCAATAAGGGTGATGTGCCAGATTTAAAGACTGCTTTATTCTTTTCGCTTGTTTATGTCGGGAGTGAGGAATGTCCAGAGGGCTTCCACCTGTGGAACACTGTGGAGAATGAGCATGCTAGGGAGAGCAATACTCTGCATGTGTCTGAGCTGTTTATCAGTTCCTCTAGGGTCAGACCTTTAAGCAAAGAACTCTTACCGACAGAGTGACACTTAAACAGTGTACGGCACTCTAGAGCATGATCAGGCAATATAGCAGCAGAAGCATTTCTGTCTTTGACACTCAGATGAATGTCTTTATTAAGGTAGGGCATCATGTTGTATTCTTTTAATTTTCTGATGCTCTATGAGTTAGACTGTAGACAGAATCCTTGGAGCCTTTTAAAGGAATAGTTCTACCAAAACTGACAATTATATAATAATTCTTCAATAATTTACTCACCCTCATGTTGTTTCAAAACCATATTACTTTATTTCTTAAGTGGAACACGCGAGGAGATATTAGATAAAATGTTAGTCTCAGTCACCATTCACTTTCAATGAATCAGAAAAAAAATGAAGCAGTGAATGGTGACTGAGACTAACATACTGCCTAACATCTCCTTTTGTGTTCCATGGATGAAAGAAAGTCATTTAGAACAACATGTGGGTGAGTAAATTATTTTTGGGTAACCTATTCCTTTAGAGTTGAGAAGAAACATGCCGCCCTTATGCATAAAATTTTTAGAAAAACAAACAGTCATTACATGTTAAAAAAAACAAAAACAGCCCATAACACATTACTAATACGTCATAATGCGTTAGAAAATATATTGTGACTGCAATCTTCATTACCACTTGGCTGTGCTGAAAAACACCGAAACAAGTTAAAAGGTTACTATTCAAATCGAATTGACCTGCAATTTCATTGAACTACAAATAGCAGTGAAATATGCACTATAAATGTCAAAACAAAGGATCTTATTTGTAAAACGATATGAGTTTTGTGAGTTAAGGCTGGTCAGTTGACATTATACTGACCTTTCCATTTTATGTATTGCACCCAATGGAAATCGAACGGCCAGATTACAGAGAAACTTGGCATGGATTGTGTAGACCAGCGCCTCTGGCAGTGAAGGGATGGGAAAGGGCTCGCCAAAGACCTGTCAGAGGAAAAAACCCATTAGCATACCATGAGACATGATACTTCTTTTTAATGGAACAATTGAACATAAAGAGAAATCCAAACGTTTCAGCAATTACGTAAATCTCCCAGCCTATCCTTTTGACGTTTTTTTTTCTTTTTCAAATTGTATGCATTTTACATTGTCGTCCTACTCAGTAGCTTTGTAACCAAGAAGAGCAGAGAAGGATTTCTCATCTTCCTGGGTGGAAATTTCCTCACTTACTTACACACAGGACTGAGAAAAACAGTCAAACATTTAATTCCACAGCAAAATTTACTTTATGGGTCACAGATTCCCACTTTTGTCCTGTTTGTAGCTAAGCAAACAGCTGTTAACCCACATTATGGATCTTAATTCTTTCCCACAAGTGATGGGCAAATGGAACATGAATGGGAAGTTGCTTAAGTCTCTCAGGCATCAGTTTGCATTGTTGTCTGGCACCTCTGTGAATTGGTGCTGAGTGATAATTGGAATGAGGGCCTACCCTGTAGAATCCTGCTGTCTGCACAGTGGCCAATTCAATCAGAGGACCATTTTTAATATGTGTAAGACTCTAGAGCTGGCTCTACATGTGCCCATAAGGCAGCAAGACCTGCTTCTGCCACATAGAACTGCTAATTACATGCACATTGTCCTATCTTGTAGAAACCGGAGCGGTAAGGAGAGATCTTTGGAGGTGGAGAGTTGTGACAGGGGCCTGCCAGCAACAACAGCCTGGGTTCCCCCAGACACACGCTGTGTCCCTGTGTGTTTCTGAGTGCCAGAAATGCTCAGTTCAGGCCGTGCATTAAATCCACAGAACAGTAAATGATCTTCATCAGTGTGTACATCCTTTGAATTTAGTAAACAAACACATGGAAAAACTATCGCCAGATGTTGACATAGCCTTTTCGAATGATTTGTTTGTAATTCTACAAGCTCACATTCCATGGGAAGAGCTAAATACCTGCAGATATCATTGGTTATGCCAATCCTGAGGCATTTTTTAACAAGAGTTGATCTTTGACCTGGCTCTGATGTCAGAATTTGCTACATATGATGTCAAGATTCTCACTCCTTCCTTTTCAATTACTCATGGCTGGCAGGCAAAAGAATGTTTAAAACTGTGTGTGTCCTGCGTAATGCTGCTCAACAGAAACTGTGGAAATGGAAATCAATGGAAGAATTCCAACAATAACATCCAAGCTCAGAATTCCTCCTCATTCCAGTTGTAGGAAGTGCACAATTAGAAGGGCTTAGCGCTACAATCAGAAAGGTTTTATAATTTGGAAGTGGTTAATATGGCTGATCTTATTCAGAGAATGGGATGAGGAATGGACGGGTGGGAGGTGGGATCTATCTTGTGCCCTTCCGCTCCTCGTGCTTCTATCAGGATTAGCCGATAAACAGTTCCATATGTAGGGCTAACCCTGACGCTACAATGTAAGACTTTTTCCCCTGGTATGACTGGAAGATTGATGATACAATTTACTAGGGAGTTATCATGGACCCAAATACTCAAATGAGCCATGCGGAGCAGCCAGCTGTTGGCTCTTCTGCTTCGATTTTTCCTTCGGCCGGAGTTTCATCTGCATACAGGGAGATAGAGAAGTAATGTTGGTGTGGTCAGGCACGTCTCTCGGTGCAATTAATAAACTTTACACTCCTCCCTGTGACTGTTCCCAGAGCCTCACTCAGGGCTAGACCAATATCCATCCAAGGGAATATGGATTTAGTGATGGAATGATTATAGGGTGAACTTGTGTGGAAGTCTTAGCAAGATGCTAATGTTCTCACTCATCACAAGGTTCTTTAATCTAATCAAATGCAAAAACAACACCCCACAAAAAAATAATAAATAAATACAAATGAAATAAAAATATATATTTTTTTCTGGATATTTCCAACTGTGACTTCATAGCCCTAAGACTCACACATAGCAGAGCTGTCACTCATTATTATGATTTCTTCCTGGACAAACTGCACTGCCCAAGCAGCTTTTGTGGTTCACTAATAATCTGCAATTAACACCAGCTTCAGAGATCACCCATCCCGATTAAGTCCAGCACATGTGGGCCAGATGCACTGACCTCCACCTCCTCCAGCACTTCAGCTCTGAACTGTTTACAAATGGATGTCCTACTAGCATTCATCAGGCTCTCTATAGGGAGGGTTTAGAACATTTTTGGTTGAAGATGTTGAGTTGAAAAATTTTACCAGGAACAACCGTTAGCGATTGGCCATTAGAGAGCTATTTGTAGACATCACAGCCAGGCCCACAGAAAATGCAGCCTTCAGTCTTCATGAGACTGTGTTCGGCAGAGCTAACCTTGCACTGGCCAGCATCCATCTCTCACAGCAATGTGATTGCCTGACAGTCTGTTTTTTTATTCTCTCTAGAAAATCTGTACAACCAGAAATTTGTATTAATTGTCACATCTTTGCTAAGTCTATCACTTTCCTCTTTGGCTGGCCTCACCATTTCCTCCCCAACTGGCTTTTTTGTTTTTTGTTTTCAGAGAACTGATATGAAGCCAACTGCAACACAAGTGGACCTTTAGAGGGTTTCACAGATTTAAATCAAAGAAACAACTTTTTCAGTAAGGCAGAATGTGTGTGGAACAAACCATTGAGAAAGAGTAAGGTTTGAAATCCCCAGCAAGGCATTTTAATCAACCCGACCTGAAAAAAGTGATTTTTGTCCGTGAGAGAATGGCAACAGGACAGAGGGCTAAGAGGTCTCTGTTGGTAGCAATGAGAGGTTGGTTAAAAAAGCTTCACAGTTCAAAGAGGGTGAAATCACACAAAAACTCAACAAGACTGAACAATGACCTCCTTTTCTCACTCAGACTTTTGTCAACATGAGAAAATTAGAAATACTGTGCATTATGAGGAGAACCCTGGAAGTTGGAGGTCAAATGCCAAGAACTTTTTCATTGACAGGAAAGTTTAGCAGCTGTGTTGCTGTTTACTTTGAATGGGCTGGAAATGCCTCGAGTGGCCCGGGCCCAAGGAAAACAATGTTCAGCTCTGAACTGGCAGTGGGAACTCAATCCCTCAGCAAGCAAGCGGGCCACAGTCACCAACATAGGCACCGAAGCTCTGGCTAAATCAAGCCTGATATTATGTTTACAGCAGCTCCACTGTACAAATAGGGGGGAAAACAGATGAGAAAAAGGCTGAGCTGAGCAAACGCAACACTGTGTGGTGAATAAAATGACTGGGGAAGGATTCCAGACCATAAAACCGCAATTGTGCGCCACTGAAGCAATAGTCTTGAGGCTGATTGAACCAGATTGCCTGGCCTACTTCGGGAAACTGTGTGTGGATCTCAGTGCTTTTGCAACTTTCTTTGGAAACTTTGGCGAACACTGCGCTTTAGCAATGGCACTAGTGTTGTGAGACATATGTGGAAACAGGAATTTGACAAGATTCCATAGGATGTTAAATGTGCCAATTCGCTGTGGATGTTCCGAGTGTGGCTTATAAATGGAGCCCCATTGCTCTGAAAGGGCTAGATATGCTTTTGATTATTGGTGGTGTGATCTACAGGGCTGATTTCATAAATGTACTCCACTTGCATAAATATATTTGCAGTAAGATGTGTGCTGCTACTGCATTGGTCAGATGTGATAGCTTTGCTATTCTCTCTTTCTCACTGTCTTTTTCTCTCTCGAGTGAGGGCTTGTGTGCATTTTGGATGTGGCAGCGAGGTGAAGGAGATTATTATCAACGGCAGTCTCAAATTGTCGGGATGTGTTTTAGCTGAATTTTAACTTGATTACTACTCAGTATCATCACTATGAGTGGGGACACCCTCTCTGTTGTGCCATGCCCGTCCCATGCTTTGATTAATCCAAAGAGTGTGTAAATAACCACTGTCAACCAACATGGATGATTATAATAAAAATAAATAATCTTCTTAGAATTCATGGACTGGTTTAACTTGGATTGGTAAGAGATGCTCAGGAAAAGAGTTAGGTGTAAGGGGTCGCATTTCAACATGACAACTATGAGTAGCGGCATACCCTATCATCTGTCTGCCTATCTATCTAGATAGAATTTTTTATTTATTTTTTATTTTTTGGCCTTTGTGCCATTTGTATTTATAGTACAGTATAGAGAGAAGAAATGAAGAGGGAGAAATAAGGACATTTTGTGTGTCAAATTTCAACGCATTGAGGTGTCACCGTGGCAAGTTTTTGAAGGTATCATGAAAACGTGTGTGTCATACCATTCTCACATTTGTTCAGAGAATTTGTTCAAAAATTTTAGATCATCTAACCCAATCCTTTTTATAAACCACAGCACTTATCAGCAATATAAGGCAGATTCATTTCACGATAATTTAAGCTGCATTATTACACTATTATATTGTAGACATTTCTGAACACCTAACCCTACCCTTACACCTAAACCTAACCAACTGTCAACAAATATCAAAAGACTTAACAAGCAGATAAAACTTCAATCACAATTTAAAACTTTAGATCTGTCTTAGACTTAGACATAGTCCTCACTCAAAGCCATCCCACATGACCTCAAAATATCCAGACTACAATGCATGAATAGCACAGATTACTGTTATGATCATTTTCATGGTGCTTTTCTCATTTTTTGAGCCTCAGCTTGGTTATTCTGAAAAAAAAAAAAAAACACCCTATGTTTCCCAGAAACAAAATTAAATTAAAATAATTAAGCAATTAGTAAATGGTGGGTAAACTATTGCAAAACTGCAACATAGTGACATTTAAGGGTGACAGTTTGGTGGTGCAGGCAAAAAGAAATGCTGTGACGTAATGTGAGCAGCACAGCTCAATGTGTCGGACCATGTGCACCAACCTCTCAGCCAGGGTTCCAACAGCTTGCTGGCATTTGATCCCTTTCTCAATGCAGAGAAGGAAATAGCCACAGTAAGAAATGGAGGCTCTGTAACCACATTTCCACATGTCACTTTGTCCAAGTTGAAAGAGGGGCCAGCACAAAATTGCTCTTTCCATGTTTGTACCGCCAGTTCCACTCAGGTCCTCTGTAGTCTGATGGCAGAACCGCAGAGGGATATGGAGCTTCCAGAGATCCTTGTTTAACGCCCAGCTGTCATTCACTAGTTCCTGAAATAACAGTGTCTTTCCTTTTCCGCAGAGTGCCCCTAATATGTATGCTATTCCCAAAAGCATTGCTTTGAGTGATGGATGTGACTTACAAGAGGAAGAAACACATTCACTGGGTGCAAACTCCACAGAGAGAGATAAGTATTATAGTCAACAGTGTATTATAGCCATATTTAGCTTACAAATGTTTCTCGGAACGTATGTAAAAGATTCAAAGTGCTGTTCCAACAGAAAGCTGAGTGAAATCTATGCGGATTGAGGTGAAGTTGTCCATATTCTTTGTCAAAGTGTTGCTTGAATGAAGAACAGTGTACCATGTCCATGGTAATTTAAAGGGATAGTTCACCCAACAAACAAAAAATTCATTTTAATTAAATCACAATTTAAGTAATTAAATCACCCTTATGTTGAACTAAAACTGTGCGACTTTCTTTCTTCCATGGAACATATATTTATAACAAAGAGAGTTTAAGAGAAGTTAAAAGAATGTTAGCCTTAGTCACCATTCATTTTTATATTATTTTTTGCAAAAAGATGCAATAAAAGTGAATGGTGACTGAGGCTGTCATTCTGTCTAACATCTCCTCTTGTGTTCCACATAAAAAAGAAAGACATACAGGTGTGGACTGGAACAACATGAGGGTAAGTAAATGGTTACATAATTTTCATTGTTGGGTGAACTATCCTTTTAATACCACACTGAAAACCCTAATAAGTTCATTGCACTCATTTGATTGAGTAAACTCATTCCCTCAATTCCATTGAGTAATGGGGTCTCCCAAAACTTGAGTATTTAAGTTCAATTAACTTGGTTTTCAAGTAAAGTGAACTTAACTATTTAAGTTGAGTTAACTACATGCAAGTAGACTTAACTCAGATTTGAATTTAAATATTGTTGTTTCTACTGTTGTACATTTTAATTGAATTGATTCAATTTTAGATCAAACAACTGCACAGCTCAAAAAAAGATGATAACTGATTGCACTTCAGCTGCACATGCACAAAGAGAAGTGAGATAGAATCAGAATCAGAATCAGAATCAGCTTTATTGCCAAGTATGCTTACACATACAAGGAATTTGTCTTGGTGACAGGAGCTTCCAGTGTACAACAATACAAAAACAATACAAAAACAGCAGCAAGACATAGATAATAATAAAAAATAAAAAATAAAACTAATTATACACATACGTACAGACACACACATACATACATACACACATACAAATGTGTAGTGCAAATCTAATACAATCTGTTATGTACAGTGCAAATACAAATCTGTTATGTACAGTGCAAACATTTATTTTATTTTTTATTTTATTTTTTTTCAGAGGAATGAAATGGCAAAAGAGATTGAATGTGTTGGATAAATAAAAAAAGACTAAACTGTGTATTGCACATAGTTATTGCTCAATGGGGCAATTTAACTGTTCATGAGATGGATAGCCTGAGGGGAAAAAAAATGTTCCTGTGCCTGACAGTTCTGGTGCTCAGAGCTCTGAAGCGTCGGCCAGAAGGCAACATTTCAAAAAGGTAGTGGGCAGGGTGAGTGGAGTCCAGAGCCTTTTTCCTCACTCTGGAAGTGTATAGTTCTTGAAGGGGGGGCAGGGGGCAACCAATAATCCTCTCAGCAGTCCGAACTGTCCTTTGTAGTCTTCTGATGTCTGATTTCGTAGCTGAACCAAGCCAGACGGTTATTGAAGTGCAGAGGACAGTCTCAATGAGTAAAACTGTATCAGCAGTGCCTGTGGCAGGTTGAATTTCCTCAGCTGGTGAAGGATGTACAACCTCTGCTGGGCCTTTTTCACAATAGAGTCAATGTGGGTCTCCCACTTCAGGTCCTGTGAGATGGTAGTGCCCAGGAACCTGAATGACTCCACTGCTGCCACAGTGCTCTTTAGAATGGTGGGGGGTGGGGGGGGGGGGGTCAGTGTTGGGGTGTTTCTCCTAAAGTCCATAATGATCTCCACTGTTTTGAGTGTGTTTAGCTCAAGGTTGTTTTGACTGCATCAGACAGCCAGCTGTTCAACCTCCCTTCTGTATGCAGACTCATCGTCATCTCGGATGAGGCCGATGACAGTGGTGTCGTCTGCAAACTTCAGGAGCTTGACAGAGGGGTCCTTGGCAATGCAGTCACTGAGGGAGAAGAGTAGTGGGGAGAGCACACATCCCTGGGGGGCACCAGTGCTGACTGTACAGGTGCTGGAAGTGAATTTCCCCTGTCTCACAAGCTGCTGCCTGTCTGTCAGAAAGCTGGTAATCCACTGACAGATAGACGTGGGAACAGAGAGCTGGTGTAATTTATTCTGGAGTATAGCTGGGATGATTGTGTTGAAAGCTGAACTGAAGTCCACAAAAAGGATCCTTGCATATGTCCCTGGTCTGTCCAGATGTTGCAGGATATGATGCAATCCTATGTTGACTGCATTATCCACAGACCTGTTTGCTCGATAAGCAAATTGAAGGGGATCTAGAGATGGTCCAGTGATGTTCTTCAGGTGGGCCAACACCAGTCTCTCAAATGATTTCATGACCACAGATGTCAGGGCGACAGGTCTGTAGTCATTAATTCCTGTGATTTTTGGTTTCTTTGGGAAAGGAATAATGATTGAGCATTTGAAGCAGCATGGGACTTCACACTGCTCCAGTGATCTATTGAAGATCTGTGTGAAGATGGGGGCCAGCTGGTTAGCACAGGATCGAAGACACGCTGGTGAGACGCCATCTGGGCCTGAAGCCTTCCTCGTCTTTTGTTTCCGAAAGACGCGGCTCACATCATCTTCACAGATCTTAAGTGCAGGTTGAGTAGCAGGAGGGGGGAGGAGGGGGGTTGCAGGAGGTGTTGGTGTTTGTGTGAAGTGAAGGTCAGAGTGGGTGTGGGGTGTGAGATTGGGCCTTTCAAATCTGCAGTAGAACACAATCAGGTCGTCAGCCAGTTGTTGGTTCCCTACAGGGTTGGGGGTAGGAGTCCTGTAATTTGTGAGTTGTTTCATGCCACTCCACACTGATGCAGGGTCGTTAGCTGAAAACATATTTTTCAGCTTCTCAGAGTATCTTCTTTTAGCCACTCTGATTTCCCTGTTTAGTGTGTTCCTGGCCTGATTGTACACGACTTTATCCTTACCCCTGTAAGCATCCTCTTTGGCCTGAAAAAGCTGCCTAAGCTCTGCTGTAAACCACGGTTTGTCGTTGTTGAACTTTAAATAAGTCCTAGTAGGAATGCACATATACTCACAGAAACTGATATATGATGTAACAGTATCTGTGAGCTCATCCAGGTCTGTGGCTGCAGCCTCAAAAACACTCCAATCTGTGCAATCGAAGCAGGCTTGTAGTTCCCGCTCTGCTTCATTGGTCCATCTCTTTACAGTCCTTACTACTGACTAGGTTGATTTTAATTTCTGCCTGTAGGTTGGAAGAAGATGAACCAGACAGTGATCAGAGAGTCCCAAAGCTGTTCTAGGGACAAAGCGATATGCATCCTTTATTGTTGTGTAACAATGATCCAGTATGTTCCTGTCTCTGGTGGGGCATGTGATGTGCTGTTTGTATTTGGGCAGTTCACGTGTGAGATTTGCTTTGTTAAAATCCCCAAGAATAATAATAACTGAATCCGGGTATTGTTGTTCCATGTCTGTGATCTGATCAGCCAGCTGTTGCAGCGCTGTGTTCAAACACGTGTTTGGTGCGATATACACATTCACCAGAATAAACGAGGAAAACTACCGTGGCGAGTAGAAAGGCTTACAGTTAATAAAAAGTGCTTCCAAATTAGGACAGCACATCCTCTTTAACGTTGTTACATCTGTACATCAACTTTCACTGATATAAAAGCATGTTCCACCGCCTCTCATTTTCCCTGTTAACTCCGCAATGCGATCCGCTCTGAACGGCTGGAAGCCCAGCAGATGTAATGCGCTGTCCGGAATGGCTTCACTCAGCCAGGTTTCTGTGAAGCACAAGGCAGCAGAGGTTGAAAAGTCCTTGTTTGTGCGGATGAGGAGATGTAGTTCATCCGTTTTGTTAGGAAGAGAGCGGGGATTCGCTAAGTGAATACTCGGCAGCGCTGTTCGAAATCCGCACCAACGGAGTTTGACCAGCACACCGGCTCATCTCCCTCGCCTGCGTCTCCTGAACAACAAAGCCGCGCCTCCAACTAAAATGTCTAGCAAAATGTCTGAATATTTAAAAACTGGGAAAAGATTGTCTGGAATATGCTGTCGAATGTTCAGCAGTTCGTCTCTATTAAAACTGACTGGAAAAAGATTACTAAACACAGGACAAACAAACAAAAACAACAAAAGAACTGAGGAGCTCCACACCGAGGCAGCCATCCATGGCGCCATCATGATGATCATATAGTGTGACCAAAGAGACACAGATCACCCTAATGGTGACATTACACCAAACAACTATTTGCAACAATGCATAAATATTACAAAAAAGAGCTTAAAACATCTATGAATTCTTAATAACAATTATTTAAATTTCCCAATCTGTTCCCTCTGACCAAGCAAACATAATTCAAGCAGCAAGGGATTGTGGGAATTCCCCATAGCCTCAATTTTGTACTCAGTAGTTTGAGTTATTAACACTTCAAATCTTAAGTCTATGGATTTTTAAGAAAAATAAGTTCAATAAACTTAAATATTTGAGTTATGAGTTCAAAACTTGACATTTCAAGTAATATTTAATTAAGACAACTTGATTTTTACAGTAATGACAACTTTAGGGTTTACAGTGCAGAGTTACGGCTATTTCATGACCCCAAGTTAAAATGACTCTAGAAGTTGCTGTCATGTGGCTCCACATTACCAGGTACTTAGCTCTTAACCTGTTATGCTAGCGTGTTAGTGTTGTGTGTAGCGGGCAGTGATGGAGTGTGGGACTTTATACAGCACACATACCAAGGAGTGAAACTAGCCCATCTACTCACACTCTGGCAGAGTGACAGACCACAGCAATTAGCCTCCTTCACTTATCAGGGAGGCTACGGAAACAAAGGCCACAATGGTAGCACCCAAAGTGGGTCAGGTGTAGTTGGAGGTTGCATGGTGGTGAATGATAGCTTACCTCTGATCTGCACCAAACTGAGGTGGTTTATCAGTAACCATTGAGAAGACTGCTGAAAAGACAAGCATAGCTGGTTACCAGTTTATTTTGTCTTTTAGATACTGATGTAACTTTTTTCAGTAAAATGCCTAAACCGCCACTGCCTTTGTGACACTCTTCATAATATGCAAAGTCTTTAAATCAAATGTTATTCATTTGGTGTGACTACAGCTAGTAAATTAAATGACAGTAAATAACTTTTTTAATGCATAGTTCACCCAAAAAAGAAAATTCGGTAGCACTTTATAATAAGGTTACATTTGTTAACATTAGTAAATGCATTAGGTATTATGAACTAACAATAAACAATACATTTTTACAGTAATTATTAATCTTTAATGTTAGTTAGTAAAAATACAATTGTTCATTGTTAGTTCATGCTAGTTCATAGTGCATAAACTAATGTTAACATATACAACTTTTGATTTAAAAATGTTTATATTAGTTGAAATTAGCATTAACAAAGATTAAGAAATGCTGTAAAAGTATTCTTCATTGTTAGTTCATGTTAACTAATATTCACAAATGTAACCTTTTTTACTGTTACTGAAAATTCTATTATTTACTCACCCTCATGTTGTTCTAAATATGTAGAACACAAAAGGTGAATTTCTAATGAACATCTTGGTCACTCTTTTTCCATTTAATGACAGCACTGCCTAAAATTAAATAAATTTTTGAATGGGGAGAAAAATATATCTTTTTTGAATGAACTAAATGAGAAAACAAGTTTATTTTTCTTAGCCCACTCCCATAGCCAATTTCTTGTATATATATATATATATATATATATATATATATATATATATATATATACTGTATATGTTTTTATATATTTATTATAAAAGTCTATTATAAGAGTATAAAAGTCTTATAAGTCTTCTGAAGCCATTCGCTAGCTTTGCGTGAGGAACAGAATGAAATTTAAAGGGTGGGTTTAGAATAATTTTAGTGGGTTTAGAATGACACGAGGGCAAGTAAATAATGAGAGAATTTTAATTTTTGGGTGAATGATCCCTTTAACTGCTCAGGAACTCCTGGCCACTTCAGCACAGATCTTCAATTACATTCTGGATCCCCACATGATGACATCAGTGATTTAGAGTTGCAGCCTGGTCAAGGTTACAGTCTTGTTAATTATACTTGGCCGTATCACTGCGAGTGTGGTCTGTGAATGGGATACTGCCCATAAAGTCATGAAGTAGAGTCGGATGTAACGACTGTTTCTGGGGTTCGCCATCACTCCAAATTTTGTAAATGATAAATCAGTGACAAACCCGGAGACAGCTGCACAACCAGACAGCGTGCTTACAAACCTCAAACTAAAATTCTAAATAAATCGTGCTGTATTACGGCATGAGGTTTAATGATCTTCAAAGGATCAAGGTTAATTGTGCACCGACTATTCAGTTTTTCAACATTTCAAAGTCAAAGTCTTATCCTATGTGTATGTTCAAGGTTTTGTAGCTGTAGCTTTGTGTGATGCTGTGAGCAGAGATGTAATGAGATGGCAATGGCCAGTGTTTCATTGGATTCACAACCAGTGGAGCATTTTACATTATTGCATAACTCCCTAACAGAAGTGATGAAATATGTTACGTTGTTGCATTATTCACCTTCTTTATGCTTAACTTAATGCATTCATTTTTATTGGAGCATTGTTATATAGCATTGTAGGGCTTTACTGTTTGTTTAGATCAGTGTTGCTATCAGAAATAATGGGTAATTATTTCTTTAGTTATTAATTAATATTTAAATTAATTAATTGAATCTAACTCATTAAAACCTCATATGGGGCTCCAGTAAATGTAGTGCGCTACGTTTAGGAGCGGGTTTGGTTATCAGCAATAATTAATCATTATCAAAGATAATGATTAATTATTAAAATTAATAGAACATTGATGAGAATCAATGTTAGCTTTTTCTAATCCTTTAAATCAACAATTATCAAAGATAATCGTTAATTGTTAACATCGATGAAACATTAATTAAAATTAACACTAGCTTATTGATCATTCAAATTCAACAATCATCAAAGATAATTATCAATTATCAAAAATCAATAGAATATTAATAAGGATTTATTTTGACGGGGCACCACCCTGGAATCAGGGACTAATAACAAGATAGTATAACAGTCTCAATATTAGATTGTTTTCTTAGGAAAATCGACATCCGAAGAAAATATCGATTTTCGGGAAAAAAAACAATGAATGAAGGCTTGAATCCAAGCACTGACATCCCGTCAGCATGACACAGGTGTATGCAAAACAAACCAAAACACTTCTCTTTGTAATATAACAAAGTTTATTTATGCAGTAATATCAATTAATAATTAATACAATGCAGTCAATAAACTTCCAACTTCCAACTACAAACTAAACAGTGATATGATTAGATATGGAAATCAAAATAATCCTATAGCAAATGAAGGTGTGTGTGTGTGTGTCTGTGAGAGCGAGTGTGTGTGTGTGTGTGTGTGTGTGTGTGTGTGTGTGTGTAAGGAGGGACGCGCACAAAATGGCAGACGTGACTCTCATGGAGAGTATGTCACGTGAGACTTCTGGCCAGAGAATACGGCCGCAAATGTGGGCGGAGAGAAACCAGTCAATGGCGTCTACCAGTTACCGTGTGTATCCGCTTGTACGATAGCTTAGGGACAAAGCTGAGCTTTATCACGAAGCTATCTACTAGCCAAAAATGTGTCCGAGAATGTTTGTGAGGGATCGCGCGCGTGTGTGTGTGTGTGGTTAGTACGAGAGCGAGAGAGAGAATAAAGTGATGGCCCCAAAGCCGGTTTCATGATCGTGGGAGAGGAAGCAGCTGTTAGTTTATCACTCTGAGACGCGGTGGATGGCTCGTAAACCGTCCCGCGGTCTTTGATTCTTTAATGGATAAACTCAGTTTGCCGGTCTCACCTGCGATGGCGGAAATGCACAAAAGTCCAATGTGGTTGGACCACAATACAGCAAATAAAATTTGTGATAATCAATACCCTGAGTATTAATAATGAGTGGACATGGCGGTCCGTAAACTGTACAAGCAATAACCTTGGTACACAAGAATAACACACTATAATATTCTATCTCTGCCCAGACGTAAACCTCTTACTTGAATCGCATGAGGATGCAGAATGTGTGTTCATCCGTCCTTTAACTCAGACTCGGTTCCTTGAGGCTCGGGTGATGACGGGAGGCCGTTTCCTCGCTCTGTCGGCGGGCGGTACAGCTGCTGATTCTCGGCAGGCTGGCGGAGAAATCAGCGACGTTGACTTGATTGAAGAGGGAAGAGAAATCTTTTCTCTTCACTTCTGCAGGCAAACGGATGAAGATGCGGATTGCTCGGCGGTCTCCTTCGGATCCGTTAGAGTGTTCGGTGGAACACAGAGTAATCTCAACTTGTCCAGCG
The DNA here is from genome assembly GCF_019703515.2 of Myxocyprinus asiaticus. Taxonomy (NCBI): domain Eukaryota; kingdom Metazoa; phylum Chordata; class Actinopteri; order Cypriniformes; family Catostomidae; genus Myxocyprinus; species Myxocyprinus asiaticus. The sequence continues at coordinate 34,456,427 of NC_059370.1, read as the reverse complement.
AGATGGAGATTGTATGGCCACAGTTTCAAGTCAGATGTTACTTCCTTGTGTCACGAGGCTGCACCTGAGAGCAGCGATGAGCTGCGTCTACACACGGCAAGCAAAGTTGCTGGAAGCAAATCCCGGAAGCATTTCAGAGGTATTTCTACTCCTGATGATGTCATGGTTGAGGTGCGTTCTGTTGTGTACCTCATCCAATAGGAGTTGAGAGTTCGATCCTTTAGTGAGCAAGGCTTCATGGGATTTGTAGTCTGTTTTGGACTCCCTTTGTTTGATTTTGGCGTGGTTTTTATCAGTAAGATTTACGACTTGTTATGTGGGGGCCTGAGTTTGGTTTTACGACTGTGTTAGGCCTGCCTTTGTCTTCTATCTGACTACATGAGGCCCAACATTCCCCCCTTTGGTCTGAAGTGTTGTTGGTGCAGGCTGAGCTTTTCCCTGTGCACCGCTTGGTAGCTGCTCTGCAGCTGGGCAAGCTAGGTCTGGTGCTCTGCGGTTTGCAGTTGGGTTTTGCGGTGATGAAGGAGGAACATTTGGCCCACTAGGTCCGGGATTGTGCGCTTTGGCTTCCCGACCGGGTTGTTGACATAATCAACTAGTTCCTGCAATGCTTCCTCACAACGACTAATATTGTAGCCGTTTACAGTTTCTATAATGCTGACACGAACGCACAGGTGAGAGGCTTCGACCTGTGGCTTACGGGCTACTGTTAAGTAATGTGCAAATTTCACTGCATTCTCTCTTTGGTGGACGTCAATGAAGTGACTTGGCACCTCTCTGTAACATCTAGGTGAAAGCATTAGGAGTTAAATAACAACAACAGCAGGTTTTAAGCAGACTATAGTAAATTTACCAACCCCTAGTTCACTCTTAAGAGCACTTTCACACCACACTGGCTTATGTTTGGCAAATTGTGAGAAGTCAATTGTCAAACGGAATCAAACTTTAAAGTAATGATTCAAGTTATTACTTTGGATTCCTATGCATACACACTGTGACAAAGTAGGATTCCTCACACGGGGCACCATTTATTATGTAGGGCTTTACTGGTTGTTTAGATCAGTGTTACTATCAGAAATAATTGGTAATTATTTCTTTAGTTATTAATAAATATTTAAATTAATTAAATTGAATCTAACTCATTAAAGCCTCATATGGGGCTCCAGTAAATGTAGTGCGCTATGTTTAGGAGCGGGTTTGGTTATCAGCAATAATTAATAATTATCAAAGATAATTATTAATTATTAAAATCAATAGAACATTGATGAGAATCAATGTTAGCTTTTTCTAATCCTTTAAATCAACAATTATCAAAGATAATCGTTAATTGTTAACATCGATGAAACATTAATTAAAATTAACACTAGCTTATTGATCATTCAAATTCAACAATCATCAAAGATAATTATCAATTATCAAAAATCAATAGAATATTAATAAGGATTAATTTTGACAGGGCACCACCCTGGAATCAGGGACTAATAACCAGCATCATGTCACATGCACTCTGTTGACCTATATGACGAAGTTATAGGTATGGAGAGGTTGTCTTGTATTTATAAAAAAAAATTTTTTTATATATATATATATATATATATATATATATATATATATATATATATATATATATATATATATATATATATATACATTGTAACCTTAAAAAATAATGTGTTACTTTAATTTTTACTTCCAAAAATTAATTTTTTGGAAAAAAATTACCCAAACACACACATGCTACTACCTACGCTTTCTTTTTATCTCTAGTTTTGTTTCCATATATACTCTCTTTCCCTCCAGAATGTCAAATAACAATTTGAGCGCCATATAATCTCCACATATCCTCATTTCCATCAGCTTAGGTGTGTATTGACATTTTGAATTTTATGTTATGAATGTTTTTATCCCATTGAATCTAGTGCTATGAATATTATAATAAATATGCTGAAATCCCCTCATTATTTAGAGTCCACCTCATGATAACTGTCTGAAGAAAAGAAAATGCAGGGATTGACAGGCAAAGTTGTTTTTTATTACTGTGGTACATCTAAAGACAATGGATCATCAGTTAATAGCGAACACCCCTCGCAGGCTGAGCAGAGGAAGATGAAAGTGGCTCAGTAGGTGTCTGAACCCAGACTAATCTAATGTGAGCAGGGCATTCTAATGTGTGCAAGGTCTCCGCCAGACCTCCACTGAGCCTCTGCCGAGCCAAGGCGTCTTTGGCCTTCCTGCTTTCGCCGTGCATCTCCCCGGCTTCTTGATCACCGCTGAGCTCAGTTAAAGCTCCTGCTTTTCTGCATTTCCTGTCCTTTATCTCAATCTGCACATTTTACTAAAAAAATTCCCCAGGCCGCCTGGTGCAGGTGCTTCTCATTACGTGCCTTTGAAGTGGGAGTGGCATGGGAGGGGAGATGATGGGTCAGTGATAAGCTGTCATTCTCCTGTCACGGACCTATTCCCACTGATCCCCATTACTGGCCTGGCCCTACGTAAAAAGGAGGGAACACGGGCCTGCAGCTTGATATTCAGACCCCTTCATGCTGATGGATATAACTGCATATCAAAGAGTCTGAACAGAATGAAAACACATCTGTTGAACAATGACAAATTGGCAGCGTATTAATTCCAAATAAACCAGATCATCAGTCATAGTGACCATGTGGAAGATTTCAAAAAGAGTTCAAGAGGCTGAGTCGGGCTCATTTCTAATCTACATTCTGGAGCAGTGATAGTCCTACAATAATCGTAGTGACAGTTCCTTGTCATTTAGGAAGTAGACAGGCTGAGCAGTAGTCATTGAGAAGACAGGATGTCTGTTTCAAAGTCTTTTGAGCTGCTTCGCCACCTACTGCCTACACAGGCAGCTGCTTTCTATGACAGCATCCTAACTGAAATGGAGCCTCATAAGTGAGCATTTTTAAACACTTTTCATAGGCAGCAACTCTGAGCGTCATAGCGCTCATCACGTGCAGTGCACGGCAGACTCGACTTGCAACCTATTTCAATACAGTTGAAGCAAGAGGAATAGCTCAATACTCTTCTGAGTATAAACATACAGTACATAGCACAAACATTCTGGGGAGAAGAGTCAGTTTTATATTATTTTTAACTATTTTTATCAAAACTTTAATTAATGTTCTGGGTTCAGTACAAGTTAAGCTTAATCGCATTTGTAGCATATTGTTAATTTAAACAGAAAATGTATTTTGAGACATCCATAATTTTATATAAATTTTTTTTTTTTTTTTTTTTTTTTAAAGCAAAAATCAAGGCAGTTTTTGGATGGTTTAAAGGCAAACATGTGAAGCTTGTAATTTTATAAAAGCACTTACATTAATTCCTTTGTAAAAAATTGTGGATTATTTGAGCTGTAATGGTTAAATCTGCATTTTTACAGTCATTTTATGGTTTACGCCGTTATTTCGTCATGGCAACGAAGTTGTAAAATTGGATATAAATTTACAAAGAAATGGTTAGTAAGTGATTTTATAGCACTAAAATCATGTTTACACACATATTGTTTATTTCTTGTGGCTGTACTCTTAAAACAATTTCTTTTTCTATGTTTTTGGACTGGCCCTGTTAACTTCCATTGTATGTGCCTTACTGTAAACACAATTATTATTATTTTTATTATTAATATATTGTGGTAATCAACATTATGACACAAATGCTGTTGATTGAGCTTAACTTGTATAGAACCAGGAACATTCCTTGAAGTATTGAATGGATAAAAAGTTCATTTTATCGTGGATTTATTTTTCACTAAACCCATCAATGCATTCTGGGACTGCCTTCCTGGCAAAGGATACATAGTGGTACCTTACAATTTTGCCAAAGTGATGCACTTTTTGAAACAGTCTTCACATCAGGAGTGTGCTTATGGTGCCTTAAAATGCTCCCTCTGGAGGCAGCTCACTAGGTTTAGGAAACAGACCTGGGGAGGACCTTCCAGTAACCCAGCCAGGGTTTAGAAATGGCACATTGTGACAAAGACCCAAGAAAACACAGTCAGTGAAGCTGAAATGGCCCCAGTCGAGGGTATTACAGGCATTAAGCGGTGCCAGTGAAAGTATTTGTTTGAAGTCTCAATGCTTTAGTTAGCTGCTCTTTATATCCGGCACGATTTATCGCTGTTTTGATTGTCCTTTCTGTTATCAGACAGGCAGTGTTTTCACTGGCTGTGAGTAATGTGTAGGAATGTGTTGATGTTACTGTAAAGCTCAACACGCATCTCCTACTCAGCACCTCCATCTCAGACCAATAAGAGCCTGTATAAGATTGAAAAGAATGTAACTAGCATGACCCGCCAGATGCCTTGCAGAAGCCCACTCCCTTTTCATTAGACTGGAGCCCCTAATACACACACTAACACAGATACACACAAGCACAGGAACCGAAACAAATGTCGGACACAATCCCTGTCAGTGATACGGACACTCACAGCAGTAATCAAACCATCAGACAGGAACTTGTACTGGATTCTAAGGTTGGAGGGAATGATGAAAAATGGATGTGAACTTCTCAGCTGACTCTAATGCACTATGTCAAGAGGGGCTTTCAGACAAACTCTGGACTGATATTGAACATGTGGTGCTGGGTGGGATTGAGTACAGAGCACCTGCAGTAGTCTGGGAGTGAGGGATATCTGGAAAGAGCTGCTGAAGCACGATAAAGCTTATTTCTGTAGCACCCTTGTAAACACCCACACTGACACATCCAAACAGACATGCAGACAACACACACGTGCAATGCTCTGTTACAACATCTAATGAGGAAGCATTTTAAAGAGATAGTTTACAACAAAAAAATAAAAATTCTGTCATAATTTAATCACTCGCATGTATACATTCTCAGCACACACCCTGTCAAACACCCACCTCCTATATGCAGCTCTTCTGTCTCTATGTTCTCTCCTTTGACTGACACTGAGGTCTCTAAACTCCTCCTCTCCAACCAACCCACCACCTGTTTCCTTGACCCCATTCCTTCCCACCTTCTCCAGGCCATCTCTCCAGCCATCCTACCTGCACTCAAACACATAATTAACACATCTCTACTTACAGGCATTTTTCCCACTTCATTTAAGCAGGCTCGAGTAAGCCCACTGCTGAAAAAAACCTGCACTTAACCCCATACAAGTAGAACACTACAGACCAGTCTCTCTCATACCATTCATGGTGAAAATATTTGAAAGGGCAGTTTTCAATCAGATCTCTGCCTATCTCTTGTAGAACAAGCTGCTGGATGACAATCAATCAGGCTTCAAAACTTGACACTCCACCAAGACTACCCTGCTTTCTGTCACTGAGTCACTGAGACAGGCAAAAGCTGGATCCAGATCATCCGTCCTGATTCTAATGGATCTTTCTGCAGCATTTGACACAGTCAACCATCAGATCCTACTCTCCACCCTCTCTACTCTGGTCATCACTGGAACTGTGCTTGACTGGTTTAATTCCTATCTCTCAGGTAGGTCCTTCAAGGTAGCCTGGAGAGGTGAGGTGTCCAAGTCACATCAGCTATTTACTGGGGTACCTCAGGGCTCAGAGCTTGGGCCACTTCTCTTCTCTATATACACAACATCAGTGGGACCCATCATTCAGGCACATGGTTTCTCTTACCACTGCTATGCCGATGACACACAGCTCTACTGGTCTTTCCAGCCCAACATGGTGACTGTTTAAATCTCTGCCTGTTTGCCAGACATCTTGGACTGGATGAAGGAACATCACCTGCAACTTAACCCAGCCAAGATTGAGCTCCTTGTCTTTCCAGCCAACCCTGCTGTTGAACACAACATCACTTTGCAGCTGGGTTCAACTACAGTAACGCCTTCCAAAATGGTCAGAAATCTAGGGGTAAGCATCGATAACCAACTAAAATTTACAGACTACATCTTAAAGACAGCACGATCATGTAGATTTACACTCTACAGTATCAGGAAGATAAGACCCTTCCTCTCTGAACCTGCCACACAACTTCTTGTTCAGTCACTTGTCATAACTAGACTGGACTATTGTAATGCTCTCATTGCAGGCCTCCCTGCATGAGCAATTAGACCCCTGCAAATGATCTAGAATGCAGCAGCAAGTCTGGTCTTTAATGAACCAAAGAGAGTGCATACCACACCACTCCTTGTCTCTCTTCACTGTCTGCTGGATGATGCACGTATCAAATTCAAGGCTCTGATGCTGGCATACAGAACAGTCACTGGGTCTGCTCCAGCATACCTAAAATCATTTCTGCAGAGCTATGTTCCCACCAGAAGCCTGCAGTCGGCTAAGGAACGGCGTCTTGTTGTACCTACACAAAGAGGCACCAAAACACTTTCCTGGACTTTTGGTTTCATCATACCACGCTGGTGGTATGACCTTCCCAACTCCACCCGTGAAGCTGACTCGCTTTATGTCTTCAAAAAATGGCTAAAAACATATCTTTTCCATGAGCACTTAACCAGTCACTAAAAAAAAACAACAACAACAAAAAAAAAATCTTATTGCACTTGAATCTGTCTTGAATATTACTATTCTGATGCTAGTGAAACTTTGTAATACAGCACTTTTCATACCACTGTCACCTTAAGATGATTCGCTTATAATGTATTCCTCTTTTGTAAGTCGCTTTGGATAAAAGTGTCTGCCAAATGAATAAATGTAAATGTTCCAAACCATGACTTTCTATGTGGAACACAAAAGGAGATGTTAGTCAGAATGACAGAGACTGACAGACGCAGTCACCATTCATGTTCACTGTATTTTTTTTTCCATACAATGAAAGTGAATTGTGAATATACAGTATAGAAGAAGTGAACTTTGCAGTAACAGTGACCTCATCTCTGCAGTCCAATATTTGAGAGCATGGCGCCTTATTTCGAATGCATCCAGGCTCGGGGAGAAGAGAAATGACATTCCAATTCCTCAGCAGGTTATTTGTCATGCTGCCACCTCAGCCTACAGAAATCAGGACCTGCCACAGGAGGATCTCTATTCAGGTCCCTTTAATCTCCAACCCCTTTTATCAAATGAAACCGTCCCCTTTCATAACAGTGAGTGGTCCCAGCACTGGGCTACTGCATCTCACCACCTGCTTTAAGTTACAGCAGAAGTCTGGCCACTGAGAGAACTAAACTCTTACAGGCCGAGGGGGGAAACCAGGGCTATAGTGTCAGGTGTCTCCATGCAGTCTCAGCCCCAGTTTTGACTTTTTTTACATTTTTATTGGGGCCTCCTCTTTTCTTCTCTCAAATGTTTGCTCCTTCCCTCTCTGTCTAAAGATGGGGTGCCTCTGGAGTGGTGTTTGTCTTGAGGTCACGGTACAAGCTGTTGTCTCCAAATGAGGCCGTAAAGCACATGATGTAAAACATTCATCCTGTGTATCGCTCTGTCTCTACTCCTGCCAAGCCTGGGTGATCTGTATCATAAAACATCAGTGCTGTTGTCTGACTCATAGCCACATAAGACCATTGAGAAAACACACACACAAGTGATCACAGCCATATGTGTCTGTCTGAGTGTGTCACTGAAAACATATCCGACAATTACACACACGCCATCTTAAAGGCTTGATAAATTATGTTGTGTTTGAAAAGCAGTTTTTAATATTTTACTGAAGTAACATTAAACAGGGAATTGTTGGGGCAAAATTATATGTTTGAATGTACAGTTAGCGAAATTTGTGTGACACAGAAAAATTAAATGCATCTATCTTGATATTACAGAGGGGAAAGTAGTCATTTTAAATATAAATCTATGTAATTATCTGGTTTCATGGGTAGAATGTAAACGAAATTGCTGGTTGTAATAGAATGCTTGATGTGTGCTGATAACTGGGGCAGTTAAGCAGTGGTAATTCCTAATACTTGATTTTGGCCCTAACTTCAGTTTAAGTTTTTAATTATTTAGCAAAGTTTATTGAATTAAAATCTGAGTGGAATGCCTATAGCATTAACACATGGGGTTATATTAAGAACCCACATATACCTTCATAATCTTTCAGATTTCATTTCCCAGGATAATAATGAGGAAATCACACAAGCTTGTAAAAAGATATGTGGTGGGATAACCAGGATCAGTCCCGTGATTAATGCCACTTGACTAACTCCGCCGGGAATTCAATCAAAAGGCCAGCGATTGTTTAATTGCCGTCCCTTTTTTCCCAACGCTTTACCTCCCTTCCTCTCTGCCTATGAGGGGGTCTTGCTGGAATCTAGCAGCCCCCCCACACACAGACCTGGAATTGCTTTCAGATGTGAATATCGGGCTCAGGAGAGCGGGATGCCAGCGTACCTAGTGAGGTTTAGGACCAGGGCATCTGGGTTAAAGAGCCATGCCAGGGGCTAGAGAATGCGAATGTAATGGTCCTGGGGAGCAGACTTTTGCATTCGTCCCATGTCCCAGTGCTGCTTCGATCTGATCAAAGAGCCAACGCAAACTGCAGATAAGACGTACGGATTTCATTTCAGATTTTCTTCAAAAGCCAGGTTTTATCATGAGACCCGAACCCCTTGCAGTGCTTCACCTCCCATTGCTTTCATCTGGTCTGCGTTACAGAAAAAGCAAATTTTGGGGGTGGGATAACATCTTGTTTGTTGATATTTGTAAACAGGCTTTCAGTGGCAACGCAACTGGCGGGGGAGTATGAAATACCCGGACATCAAACTCCAGAGGCATGATAAGATATTTAGCTTGCTTTTCCCTTCTCCCAGATTTCAAAGTGAAGAAAATGACATTGTGGATGAAAGGTTGCTCCTGTGCTGCCATAGATTGGGTGTTACTGCAAAACATTATCCATAGACTGACAACAGGGAGATGTCAAAAGCTGGTACGATGGGGGAGGATAATCTGTATGACAGTTAAATATGACTTTAGTTAAGTTTTTTCTTAATTTAGTTTTCTTTTTTTAATGAACATCTTGTAACACTCATGACTGGGTAACTTTACCAACTAGCATAAACAGAAAAACAGAAACAGAAACAGAAACAGAAACAGAAAAGATAAACAGAAAAGATTAGGCAAATCCTTTGTCTCAGACTGTACAAACAAAAAGAAGCTGGTTAAATTCCTTCTTACAGCACCACCTGTGGCAGACAACTGCAGAAAGTTCATGTGTGTTCAGGAAGCTAACGCTTCCTGTGTGTTAGCTGAAATGGCTATAGCAGAGTATGGTACAATTCTTGTTATTTAAAACTGAGGTGTCAGATCATAATCAGCACCACACCTGCTGAGCTTTTCCAGAAGCCCCTCTGCTTGGGGCCTTAAATCCATCTAACAGTCAGTTTCCAAGCGAGATTGGATGCTAGTCCACCCTCTGATTAATCTACGTGCTCCTATTGGACACATTTTGGGCAAATAAGCTTATTATTTAACAAGCATACATTTAGTAACAGGCTTTTAATCTGCTTGTCTCTTAGAAGTCATAAAATAAATTGTTCACATTGAAAAAGAGCTTAGACCAGAAGCTGGCTCTGCTGCTGGTTTGGTTGTTTACCATTGTTAAACAGCACCTCAGGAATCCATTCAAGCAGTCCATATTGTGACTCCCACCTAGCACTGTTTGCGCCCACAAGAGCCCAAAAATGATTGTTTTGCACATTTTATTGCCAAATGGTGTTGCAGGAGCACAGTTGGCCAAAAACACATTTGGCAGTGGAAAACACGTACTCTCTAAAATGACAATAAAAATGTTTTAAAATACTCCTGAGGATCATTTTAAAACTCTCTTCCTGTAGTATCCATGACCGCCAGCTCTTTGGGTCCAAAGGGAAATAACCAACCCCACAAAACCACTCTTTTGGCAACCAAATCTAGATTAGTTTGAGTTAAGGAAGAAGTGGCGTGAAAAACAAACGCATACTGCTTCCTCACACAATTAAGCAGGCATGGATGCCACAGCACTTATGGCCTGTAAGTAGACAGTAGAAAGCAACAGCATATTCTCCTTTGCAGTAGCTTTGTACTTCTCTTTTTTTTAAATGAATGCACTAGCCTATAGGCGTCTGTGGTCAGCAAATAGCTGCATGCCTCAAGCCAAATTTCACATTTGTTTTTCCACCTATTCTCCCGAGTTTATAAATAATAAATGGTGAAATAAACTAAGTCAAAACTTTTCCTTGCAACATACATAACATAAATGTATTACTTATATAGAGCACAATCAGCAGACTAAATAGACTGGTACAGAGAGAGAGAGAGCTAGAGAAAGACCCTTACAAAAAAACAAAACAAAAAAAAAACAGTGGCATTAGCATGGTACAGCAATAGTATCAGATGGTAATACCATGGTACTCTGATCAGTGCCGAATTCTCAGGGCCAGCAAAGCCTTCTCTGCTGGACTAACATGCCAAATAAATAAATATTTCTCATCCTTTCATTCTCAATCACCTTTCTGCCTATGTATTTTTAACCGCTTTCCATGCTTAATTAATCTACAAACAAATAGAGAAAAACAAAAAGTTTATCCAGTCAGAATTTATTTCTTGATGCTTACAATCAAAGTGTGACAACTGTTTCACAAATCGCATGCCCGAAGCAGTGTGTGAGTCTGAGCTCCACCCCCTCAGGCCTTCAGAATTTCTTCAGAATCCTTCAACAGTGCAAATGAATGGGCAACTAAAGTCAGCTTATCAGATTCATCAGCCAATCAGATTGATTTATTTGTTCTTGGTGGGTGTGATCTTTAGGATATGTCCCAGTCGAGGCCTTCTAGCTGGCCTTGAGTGACGCAATCATACTTTAAGTGATGTACATAATTCAAAAGCGAAAAGCGCGAGATCTTGCTGAGGAGTAGGCTGTCACTGCCACATCACCACTGAGAAAAAGATCCTTATGGATTTAAAAACACGAGATGTTCTGCATGACCGTGTGATTGCTTAATTTATTAAACAGGAAAAGAGGACTGATTTTCACTTCAAGCAAATTGGTAAGTGTTTTTTGCATTGTTATAGCAACATCAGGAGCTTTCTAAGTGTAAATTAGGCTGCTTGAGCATTCAGTGTCTGATTAAGTTTTGAAAAGTAGTGCTGCATTCCATTCAACTCGGAAAGTCGGATTTTACAACTTCCTACTAGGAGAAGTGCAATGGAATGCATCTTGAATTACAACTTGTAGGCTCATGCAGAAATTCTCAGCTCAAGCCGAGATGCAGATGCATGATGTTACACAAACATGTCGACACTCAGGGAGATATACAAAGTAAGTGATAAACATTCACTTTATTAAGTAATATCGATAAATGAGTTAATTTCCACATTACATGATATTAAAGCTTGTTTAACAAACACCTGCAGAAACAGGTGTATACAACTTTATAATCTCTTTTGATAATCATACACCTGTAGCACAAATGCTAGCGCTGAAGCATTGTTTAACAGTTGGGTTGCTAGGAGACATCTCTAATGAGAGTCAAACACCTGCTAAGCTAACGGGAGCATTGCAGTTCCGAATATCAGGGAATTTAATGCATTTATGGTCAGAGATATCAAGTAGGAATATCCCACGTCCAACTTGAATGGAACGCAGCATAACCGTGTACCCTGACGAAACAAAATTTATTGCAAGCAACATTTAAATCGCAAATATTATTAGACAGATTTTTCCAGGTATTATAGACCTCCTGTAAGGAGTCAGAGGCAGACACAGAGTGAAGATCCATGTGCAGAGTTTAATAGCAATCGTAGTTAAACAGGCAAAGGTCAAAACCAGGTAAGCAGTCCAAACAAAGTAAACAAATCTAAGACGGTAAACAAAGGCTTAAACCAAGGGACAGGCAATAATCAACACAGGCAGGCAGTAGATAAAGATAACACTCAGAAATTCAAGACAACAGGTGAATTGGCAAGACTTCGCAATGAAGTGCAGTGAGAGCAGAGGCTAAATACACTGGGAGTAGATTAGTGAATGAGATTCAGGTGTGAGAGTCAATGGCGGGAAGAAGGGGATTCTGGGAAGTGTAGTCCGGATAGAGGTTAATACTCAGGGGAAGGGGATCTTGTGTGAACAGACAGAGAGGATGTGTACTCCAACTTTGAGGACCCCATTTGGTGCATTCAGGGGGTCTGCACCGGGGCCTGGGAGCCGGACGGTCAGGATGGGCTAGGTGAAATTCCAAGATGAGAGAAGGGTCCAGAATGTCCTCCGAAGAGACCCAAGATTGCTCCTCAGATCCATAGCCCTCTGAGTCTACCAGATATTGTAGAACTCTGCCCCGACATTGAGAGTCAAGGAGAGAGTTGACTCAGTAGGCGATCTTCACATCGGGGTCAAGAGGAGGAGGGGGAAGGTTGTTGGTTGAGGCACTGGAAGACTCAGCCACCGGTTTGAGGAGAGACACATGGAAAGTAGGAGAGATGCGGTAGTGAGGAGGCAGTTGAAGTTTGTAACATACAGGGTTAACTTGTTTAATGATATTGAATGGGCCCACATACCTGGGGGAGAGTTTTTTGCAGGGTAGCCGCAGACGAAGGTTTCGGGTGGACAGCCACACTCATTGGCCTAGGCAGAGAGGTGGGAAGGGTCGACAATGGTGGTTATCTGCTGATGGACGTCTCTCTGCAGGTGAACATGGGCAGACTCCCAGACTTGGTTGCTGCGCTGCATCCAGTGGTTAACTGCAGGTAACACCAATGGTTCTCCCGACCAAGGAAAGAGCGGAGGTTGGTATCCCAGGATACACTGAAAAGGGGTCAACCAGTTGAGGAACTGCGAAGAGAGTTTCTGGCATACTCTGCCCAAGGAAGAAATCGACACCAATCATACTGGTTAGAGAGACAGAAGGCGCGGAGATAGTGACCTACTTCTTGGTTGATGCGTTCAGTCTGGCCATTTGACTGACCGGAAGTCAAGCTGATGTTGACATTCAGAAGTTTGCAGAACTCCCTCCAAATCTGAGAGGTAAACTGAGGTCCTCTGTCAGAGATGATGTCGTCAGATAAACCATAGAGCCAAAGCACTTGATGGAAGATGGTCTCAGCCGTCTCTAGAGCAGAAGGTAGTTTCTTGAGAGGGACGAGATGGCAGGATTTGGAGAACCTATCCACCAACACCTTGATGGTTGTGTTCCCCTGAGATTCTGGTAAATCAGTAAGGAAGTCTATGGCAATGTGAGACCAGGGACGTTGTGGGATGGGTAAAGGGTGGAGGAGTCCCGCTGGAAGAAGTCTGGAAGATTTAGTTTGGGCACAGATAGAACACCCCTTTACATGCTGAGCCAGGGATATCCAAGGATGAGAGGGTTCTTAGGAGTGTTGGTGATGAGGAGTTGTAGTGTTTCATGATGAAGAGCCCCCACTTGTACAGAGACGGGTTGAGTGATGTGAAGCTCTATGTCAGCATGAAGAGGGTGACCATCTAGTGCTGTAACAGAGAGAGAAGGCATACAAGGGGCAGTATCCAGAGATAACAGATTGCAGAGATCAGAGTCAATAAAGTTGCCTGCAGCCCCAGAGTCGATAAGAGCTTTGACAGAAATGGAATTCTGAGTGGAACAGCGTTTTACCTCAACTAGTAAATTTCTATTTTCCAACAAATAAGACTCGTCAGTACTCATCGAATTATTAGTGGGTAGGAAGGAACGTGAGGGACAGGAGGAGAGAAAATGGCCGGGTTCTCCGCAATACAGACACAGTTTGTGTTGGATGCGTCTTTGGCGTTCCTCTCTCGACAGACGAAAGCAACCTAACTGCATGGGCTCGTGTTGTGGCGTAGTTATGGCAGGTAGTTGAGGAGGTAAAGACAGGCTAGCTGGAATGCAGCTCCGCTTCAAATTGTCCAGTTTAATGGAGAGAGTAATAAACTGGTCGAGAGTGAGGTTCTCGTCTCAGTTGGCCATCTCTACCTGAAGTTGAAGCGTGAGTCCTTTGTGGTAGATGGTTTTGAGTGGTGCATCAGCCCATCCGGTTTGCACTGCAAGAGTACGAAATGCGAGTGCGTAGTCTGCTGCCTTTGAACTCCCTTGTGTAAAGCGAATGATGCGATCACACACGTCTTCGCCACCCACTGGATTCTGGAAAACACTCTTGAACTGGGAAAAGAAAGCTTCAGCGGAAACAACTTAAAATACTCCGTCATTTTTGGGCATACAGATAAGTGTAAGACATCATTAGAAACTATAAAGGGTCTACTTTTATTTGTGTACACTCACAATAACAACAAAATCTTGTGCTTTTGTAAAATAAAGAAAATAAACAGGGTGCGCTTTCAGCCGTCTCTGTCTCAGTGAGCATCTTTCTGAAACACGTCACAAAAATGAACTGAAACTCAGCAAATACTTATCACACAAACATGAAACATATGTCTAAAGAAACCTTAAAATGTCTACTTTTAAACAGAATAATTCAAAATTAAAACAAATATTCTCCTGCAATGTAATCTGTATGAAACAAAGCAATGTACAGTTTCTCCTGGCTCAGCTAATTATCCCTAATGTGATCATACCCACGCACAGAGGGCGCTATTCATACGGTAATGTGCCGAGGCAATCAATGCAAATGGTAAACGCCCCTGAGGCAAATATATATATATATATATATATACATATTAAATGCAATTTATTCCTGTGATGTAAAACATTTATCTGAAATAGAAAGCTTTTGTAACATTATACACTACTATTCAAAAGTTTGGGGTCTGTAAGAATATTTTTTTATTATTATTATTTATTTTTTTTAAAGAAATTAATACTTTTATTCAGCAAGCATGCATTATATTGATCAAAAATGACATTAAAGACATTTATAATGTTACAAAAGCTTTCTATTTCAGATAAATGCTGTTATTTTGAACTTTCTATTCATCAAAGAATCCTGAAAAAAAAAAAATGTTTATTGTGTATATGCCCTATATCAGATATTAAATTTTATTCTGTTCCCAGCGGAGGGGTCTCTGTCTCCTCAGGTGTGAATCACATCAATATTCACGATCATTCATGCCTCTTCGCATATGGCCTTTAACACTAAAAGTGTCTTACAAAAGTTAAATAGCTATATTGTTTTGTATGAATGAGTGATCAGGATGGTTTTCACATCATTTTGTAGCAAAAACTCAAAAGTCTTGTGAACAAATGTTTAGTATGTGTTATATGGCCTTATTTCAGTGACTTAATTTTTGTTTTTTCAAAAACCATGCATAAACATTATTTTCTCAAAAATACAAACATGTACATACATGTTGCTCACATATTATTGTAGCCCAGTTTGTGCTGAATACAGTGTTATCAGACTTTAGCCATTAATATGTTTTTAAGCAACTGAAAAAAAGCACAAATGTCAAGGCATGTCAAAACTTCTCCAGGGCCCAAAAATACCCTCAGACCCCAGAGGGTTAACACCTCTTCCATGGCAGATGAAAGCTGCCCCAGTTGACGGTTGTGAGCTGCCAGCTTGAAACATGAAAGCAGCTTGAAGAGAGGAAAACTCCGCCAATGTCAGATCCAGCTAAGTCTTCTGTATGGAGTCAGAGGCAGACACAGAGTGAAGATCCATGTGCAGAGTTTAATAGCAATTGTAGTTAAACAGGCAAAGGTCAAAACCAGGTAAGCAGTCCAAACAAAGTAAACAAATGGGTAATCCAAGGGACAGGCAATAATCAATGCAGGCAGTAGATAAAGATAACTGTTCAGAAATGCAAGACAACAGGTGAATTGGCAAGACTTCATAGTGAAGTGCAGTGAGAGCAGAGACTAAATATACTGTGAGTTGAATAGTGAATGAGATTCAGGTGTGAGAGTCAATGGCGGGAAGAAGGGGATTCTGGGAAGTGTAGTCCGGGTAGAGGTTAATACTCAGAGGAAGGGGATCTTGTGTTAACAGACAGAGAGGATGTGACACCTCCTTGGTAGATTCATATGAAAACTTATGATTATTGAATGTCTGTTTGGGAGACGTTCATTTCACAAAACAGACATGCTGCAGTTAAAATTAGGCTTGCTTGAGCATTAAGTGTCGTTTCAAGTTCTGGCTTTCGTGCATGGATGTGTTTTTAAAATGTCAATTGGTATGACTAGATAGCTGTGACATAATGTATGATGCCCAAAGGCATAGGGTGTCTTATTCATTGTGAAACTGTGTTTTCTTAATGGCATGAATCACACTGAAGGCCTAGACTTTAAATGGACGGCCCGCCACTGACTCTGATACATACCATGGTACTGAATGATTATAATATTAACATGGTTCTGCAAATTACTTAAAAAATACCATTGTATATGGTCAAGAAATGGGGCAGTGGTGGCTCAGCAGTTAAGGCTCTGGGTTACTGATCAGAAGGTTGGGGGTTCAAGATGCCACTGTTGGGCCCTTGAGCAAAGCCCTTGACCCTATCTGCTCCAGGGGCGCCGTATCATGGCTGACCCTGTGCTCTGACTCCAGCATAGCTGGGATATGTGAAAAAAGGAATTTCACTGTATATGTGCAAATGTACAGTATGTGTAATAAATACAATTATAAATTATTATAATTATAATTATAATTATTATAAAAAATGTATTGCCATGGTTTTCCATTCTGACTTCATTTACAAACCATTTACTAATATGGCAGCTATGTCACAATGAGAAACAATTTAGGCTTGATGTTATCGGTGTGGCATGTCATATTTAGTTTCAGGGCTTTACGTTATTATGATGATTTGATTTGAGAGTGTATAACAACTTAAATTTCATTTTGTTCATCACACAAAGTGATCACATCACTTCAAAAGACTTGGAATTTAATGCATGAGTCGTATCGATTAATTTTACATTGGTTTTATGGTCTTTTTAAGGGCTTTACTTTATGATGATTTGATTTGAAAGTGAAGAACGACTTAAATTTTATTCTGTTCATCACAAAAAGTGATCGTATCACTTCAAAATCTTGAAATATAATGCACAAGTTGTATAGATTCATTTTATGGTTGTTTTTCCGATCTTGACAGACCAGAGTCATTATTCACTGTTTTTATGGCTAAAAAAATCCTTTGATTTTTTTTAAATTCACAATTGTGTTTCACAGAAGCAAAGGGTATACTGGTTTCAACATGGGCGAGTAATGACAATTAAAATTTTTTGGTGAATCAGTCCTTTAAGATTTCGAATGCATTTTATATGCTTTAATTAAGGATTTATTCATTAATCATTCTGAAATAAAGTTTCATTTCCAGCCATAATCATGCATAAGATGACTTTATTGACAATGGTGAAGACAACCATACCTGCTGTACATTTTACAAGCATACTCCAAAGCATCCTGGTTACTTTCGTAACCTCTATTCCCTGATGGAGGGAACGAGACGTTGTGTCGATGTAGTGACACTAGGAGTCACTCTTGGGAGCCCCAAACACCCCAAACAATGGGAATTGGCAAGTGGAATTTGCATGCCACTCCCATGGACATACGGGTATAAAAGGAGCTGGCTCGCAACAACTCATTTAGGTTTTGTGCTGAGGAGCCGAGACAAGGTCCCGGCCATTTCAGCGGGTAGTTCAGTTTTGTGGCAAGAGGGACACAATGTCCCGTTCCCTCCATCAGGGAATGGAGGTTACAAAAGTAACCAGGATGTTCCCTATCTGTCACTCACTTGACGTTGTGTCAATGTAGTGACACTAGGGGTCCCTATACAAAATGCCACAATAAGCTGAACTGTGTTACGTGGACTGGCGGTGCGAGATGGGCAGACCGCTGTGTGCCTCGTAGCCAGCGCACCAGGCCATCACGTAACCTCCCCCAATGCTCTTATGAGCATTGAATGGTCCTTTGGGAACAAGTCGACTTGCCCAACAAATAGGGTCAGGCTAGCCCAGCCATTTCTTTTCTCCCCAAAAAGAGTGGAATTTTGTTTACCGGCTGGGGGCCATAAGTGTCTCCATTGGGGGGGGGTGTCACTCCCAAGGGGAAGAGATTATTTTTGAGTGGAAATACGTCACATGGTCTTACCGAGTCTTGTCGGTAGTATGTCATGTGGAGAAGCCCCATGGTAGGTCCTACCCAAAGGGGGAGGAGCTCTACAAACACAGTGACTGGGGGCAGAGGAACCTCTGCCTAAGGAAGACGCAGTTGACTGACAGGGAAATGATTTCGCGGAAGATATATCACATGGGGTCACCTATGGGGAACCAGCACATGTGGAGCACCTACCCCAGTACAGGGCTTAGTTAGCACATGTACTGGGCCAGCAGTGAGTTTCTCCGCAAACTCGTCTGCCACAGGGCTAATGAGGAAAGTCATCCAGGGATCACAACTTGTGAACACGACTGGGAGTCAAAAGTGCACGTCTTCACCTCAGGGGAGGGGAAAGGTGTTATGTGCAAGCGGTACACCTGGCCAGCTGTCCCGGAACTTACCTGCTCATACCTGACAATATACGGGATGAGACCGGCTCAACCCAGAGATTGAAGAACCTCGCAAAGCTGTTGGGTGTTGCCCAGCCCGCTGCTCTGCAGATGTCTGCCAAAGAGGCGCCATTGGTCAGGGCCCAGGAGTCCTTCTAGCAGAGTGGGCTCGTAGCCCCACAGGGGGCGGCATGTCCTGAGCATGATATGCCATCACAATTGTGTCAATGACCCAAAGGGCGATCCTCTTTTTGGAGACAGCGCTCCCTTTCCGCTGTCCACTAAAGCAGACAAAGAGCTGCTCGGAACTTCTAAAGCTCTGCGTGCAATCCAAATAGATGCGTAAAGCACGCACCGGTCACAGCAATGCCAAGGCTGGGTCTGCCTCCTCCCGGGGCAGCGCTTGCAGGTTCACCACCTGATCCCTAAACGGGGTCGTGGGAACCTTGGGCACATAGCCCGGTCGGGGTGTCAGGATCACGTGAGAGTAGCCCGGACCGAACTCCAGGCACGTTTCGCTGACAGAGAATACCCTCTTGATGGAAGTGAGCACAGTCAGGAGGGCAGTCTTCAAAGAGAGTGCCTTAAGCTCAACTGACTCCAGTTGACGGGGGTCTCAGGTAGCCCTGCCAGGTGGCTGCATTTTGCGGGCACAGGTGCACCGCAACCACCTTATCCACCTGGGGAATCGCCGAGTACCCCATGGCAGCCCCACCATCAAGGGTAGTGAGAGCGGAGGAGCTCAGAGACCGGGTCCGGGCAGTGAAAGGTGCCCGCCACGACCTCGTGGGCTCCTCATGCACCTCCGGGAAGAAGGAGACCGGGGCGGGGCGCGGCCGTGAGTGGTGCTCTGGGCCCAGGAACCAATCGTCAGGCTGCGAGGGTTCGGGGGGGTGGAGGGTTCCACTCCAGCCTGACACACGCAGCCGCCCGGGCAAGCATGGCTGCCAGCTGCACGTCAGGCTGCGACTGGGTGACAGCACCCCAAAGGTGGGAGCCCAGTCGAGTCCTCAGCATCAGACTGGACAGGCCGCTCTCCAATGCTGCAATCAAGAGCTCATCCACTCCACTTCACATCCACTTTCCGACGTGGCCTCAAACCTGTAGGTAGAAGGACTGAGGCGGGGAGCAGCTGGGGTGGTCTTTCCCTCTAACGAAGGAAAAACTGCGACCGCAACGTTGCCATGGTCACGCTCTTGCAGTGAGAACATGACCCATCCACGAATGCAGTCTCCACGTGGGCAGCGCCCAAGCACGTAAGACCGCGATCGTGGCCATCGGAAGCAGCGAGGTAATGACCGCAACCTGGAAATACACACAAACGGAGAGGCATCTTTAAAAAGATGCTCTCCATTAATGCCACTCTTTTATAAGGGAAAATATACTCTTTCAGTAGGAAGAATATACTCTTTTAGCTGCTGAAGTGCCCAGGGGCATTCTCTGCTTTTCACCAGTGCAAGAGGGGGAGAAGCCGCTGTAATGTGCCGTAAATCCAACAGCTTTTCAATGTGAATGGATCGGCAGAGTAATTCAGCTCGCTGAACACTGAACGCTTGGCTCCGAAGGGAAAATCTGAATTGGCGAGCAAGCTCCTTTTATACCAGTATGTCCGGGGGAGTGGCATGCAAATTCCACTCACCAATTCCCATTGGCCTTTTTTCAAAATCAGAGGTGTTTGGGGCTCCCAAGAGTGACCCCTAGTGTCACTACATCGACACAACGTCGAGTGAGTGACAGATAGGGAACAGTAGATTTCTGGTGATCTGGGTGTTTTAGAGTGGATTTCTTCCACACCAGTGAACACGTAAGGTCAGAAAGATGAAGAAAAACATCATTGAGGGTTGTGTTTGGTCTGACATTTCATCCTCTGATTGGCTGAAAGATTTCAGAAGAATTCAAAATGTAGTGTATAGTTTGAGCCAGCTGTTGTCTCTTTTCAATAACAAGGCAAGATAACAAAACTGAGTGATGGATCGCACAACCACAAACCACTAAATTGTGAAGGGAGAAAGACAGGTCAACAGAGCAAATAGGCAGAGAAATTGTTCTGTTGTAGTCAGTAAGCTGTGCATTTAGATCTTGCATGTCATTTTAGCTACACCTTCATTTTAGCAACAGTTTATGAGTTCAGTACAGTTATATAGGCTACATACATATCACTATATATATTCTATAATACGTTACACAGCACTCCCGCACGGATAGTTTTCTAGCACTGCGGAAAGCCTTTAGTAATAAATGATCAATGTAGACATGCTGACCTGGTCAACAGATATCAGACATTTTATTGGGTGGAGAGAAATTGAGTCTCACTCCAGCACCTCTAAAGGCAACATCTGGACCTTGTCAAGGATGAGAGTTTAGCATTAGTGAGAAAAAAATATGGGCGTAGAGAGACCAAAAAGGTTTCAATAGTTTATATCAAAACATGTCATTCAGGTTTACCCCAAGGCTCTTTTCATATAATTGTGCCAAGATCCTCATCCTGAAACATTTGACCAAAATCAAGAGGTGCTGAACTGGTTGTAGCTGAGATGAATGGAAAAAGAAATGTGGCTTATGTTAAGGGCTCTCTGTAGACAAAATTCTATTGTTTAAACATTGCTCCCCTGGACCATGGCCTCTTCTATAGCTCATCTCAGTGAAGAAGCAAGTCTAGGGCTAAAGATTCTGAGAAAATTAGGCTTTGTTTAAACAGAATGGAGTTGGCGTAATTGCCTGGAGGCATAAATGCAACCGCAAACCACCACATAATGGTATAGCATGACTTGCAATGAAAGCCATCGCTATAAATCCACTAAAGAGTAGCTGACATGATTTTGTCATTTTTGGATCCCCCAAATATATTTGGATCACATTGTTATTTTGTAAACAGCGTTTATTTGCCTTAGTGTGCGATCCGATGCCCGTGATTTGTTTGCCCTCGTTCATGTTCCACAGCTCGGATTTCACAAGAATGCTCAGACGCTTAGTAGAAATCCACTCTAAACCTGTGATTCCAGAATGAACTCTCTTCTCACAATAATCCTTATTTTATTACTCATTCCAGTCTCGTAATATGGATATAACTTGTAGATGGATCTATATGATAAACAGGAAAAAGAGGGGAGTTATGAGCTTGATTGTTCAAAATCTATGCCTGGAATGGAAAACTATCGTACTGCCTATGCAAAATGCTCGAGACTATTCAGCCCGAGACAGAGCACTTGTATTAAAATGAATGGGAGAAATAGTAACACCCAATATGGCAGATGTATAAATGGAAGTACTTCCTACAAGTCAAAGAGCCAATCACCTTTTAGAAACAGACATTGCTTGTCAGTCAGTTCCAGAATATGCATATTCAGTAACTGGACCAGTCTGAAAAATAGCGTTTTTAAGCATGATCTAAGCTAAAGAAGCACAGTTTATGACACTATTGCTGTCAGATTTTCCTGCTGATTTTAAATACAGTGAGTTAAATTGAGAGAGTCTGAGACATTACACGAACGAGAACAGTAATAAGTGATATTTTTGTGTAATGTATAGGTTTTTAGTACCCATATAAAAGCCTGGTGCTGTCTTAGTGTGCAGTGACCATGTGGCTGCTGTTAATGTATCACAGGCTCTTTTTGTTTATTGTTTGTCATTGCCTTTTAATTTTTGCCATGAAAATAACCTTTGGTGCTTACATGGCATTACTTTCCATCCATACATACATCCAAATTCCTGTGTTCCCTAAATTACTTTACACATATAGTTTTGCTGGTAAAAAAATATCAATATTGCTACTCAACAAAGGCCATACTCATTAATTAACATTGAAACTGAGAAAAATGGTTTGAATTATTTTGATGTGGATTTTGTTGTTAGTGCATTTTCACACAATGGTTTCTCTGAATTTCAGTGTATTAGACAAACTCATCTGTCACTGGACAAATCATAAGAGACCTGTTTCAGTCAGAACTCAATTTTGCGTTTTGCCTTTGTAGGGTAGTATCATTGCTTATTTCATTTCTTTCAAACAGAAACAATTGTCATTATTTAATATTAAATAATTGCTTCTTTAAGCAGTTCCCATTTGTGTCAAATTTTAGGATCTTAATCTCATATGTTATTGATCTCTCCATCTAATATATTTCCTTTCACTCCATCCTTATTTTCATACTTGATATTATTTCTCTCCACTCCATCCTTGCATTCGTGGGGTCTCTAATTTGTCTTTGTAATTTGCTTTAAGGCTGTAATTCTAATTTATATAAAAGTATGTTGCTTTATTTTGTTTCTTAGTAATGGAGGTAGTATACTACCTCCATTACTTCAATCTTATGAGTCAAGTCAAGTCAAGTTAAATTTATTTGTATAGCGCTTTTCACAACAGCCATTGTGAAAAGCTGCTGTATATGAAATTATGCTATAACAGAAAATGAATGAATATAATGCTAATATTAAGTTATTTTCAGAACTATTAGTGGTTAAAATTAGTAAACTAAGTAAGTGCTGTTTATCAGTTTATTTATTTCAATATATTTTTTTAATATGGGGGAAAAGTGTCAAATATAGTTATATTTGGTTTTATGATCTTGAAAATTACGCCATGTTACGCCAATTAAAGACATTAAATTAGTAGTCTGAGTAACCCCTCCCCCATCCCAAATGCCCACCTATGATATCCCCCAGCCCACCCTAGCATAGCTGTCAGAAGCCGGGCCTGCACATCAGTCTACACACCATTCCCCATAATGACAAATCAAAAACCAGATTTTTAACGTATTAAAAAGAAAAAACTGAAATATCACAATGACATAAGTATTCAGACCCTTTGCTATGACACTTGAAATTTAGCTCAGGTGAATCCCATTTCTCTGGATCATCTTTGAGAAGTGTCTACACTTTGATCCACCTGTGGCAAATTCAGTTGATTGGACATGATTTGGAAAGGCACACACCTGTCTATATAAGGTCTCACAGCTGAAAATGAATATCAGAGCAAAAACCAAGCCATGAGGTCAAAGGAACTGCCTGCAGAGATCGGAGACAGGATTGTGTTGAGGCACAGATCTGGGAAAGGCTAAGAAAACATTTCGGCTGCATTGGAGGTTCCCAAGAACACAGTGGCCTCCATAATTATTAAATGGAAGAAGTTTGGAACAACCAGGACTCTTCGATGAAAATCGGGGGAGAAGGGCCTTGGTAAGAGAGGTGACTAAGAACCCGATGGTCACTCTGGTTGAGCTCCAGAGATCATGTGTGGAGATGGGTGAAACCCATCGCCCTTTCAGTCCATCATTAAAATCCCATTGCAAACCTTTGTTGGGATTTCGAGGAAGCAGTGGCAACACAGAAACCAAAGAATGTCAATGAGCTGGAAGCTTTTGCTCATGAGAAATGTGTGAAAATTCTAATAAAGAGGTGTCCGAAGCCTGAGAACACTTACCTAAAACATTTATTTGCTGTTATTAAGGATAAAGGATGCTCCACAAATGATTGACTTTGGGGGTTGAATATTTTTGACATGACATTTGTGGAGAGAATTAGTTATTTTTTATTTTATAATTTGGGTAAACTGAACTCTTTGTTCTCAAAATCACTCAAATGTGTATTAAAAACTTACTCTGACTGTTTACTGAGGTTTTAGTTGATGTGTTTTAATTCACATCACCAGAATGTATTGCTGGTCACGGGGGTTGAATAATTTTGATTGCAACTGTATAAATTCACGTAAATGTCAACCTTATGTGAAATACTATTTGTTCGGCCAAATGCGTGCTGTCTGACAGCAGCGGGAGCACAGGCACTCGAGTGCGCGTTCGGGAAATCTGCATCTCACAGGTGCAGCACGTTTATTTGAAGGACTACAGAGAACATCATCTGATTAACATATGCTTCCAAACACAAAGATAAGTTGCCGTTTACCCTGGCTGTGTACAAAGTTGATGGTTTAAATTCATATAAGTGACAGAATCCATACAACAGTGTAGAGTACTTTAAAATATTTATGTCCTGCACACATTTAATGATTAATGATAATGCAAAAGATGCCTTAATACCCTAAATATGTGCACGGTAACCTTTTGTAATATTTGGTTAACCGCGAGAGTTCACGAAAGTTTATTGTGTTATTTGTCGGGAGTCTGGACTCGGGAATAAAGAACATTTATTGCCATTGATGTGTCAAACTCAATCTCAAATAGCAGGAAATAAAGTGCACAGTGAGCTATAAGCCTAAATAGCACAATACATAGATCTTCAAATAATAAAATCACATTAAAGTCAAACAAAAATAATCTCGTCACTGCCTGCAACACAGTAGGCCTATTCTGAATAAATGAAAAATTTGTAATTCTGCCTGGGCAGGTTCACTTTCCATGAGGCAGTGAACGCTACAGTTTATAGGACATATTTGGGATGCTTTGATTTTTAAATGATTCAGCATTTTACTTGTGTAATTATTGTCTGCACACCAGAGCAAAAGGAGGAAAAAACATTGGCTCACCTTTTATCAAGCGCTGAAACTTTACCAGGTGAAAAACAATCTGGAATCATGTGTAACGGTCACATTAAGTCCTCTTTGCAACCTGAACTTCATCAGAATGTTGATTTGTGATACCAGCGCTGAAAAAGCTTGATGCAGTGCAACAAATGGTGAAACAGAATACAGGTGTCTCGAGATGCGTTAATAAATATTGAAATTATTTTTAAGTTTATAGTGTCTAAACAAATTTGATGGTCCTGCACAACGAACTGTAAAATAGAAAGCAGGTGTCTTGAGATGCATTTATAAATATTCAAGTTATTTTAAACTTAACAGTGAGTTGTGGCACAACGATCATAGATGTCTGTCCAGTGCGTGTTTACATGGCCTCATAACTTGCCCTATAGCCTACTTGAAGAACTGATCCGAAACCTGGCCCAAAAGCTGTAGGTTTGTTGGGTACGGTTAGACTCAGATCGCGTTGAAGACCTCTAAACACATACTGAATAACCAAATAGTGATTTTGGTATTTGAATACCATACACATCCCTATTAATAACACATGATTTTGGATTGGTTCATAATTAAAAAGTACATATAACTGGCCATGTAAGACATTGCTCCAAACTTTTCTTCTGTCAATTTGAAAAATAAAACCAAATCTGCCAAGCGTCCTGTAGAGCATAAAAGTGAAAGTAGTGACGTGACACGTCATGGAGGGCCTCCATGGTATACCGGCCCATGGGCCTCTCAGTTCTTAATCCATCCTTGAATCCCAATGATTTATTTTATTTATTTTGCAAACTTCGGAAAATAAATTGTGGTCGTAGGTCATCTGGATATTCCATGCATACAGAAAATGTCAATACTATGCACATGTATTCATACAGTTAACTAGAAATATTAAGAGTATTAAGGTAGTATGCTACTCCAAACATAGTCAAAGAAGCTCCAAAAAAAGACTGTATAAATAAATTTCCCCAAATGGCCACTCTTTTACTCTCTGATTTCTGATATTCTGACAAATACAAATGTGCAAAGAAACATGTTGTATTGAAAAAAAAGTCTTTTCACAGTGAAATGTTATGAATGGATCCAAATACATATATAGAGTGAAGTTAACTCATCAAAAAACTAAAAGTGGGGATAACACTGCACATTTCTTAGTAGAACGATTTCCTTTCAAAATTGAACATACAATATACACATTACCAAATTTTGTAGCCAAGGATTTTGTTGAGAAATTCCTGTTCACCTTTGTGTGGGCCTCAACGCTGCCTATGTTTGATCATACTGCCTCCTTGTGGTCTAAAATAAATGATCCTCCTCAAAATCATCATAGCATTCAATTTGGCAACTGACCAGAAATTTCTGAGCCTTGCAGGCACATTAACATTGTTTGGTCAGAAATCCACCACAACCTCCTGCGGCAACACAGTTCAGAATACTTTCACTGCATGCCTAGACACTTGCCATTTGCCACACTGTTGTTTCGTTAAAGGCGCTCAGTTCTGCTTAAATGCTTCCCTTAAATCACAATGGGCAGAAGTGAAATGAAGATAAAGACTGTGGAAACAGTCATCTAGACTGCAGGAGGGATGCACAGGGACCAGGATGTCACCTCTCCCAGCCCCCTGCTCAGCATTTTTATAGGCCATGGAGTAATGGAAAGGCTTGGAAAGCTTGGCCATCAATCACTCTCACCACTCTGGAATGGAGCCTTGATTTGTTAAAGAGCTCAGCTTGACAAAGGCATTTTGGTATTGTGTAATTCCAACACTTTTGTGTAAATTCTGGTTTTGATTTACTGTATGCATAATTACTTGTCACTTTTAGTATATGAATCAATCAGAATTAATCAAGCCATAAAAGTAATCAGAAATTCACATAAGAGCATGTTTTGAATGTGTCTCCGATATTTTTGTTGGATCTTCACAAAAAGAATTGCATTCTATGATGTCATTACATCTGTCATATTAAATGTGGACAATGACTGGATTTAATTAACAACTTGTAATTGACTGGCATAACTCACTTTGCAGAATGCAGACAATTTTCTGGCAGCAACAGCCTGAACTATTACGAAGGAGTTGCTCATTACCAAAAACATTTCTCAGCTAGAAAAACAGGAAAGCTGTTATGGCTATAATCATTTTCTCAATGGTTTTTAGAGGACTTTATGGAATGCGAGCCTGTTAAACATTTAGTCTTTTCCTGAGATTGATTATATTAAAATATAACATGCTTCTGAAGTTTTATGACATGAAACATTTCTGCCTCATGTGTGGCTACATTTTTCAGAGATTCCTATTTCAGGGATAACTGAGTACTGAGTTTCCTGTGTGGGGGGGGGGGGGGGGGTAATAATTGCCATATAATTTCTGGGAATGCCAAAGTGAAATGCATATTTGGCACACAATCAATTATGTAACTCAAGCAAATTGCTTATCTCTGTATAAGCAGATTACTGAATGTTTCAAGAATTAAAGGTGAGAAATTAAGTGCTTGTCATAATATTTGCAAACTGTGTGAAAAATATTATTCCATTTTATATTTTTTTAGTTTACTGCAAGGAAAACCTGGTTGAAATATCACATTTTTTTGGATTATTGATTAAAAAGGCTGGTAAC
This sequence comes from Myxocyprinus asiaticus, assembly GCF_019703515.2. Classification (NCBI taxonomy): domain Eukaryota; kingdom Metazoa; phylum Chordata; class Actinopteri; order Cypriniformes; family Catostomidae; genus Myxocyprinus; species Myxocyprinus asiaticus. Next base: position 34,429,036 of record NC_059370.1, on the reverse strand, counting down.
AGCTTAGTACAAGATTATATACTGTGACAATGTGTACATTGTCCTTGAAGGAAAACTAAAATGGATTTAAAATCGCCTGTACAGCCATAATTCAGATTTAATCCTATTTATTTAATACCCATGTGTTGAAACAGGCATGGAAAACTCAAGCATGAAAAGGCTAGACTTTTACAAAGACCTATTTTTATGCTTTAATGGGGCCTTTTAAATAAACACATCATTAAATGGATAAATGTAAAATGTAGTCAAACAACCTAACAATTTATTTTGTATGGTAACATTTAAATTAATAGGTTTAATTCAAGTCATGCGTGTTATTTAATATAACTGAACCAGCCTGACTACATTGGGTCAAACCAATAACAGCAATATTAAGGGTCAGATCAGGTAGAAATATCACCTTAAAGTAACAACTCTACATGTTCACATATTACATTGTATAAATTGAGGGTAATAGCATTTATGGACTAATGCTTCTACTGTAAATTGCATTCAGCAACACATTGTTTGTTATTTGGTGTTGCACAGGTTAGATTTGCGTGAACGACCAATAGTAGTTTATTTAGTAGAACTCACAAACTTGTTAATGGGATCAAACTGTAAAAACTTGATATTAACCTTCTGAAGGTATTGTTAATCACCATAAAAATGACAGAGGACCACATGATGACATGAAGTTCATCAATGGCTCTTCCAGGAGCAAACATGTAGAGACAGTGCTCAGTTGCACTCACACAAACACTAAACACCATCAGTGTAACACATGTGAAATTTAAATAATCCAGTAAACATTAACTAAACTACATTAAATATAAAACAGAACACCCCAATGTACGTAACTGATATTAAAAATAAGAAGAAACATAACTATTTCCATAAAATATTATGAAATATGATGGGTTATGCAGGGAATTGTGGGAATGCCCGATTGTTGTTTTTTACTGTAACTTTAACAATAATTTACTGTAAAAAGTACATGTACTCTCTTGTTAAACAATGTAAATTTTTACCATTAATTATATAGGAAAATCATACTTTTTAATTCTAAAAGATTTAATTTTTACAACATTTTATTGTAAAAACTACTGTTTTGTCTTTTAAAATATATTACTGTATATTTTACAGTTAATACTTGTAATCAATTAACTTTTTTTCTGTAGCATTTTTACAGTCTTTTACCATTAAAATTACAGATATTTTTTACAGTGTACATTTGTTTCAGGCTTTGGTTAACAGTTGGATTGTTTTTCATTATCTCTTTGTCTTCAGCTTATCACACTGCTTGATTACATTGGTCTGTCACCAGCTGGTCTAAATAAATGGAGGTCTAAAGTGAGTTGGAGGCATTTAGCACAAAAGCACTACAAGGTTGTCTGGAAAACATCTAAATGAGGGAGAGGAGGAGTTGTGTTTTTTCTTGAGAGGACTGATAGATGGATAAAAAAATCTGAAAAAAAAAAATAAACAGTGGGCTGGACCTGGACAGTATAAAATATTTTCACTCGCATCAGCATATGTTTTAGATATTGGTAAATGTGATTTAGGTGTTGGATAATGTGATGTTTAGCATATTTAGTAAATAAAAAAAATGATAAAAGACCATGTGGCTTCATAGTGCTGATACTTTGCAGACTCACGATGACCGTCTTTTGACAGTGCCTCGCCCGTCAAAGTTTAAGGAGTGGATAAATGACATGAAGCGATGGCCCAGGGCTAGTTACACCGATATCATTAACTACTTTGAGTTGTTATGACAGCCACAAACTTTACTAGTTGAGCCTGAACAAATTTATACTCCAACTAACACTTAAAATGGTTATTGTTCTCAATCAAGATTGCTTGTTTCGGTATTTTTACATTGCTTCTTATGGAGACCAGAACCAGAAAACAGTCTAGCGGCAATCAGTTTCATCATGGCACTGTCCAGTTGTTGGTCAGGAAAACTGGATATTCATTGCACTGTGTCTAGCTTTTTTAGCACAAAAATATGTTCAGTCTGAACGGCCCCTTATAGGTTGCGCAAGACAGACCTCAACAGATTTCCCTCCAAAAAGTTATAAAGTTTATGAAGTAAAAAAAATAAAATAATATATATACAGGTGCATCTCAATAAATTAGAATGTCATGCAAAAGTTCATTTATTTCAGTAATTCAACTCAAATTGTGAAACTCGTGTATTAAATAAATTCAATGCACACAGACTGAAGTAGTTTAAGTCTTTGGTTCTTTTAATTGTGATGATTTTGGCTCACATTTAACAAAAACCCACCAATTCACTATCTCAAAAAATTAGAATATGGTGACATGCCAATCAGCTAATCAACTCAAAACACCTGCAAAGATTTCCTGAGCCTTCTGAAATAACTGATTACTGAAATAAATGAACTTTTCCACGACATTCTAATTTATTGAGATGCACCTGTATATATATATATATATATATATATATATATATATATATATATATATATATATATATATATATATATAATCGCACAAACACTCATCATGCAATACTGAATCTAGCATTTCACTAAATGGTGAACTTTTTCATGTTTTCCACTATTATTATTCCCATAAGAAACAATAAAGATATCACACCCCCCATAATGGGGCCTGGATTCTGTGAATTAGTCTGAAATGCTGAAGTGATTCATGCCAGGACTGGAAATCTTTTAAAAATCTTCTGAAGCATTCCCCCTTCTCATTAAAGAGCTCTTAAAATGCAGGGACACAACAACAACATAGGCAGCAATAGCAACAGGGTAAACAGCAGTGACTGGGTGACTACACAGATGAATGGGCTTGGAGTGCAAAAACAGACACAGCAGATCAAAGAAACGGGGTGCATGGCAACAGCAACAAACATCTGTTTGGGTGTGTTATCAGCTATTTAAGGGGGCTCTCCCAGAACTTATCTTCCTATTTTCTGTTAATCTCCTCCATCAGCAGGTAGATTGCACTCATCACCCTGCTTGCACTTCAAAGGGTGTATTTTGCTATAGCAACACTCACCATTGTGAAAAGCACTAATTGTTGGAGGTGTTGTGCAGAGAAAATGCCCTTTTACTGACTTGACTCATGTCAGTGTTGGAGATCTGACCACAAGAGAGCAAGTTATCCTGCGGTGGGATCAAGATCGGCCCGCCACGCTGAGTCCTGTGTAGTTCAGCCAGGGGGAACTGGCCTGACATCCTGAAAGGGAAAGGAAGAGGAAAGCTTGCAATGATAGTCACCTTCCCACCCATGATTATCTTCCTTGATAGAGGTAACGTGACTAGCTGCAGTCGGCACAGCCATACAAGCTCAACAGTGGAATGAATTTTTAATGATTCTTCACAAAAAGTGCTTTTGTCTCATACGTGTTGTCAGGAAAAAACAGGGTGTTGGAGATATGGTTAAACAAGCACAAAACATTCACACACTCCATCCTGGCCGGCGGCGAGTTTACGTGCAACAATACTGGCTGAGAAACATGCTGGCTAAGGAAACTGACGGGGTTTTGCAGCCAAAGGTTTAATATCATTTGTAATTCCAGGTAAGAGACTGAATATTATGTACTGTGGGGCTAAGCTGTTTGCTTAAATTAGCCCATAAAGTAATAAAATGAGGAAAATAATCTCACATAAAGGGGCACAAAAGTATCTTTAAAATAAGAGGGCTTTAAATCACACTAGGCATATAGGAAAATAAAGAATTTTTAATTGTACTGCCTTATAATTTACTGCAACGACATCACTGTGGAATGCTTTTGCGGGGCTTAAAGCTAATACATTTTTCACACTGGACTGATAAGTATGGATCATGACAGATGATTTACAGGTAGGCAAACAAATATGGAGCAAAGACTGGGTGCATAGAAGAGAGTTTTTTTTTAGGTTATTTACTTCTGATAATGCTGGCACCTTGTAGCACGAACAGTGGGTGTGTTAAGTTTTCTGTTTTTTCTTCTCATAAATGCAGCAACATGCATCCTACCAGCCTGATGGGTGTGACTGGGTAACAGCACGGCTATAAATCTTCAATCCACCCTCTCGGCAACAATCTTTTAGACCGCTGTTCACAAAACACTGCCAGCCCTGTGCAGTTTGACCCTGCTGCACATAACAAAAATATTTAGGTGGATTTTTCTATTTTTGTCTCTTCCATTTTTACACATTTACTTGTGTAAATACTTAAGCGGCAGGCCTATATGTTTGTATAATTAATGAACTGTGTGCTTACTTGTATGGAGTGTTGCGGTTATCATAATCTTAATGAGTGTGGTGGTAGAAATGTTCTGACACATTCTGGCAGGCCCTAAAAAGGATTGGCCAGATTGCATTGAGAAGACAAAAAGGGTACATTATGATGTCATAACTTTGATGTTAAAATCTTTCAACACTCTTAAAACAAAGAGGTCAGTTTGAGTGACCTTAGTGCTCTGCGTAGGTTGGTATAATGGTTTTGTTTGGCGATTGCTGAAAGTATCTTGTAGTATATGATACAAGTTTGACGAGGTTGATAACCATCACCAACAATCTCCAGGCCCTGAATATCCATGCTGGTCCAGGCTGGTTTATGCTGGTGGAACAGCATAGCCAAGATGTTCACCAGAAAATCTTTGCTTGTATTTCTGTTAAAGCTGGTCGACTTTGCTAGTCAAGCTAGTTTGAGTTAGAGGTGGGTGATATAAGCAATTATTTATATTGCAATATTCTTGAAAGTTTTTGTTGATTATGAGATATATCAGGATAAACCATTTTTTTTATGGAAAGTGATTCAAAAACTTCTTAAAAATTAATAAAGATCCTTTTTTTTTTATCTACAATGAAGTAATGATATACCTGTCATGTCCATTGCAAAGAAACAACTTTATCAATAAATAATATAATATAAAAAAAATAACGTAAACAAACCTACATTATATTATATATATACAGTTATACAGTTATATACATAACTCTGCATGGCTGCATGTACTCATTTCAGGGTCGGCTTATGTATTCTACGGCTAGGTTGAGTACAATTTAATGCTTTTACAACCTGGCCCATTACATTCTGATACAGGTTTGTTTCCTTAGCTCATGTTAAATCTCTCCCTTTTCCTTAACCCAGATGTTCTGGAGAAAGAGCACTATGGCTGACCGATGAATGCTTATGCATTCTGTTCTCTGTCTGCTTCCTCTGTATGGTTTCTGCAAGAAAGCAAAGGTCAAATGAACTCACTGAGAAACTCTTAAAAGGGACCTAAAAATTGTGCTGCCCAGATGCTTTCGATTATTTGTGCCCTAAAAATCATGTATAGGGAACAGGGCTCAAACCACAGCAGAAATTACGGAATTCTTACATAAATGCTCAAATTAATTATTGCCTACCTCGCTACACAATAGTGGCTTGGCCAGTGTACACCTCGTCTCTTTACACTGCAGAGCATCCATTTCCATATTCAAATTAAGAAATTGCATAGCAACTGAGCAGGCTGTATTTAAGCACAATTAGAATAGATCCAATTTAGATTGAATTTTGCTCTTTATTAGAATTAAATGGAATATTTTACTGCACAAAATCACTTTCTTAATCAGAATTTTTAAAAATAATGAAACATCCTTTAAAATAGATACATTTATTTTAAATGGTGTAAGACAACTGGTAAGATCGATTGCTTGGTTTCAGAGAATTTATCTTGAATTACTGCAAGTTTATTTTTCTTACCTCATTGGCAAATGGATTTTTCTTGTTTTAAGCACAAATCAAACTAAACATAGTAAAAATTTGTGCTTAAAGCAAGAAAAAAAAACTTAATTTAAGACATATTCTTAGAAAACAATAACCAATTTAGCTTCAAGTCAACGTATCTTGTTTTAATTAGGTTGGGATACTTTTACTTGAAAACAAGAGAAAATGCTAATTAAGAAATAGTTTGCAGTGTTGCCCATTTGTATGGCTGGTAAAACATTTTATTTAAACTCTGCTTCTAAAAAAATACATTTATTTATTTAAGATTCATTTATTTTTTGTTCATTCTTTTCACCCCTATATCTTGCTTTCTCCGGTTTAATTAGAGAGAACATGTTTGTTTACACTGCCGAACCAAGGTGTGGCATGATATGCACGGCTGTGTTTCCCTCCAAAATATATTTGGACTATGAGACAGAGTGTTGCGTAGAATCTTGAGCATTCAGTTAGACACAGCAATAAATGTTAGACTTATATAAGCAAAAACCATGGGCAACATACCAATGATATTTTATTTGATATGGATACCCCTTTATAGCAAACAAACCACAATAGCCTCACATCAGCCCAAAGTGGTTGTTCTCATCACTCAACCATTATTCCTGGAAAACAACCAATTAACAACTAATGGGACACATCTATGCAAATGCAGTCCGACTGGGCTGAGACTTCAATCAATGCTGGGTTGATCCAAAATCAATGACACAGCTGACGTGTATTAAAAGGCTCTGGGTGAAGCCCTGGGCTTTTGTACCAGCCAACAGATTATTTTTTCTCATGGCGAAGTGACATGGAGCCTCACTAACAAACCCAATAACCCCTTTCCCATTTTTGCAGTTTTTTTCAGTTATGACCTATTTGTCTGACCACCACCTTGTCTGAATATGCATACTTCTCTACTACGCAGTATGCAAAAAGCAGTATGTTAAATGAGAAAGATGTCTGAAATTATATACAATAGGTGAACAATACCTGGATTACCTGCTACATCTGCAGAGACTCTGAAGTGTGCAACCACTGGATACTTTACTCTCCTATAAGGCTGTATTAGATTCAAAAAGTAAAAATAGAAAAATAGAACTGCGAGGCAGGTGGCTATAGGTACCACAATGTAAAATAATAATAATAATAATTTTCTTAATCATTTTTATCTTGTTGGAGTAAAGATATCCAATCAATTACAGTAAGTTAATAAAAAAAAAAAATATCAAAAATTATTAAAATGCATTACATTTTAAATTCTTCAGATTACAGTTGCTGACTTTTAATTAAGTTACAGGGCTTGAGTTGACAATAAGGCCTGCCTGATGGCATGGGGTCACTGTGTGAGAGATTCGGGACAGTTGCTAGAACTGTCACTTGCCCGATCGGGCCAGTACTGCAAGTTAGTGCAAGCAGACAACCAGCAAGAGAGCACTAACAATCTGGCTTTAGATATGACGTGCTGGATGAAAAGTAATAAACTTTGTTAAACCCCAGTTATACATGTGGCTGGAAATCTGAGCTGTGCATTAAATCACAATCAGAATCAGAATAAGCTTTATTGCCAAGTGTTCTCACGTAAACAAGGAATTTTTTTTTTGGTGATAGGAGAAACAAGTGCACACAGAACATTAGAGTGAGACACAGAATATAAAACAAGGTAAGAGTATAAACAGACATACAAATAATAGGACATATACTGTAACAGAATGGGTTATGTACATGTGCAAGTGGAAATGTATGTGCAAGGTTGGGGTATGTACAGTTATTGAATTAAATATTGAATTTACATATGTACATAAGATATGTATTTACATTCTTGCACTATGGGGGAGTCCTGAGGCAGTTTAATTGTTCATGAGGTAAATGGCCTGAGGGTAAAAACTGTTCTTGTGCTTGGATGACCTGGCGCTCAGTGCTCTGTAGCACCGGCCAAAGGGCAACAGTTCAAAGGAGAGGGCACGGTGTGTGGGGTCCAGAGTGATTCTACCTGCACGTTTCCTCGCTCTGGAGACATACAGGTCTCGGAGGGTGGGCAGGGGGGCACCAATAATCCTCTCAGCAGTCCTGACTGTTCGTTGAAGTTTCCTTCTGTCTGATTTGGTGGCTGAACCCAACCATGTACACAGGACAGACTCAATGACAGCCGAGTAGAACTGTGTCAGCAGCTCCTGTGGCAGGTTGAACTTCCTCAGCTGGCGAAGGAAGTACAACCTCTGCTGAGCCTTCTTCACAATGGAGTCTATGTGGGTGTCCCACTTCAGGTCCTGAGAGATGGCAGAGCCCAGGGGCCGGATTCACAAAATGTTCTTAAGAAAACATTTACTTTTTAACTACCATTTTCTTCTTAATTTGTAACATAAGAAAAAAGTTACGAATATTTTGTATTCCTGATTAAACTTCTTAAGAAAGTTCTTATCTTTTTAAGATTGTTCTTAAGAAAAAACTTAAGAAGCATTCAAATTCTCGAAAAAACAAATGTTCTTAAATATCATTGCAAATAACATCTTAAAGATAGGATAACCTAACAGTTCTCTTAAATCCTAAAAGGTAAGATGTTTAATTAATTTATTGGGTTTTTCATGTTGAGTCTGAAGTTGCAGTGGGCTGTTTACGTAGAAATGTGATTTTAGACCAAAAAAAACCCCAAACATTTTTGACTGTTTTGTGTTTAATTATATTTTTATTTTCAGCTTGTAAACCATGTAAATGTTATCACCAAATTCAAACAATAAATGTTGTTTTGAAGCTTTTTAACGTGGTGACTAATAATGCTATGCGCTGCATATAGCGCTTTCTCTCTCCATGATCTTTAGAGTTCATAGAAACATAATAAATCTAACATTAGAAAGCTGAGACTTTCTTTTTCAAGCAAAATCACGATGACAATATTAATATTATTATTATTATTATCAAAGCTGTTCAGCTTTGACATGACATTTAAAACAGTCTTCTTTATATCATCCTTATAAAACACCTGTTACATGTCTCATTTCTGGACTGTACAGTTATTTTCTTTCTGTGCTTTGTGCATCAGTCAGTTTTTGTCTTGTTATGTTGTCTAATTTTATGTTTATATCCATATTTTTAATTCAAAGATTAGGCCTTATATCTACCTACCCTATGTATGTTACACGTCACAACCAATTTAGTAGCAAGGTATCCTCTCTCAGGAATTCAAATGTTTATTACATTCAGCAAATAATTAAATCTTTAACTCAGAGACTAAATCCTGCTTGTGAAAACACGTGTGACTGAAAACCCATCATTCGTGCCACTGAACTCCTCGCTGAAAAACACGTTTAAATGGCAGGAAGGCTAAGGTATATCATGCAATTATGAATTCATGTCTGTAAAGCGCTTATATAGAGTTACGTTAGGCAAAAAGCTGTAATTTACAGCTATCTTGAACTATAAATGTGATAAAATTTTGGGGGAAATGATCTTAAAAAATAAATATTAAAAATATCTAACTTCAGACACATTTTTTTAAGCCATGCATGATGGTAAAAACAGCTATTTTTTATTTTTGTGTTGAGGCCAGTGACAATTTTGGCAGGGCAAGTATAAGTCTGAACCACTAGCTAGCCTGGCCATGCCAGTAGAAAATATCCTTAGTATTGAGCGCTGAGTTAATTACTTTTCAGTACATTACTTGGGTTACATACATTTCTAAAAAAGACAAAAAAAAGTCTATTTGCATTTCTGTGACAGCTGAAGGGTGTGCACCCTCTAACTAGTCACTGTAAGGGAGAAACGAGTGTATGACTTGCGTGTGACAATGAACAAGGAGGAAATATAGACATTATATTTGAATTTGTTGTGCAGAAAAAGATTTGATGAAAAGTGTTTTAGAAAGTAACCTATAAGTGAAGTAATTAGTAATGTGATTACTTTTTCATGATGAAGTAATCAGTAATCTTATAACAATTTTTAAGAGAAGTAATTAGTCATTTGTAGTGGATTACTTCCTTTGAGTAACAATGTCCAACAATGTGAAATCATAAATACTACACACCTGCATACTGGAGTCTTATGGAATACTTTTATGCTGCCTTTATTTGCTTTTTAAAGGTTAAAAGTTCTGGCCACAATTCACTTGCATTGTATGGACCTACAGAGCTGAGATATTTTTCTAAAAATCATCGTTTGTGTCAAGCAGAAGAAAGGATGTCAGACACATCTGGGATAGCATGAGGGTAAATGATGAAACATTTTCATTTTTGGGTGAACTATTCCTTTAAAGACCATACTTCATCAACAGTTTAGAAGTTTTTCATCAGTACATACTCTGAAAGTATAGGAATTTGGATGCAGCCCAAGTTTTTCTCTGTACAAACTAGAGAAATCACTCAGGTGAGAAAACTGTGAGCCAGGAATCCTCATTTTACCAAACTGTCTTTCACTCTCTATCTTTCAATTCAAGCACATCTGCACAGGAATTGAGACAGGAGAAGGATGTGGACCATGCCTCTGTCTGGCAGGCAAATAAAAGGCTGTCATGATGTATGGTCCTATATTGCAGTACCAATCAATCTGCCCACCTCTTTGAGGAATGAGCTCAATGTTTACTTACTATGCATTTCCAGCTAAGTGCTAGTCAGCCAGGCCACATTAATGTTCTCATGCACTTGTATTTATGTGTGTGGGCACATATTATGACAAAATCTGACAGAAGCAAATATGAAGTGGAAACATCCATATTAACAATGACAACCCGCCCAATACGAGGCTCTGACTCTGTGAAGGGCATTATTGTTGGGTATTTGGAGGGACTGTCTGTACCACAAATTTATATGATTGTGTGTGTGTGTGTGTGTGTGTGTGTGTGTGTGTGTGTGTGTGTATGTTTGTGTGTGTGTTGATATGTGGTTTAGTGTAGTACAGGAGGTGAAAAAAACATGTGGGAGAGTTGGAACCAGCTCTGGAGTGCATTAGTCCAGGTTCCCTCATTTTTTAAATTCAATTTCAAAGGAAGCCGAGTCTTTCTTGACTTACTGGACCTTGCTTACCCTCACACAATATTAAAAAAAAGAATACGTTTCAGTCTATTGGCTGTCACAGAGTATGAAAATCAATGGAGCATATGAAAAGCAATTGAGAAACATATTTCTGAAAATGTTTCATAAGCTGAGACTAACTGATAAAATGAAACGCATCTATAGCCTCGTTGGTTTAGTTGCTTAAGTGGTTGAGAAAGAATTGTAGCTTCATTTTACTTGCCCATATTGCCCCCTCCTGGTGAATACAGGAACCATAGAAAACATGTTTATTTTCAATCATCTGTCAGAGTGAGACTACTTACTCAAATTGACCCCCTGATGAGAAACTAATTTCCCAGTCCTCCCAGGACATAATGGGCAACACTTAACATGAATGACAAATGTGACACATGCTGTTGGCTATCACACTACAAATGATGAGTACTAAGGAGACTAAATACCCTTTCTGGTGTCTTTGTTAATACAACCTACCCACCCACCTTCAGCCAAACTATATATTGAATCAAGGCTGGAAATTATGATTACTATACAACAGATACATAAATAGATAAACACCACAGACAGACAGACAGACAGACAGACAGACAGGCAGACAGACAGTTAGATAGATAGATAGATAGATGTGGCTATATCATTGCAGAAAGAAAAAAGTAGTAGACCTAATTTCCAACAGGCCTGTTGTTTGGTGTGCAAAGTATTATTGTGATTAAACTGTATATACATTATAGTCTAGTCTTGTTTAGTGTTTACTACAGTTGTGGTTTAAGAGAACTGTGAGGACAGAATGGCTGGTGTTTCTGTGCGCTGTAGTTTGTTTTATTGGGTTGGGCTCTTATCCGTTGCTATAGCAACTTAAAGCTGAATTATAACACCTGTACTGCCTCCATTCTCTCGTGTCAAACTGAATGTTTTTGTGTTTTTCTATGAAGGAGCCGCAATTTACCTCTCCAACATCAATAACTGAGAAACAACAGTGGGCGAAATCAAAGTTGGAGTTAAGCATGCACTCTTGGAAGAGTTATGCATGAACCGCAATAGGTGTCAAAAAGAAAATGTGTGCATAGTAGTAAATATGTTACCATATTTTTTAGTTTCTCAATTGCTTGCACGTTATTTATAGGCATGTCATGGGTACTCGGCTGTATGAGGAAAAATAGACATTTCTAAGAATAGTTTAGGATGATTTGTGATGCTATATGAAATGTGGCAATGAAAATGTTACATCCAAAGTAGCATGTACATGGTACATTTCTTCTTCAGCTATTTTCTATGCCTTGGTTTAAAAGAAACATACAGCTATAAGCCTACTATAAACAATTAGCAAGAAATATGGTCAAAGAGCTATACAGAAACATCTATATTTGTGTATCCAAATATTTGGACTGTAACAAAATTCAAAACCTAAAATCAACAAAATCTACTTATTAAAATTATGGCCACAAATTACAAGCAATATTATTAATTAAATGCAACTATGTTTAGAATTGAGTATCAATCAGGTCAGCTCCTTAAAAATGAATCACTCAAAAAAGTAACTGCAAACAGTTAATTGGAATGAAAAAAGGCACCATGCTTATGAATACAGTAGTACTAAATGACAATTTGTAATTGTAACAATTACCTGTTTAGATTAACTTAAATATTTCTCAATTTGTGTCAACAAAACAAAGAGTTATTCCAGTTGTTTTTTTTATTTACATGCTTTTGATCTTATGTTGTTCAATATTATGTGCTTTATCTCATGTTGGTTTTATACTTGATGAATCATTATCTTTTAAGTCTCATGTAAATCAGTTAGGGACAAAACTCAAGGTAAAGCTAAGATTTTATTTTAGAAATAGGTCCTGTTTTTCATTTGATGCAAAAAAGAAACTAGTCTGCTACTTTTGTGCCTGTGCTTGATTATGGAGATGTTTTGTATAAATCGGCACCCTCCTATCTTTTATGTTCGTTAGACACTATTTATCATGGTGCACTTTTTTATAACAAATTGTAACTTTGCTACTCATCATTGTGAGCTGTATAATAGGGTCACTTGGCACTCATTGTCCACACGTAGACTTAAGCATTGGTATCTGTTCATCTATAAATCTATTTTAGGCTTATTGCCATCATATCTCTGTTTTTTTACCCAACAGAAATTTACTGTGATGTATTCCTTACGCTCTCATAAGTTTTATACCCTTTCGGTTCCATTTGTTCGAACAGAATTAGGGAAACATGCTTCTTGGTATGCTAACCCCTGTGTTGGGAAAACTCTACAAAATGATTTAAAGATTAAAAAGCCTGGTGTCAATGTGTTCTTTTAAATCTCTTATTTGAGAATTTGAGAAAGATGTATGAATTTGCAAATGTTCTTAAATATTATTTTTAACTCTTTTGAACATTTTTGAAAATGTATTTTGTATTTGTATTTGTATTGTTATATGTTATTTAAGACTTATCTGCGGCTGCCTGTCTTGGCCAGGACACTTCTTTAAAGGAGATTCTTAATCTCAGTGAGTTTTATTTCCTGGTTAAATAAAGGACAAATAAATAAATAAATAAATAAATAAACATTTCTATGAAAGATGCAGAGAAAAGTGTTTGCTGTCTTAATGCTATGAATGGTGCACTCAGTACTTTTTGTGTTTGTCATATTGCACATATTGGCATCATTCAAATGCATTAGTTTTCAGTTAGCGATGCCAAGGTAGAAAGTCACTATTCACAGTCAGCAATGAAACACTTAAACCATAACTGAAAGTGTCCAATAACAGAACGGTTACTGAGATTAAGTGAGTTGTGTTCGGCTGGTCATGTAATCCTAACATGGCAGCCCCCATGAGTGGACCCATGTAGAATAAAACAGCTTTTAAAAGCCTACTTATATAGTTGGAGTCTTCATCTCATGTGAGTGGTCATGATTTTATACATACGTTTCAAACGTACAATTCATTTAAGTAAAACTTTTTAAATGAGGAAAAAATTACTGAGTGCACCTTTAACTAAATCGAAAACTCATAGCATGAACTCACAGAAAAACACTTTGGTAATACTTATGAACTTCACAAAGAAGACCTCAACACTTGGTACACGAAACAAGACAGCGTAAAAGACAAGGGTAACAGAGGACTAATTGATCACTTTAAGTAGAGGTACAAACACATCCTGACATCACAAGACAATACGTTACTGAGCATGACAACAAAATCAACAATAGTGTAAATAAGTCTGTCTAAATATTTTACTGGTGGATATACAGGTGCATCTCAATAAATTAGAATGTCGTGGAAAAGTTCATTTATTTCAGTAATTCAACTCAAATTGTGAAACTCGTGTATTAAATAAATTCAATGCACACAGACTGAAGTAGTTTAAGTCTTTGGTTCTTTTAATTGTGATGATTTTGGCTCACATTTAACAAAAACCCACCAATTCACTAATCTCAAAAAATTAGAATATGGTGACATGCCAATCAGCTAATCAACTCAAAACACCTGCAAAGGTTTCCTGAGCCTTCAAAATGGTCTCTCAGTTTGGTTCACTAGGCTACACAATCATGGGGAAGACTGCTGATCTGACAGTTGTCCAGAAGACAATCATTGACACCCTTCACAAGGAGGGTAAGCCACAAACATTCATTGCCAAAGAAGCTGGCTGTTCACAGAGTGCTATATCCAAGCATGTTAACAGAAAGTTGAGTGGAAGGAAAAAGTGTGGAAGAAAAAGATGCACAACCAACCGAGAGAACCGCAGCCTTATGATTGTCAAGCAAAATCGATTCAAGAATTTGGGTGAACTTCACAAGGAATGGACTGAGGCTGGGGTCAAGGCATCAAGAGCCAGCACACACAGACGTGTCAAGGAATTTGGCTACAGTTGTCGTATTCCTCTTGTTAAGCCACTCCTGAACCACAGACAACGTCAGAGGCATCTTACCTGGGCTAAGGAGAAGAAGAACTGGACTGTTGCCCAGTGATCCAAAGTCCTCTTTTCAGATGAGAGCAAGTTTTGTATTTCATTTGGAAACCAAGGTCCTAGAGTCTGGAGGAAGGGTGGAGAAGCTCATAGCCCAAGTTGCTTGAAGTCCAGTGTTAAGTTTCCACAGTCTGTGATGATTTGGGGTGCAATGTCATCTGCTGGTGTAGGTCCATTGTGTTTTTTGAAAACCAAAGTCACTGCACCCGTTTACCAAGAAATTTTGGAGCACTTCATGCTTCCTTCTGCTGACCAGCTTTTTAAAGATGCTGATTTCATTTTCCAGCAGGATTTGGCACCTGCCCACACTGCCAAAAGCACCAAAAGTTGGTTAAATGACCATGGTGTTGGTGTGCTTGACTGGCCAGTAAACTCACCAGACCTGAACCCCATAGAGAATCTATGGGGTATTGTCAAGAGGAAAATGAGAAACAAGAGACCAAAAAATGCAGATGAGCTGAAGGACACTGTCAAAGAAACCTGGGCTTCCATACCACCTCAGCAGTGCCACAAACTGATCACCTCCATGCCACGCCGAATTGAGGCAGTAATTAAAGCAAAAGGAGCCCCTACCAAGTATTGAGTACATATACAGTAAATGAACATACTTTCCAGAAGGCCAACCATTCACTAAAAATGTTTTTTTTATTGGTCTTATGATGTATTCTAATTTGTTGAGATAGTGAATTGGTGGGTTTTTGTTAAATGTGAGCCAAAATCATCACAATTAAAAGAACCAAAGACTTAAACTACTTCAGTCTGTGTGCATTGAATTTATTTAATACAGGAGTTTCACAATTTGAGTTGAATTACTGAAATAAATGAACTTTTCCACGACATTCTAATTTATTGAGATGCACCTGTACATGGTGTTTGTTTATAGCTACACGTACTGTAACATCATTCAAATGGAACAGATTACATGCTATACGTAAATATTACATGGAATTTTCAAAAACAGAACCTAAATAATACCTAATTATATTCAAGCTCAGTCAGCGTTTGCATTGCTTACTACTTGTTCTTGTACAACAGCAACATTTCACAACCACAGGGCTCTATACCAGGATACCGCAAGATATCTCTGTTTCCCAGCTGATCCTCAAGCTCGTGCGCAGCACGTGGCTTTACCTTGACAACGTGTTGTCCTCTGATTTATCCAACGCTGCTAACTGTGAATACATGTTGCTGTTTATAAGACTTGGAAATTAGTGTAAAGCCTCTCAAATTCCACTGTGCAGCATTTATCTGGGCAAATAGGAGGATGCGAAAAAACATACTTATGTAACCTCGGTTTCCTGAGACGAAGGGAACAAGACATTGCGTGCTAACGCATATGGGGATTTGTACTTCCACACAACCCAGTTGAGACCTCTCTACAATAATGGCAGTATACTAATATCGGCTATGGTGTTTGAGCCCCACCCTTTTAGGCGCAAAGCTGCCCGCTATAAAAGCAGGTGCACAAACACCATTCCTCAGAATTTTCTGACTGAGGGACAAGGAGCATATCGCTCGTACCTCAGAAGAACTCTGAGTCTTGTAGTGTGGCCAGCATTTGCAATGTCTCGCTCCCTTCATCTCAGGGAACCGAGGTTATGTACGTAACCGAGACGTTTCCTTACGACTCAGTACACTTGACCTTGTGTGCTAACGCATATGGGGAACAGAATCCCATCACGCCACACTACACGACATAACCTTCCAGAGAGGAAACATGATGCTGCAGTCCCGCGGGATGTTGACCGATCTGAGTATGCCGCAAGTGAGTGACCCTCATGTTGGGCCAGGAGGGGAGCACTCAGAATGAATATATGTTCTATAGTAATTTAGTATGAATTAACCCCTTCACGAACCAAGTCGGAAAGGGAGTTATTTATAATGAAAGTGCTTGTGACTTTATGGTAAATTACAACAGCCTGATGCAGGCGGTTGTGTAAAATGATGGGAAGCCCATCATTTTACACCATGCCTCTAGTTGAGTGTGCTTTAACACCAAATGGGCAGACCTTATGTGCAACTCGTAATCTAGGGCAATCGCATCAACGATCCGGTGAGAAAGTTTTGCTTGGAGATGGACATTCCTTTCGTGCATCCTCCATAGCACACAAAGAGCTGATCAGACAGTCTGAACTGGCAGGTTCGCTCAATGTATACGTGTAGCACCCGCACAGGGCACAACAAATGCAAGGACTGTTCCTCATCCGAAATAAATGAAGGAGGGAAGAAAGCTTGAAGGTGAACCACCTGTGCTCTGAAGGGCCTGGTTAGAACCTTTCTGGGTTTGACAGTGACTTCTGAAAAACCAGAGCCAAACTCCAGACATGAATTGTCAGTTGATAGTAGTAGTTGATAGTCAGTGCATGTAAGTCACCGACCCGTTTTACTGAGGCCAGAGCCAGCAGTAGTGCGGTCCTAATGGAGAGCATGCGCAAATCAGCAGGGGGGCCCTGCAAGCGCTTTTAGGACCAAAGTTAGGTCTCAAGTCGGGACTGTAGCTGGCCGAGGTGGATTTAATTGTTTTGCCCCTCTAAGGAACTTTATGATTAAATAATGCTTGCTTATAGTGGCGCTGGCTTCAGGTGCGTGATATACTCATCACATAAACTTTGAGCGTTGATGGAGTGGGTCCTGCGTCTAATTGCTCTTGAAGAAATATGATAATTTCATGTATAGGGCAGTTTACTGGGTCTTTGCCATGTGAAAGACACCAATCAGTGAACACAATCCATTTTAGCGTGTAGAGGCATTTCGTGGACAGTGCTCTGGCATGTAAAATGGTGTTCATGACTGAATGAGTCAGTTCTGACACTTTTAGTGTGCTCCGCTCAGGGGCCACACATGCAGGTTCCACAGCTTGGGCTGGGGATGCCAGATTGTGCCTTGTGAGCTGATTTTCCCATGGTGAGCTGTATAACATTTCTATCATTTCCAGAAACCATGGCTGATTGAGTCATTTCGGCACAATTAACAGAACTGTTTTCATGTCCACCCGGACTTTGCTGATGACAGAATGAAGGAGGCACACCGGGGAAGCGCACACTTGCGTTTCGCTGGCCATACGTGGGCCAGCGTGTCATGGCAACATATATACGCCACTACTGTTGTGTTGTCCGAACGAATCAGAATGTGGTGATTCACAATATCGGAATGAAAAGCTCTCAAAGCTAGAAAGACAGCCAGTAGCTCTAGGTGGTTGACTTCAGTGGTAATGTTTTTTCAGTTTGAACTGAAACAGACACCAAAGAATGGTCTGTACGTGCTCGTTCATTAGGTGTGCATGCATGAACTCCTAAAAAGGAGATTTACTGGCTGGGGAAAAGTGTACTTTTCGCCAGTTGACATTAGACCAGATTTTCCATATGCAAAGCAGTAAGTCTCTGTGTTCACTCAGTAGTGCCTCTGATTGACTAGTAATAACCAATCGCTGAGGTAATTCAAAACACACACATCGATACATTTCGTGAACATGTGGGGAGCCAGAGTTAGACTGAAATGAAGGACTTTAAATTAATACGTAGTTCCCTCGAATGCGAATCTAAATTGCTGCCTGTAACTCGGTGCAATTGGTACATCATGAAGGGTGGATGTGCGATAAGATCTGTTTCTGAGTTAACATTATGAATTGGCGCGTCGCGAGCACGTGATTCAAGCGTCTTAGAACTAGAATGGGCCGAAGCCTGCCTTCCTTCTCCAGAACGAGGAATTAACGGCTGTAAATCCTGCTGTGTGTGTCGCAGTCTGTGCACGCAACACCGGCATATCGTGTGGTCAGACCACAGATTGTGCTCGATTGCTGTAAACACCAGCTCTGACACGTCCGTGAGGACAGCAGGCTTATTAACTCATATGAAACAACCTCTATCACGCTCTTTGCGAGAAGATTATGTATTTAGGCTCCTAACACTGGCGCGTCTTCGGTCGGAACTATGGAAGACAGAACACCGTTGAAACGGGGCGGCCGATATGCAAAGTGGGTCATATAGACATGTTCGATTGTTTTTTAGCACTCAGTCGGAATGGCAGTAAAAGCTCGCCACACGTCCACGTAACGGGACAGAGGGCAATTTGGTATGTTCATAATATGATATAATGTGGCGCTCACCATTGGGAAAAGGTTGTGCATAATGTGAGGCTTTGAAGTGGGAAAGCCCTTTATTGAAAAGTGTGAACGTCTCGCGCATGTGTAACAAGCGCTGTAATCTTTTTTCAATCTTTGTAATTCATTACAAGATATAATGCGCCGCTCACCATTGGGAAGTGGTTGTGCAAAATATGTGGGCTTTGAAGTGGGAAAGCCCTTTATTGAAAAAGTGTGAGCATCTCGTGCGAGCACTGTACTCTTTTACAATTTTTGTATGTTCATACATGATATAATGCGCTGCTCACCGCCGCAAACTTTATTGCATGTGATTAATGTGAAACATAGAAAACAACATGTTGAACAAAATTTTAAACAACATTCCTTTCCCGACAAACAGCAGTGGGGAAAAGGGGAACAGTATTGTGTGTCAGGAGCGCTTTGCTGCGTGGGCTGCCTACGTTTGGGCCACGGCTTGCGTGGCTTGACCAGCGGCTCAGCGGCAACATCTGGTTGCGCTGAGGCAGCTGGTGTGGGGTTTTTAGCCAGGCGCTGGACCGAGACAGAGTGGGAGCGAGCCGGCTGTGATGAAGTACTGCTCTGTTTTGGCATAAAATGTCTCATAGCCTGTGAATGTTGCTGAGTTGTGTCAGCAATTCTATTCACAGAGCCTCCGAAAAGGCCGGCTGGAGACCCCGGAGCATCAGTTAGTACGGCTTTTCCCTTGTCATGCATTTCCGTGAGGGTCAGCCAGATGTGATCCAAAAACACCAGGTTGCTCATTGATTTTCCAGTGGCCTGTGCTGTGACTATCGTGGCTCACAGCACTAATATATTTTATATATATATACATTTATATTTAACACAATATGCAATTGCTTTGTAAGGATACACAACACCTGCCGAAGCACTGCGGGGAATCGGGATTCTGAAGCGGCCCGTTCACCAGCGAAGCGTCAAGTGGCGAAGCGGGGTGATATTCGCCAGAACACTGCAGGGGAGCGGAGAGTCTTCTCGTTGCCGTGAAGTTTCCGTCCGCTAACTCATGTAGTCGATGGCAAAGCAGTAGAGGGATTCTAGACGAGAGATGAACCACTGTCTTGAAGGAAGAAATTTCTGAGGAATGGTGTTTGTGCACCTG
This sequence comes from Myxocyprinus asiaticus, assembly GCF_019703515.2. Classification (NCBI taxonomy): domain Eukaryota; kingdom Metazoa; phylum Chordata; class Actinopteri; order Cypriniformes; family Catostomidae; genus Myxocyprinus; species Myxocyprinus asiaticus. The sequence continues at coordinate 34,409,151 of NC_059370.1, read as the reverse complement.
CTTTTATAGCGGACATCTAAAGGGCGGGGCTCAAACACCATCGCCATTATTAGATAATTGGCGTTATGGTAGAGAGGTTTCAGCTAGGTCGTGTGGAAGGACAACTCTCCATATGCGTTAGCACGCAATGTCAAGTGTACTGAGTCATAAGGTATCTATGATATCATACTTCACATGAATGCAGCTCACCTCGCGCGGCATGATCAGAATGCGTGACGCAGGGCCTGTTAGTGAAACTGTTCTTGAGCGCGAGAGCCGTAAGATCAGGTGATACTGGGTCTTTCAAAGCCGACATCAGCCAATATCGCTTTAGATTCTAGTTATTTGGCTTTTACAAGGTTAACGATGCTCATACTTGCGATGTTTAATTGCTCTGCGTCTACGGGAACTCTTTAGATACAAACAGGTGAGATACAAACATATCGTTGACTTATTTAGTCCTACATTAGACTTTACGATAAGTGATAACATTAACAACACTGATCTTTTGCAATTTAATTGTAATTTTTTTCTTTCCTTTACGTGTTGACTTGTGTACATTTATTGTCAGTTAGAAAGTAAACACGAATGTCATGAATGGTTTTGATAAAATACGGAGGGCTTGTTTTATTTTATGAGTTAGTGCAAATTTATTTACTAATATTGTTTATGTGCTGTCCATTACTTTTATATAAGTGGTTGGTGTTTCATTAGGACTATTTGTAGTTATTCACAATCATTTTTTCTTCTTCATATTTGTTAGCGAGTCAAAGTTATTTTTAAGTTCGATATTCGTTGGATAATCAGTTTCTCTTACCCGCGCTCTCGGCAGGCGACAATCTTACAAAGATATCACTAGCACAGTTGGGTTAAAGGGTATATAACACTACTATACGTGCATAAATCATTGCACACAAAACAGTCAACGCTTGGTGTGGCTGGAGAATTATGCTTGCGAACGCTCCGATGCGTTTTTATTGCCTAGCGTAAGTAAGGGACCATCTGCAAGTTCCACCCACTACGCTAAGACATACATGTAGGTGGTGTCCAATCCATCATTCCGTTGACGTGCAAGTTATGCATATAAACCCAGTAAAGCACATATTCACATTCCAAAGGTTGTAGTAAGCTACTATTGGGCAGACTGACTTACTACAGATTAAATAATTACAGTATGCCTTATGATATGAGTATAGTTATAAATTATTTTTTAGAAATAAATTCATAAAAATTCAACAAAATAATATTTTCACATTCTAAAGGTTGTAGTAAGCTGCAATTGCACAGACTGACTTACTAAAGATGAAATTATTACAGTATTCCTTATGATATGAATACAGTAATCTATTATTTTAGAAATAAAATCATAAAAATTCAACAAAATTGTATTTTCACATTATAAAGGTTGTAGTAGGCTGCTGTTGGAGAGAATGATATACTACAGGTCAAATTATTACAGTATTTTCTATCAAGACAAGTTAAGTTTAATTGACAGCATTTGTGGCATTATGTTAATAAGCACAAACATTGATTTTCACTTGTTACTGTGGGCCATTTACAATGGAAGTGAATGGGGCCAGTGTAAAAATTTGAAGATTGAATATTTATGAAAGCACTTACAATTGTAAAGTTGTTTAAACAGTCATTGTTTGGGTAATTTCATGGTTTTAGTGTTTACGGCATGAAGCCCTTATGGCAACAACATTGTTCAACTGGATATTGCTTTACACGAGAAAAAAAAAAAAAAAAGATTAGTAAGTGATCACTAAAATCTTGTTAACATTCATATTCTTTACATATAAATGGCTATAACTTTGAAACAGTGAGTTTTTAATGTTTGCCAATTGGCCCCCTTTCACTTCCATTTTAAGTGGCTCGCTATGACCCAGATTTTATGCATTTTTTAAAGGAAATGAGTGCCAAGTCACAATAATGTTTTATGGTAATCAGCAATATGCCACAAATGCTGTTGATAAAGCTTAATGTGTATTCAAAATTCCCTAACATCTTGTCATGATTTCAGTCTGTGATCTCCCATTTTGTGACACTTGCTATGGTTTACTTACCCCGATTTCATCATTTCACCTGCTGATTGGACTTTCACTACAAATTCATGTACTTAATTGGCAATCCTACCCTCTCCATGAACCCAGACTCTTGAGTTAAATGAAGTGTCAACATATGATAAAAAATAAATAAATAAAATAATGTACATAAATGCAAATGAAACAATCTGTACCATGTTGTAATATGAATCTGCTGGATCTGTTCTGTTACCCTTGGGGGTGGAGACAGACAGGTTGTTCTCCTCACACAGACCATGCATGGCTGCATGTATGGACCGGGAAAGCCAGGGACAGAACCATAAATCCAACAGACTGCTTCAGCTGTCAATAAAGTTATACAGTTGATGGAAGTGGTCCTAACTGAAACAACCATCTATTTAAACAGCCATTGTATTTCTTCAATAACCCCCTTAAATAGTGTCACTAAAATAACGTTAATTTGTAACAATTTATTCTGTTATTTACTCTAACAAAACTACTTACAACAACAAACGGGTCCCAAACATTCTTTGAAGAAGACCTCAAATTAATTTAAAATAGTAATACAATTATATTCATTGTGACAAGCCATGTTGGTAGAAATTTTTTACATTTTATTAAGAGAAGAGTAGAGCATTTCTGAAACAATTTATGACAGTATTAACATGATAACTTCAATCATTTTACAAGTTATTGTATACAAACATTAACATAACTGTGATATTGCTGATTTATTACTAGGCATTATCACAGTAAAATAATTTTTATGTGAAATCTTACTTGAAATAAAATTAAATGTCCTGTGAAATAGATACTACTAGTACAACAACACTTATTTGTTATATTGAAGAGTAAGCTCTTGTATAAATTTCTTGTATTAATATTATTCTTCAAAAGGATGCATGATTGAAAATGGAGCTGATTCTGAAAACAAAAAGGAGGTAGATAGATTACTATGTCTATTGTTTTAGTATGAACCACCAGTAGCTGAATATCACAAACATAAAAGTGCTGGTGGTGGATTTTGAAGGGAAAAGGACAGCCTGAGTCAGATTATTAGCCAGGCACAGGAGGCAACAGTACACCAGAGCAGATGACTCAGAAAGTGGAAGAACATGATGAGGAAAGACAAATGTACAACTGGACTTTTAAATTAAGTGGAGTCGGTGGCAGTTAAGAGGTTGTTACAGCATCCTCTGCACAACAGCGTTTCTTAGAGCACATTGCTCTAGTGATACTTGAGATTTTCCTGTCCACTTCCTGTTATAACTGTTTCTTATCTTTTTCCTGAATTTTTATGATTTTATTTCTAAAATAATTGATTACTGTACTCATATCATAAGGCATACTGTAATAATTTCATCTGTAGTAAGTCAGTCTGTCCAATAGCAGCTTACTACAACCTTTATAATGTGAAAATAACATATAATTGAATTTTATGAATTTATTTCTAGAATAATTGATTACTGTACTCATATCATAAGGAATACTGTAATAATTCCATCTTTAGTAAGTCAGTCTGTCCAATAGCAGCTTACTACAACCTTTGAAATGTGAAAATATCATTTTGTTGAGTTTTTGTGATTTGTTTCTAAAATAATTGAATACTGTACTCATATGATAAGGCATACTGTAATAATTTCATCTGTAGTAAGTCAGTCTGTCCAACAGCAGTGTTTTTCCACGATAGAACATGCAAGTCAGTTGAATGAATGCTCAGACGCCCGTGACGTTTTAACGCAGTGTGTGGAGTTTTCAGACGGTCCCTTAAACACCATAGGCGAATATCTAACGAACATCGAATTTGCAGCAAACTTTACCTCGCTATATTAGTTTCGTGTTATCACTTAAGGTGTGCCACTGAACTAAACATATAGTGTGTAGTGTTTACTTTTCTCAGTGTTATGGTTCTAAATGTACTGAAAAAACACTGGAAATCCCCACATTTCACATAAAGACAGTAGTCTGAGAGGAATTTGGTAGATTCACAACAAGATATATCAAGCATTGGCAGTAGTGTCCTGCAGTGTGACATCCTATACTACATCTAATATTTTAAACAACATTTTCGAACACTTGTATAATTGTTATGCATGCTGTTTTTATGACCACGTTTGAATTTGTGTTTTTTTTTTATTAATTTGTCACACTGCAGGACTGTTGAGGTGACCTGCAAAAAAGATAAAAGGTGTTGGTTAAAAAATGGTTAAAGAATTTAGTGTCTAGTTACAGTACCTAGAAATAATGCACAGAACTCTGGAAATATTTCCAAATTGTGATTTTAAGAACTGTACATTGAAAAAGGGGATAATAATAAAATGCTTAATAAATAAAATTGACTATACTTTATAAATTATATATATATATATATATATATATAAGGTGTGAGAACCCTGCGTTATACGTACATATATCAAATTCTAATCTAAAATCTACAAAGTACATGTTGTTTATTTGTCAACATATTTACATTATTGCTACTTAAGAATGTTAATGTGGAATGGCTTTTGCCATTGTAAAACTTTTAGTAACTCTTTGACTATAAAGTCGCCTACTTATTTCCTGACCACATGAGGCTTTTGTTTACTGCAGCTGAGTGTGTCAGTGAGCATGTGTTGTGCACTCTGGCTCAGTTCTGATCCGATGCCAGCCAATCAGCTTCAACTTGAGCAGGCGTTACTTCTTCCCAATGGCTAGTGCAGTCAGTCTGTGTATTCATCAATGTGAGTCTTTGTATTTCCAGAGGTCCTATCCGGATTCCCGCTGCTAAAATCCCACCTCCCCCCTGGCTCAGTCCACCCATCTGACCCACTCATCCCCCCTCTCACTCACACATCTGTGCCACATGAGGCCCTGCAGTGTGACTCAGTAGACAAACTTACACCAGTCTGAGTGTGTGTCAGGCTTTCCTCAACAGTGCACCTCACTGTTCCAGCACAAGGGAGACCCAGTGTTAGTCCATCTCAGTCTAGAAAGGTAATGATGCACTTTAATTGTTGTCATTTCTGTATTCTTTCTTAAATAGGTTTTTTTTCATACTGCAGTGCACCACTGTTAGGGCTCTCAGTCTGCAAATGTAAGTGCTGCACTACATGCTGAGTTTGTGGTTTTCTGTTTGAATGTGCTGGCCTTGAGCACTTGTTACAAATGCACTGTTGCCTTAATAATGGTTGCAGATGTGGTGAGTGTTTTTTGCTTACAGCTGTTTATCTAGATGTTGATATTACAGTTTTATGCACGTTGGTGCAGTTAGAATTGTACAGGTGCATCTCAATAAATTAGAATGTCGTGGAAAAGTTCATTTATTTCAGTAATTCAACTCAAATTGTGAAACTCGTGTATTAAATAAATTCAATGCACACAGACTGAAGTAGTTTAAGTCTTTGGTTCTTTTAATTGTGATGATTTTGGCTCACATTTAACAAAAACCCACCAATTCACTATCTCAAAAAATTAGAATACATCATAAGACCAATAAAAAAACATTTTTAGCGAATTGTTGGCCTTCTGGAAAGTATGTTCATTTACTGTATATGTACTCAATACTTGGTAGGGGCTCCTTTTGCTTTAATTACTGCCTCAATTCGGCGTGGCATGGAGGTGATCAGTTCGTGGCACTGCTGAGGTGGTATGGAAGCCCAGGTTTCTTTGACAGTGGCCTTCAGCTCATCTGCATTTTTTGGTCTCTTGTTTCTCATTTTCCTCTTGATAATACCCCATAGATTCTCTATGGGGTTCAGGTCTGGTGAGTTTGCTGGCCAGTCAAGCACACCAACACCATGGTCATTTAACCAACTTTTGGTGCTTTTGGCAGTGTGGGCAGGTGCCAAATCCTGCTGGAAAATGAAATCAGCATCTTTAAAAAGCTGGTCAGCAGAAGGAAGCATGAAGTGCTCCAAAATTTCTTGGTAAACGGGTACAGTGACTTTGGTTTTCAAAAAACACAATAGACCAACACCAGCAGATGACATTGCACCCCAAATCATCACAGACTGTGGAAACTTAACACTGGACTTCAAGCAACTTGGGCTATGAGCTTCTCCACCCTTCCTCCAGACTCTAGGACCTTGGTTTCCAAATGAAATACAAAACTTGCTCTCATCTGAAAAGAGGACTTTGGACCACTGGGCAACAGTCCAGTTCTTCTTCTCCTTAGCCCAGGTAAGATGCCTCTGACGTTGTCTGTGGTTCAGGAGTGGCTTAACAAGAGGAATACGACAACTGTAGCCAAATTCCTTGACATGTCTGTGTGTGGTGGCTCTTGATGCCTTGACCCAGCCTCAGTCCATTCCTTGTGAAGTTCACCCAAATTCTTGAATCGATTTTGCTTGACAATCATAAGGCTGCGGTTCTCTCGGTTGGTTGTGCATCTTTTTCTTCCACACTTTTTCCTTCCACTCAACTTTCTGTTAACATGCTTGGATATAGCACTCTGTGAACAGCCAGCTTCTTTGGCAATGAATGTTTGTGGCTTACCCTCCTCGTGAAGGGTGTCAATGATTGTCTTCTGGACAACTGTCAGATCAGCAGTCTTCCCCATGATTGTGTAGCCTAGTGAACCAAACTGAGAGACCATTTTGAAGGCTCAGGAAACCTTTGCAGGTGTTTTGAGTTGATTAGCTGATTGGCATGTCACCATATTCTAATTTTTTGAGATAGTGAATTGGTGGGTTTTTGTTAAATGTGAGCCAAAATCATCACAATTAAAAGAACCAAAGACTTAAACTACTTCAGTCTGTGTGCATTGAATTTATTTAATACACGAGTTTCACAATTTGAGTTGAATTACTGAAATAAATGAACTTTTCCACGACATTCTAATTTATTGAGATGCACCTGTATATGGTAAAAGCGCTGATAATGTATTATAAATATTTCATTGTCATCAATGTCTGAATAAATGTTATAATCTGTTTGTTTAGGCAGATTTTGACCTCGGTTGCACTAATTTGTGTTTCACAGATAATCTATAAGTAAATTATGTTTGAAGGAACTGAATATGTATTCACAATCAAGTGTAAACACTGGCTTTGATAACATCTTTTGGAAAGTCTAAGGGTCTGTTTAGACACATGGTGTTCCACCCCTCGAGCAAACAACAATACAGAGTACACAGCACTTTAGGACCATTACCCTTCCTTTATGGGTGGTCCTTATAATGTGTGACAGCAGAGTTTAATATATGTGTTAAAACTCTTAGAGTTTGAATGAGGATCAGTATTAACCTTTTGCTGATGAATGGCTTCATCAAAGGTGAGTTCATCCACTGAGTTGATCCATTATCATAAGTCATTCATTTTAAATGAGAATTTGTGATTTGAGGCGATATAGGCAACAGAGACTGTTACCAATGCACCAAAGTTTAGTTCTTTTTCAGTACAGCAACTTGCCGACCTCCAATGTTTAATCACTATCAGTGTGAATGCTCTTTAGATTTTACAGTATTTTTTGGAAATGGGTCCTGGTTCTGCCACAACTCCTGTGGTGGAGTTATGTCTGTGTTCAGTCTTGCTGGTGTTCCGGTATTGCAATCTCTTCTATTGGTATCTTAGAAATCCCTACTCTGGCCAATTCCCTGAAGGCGATTTTGCCTCCAACAGTGAGAGTGACAGCAGAGGAGGAGATAGCTGGGGAGATGGGAGAGCAGAAAGGAGGTAAAGAGATGGATGGCACCATGGAAGAGCCCACAGAGGAGGAGGATGAAGAGGAGAAGAAGGCACAGGCTGCTGCAGAGGAGGCAGCAGCCAGAGAGAGGACAGCTCAGAGGCAGGTCATGGCCATCGAGGAGATGGTGCAAACAGAGCGGAACTACCTTAAACATCTGCAGCTCTGCACAGTCACTGTCCACAACAACCTGCAAAAATTACAGGTATTCATGTTCTCCAGATAATAACCACTTACACACATGAAACTTGTAAAATTGCCATAAAAATGCCGGACAATCTGTTCTGCGTAAAGTCAACCAACAGCTTTCAATGTTTTTAATAGATATCACTATTATTCACACCACCTTCAAAATGACGTACTGTACGTAAATGCTCTCTGATGTCATTCTCCCAACAGAGCATCCTAACCTGTTCTAAACTGTGAATGTTACCACTTCGTTCACACATACCATCAATACAGAACTTTTCTGGTGATTTTACCACCCCATTTCTCAACTCATTTCATGACCAAGTAAATCTGGGAATAATTTTTATTTTATGATCCAGCAAAAACATGACATGATATACCAATCTGTTATGCTTTTTTTTGACATGTCGCAAACTCTACCCACAGCAATTACATCAGTAACTTCTAAACAGAAATTCATCCACCCAGAAAAGTAGTCCCACTTCAAAAAGGACAATTAAGACACCTTAACAGTTCAAATATAAGAACTTTTTTTACAGTCGTTTTCATGTAAATGCTTTAACCAAAATATGAGCTCTCCTGTTCACTTGCCCCATAAACTTCCATTGTAAGTGCATTATTGCATTCGGCAAAAAAAAAAAATATATATATATATATATATATATATATATATATATATATATATATATATATATATTTGAGAAGTATAATCATTGTAGGTAAATTACTTTATTGGGTGTTTTCCCCCTGCAGCATCCTCCACCAAACCTGAACAATATGTTCCAGCACATAGATGAAGTGATGGATGTTTCCAGCAGACTCCTGAACCTTCTAGATCAAGCAAAGATACAGCTTAGCAACCCAAAATACCTAGAAACACTCTGTGAGTATGACTGGTCGGACTGGAAAATCAGGTTCACTTTCAGTTTTCTTACATCAGCTCTAGATTCTGTTCATGTGACACGCCAACTGATCAGTTTGACATAAAAATATTTTTACCCTTGATCTCATGGATGAAGAATCCAGAACTTGAATTGCAAGAATTTCAGGATACTTGTAATAGTAATGAATGAGACTAGAGGGGTAGAATGTTTTGTGTAAATTCAAGATTGGTCTGAGCATGTTGGTTTAAATGAATATTATTTGTGTTGTCTTTGGCAAAAAAAAAAGAAAAAGAAAAAAAGTATGTCTTTTTAACTCATGTATGATTTGGTTTTGTAATTTTTCAAATATCATTTATACCATCTAAATCAGAGCTTATACTGTCTCTTAGGTGACTCTTTCCTGAGTCTGTCTCAAGACATAGAAATGGCTTATAAGGAGTACCTGGCCAATTACAATAACATCACCGCTCTGGAGAACAGCTACAAACAGAAAGAGACCCTTTGGATTGAGATGGTTAAAATCATCAAGTCATCAGCGTAAGTTTATATATCAACATTTTATATTGCACAGCCTGAAGTATAATTTTTACATTTCTGACAATTAATTTGTCATACCCTGTCTGACCAACTGTTAAACGAATTCAACACTGGTGAGAGAGTTTCTAAACTAAACACCAGTGTAATAACCAACATTTTTGACCCCTGATCTCACCTGTCTTGCAGTCCTGATGTGAATGCATCTACTCTGAGTTTCTTCCTGGTGATGCCGGTTCAGAGAATCGCCCGTTACCCCCTGCTGCTTCAGACCATCCAGAAACACACAGACCCAGAGCACCCTGCCTACTCCATACTGGAGCACACCGCGCACACTGCAGTCCAGATCAACTGCAGGATCAATGAATACAAACGCTTCCGTGAAGTCGGTAAGAATGTATACTTCTACACATTTCTTAGGTGCAAAGCAGTACCATTACAAAAAACTGTTGTTACTATGTACATGCCGTTAGATAACTAGATGTTATATAAATATCTGTTCAGTAATTACATTGATTTAAGTCTCACAAGTTTTAAGTACACATAACACGGTAAGATCATGGTTCATTGAAAGTCAGACATGACTAAAGTAATGATGACTTGTAGTTCAGCAAGTGAGTCAGATGTTAATTCAGTAACTGCCCTGATGGATTCAGTCAAGGATTTGTTAGAATGATTTAAACTGATTACACAGGAGTTTAAGAGTATTTTTGACTGTTTCATTTAAAGAACCTGCCTGTAAGAGTCTTACAACAATGCTATGGAAAGATGTGTTGTTATTTATTGTCTTTGTTTTATTTCATATATCCGACCCTTTCAAATCATCATATTCAATTCAGACTGCAAGCTCAAAACTTGATTCAGCAAGAAACACTTGACTTGAACTTGACTGAATCACGTCTTGATTTGCTTTATTATTCTCATTCTCTGACTGTCAAAGCTGACAAGTATAAGAAGATAGAGAACCTGACCATCAAGGATAAGATCAATCGTCTGAGTGGCCACAGCATTGCCAAGAAGACAGCTCGGCTAAGCCAGTACATAAAGCACGAGACAGGAATGGTACCAAAGGTAACTGTGCCATGAAGCATGACTACATCCAAGAACAATGCTTAGAGTAGACAATGGAACAGGTTGACGTGTTGAAGAACAGCGTTGTTTCCATACTGTCTCAGACACCATTGTCAACATTGTAATCACATTTGTGCAATTGTGCAATCGTGTATTGCTTTAAAAATCAACACACTTAAGTCACGCTTTGTAATTTAATCATGTCATAGCTGAAGGATGAAGAATTTGATGCCCTTGCCGGCTTCTTCTTTGTGCTGGAGAGGGGTGTCTCAGAACTCCACAGTAACATGGAGGCCTATCTCCACCATTTGCAGGTTTGTATTGATTTCCTTCCTGGATTTACCATTCATCACCTTAATGACTATAGTTGTATACTAACAAAGAGCTGATGTTTTCATTTGTTTTGGTGTTCACTCAACGTGAAGCCAGTACTACCAGGGATCAACCTCTTAAACATTGTACATTGTTATTGCAGCTGGTAAATGAAAGGAAAAGCTGTAGGAGGTTGATCCCAGGGCAGGTGGATGGGGTTTCATAAGGTTGTGAAGTTCATATGATGGCTGTGTGCTTTGGAGATTTCTTAAAGATTTATTTAAGCATCTAAGCTCTTGTGTTTTCAGAGATTCCTCAGCTGCAGACCAGAAGAAGCAGATCTTGATCTGGAAGGCGAGAAAGCTGCACTGTTCTCTAAAGAAATCACAGTGGCACTCAGACAGTGGATATACCCTGCATATGTAAGCCCTTTAAATAGAGTACAATTCACATGCTAAAGAGACATTCACTATTGTTGTTGAGAAATATTCAGTTCTATTGGCTGATAAAATCTCTCTTGGAAAAATAAAAAATCTGCAGTGATGATTAAGTACAGCTCCATGCTTCTCATCTTTTTCAACAAAAATACTTAACAAAATCATTCACAGAAGTTGATAAAACACCATGTCATTTCTAACAAGAAATTGAGTATTTCCTGAACTTTATATTTAGATGCTCCATCAAGCCTGTCTTGAAAGCATTATAAAAAAGGCAACTTTTAAAAGAAATGCGATTGCAAAATAGATTTTAATAATGGTCATATCTAGATGGTAACCCTCTTACTGCGAAAAGTCTCGCAAGAGTTGCTTGCATCATTCATACACAGTGTTTTGTGTTTAATTAGAGTCCCACGACTACCCTTAAACCTAACCCTAACCTTAACCCTACCTACTGTATAAACCTAAACACTCACAAGACTTTCTAAGTAGGAGTGTTACCATATACAGTTGAAGTCAGAAGTTTACATACACCTTAGCCAAATACATTTAAACTCAGTTTTTCACAAGTCCTGAAATTTAATCATAGAAAACATTGCTTGTCTTAGGTCAGTTAGGATCACTGCTTTATTTTCAGAATGTGAAATGTCAGGATAATAGTAGAGAGAATGATTTATTTCAGCTTTATTTTCTTTCATCACATTCTCAGTGGGTAAGAAGTTTAGATACACTTTGTTAGTATTTGGTAGCATTGCCTTTAAATTGTTTAACTTGGGTCAAACTTTTTGAGTAGCCTTCCACAAGCTTCTCACAATAAGTTGCTGGAATTTTGGCCCATTCCTCCAGACCAAACTGGTGTAACTGAGTCAGGTTTGTAGGCCTCCTTGCTTGCACATGCTTTTTCAGTTCTGCCCACAGTCTATCGAATTGAGGTCAGGGCTTTGTGATGGCCACTCCAATATCTTGACTTTGTTGTCCTTAAGCCATTTTGCCACAAGTTTAAGGTTTGCTTGGGGTCATTGTCCATTTGGAAGACCCATTTGCGACCGAGTTTTAACTCCATGGCTGGTGTCTTGAGATGTTTCTTCAATATATCCACATAATTTTCCTTCCTCATGATGCCATATATTTTGTGAAGTGCACTAGTCCCTCCTGAAGCAAAGCACCCCCACAACATGATGCTGCCACTCTCATGCATCACGGATGGGATGGTGATCTTCGACTTGCAAGCCTCACCCTTTTTCCACCAAACATAATGATGGTCATCATGGCCAAAAAGTTAAATTTTTGTTTCATCAGACCAGAGGAAATTTCTCCAAAAAAGTAAGATCTTTGTCCCCATGTGCACTTGCAAACTGTAGTCTGGCTTTTTTATGATGGCTTTGGAGCATTGGCTTCTTCCTTGCTGAACAGCCTTTCAGGTTATGTCGATATAGTACTCGTTTTACTGTAGATATAGATTCTTGTCTACCTGTTTCCTCCAGCATCTTCACCAGTTCCTTTGCTATTGTTCATTTACATTCATCTCTAGGAGACAGAATATGTCTCCTTCCTGAGCAGTATGACGGCTGCGTGGTCCCATGGTGTTTATACTAGCATACTATTGTTTGTACAGATGAACGTGGTGCCTTAAGGCATTTGGAAATTGCTTCCAAGGATGAACCAGACTTGTGGAGGTCCACAAATGTTTTTTTTTTCTGAGGTCTTGGCTGATTTCTTTTGATTTTTCCCATGATGTCAAGCAAAGAGGCACTGAGTTTGAAGGTAGGCATTAAAATACATTCATAGGTACACCTCCAGTTGACTCCAATTAGCCAATTAGCCTATCAGAAGCTAATTGGCTAATTGCCTGTAACACTCTCAATGGAGAGGAGGAGGCGAGAACCATCTTGGTAATATAAATAATAGTTTGATTATAAACTGAACCAAAAGACACACACACAGGTGTCGGGCAGCTGCCTGTAACTCTCTCTCTGTCGCACTGCCGTCTCCAGTTGCCTTTATCCCTCTCGGACTTTATCAGCCTAATTAGGGGCCGAGTGTGTGGAATCACGACCCGGCCCCGCCCTCCACCCTGCCACATTGCCTAAAGGCTTTACATAATTTTCTGGAATTTTCCAAGCTGCTTAAAGGCACAGTTAATGTAAAAGCACAGTTAGTGAATGAAAACATCTGACCCACTGGAAGTTTGATATAGTCAATTCAAAGTGAAACAATCTGTCTGTAAACAATTGTTGAAAAAAATTACTCATGTCATGCACAAAGTAGCTGTGTCTGTTTTGTCCCCCCCCATTTTTTCTTCCACCAATATTGTTTCTTAGGAGACGCGTTTGAAAACTTTAGTCTTTAAGCCCTTGAGCTCATTGCGGGAGCTGATGGCGGGACCACGAAATCTCATTTGCAAGCGTCAGGACAAGCTACTTGACTACGAGCTGATTGAGGAAAAGAGCAACCTGAGCTTTGAGGAACAAGCCATAGCCAACACCTACAAGACAATGAACATACTGCTGTTGACTGAGCTGCCGCAGTTCAATGGGAAAGCCCTGCAGCTCCTGTGGGCCACGCTAGAGGCCTTCAGCTGTCTGCAGAGAGACCTGGCGGCTGATATGGAGCAGCTGGTCACTAGCTTTACCCATCAGGTACTGAGTGGAGTAAAGAAGGAGGAAAAAAGTTATATTTTTTATATGATGGTATTTCTGAATGAAACAGGTTTCATTCAGACCAGGTTTCAAGTTAAAATTAAATCATGCAATTTTTCTAGAACAAATTACATTTAGATTTAGAGATAGCCAAGTGAATAGCTGATGAAACAGGTGCGAAATATTCCCTAGACTTCCATTGAAGGTTGGACCTGAGCCATATCTAGGGACAGGAATATCATAGAGACTTGGGGCTCAATATATAGGCAGTGAAAGATATGTATACACTGCTTTAAAAAATGGACCAGATTAAGGGAATTTCCGTATACATGGTGTTACACAAACATTGTATTCGGACTTGCCTTGATGCATTCCTTAGAGGCATACCAGGAAGATGCTACCAGGCAGCATTTCGGATGCACCCTGTATTTCAGAATTAGCTTTAGCTAGCTATTTCTGCTTGCTAATTGAGGATGAACATCCAGGATTATTCACATGGTCTTTTCCAGGTCTATTCATGTCAGTCTTGTCTTTCACGATTCTAAACATTCTCATGATTTTAGTTACACTTGAATATCTATCAGTTTTAGGATATTGTTGAACATTCAGTGCAATTGTCCAGAGGATGCCAGACAGCAAACGTGGTTGGAAAATTAAATTTAGATTTTTGCAGGCTGGCAGTGTTTATGAATCCCTCTTTGTCGCCCAGCAGCTCCCACACAGTTATTTGGAGGATGGTGAGTTTTGGAAGTGGGCGGAGTGTTCAGTGCAGGAGGGTTGGAGGAGGATGGAGAGTCTGTGTCAGAGTGCTCAAGATGAGCTCAATGCTTCCATTGTGCAGGTCAGTTCCAACATAGAGACATACTATTGTCTGTTGCTGGGTGGAGGCTTGTTTCTAAGGAACAGTTTGCCCTGGTGCCTGTGGACAGTAGTGGAATTAAACCATAGCTAAATGCAACCATTCATTTAACTTGATATACATAATTTAGCATCATGTGTTTTGCATCAGTGCAGCTGTTTATTCTAAGCATGCCTTGGTCAAATATGTCCTGGAATTACTGTATTATAGCTGACCATAAACACTAATATAGAACATAAAATAAGGCAGGCTTGGGTTTAACTTCTGGGATTGGATTGTGAAAATCCAAAAGGGTTATGATGTTATGTGTTAATATTAATATTCCCCATTGAGATGTGGAGAAAGTTATTACATTTTGAAGAAAGATTATAAAGACAAACATTTTTTTTTCTGTAGACCAGCTTCCCATCGTCATGGAAATATCAGGAATTTTTTAAACTGTAATTTCGAGGCCTGAAAAAAGTAATAGAAATTAATAGAAGCTAAATGATAATTCTCTCATCAAAAATTATATATATATATATATATGACTCTCCATTTACTCACCCTATCGCTGTCACAAGCTTGTATGAAAACAAACAAAGATAATTTGAAGGAAGTATCATGTGTGTTTGCCCAGACAATGTAAGTCAATGGGATCCTAAAAAGAACATAAAGGCAGCATAAAAGTAATCCATATGACATGTGTGGTTTAATCCATGTCTTCTGAAGAAATACAATCGCTTTGGGTAAGAAACAGACCAAACTCTGAGAGGATAGGGTGAGTAAATGAAGAGAATTATCCAGTGGCATTTTATAAAGAAAAAGTAAAGAAAGACAAATAAAAAGAGAAAGTAAATAGGATGGATTTAAATTTCTTATTCGTCTAAAAATGTCAATCTCTTTTTCTTTTAACAGCATAAGTAGCAGCTCAGTTGTCATGTTTCATATTTCAGAGCTACATTGTTATTCTGCATTGTCAATATGTCACTGTCGCTGATGTCATGTCAAAGCCACTAGACCATCATTACAGCTAATGAAATAAACAGTCATTATTATCCAGAGTCTGCTGGGTGTCTCTCAGCATTCAAATCGATACTATGTGTCTCTTTTTTCTATGTTCTGATGAGCTTAGAAAAAAGGCAGGATGATGAAACAGCCGTCTGTAATCTTCAAAAGTACTACGTGTTTGCAGACAGGGATCAAAATGTTATCACAAATGTAAATCCTAGGAGGGTCTTCCTCTCATGCTCATTTCCTGTCTTAGTTCCTTACAGTTGCAGTATCTTTTCAAAAATCAAATAGCGGTAAATGCTCATTTATTTGTGGTAAACATCAAAGTGAGCTTTCTAATTATTGCACTTTGTAGCTCCTAAGTATTTTTTATAATGTGTACAAGCAGTAATCAAAAGTGTAACAAATTTGTAAATGCAATTTATGGCTTTTGGGTGATAACATTTTTCTCTCTCTTTGACATCTCAGGCACTCAGTCCCAGGTCTGAACGCCGTCTGAAGACTCTGCTTGCCAAGCACAGCTCGGACAAGATCTACCAGCTGGCAGGCCCAGTGGTGGGCACTCGTGACCTGGACCTGACCCTCAACAAGGGCGAGCTGGTAGCTGTTGTCAGTGAGATGGACACCCGAGGAGACCGTCGCCGCTGGCTGGTGGATGCAGGAGGTAAAGTTGACACATGAACACCTTGAGAAAAGGGCTCATGAAGTAGATAAAGAGCACTGAGCTGGAGCCAGGTCATACGAGTAGTACTTTTGATGAGTGTTCTTTTGTGGACAGGATGCGGCTGATCCTAGATCATCATTAAGGGGCCGACATTCAAAGTCTTTATCAAATCACTCATAAGGTCATTAAAAAATATCAAGAAATGAAAAATAATAATAATAATAATATTTTATATATTTGTTTAGTACCAAATAAACACATTTTATATTATGTGTCCAACTTACAGAACTATCTCACATCTACTCTTGAAGGAAAGAACAGATTGTGTTTGATACTCAGCAGGTCTCTCTCAACCATTGTTATTTCGTTCTGATGTTTTATGTAACTTGTTTACTGTTCTTTTTCTAGTTTAGAGCTGTGTTTCCCAAATGCATCGTAAGCCTAAGTAGATCGCAGAAACCATTGGCGCCAATGGTCTCTACGATCAACTTAATCTTGTTACGCTTTTGGGAAACGCTGCCCAGTGTGTTTCTGTCTTTTAAATTCAAAACACATCAGTTCTCTTAAGCCTCTGTCTTCTGGCTCACTTTAGGTTTATGTATAGGGTTATGCTTTAAAAATATAAATATTAATGCTTGCCTTCTTGAAAAAGATGCCTATTCAATTTGTACTTAATGATCAAGACTGCACTCAATTTGTTTAGTGGATGCAATTGTTGCTTAAAGGGATAGTTCTCCCAAAAATGAAAATCATCTCATCATTTACTCACCCTCATGCCATCTCAGATTTGTATGACTTTCTTTCTTCAGCAGAACACAAACAAAGATTTTTAGAAGAATATTTAATCTCTGTAGTTCCATACAATGCAAGTGAATGGTGATCAGTCCTTTGTACTGTAGCTCCAAAAATCATATATAGGAAACTATCTTCTATAAAACTATATGAAACTATCTTAAATCCATATCTTCAGAAGTGATATAATAGGTGTGGGTGAGAAAAAGATCAAAATGTAAGTCCTTTTTTTACTCAAATCTCCACTTTTTCGTCTGAAAGTCAAGTGGTGCCTGTTTAGTTTCACTTTCACATCTAAAGTGGAGATTTAGAGTAAAAAAGGACTTAAATATTGTTCTGTTTCTCATCCACACCTATTATATTGCTTCTGAAGATATGGATTTAACCACTGGAGTCATATGGATTACTTTTATGGTTCCTTTGTGATTTTTGGCACTACAAAGTCACCAAAATCACCATTCACCTGCATTGTATGGACCTACAGAGCTGAGATATTTTTCAAAAAATATTCGGGTTCTGCTGAAGAAAGTCATACACATTTGGGATGGCATGAGGGTGAGTAAATGATAAGAGAATTTTCATTTTTGGGTGAACTATCTTTAATTGTTGTAAAACATTTAATCTCGAAAGCATTTACCATGACTGACATCTGCTGGTCAAGCACTGTTATATCACTCCCTCAACAGAAGATATAACTCCATGCTAAGGCGTATTGTTGTATAGACACTCGTTTTTCATATTTAATTACCTGTGTGTGAAATGGAAAGGATTTTTTTGTAAGAGTAAGAAAAAGTATTTTACCTAGTTGCATTTCAGAAGAATGTGCAGATTTGTGTAACTTGATAGGACCTCTTCTGTTTTATATTCTTCAGGACCCAGAGGATATGTGCATGCCTCAAAGCTGACTCGCTACCACCAGGTGACTGTAGACCCGCCTCCATCTCCTCATCTGAATGTCACTCCCACTGGTCCAGGACCCCGAAGACACTCCTACACTCCCGGAGCCCAGCCGCTCCTCACCACCACGACCACGCCCTGTTTTCAGGTGAGTGGCACACATAAGCAGAGGTGTGACAGGGCCATAAAGGGCACCTAGTTACTTTGTCTGATTTGCGTGTCAAACAGAATGAGACCTGTGGAGATTGATGGCAGGTCTGCTGTATCTCGTGATCATCAATCACATACACACACTTCAGCATTTTTGAATTCAGTAATGAAAGAAAAGAAATGATCTGCCTCTGCTTGTCAGTCGAAGTGACATGCTCTATCAAGACCACCCACGCACACACACACGGCACACACACACATACACTAATTTATTCATCTGTGTGATCTGGCTGTCAAATGGCTCCATATCATCTTGGCTTCATGTTTAGGAAAGCGGAAATGTTCGAGGCAGATTTTGACTGTGGATGTGTGAGTAGGAGATATACGGTTATTGTGACTGTAAAACTGTGACTGATTTTGCTAAACACCCTTTATAGGTTATTTATCATTTTGACAGTGCAGCAATTTCCATGCAGCTGATGAGAAAACAGACCAGCTGACAAGACTAACAGATTTATTTAAATATTACAGTAAATGAATTATGTGTATTAAATGTCCAATGTTTCAGGGCTCAAGTGGAATAGACCTTTTTCACACTCTGGGTTTTGGAACGTGGAAGTAAAAGTTTGAAGGGTAAACTTCGACAGTGGTGAATGGGAGTGAACGGGAGATCATAGCATATATTATTTTCACTTACCCATTTGCTCCAAGACCAAAAGAAAAAAATCCACTATTACATTTGAATGACTTTCCAGAAGAGGATAAAAAATAGATTGCGGTGTATTTAGCAAGTCATTTGGGAGAACATGACAAATTTACTGTCACTCTCTCAACAGCTGTCATAGAAACCCCCTCACAGCTGTGATCATTCGTTTTTTTAAAACTAAATCCAGGGTAATATAACAATAAGCATAATGTTATAAATGTATAATATAAAAAAGATTGCGAGATATACACTGATAAATAAGGCAGAAACGCGTCATCACAGTCTGTGAAAAAGGTCTATATATCTTAGCACTCGGTTTACAAAGCAGTACATTTCAGTTTAGAACTAGATTTTTCAAATTTTGTTGTGGGTGCTTGCCATTGTGTTGCTATGCAGTTGCTATGATATTCTGAGTGTTTTTTCACGTACAGTATTGCTATGCATTTGCTAGGGTGTTGCGGGTGATTGCAAAGTGGTTACTCACTAGCCCAAGTTAAAAGAGCCCACCACAAGTCTTGATTATAATCCGGTCTCCATATATGAATCAGTTCCCTCCTTTATGTAAGTCTATGAGATTTTCATGTATTTTTTTGCCCATTTTATCATAAATATCCCAAGGCAAAAATAAGTCTGATAGCTTAGATGGGAAATATCCTGTCTTCAAATAACTGCACAATTTGAGGAGAATATTTGATGTCCATGGCACAAACCATGCACAATAATATACACACTGAAAACTAATCCTAAGAAGGGGCAATACATATAGAAAATTACAGTAATAGCGTTTGCATGTACCTCTAACGAATGTGATTTATAAGGCATTACTGTTATTGGCCACAAGAGGGGACAGTTCTTCTAATTATCCTTTCAAATAAGCCTTCTAGCTCTTTTTCAGTTCTTAAGACCTGTTGAGCATAAGATTTCTTTCCCTTCTTAAATTTAACAAAGAAACAGCCCACTCTTCACACTTGAAAATGTCTCAAGCACATTGTATAACAGTTAAGACCACTTCACATTCAAATCTAAAAAAGATATTGCAAGTGCTCTCTTAAGAATGGAAACAAATGAGCTTTAAAAGAAAAAAAAAGGCCTAAATCTGTTTTTTTTGTTGTTGTTGTTTTTTTTTGTGACCACAGTATGTTTTTAGAACGGCACCTGTTATCCTAGGTACACTTGCGTACAGTTTTTTCAGGGTTGTTGGCAGATAGGTTATTCCAAGCAACTTGAAGAACTTGCAAGAGGTTTGTGTATTTGGGCTAATAATATCAACTTTACAATATATACAGTATAAATCAGGGACTAAAAACTAAATGTTTTTCATTTCGGTTCATTCTGAGCAAAAACTGTATTTTTTCGTTCCAGTTCAGAAGTTCCGCAGCCTTCTTTCCAAAAGGTTACCGGTTAGAATAAAATAAAATAACGTTTAATAACTTTAAGTTCTTTTTAAAATGACAGTACTCTGTGCTAAGGGGTGGGTGAAATACCAATTGCAGTGTTGCCAGATCTCGCAAGAGAAACAAGTGATCTGGTCTGGAATAACAAGCCCAAAATAAGTTACGTGCCTCGCCAATATAGGCAAAAATAAGCAATTAATTTTTGTCCTGTGTGGTGGATTTATCAGCATAGAAATCATAACAAGCAGATAATTAACAGTTAAGTATAATTTTATTTACAGGTCTGCTTCTGAGTCAAAGCCCAGCAGCATCAAGTCTGTATTAATGCATCATATCTAACAATAATTCAGTGAAGACTTGGAAACAACTGAGGAATTAACGTTTTGCCTCTAATAACGTTTTCCTTGTATCTGGATTATCCATTCATGTATACTGTATGTATTAATTACACATAGTTGTTAAAAAGGTCTTTATTCAGAGAATGCAACATCCACAATGGGTGATTAGGCAAAGAAATGTGTGATGCAGCAGTTTCCCTCAGGATCAAAGCACTTTCATTTTTGGGCAACATGAAGTGGTGTAGTACCAAAAATTTACTGTGATAAACCCTTTGGCCTTTGGTTTCATGATAAAATTATCGGAACAAAATTAACCAGTTATAACCGGTTACCCACATTTAAAATAATGTTTTCACTCTGGAACAATTGAAAATCACTTTGTTCCAGTTTTTGGTTACGTTCTGCTAAAAATTTCGTTCGTTTACGGTTTTCGTATTCGTTCCTTGAACCGTTTTAGTCCCTGTACAGTATATACTGTACTGTATAGATGCTATATAATTAGCTGATTCTTATGAAACCTGTCAAGAAAAGGTTTTACTTTACACCCTAAAAAATAATTATGTATGTTTTGCATGTAGAAAATTAAGTCTATTTTTGGGACCATTAAAATGATTTACATGGGGACATTATTTTTATGACAGTTACGCAAAAAATTGAAATGCAACACTTTAGGCCTATATGAAAAAATTATATATACAGTTGTGCTCAAAAGTTTGCATATCCTGGCAGAAATTGTGAAATTTTGGCATTGATTTTGAAAATATGACTGATCATGCAAAAAAACTGTCTTTTATTTAAGGATAGTGATCATATGAAGCCATTTATTATCACATAGTTGTTTGGCTCCTTTTTAAATCATAATGATAACAGAAATCACCCAAATGGCCCTGATCAAAAGTTTACATACCCTTGAATGTTTGGCCTTGTTACAGACACACAAGGTGACACACACAGGTTTAAATGGCAATTAAAGGTTAATTTCCCACACCTGTGGCTTTTTAAAATGCAATTAGTGTCTGTGTATAAATAGTCAGTGAGTTTGTTAGCTCTCACGTGGATGCACTGAGCAGGCTAGATACTGAGCCATGGGGAGCAGAAAAGAACTGTCAAAAGACCTGTGTAACAAGGTAATGGAACTTTATAAAGATGGAAAAGGATATAAAAAGATATCCAAAGCCTTGAAAATGCCAGTCAGTACTGTTCAATCACTTATTAAGAAGTGGAAAATTTGGGGATTGCAAAGTATTTAAACATCATAGTTGTACTCCCTTGATACTGCCTTTTATTTTCGCTGATTTTAATTTTAGAAACTGTTTGTACAACTACATCTATTCTGTTATATAGTGGGGAAAAAATGACTGCGTTATGATAATGAAAATCATCGTTGAAAACATTGGGAATAGTAAAAGTAAAACATCTGGACTCGATACGGTAATGAGAATTAGGGGTACAATGTGCTTAAGTGTCTTGAAAATAACATCACATAGCAAAAAATAAATAAAATGAATCTTAATGGTCTTAAATGTAGACTTATTGATTTATTATTGATTTAGGTTTAAATATGACAAGGCCATTTTAACCGGTTCCATAAGAATCGCCCAACTGCATTACTAGAGCATGATGCTAGTTTCACCAAGGTCAAACCACACGTACTGATAAAATGTGTTTCTTGAATGTACTGTCCGTTTGGATAAAATAAAGTCATAAATAGATCATATAAAGTCTGGTTACCATCACATTAGTGGAAACTTCTGAGGAACTCTGTTTCCTTGTTACCAACCAGACTCAAACTCTCCCCTCCATCTGCAGGTTTATGCAGGCTACGACTTCACTGCAAGGAGCAGTCACGAGCTCTCTCTGAGGGCCGGAGAGCCCGTGAAGGTGGTGGAACCTCACGATAAGCGTGGAAACAAGGAATGGAGTCTGGTGGAGGCGCGGGGCCAGAGAGGCTATGTCCCCTCCAACTACCTTACCGTCCTACCTTCTATAATCTCATCACCCAGCTTTCCTTATTGCTAACGAGCATTACTGTAGAGATAAAACCTCTGCTGCTGATATTTGGTTTGGTAGCCAGCATCCAAACACACAGACCATGAGAAGCACTCTCACTGAAGAGCTCTTGTTTCGGCTGCTGTTTGATGCTTCATTTGACTGGTGTATGGACTCGAGTGGTGCTTGGGCCCTGCTGTGTAGTGGTCACCCATATACTTGTTCTACGCTTTGCTGTTACCAGAGAAGATTGTTTTATCCAATGAGGAAAGAGCTGTAGGGGCAGGCAGACATGCTGTTGTGTGGAAAGCACATGGACTGTATTGATGGAGCATGCAGTTACCTGTGATTAACCAACACTCATTAATGGGTATTAAACTGCTTGGATCCGCTCCTCAAATGTACAAAAATGTGCTCTGGGCTGCCCTGGGACTACTTGTTTTTTGTTGTTTTTTTTAAGATGGTTCAACTTAATCACTCTACTGTCTTACAATTGAAGGAACTGATAATAATAGTGCTTTACTGCTGAACATAGTAGATACAAACTAGATCATAGTTTATAAGTCAGGCCTAGGGCTGGGTGATACATCGAATACCCACTATGTAATCGTGATGATTTTGCTGACGATATAAAATTCAACAATATTGTAAATATCACAATGATTTTAATGAGCCTTTTATGTGGCCATTAAGTTTCATAGAGAGCATCAGTAGACTAATTTCACAATCAAAATAATAAATCAAAATAACATCAAAATGGAGATATGATCTTATGTGATTGTTTAACTGCCAAAGGCTGTGATTAAAGACAGATATACATGGTCTGTATGCGCTTCAGAATGAACCGGCGACGCGCTGATCTGTGTGCACGCGCAGGGGCGTGGGCTCGTGTTTTTAGCGCAGTTCACCTGCATTGTGAAGTACTGGTACTGCAGGTTCAAGCATTTACGCAATTCCAAATATTAGTAACCACTATAAAGTTATTATAAAAATCTACAAATGCGGAACAGTAAAGGAGAGTTTGACAGCGGTTCACAAGATGCAAAACTCCTGGTGAAGGTGAAATAAACACGACTGCACTTGCAATGTCAAAATAATAACTCCAGTTTAGGGTGAAGTAAATAGGACAGAAATATATTAATTTATCTTTAACAAATCTTATCCTGAAAATAATAATAATTCAGTATTTTATTATAATAATAAACTTGACTGGGTTTCACATTAATAATTTAGTACGATTCAATATTCATCTGGTTTCCAAAAAATAAGTGAAGAAGTTTTTGCACACCTTGTTCATTCACAAAGAAATTTTTTTTAGTAAAAATATATGAAGGTAAATACAATTTTTGTTAAGCTTCCATATATAATTGTTTGTTAAATATAAGTCTAAACGTGCAAATCAATGAAAATGATTACATTTTACTCTCCCTTGTGTTAATTTAGTGGAAAAACTGTGGGAAACATGCCTTCATCATTTTTAAATAGATTTTTATTTAATGCCTTTGAAATATTAATTCTACATGGCTACAGTGGGTGTTTAGATGAAATGTTGGTTCCTCTGATCCTCTGAAAAAAGAACAACTTTTATGCTATCTTAGAGCAAAAACATAATTATTGTGATGTATATAGAATATCGTAAATTTGCAGAAAAATATTGAGATATAATTTCTGAAGCCATATTGCCCAGCCCTAGTCAGGCCTCTTTTGCTTTCATTTCCGAATCACTTAAAATGAATGTCTAATATTCACACTTCAAGAAAGTATCAGCCACTATAAATTATTTTATTAATACTTGATGGAAACTTTTGAAATATTTTTTTAATGTCAGTTATACTGTATATACTAGTGGCCCTAAAATGTATTTGGACACTTAAAGGGATAGTTTGCCCAAAAATGAAAATTCTGTCATCATTTAATTATTCTCATGTTGTTCTAAACACATATGACCTAAAGGTGCATTCAGTAATTTATGTATATTGTCTTGAACTTACAATGACACCTAGGGGCATGGATGCTGCATCATTTAAACGCTATAGTTTTCAGTTACCAGTGCCATTGTTGTAATTCATTATTTACAGTCAGCCATGAATAATTTAATTCAGTAGTTAAAGTGTCCAATAACTGGGCGGTTACTGAGATAAAGTAATTAGTATTAAGCTGGTCACGTGATTCCAACATGGAAGCCCCCATAAGAGGACCCTCTACATGTAGAATAAAAGACCTTTTATAAGGCTACTGATACGACTGGGGTCTTTATCTTATGTGAGTGTTCATGATTGTATACATTTATTTCAAAATTACAATTTATTACTCAGTGCAACTTTAAGAGATGTTAGGCAGAATGTTCAATCTCCGTCATCATTCACTTTCACTGTATGGAGAAAAGTTGCAAGGAAAGTGGATGCCGACTTAGGCTGTGTTCCAAGAAAGAAAGAAAGAACATGATGACAGAATTGTAATTTTTGGATGAACAATCCATTTAAGCCACACTTAAAAATGTGATTCATTGAATAAGATGGCAAGGCCATTTATAAAACCAAGTGCCATTTATTTTAAAGAAAATAGCACAAGCACAGTTAATTTCAGCAAAACATTCAGAAAAAAAGTTTGTTAGACTTTATTCATATTATAAAATAGATAGTAGATATATTTGTTCCAAATGAGTTTTTTTGTGTGTGTGCATCACTTTGTTAAATGTCATACATTCACTAATATATCATTGGGACCAGTTGCTTTAAAGTAATTGCAGGAAGTGAAGTGAAGTTTTGAGAAAATGTCTAGCATCATTTTGTTGCAGATACAACTTACAGTAGTTTGATATTTTGCTCTTAAATGCAAAGATATTCATACATTTTCAAGTGTGGCTTAAGTACTTTTGACTTAAGTACAAAAACTTGTTGTGACTATTGGATACTGAAGACACCGTAATGATGTGAAATGATTAAGCTATTCTTTTTGTTTGCATGCAGATCAGTTCAGGCTACTGCATTGTTCTTGTGTTGCTTACCTCATACAGTAACCTCTATGATGAAGGACTTAGCCCACATTTCAAGGTTCAGCTGCAGATAAGCCTTTGTTTCTGCTGTACCTGTCATTATAAACAGTCTGCCTGCAGTTCCATCTGCTGTCCAATTGAGGCATCAGAGCATCTTGTGTGGAGCTTGACATGGTTATTTTAGTGTTGTGCTAATCTCTCTCCACCCCCCCAAACATAATCATATATTATTCATCTGATCCTCACAATCGCCTTAACAGGGATCCTGGGAGAGACAGTTCACCTCATACGCCTGCTGTCCTCCTGGTGATACTAACTTCGGCATGTGGCATCTTCTGTGCATAATGTTTTGAAGAAATATGTATTGTTATTTATTTCACATAAAATAAAAAATAAAATAAATAGTTGATTTAATCTCAGATTAAATCAATGTCATCACCAAAATCATCACATTTCTGCATTTTATTATTAACTGATGTGTCAAAAATTGGTATCTATCAAAAGCTGAAAGAGGCTTTGGATGAAGTCTTACAGCTGACCTCTGAGCGCTCTGTTTATGCCCAGCAGATTAGAACCGTGACGTGAATGAGGCTGAGTATTTGTGTCTGCTGCAGAGGTTTATTTTGGAGCAATCCATTAGATTTTTTTTGGAGGCTGCTTTCAGCCCAAGCACAGTTATTCCTCTGAGAATGTGTAAATGTCAGGGTTGATGATGACTGTTTTTTCGTGCTACAGTCAGAGCAGAGATGCTGCGGTCCACTGTGCGTGAGCGCTGCCTGTCAGTTGCTCCCTATGTTAAGAGCTGGTTGTCAGCAGAGCTTTGATGCACTGAACCCTTACAGCTACAGAGTCTTCTGTGCAACAGCTCTAAAAATAAATTTCTCTATTCAATGGTCTAAAAATAGCCTCCTTCTACAGCTCCCCCTGTTGGTGAGTATTGGGACTATGGCTGCAATTCCTCACCCTCTTCTGGGAGATGATGTCTGTCACATTACAGCAAACAGTGCCCCCCCTGGACCCGCTCTCCATCTCAGCTGAAGAGTCACGGGGAAATGCTATGGAAATTAGATATATTATGTATCCCTTACAACATTACATACTATGGAGCTTTTCCTAGTGGGAGAGCAAACAAACCTACCACACTCCTATTCTTTCCTCCAGCCTTAGATGTCTTTTTGTGTGTGTGAAAGAGAGAGAGATAGGCCAAGCAGTAGGGTATTATAGGTCAACCGTTATCCTTATTATTATTATTATTATTATTATCATCATTTAATATTTCAGCTATTTTGGCGATGCATTGATTTGGAAACCGTTACATTTATCAGTTTTGCAGACACTTTCATTCAAAGCGACTTTGGCCACATCCACACTAATCCTTTTTTTCTTTTTTTCTTTTAATTTTTCTTTTTTGAAAACTCAGTTTTTAGTTTCCTGGTGTCATAGTTTCCCAAAGTATAAGGTAGAGGAAAACACCATTCTAGTGTGAGTGAGAGATATAAACATACCGAAATCAATGCGTTTTCAATAGGGCTGTCAATCCAATTAAATTTATCAAATTAATTACATATTCTGTTTAATTAATCAGATTAATCACAATTAATTGCATTAATAAATATTTGCTGAGAAAGGCCCTCAAAAAACAATAATTCAATATATAATGATTAAATTGTTATAAATGGTTATATTTAAATAGTTTAAATCTAATATACAGTATATTATAAATATAATAATTCAGATAATTAAAATGCATTACATTATTGTGGCAGATAAGTAAAGCATTGATGAGACAATGCAAAAATTGGCTTTAGAAGTAAATTTATTATTTATTTCCAAATTATTGATAAGCCTGTTATTGGCCTACAGTCCACAGCAATGCATTTTGCAATTGAATTCATCATTCTGGCAGAGATACATTTATTAAAATGGCTTTTCTAAGTCAGTGTACACATGCATCAGACGGACACTTTTGGAGCGTCTCGCTTTGGTTGTGTTGCGTCATAATCACTGCGCTTTTGTGTCACTGTGTCACGTTAAACGTGATTAAAACACGCCTTGAGATCCCTGCATTAGTGTTTGAATGCAAGAAAGCATCTAATCTTGTGCTGTGACTAGTGTTATGCAAGCCTGCGTGTGGTTTGTTGTCTGTACAGCTGTGGGTTGTTTTTACAGCTGGAGTTTTGCTTTCTGCCCCCTGCTGAAAACAGGTGGTACCTTTGCATTTTATTTTTATTTTACTTGTATTTTTTTTTATTTTATTTAATTATTCACACTGAATTAACGCGTTAAATTGACAGCCATAGTTTTCAAATTAAAACATTGATGTGAATGTGGAGTGCATTCAAGGTGTAGGTTACAAGTTTGTCAGTGGCGGCACAAATCACCACTCAGGCCACATCCACACTAATCCATTTTCATTTAGAAACTCAGTTTTCTGTTTCCTAATGTTATTGTTTAACAAAGTATGTGGTATTGGAGAGTGTTTTGGAAATGCTCCATTTTCGGTGGATTAAAACGGTGTACTAGTATGAATAAGAGGCGTAAACAGTGAAATGAACAAGTTTTCAAATGAAAACGTATTGTGAATGTGGCCCTTTAAACAGTGACATTTTGTAACAAAAATAATTAGCAATGCTCAAAAATGTGTTTGCAATAAAACAGGCAAAATATTTGATTGAATTTGATGAAATAAATGTGTTATGGCAGATTGCAAATAACTGTCTGTACCTTTGAGCTGCCGAACACTTTGATTATGTATTTCATACGCTGTCAATCACGGACAACACCATTTCAATCATAGGTCATTTGTTGTGAAGTCCCATCCATTTGAAAGCTCAGGTATTCATTGTGTATAGAATGTGGGCTTTCAAACGAGTAAAAAATACATTGTTTGAAAGCCCAACGTCCAATAGGCAACAGATATAGATCCAATGCAAATAGCAGGACCCAAAATGACATGTTTAGAGACTCTATTCCAATGAATATTGATCTTGTCTCCCCTGAAATCTAATGGTACAGGTGTCTGCCATTGACTCCCATTAGGGCTGCATGGACCGTGTGTCTATGACTTCTATGGTTATATTATTGTAGAAAAAAAGTGGTTTGCGTTACTTGAACAAACATTGCAATTGTGATGTGTGATATATTTTATACTTATTCGCTAAAATATTGAAATGCACAAAGTAAAAGTATGTACTTTATAAAGATTATTTAAACAGACTGTATATTAAAATCATCATTGCCACATTTCCAGCCTGGTCTCATGAACATTATTTGACCGTGGCAACATTTTTAAAAACAAAATTACGTGCCTTTTACATGTTTCCCTGTGAAATGTCTAGTGGGGGGCACCAAAAGCAAGTGAAATGGTGTCATAATCAGACAAGTTTTTTAAGGTGAAGATTAGATGGAAGTTTTAATGAGTGATACGAACCTCCCTAACCTAAAATTTTAATCTGAAACTAACCAATAGTGATCTAAAATCAAATTAGAGGTAGACACAAAACAGACATCCTTACCCTTAACCAATACCTTAACCTAACCGATGGAGTTCACATACAAAATCAGAAATGAAAAGCAAATTTTTGGAAGCAACCACATCATCTATTGTCACTTTTATGACACTCTCGTCTCACGTGTCAGCTTGTGTGCTTTATTGGGTTTGAATTCAGAGTTCAGAGTTCAAAGTCCAACACTGTATCAGGTGAGCTACCACAGAAGCTAATTACATTGGAATAAGTGTGTAAATGTAGGTGAGTATGTAATACAAGCATTAAAATGTATCATTTCTCAAATGATGCATTATAGTAAAAGTGTTTAGATGTCATAACATAGCAGTGTGTGAGTAACAGTGCGAAAAATAAGTGTTAATAAAGTCATAATCAGCCATTTTTTGTGATTTGTGTGAAAGTGAATAAAACACACCAGTGTTGTAGCGCTTCTAGTGTTAATTTCACCATGAAACTGCAATGAAACAGAATTCGGCATGTAAAAGTCAGTTTGCATTTACGTTTTATCAGCTTGTGCTAGGACCATGCTCTA
The DNA here is from genome assembly GCF_019703515.2 of Myxocyprinus asiaticus. Lineage (NCBI taxonomy): Eukaryota > Metazoa > Chordata > Actinopteri > Cypriniformes > Catostomidae > Myxocyprinus > Myxocyprinus asiaticus. Next base: position 34,379,582 of record NC_059370.1, on the reverse strand, counting down.
CCATTTGAGCTACAGGAACCAGTATGTAGGATCTATATTCAATAGCCAGGATTGAGTTCTTCTAGGTTCAATCAGGAACTGTCGTGCTCCCGAGGATAGCACAGCTGATCTGTTAAAAGCCGCCCTGCAGAAATACACACCATGGCCTTGTCCGGCTAAATGCTGGGCTTGTACTTAGTAAACTTTTGGCACTTGTGTCATGGTTGCTGTAGGGCTGTCTGCTGATATTCTGCACAACCAACTTTAACTTTAATAAAAGCTTGTCTTGGCAGGGAAGTAGACCCAGCTGAAGCCCCTCAAAACAGGGTAATTATGTCCAAGCTTGGGTACCAAGCATGCATGTGAGCTGCTCTCCCTATGCGTCCCACCCTGGAATACAGCTATACTCCTCAGAAACCTCCTTGACTGACCTCTGAGCACGTGTGTATATGTAATATAGAGAATGTAGAATCAACCTATCACGCAGCTGTTTATAGGATTAAACTTTAAGCTTATTAAGTTTAGAGATCATGGATTGAGGTTTCATGCTAAGACTGACATGCCAATCGGACATGGTTTGGGTGTTTATAGAGCAAGCGATTGTAAATGTTTGGGCATTTTTACATAGAGATTAATTCTGCCCTACGAAGGGAAAATGCAGTAACTACACATTTTGTTAAAATTGTGAGAAAACTCCTGTGACAGATGATTTGACTCAACTATGCTTAGATTGAGAGAAAAGAGAGTGCGAAAGTGAAGTGTGTAATTTCTGCACCACTAGCGCCACCAAACGGAATTTCAAAAATAATCACTGTTTTTAACCAGATACCTGAAAACTCCAACCCATTCCTCCACCCACCCCCCGTCTCCCATTGGTTGTATAAACAGAAAGTCCCACACCATACTCACACAATTGGTCAAGCAGATGTTGCTGTGTTGGGCTGGATGGGCCCATCAAACAAACAAATTTTTTCTTTAGTGCCACAGTGTTACACTTTTAGGTCAATATATTTACAGTAACTTACCTGAAAAGTAGTACATACAGTTTAATAGCACAGACTTTTGAATGTAACTCCTTGAATCGCCCTCTTGTAAACAGAGGTTTCTCACCCTCACGGTGAGGTAACTTTAAACCAATCAACTATGAACCATTTTTTTCTCCGTTTTAGTTTTGGCATAGTTACTGCGTTTCGCCTTGTGTAGTACAGATTTTGAAACTCTGCCAAATCATAAAGTGCATTAATACATTGTTTTGTCAAATAGATCATCTTAATGTTTTTAAATGACTTTTGTTGACTTTGTGACCTGTCATGGATTGTTTACGTGTTGAACTACATGCACACTGGGACGTTGAACTTTTGCTTCAATAAATCCTTTTGGCCTTTCAGTTCTGAACCCGGTAGTCATGGAGCCCATCCAGCACAAGCACATGAAAAAAGGCTCAGTAGATCAGCTCTGTGGGGCCACAATCCTGAAAGTCTTCCTTCTGTGGTTGGCTCTATGTTGTGATTGCAGATTTATTTGTTATGTCTTGCTGAGTGGCTTTTCCCAAAGAGGTTGGCACAATGTTTCCTCTGGATACCGGAACACATAGTCCCTCTTATCCCTCATTCTGTGAAATGTAGCATCTGAATGCCATTTTCCTCTTGTTTTTGTATGTGCTATTACATTGAGTGCTTGGAGAAGTGGAGGGGCACCACGTTTGGTGGAGCAACCATTCGATTCTGCCACAGTGGGCTACTCGAGGCCTGGCTCATTTTGCAGCATGCAAAAGTAATCTTTATAAGTAATCTTATATAAGTAATCTTTCTCCCTCAATCATACTATATAGGTTCCCAGATCTCTCCACCTTCCCTTGCTCTTCTCTTTTAAGTTCTTGTAAACAGTGCTGGCCCAGAATGTCAATGATATAAGATGTTAACATGAGGCTGGAGAACTTTGAGCTTTAGAGTAGTGGCTGGTGTTGAGGGTGGGGAGGAGTTTATGTATGTGTCATGTTTAGGGATCATGTTCATGAGTGTTCTAGTTTGCAGCACTGGAAATTTGATAAGACACTTTATAGCTCTCACCCGATGCTCAACTTACAGGCTCTTGCTTATTTTGCCATGTGAAGTTCAAATGCATTGCGGCTAAACACTTTGAACTGGAACGAAGTGTATATTTACTTGTCACTGTTGCTGCTTTTATTTTGTTTTACATCAGGCTGCCATCTAATTTTAGTCTTGCAAAGGCATGCAAAAAAAAAAAAAAAAGAAGAGAAATATGTAGTATTGTTAGAGCCTGTACAAGGTTGTTTTCTGATTGCATTAATCTTCAAACTTTTTATATTGTGTCTTAGTTTTGGACTCTCAGGCATTGCTGTGTGAACACTTGGTAAGGCTCGGCACATCTTAAAGGCCAATAGCATTGTTTGAAGGGGCTACTCAGCTTCCTAGACACTATCTGTGCTGCATGATAATGCAGCTTGGATAGAGAACCCTATCCTATCTATCTGATAACACATAAGGCAGATCATAGCCATAAAGAAAGCTATAGTCACAAATGGAGACCTTAATGGCAATGGGAATGAAGTGACCCAAACGCTCACCAATGTAGGTATGACCTGTTGACCTTTTACTTTCTATTCCAAACCCTCTTATCCAACATTATTTAAGGATGTCATGTAATACGGATGCTTGTCCTTCCTTTGATCACCATAAAAGGAACACTTGATGTGTCTTTGAGAAGAAATTACTCTTATATCCATTTCATTGCAGCTGTCAATGTTCTTTAGATGCTTTTAGTCCAACATTTCTGCCATGTTCTGTTCATATCAGAAATGTTCAGACTAATTTATGCTGCCCTAAACTTAAAAGGACTTTTCACTGTTCAGTAAATTTGTCAGATCATTACTTATTTAACTATCATTTGTGCAGATCTCTTGAGGAGAAACCTTTAATTTATTCCGAAGTATTTACACCACATATTTATTAAGATTCCTCAGAATCTTCGTAAGATTAAATTGTGTGGTGCCTATCTCTGTTTTTTTAGGACTATCTACCCTCAGGTTGTTATTACTGGCAGTTTGGACTCCAGCACCCATCATTCTTTTGAAAACTGACAAGTGCAGTCTTTGCATACAAGTGTGAGGAAAATAGCCCTGCCATTCACCTTCCCAAAGGCGGGCTGCAGAAAGCATACAGGCAAGATATGGGAGAGGGTGAGGAATGCTGCTGCGGATCCGGTGTCTTCACCCAGCACCCTAATCCTGATCTCACGGCTTGTTTGTTTTGAGATCCAGTGGCCATGTGCTCGACTCCTGTCTTCCCAAATCCATCACCTTCTTGCTCTTTAGTTAGCAGCTTTTCCCATCCTCACCTTAATGGGCCTGCTGGGAAAATAGTAGAGGCATCATTAAGTTTCAGCTGTTTTTGCTTGACTCTGTGTTTTGTTTAGAGACACGGGGCAGTGTTTTGATAACTTGCTCAGAGGAACTTTGAGAATGTTCAGTGGAAGAAAGAACAGAGTCCAAACTCTTAACTGTCTACCATGGAAACTCTGCAACACTGGTTTCATTAAACAATATCATAGAAAATGTTAGTAAAGCTGCCTTCCGAGAACCTGTTAATCATTTTTTATAAAATTTAATTGTGGTGCTTGCCTGCATAAAACTTGAGATGATGCTAAGGTTTTATCAGGTGGTTGCCAGGGTGTTGCTCTATGGTTGCTAGAGTGTTCTGTGTGGTTTCTATGAGGTTGCTTATTGGCCCAAGCAGTGTTAATTTTCACACAGGTTTTTATTTTAGTCATATATATACATATTTTATTTTTGTTTTGTCTTTTTATGAAATGTACTGTAAATTTAGTCAATGTTTCATCATGTCATATTCATTCATTTAAGTCAGTTTTACTCTGACTTAAAGTGAGGAATTCACAACAGATTAACTTTTAAAAAGTAGCTAATTCTTCAGTATAATGCTACTATAATATGCTATTATTATAGGAGCTCAGGTTTTCAGGACAGTTTTCTCATGTTGTTTAATCTCACATACATCAAGGAAATGTTGTGTTCACAATGCAAGTTGCGCATTCTAACTAGTGTGTAAGTTCATTTGCTGCTTTGTGCAGTTGCAAGTTGTAATATTGCACTTATGTTGTGGCTATAGCAGATTAATCTCACACATACAGGTGTATGATGTGTTTTACCACCTCTGGAGTTGCAAGTTTGAATCCAGGGTGTTCTGAGTGACTCTAGCCAGGTTTCCTAAGCAACCAATCAGCCCGGATAAATGCAACCTCTGAATCATGCTCATCACTGATTTTGCATACGTGATTACTTCCTGGCTTCAACACGAGATCCGAACCCGGGTCTCCCACGCTGCTGAAGCAACTTGCTTCAGGTCGCGCCACAAGGTAAGGTAAATATGCTGGAGCCGATACAAAAACTAATAGGAGATGCCGCTTTGTGAGTCAGCATAATGATCCCAGGGTACTGGAACTCTCAGAAATAACATGCCAACTTCCCCATGTGATCATGTTGACTGGTGTTCAGCTATTGCAAGCAGGAACATACTATGACTGGATACTTTAATCAATTCTTTCTAGATTTTTCTTTTTTAAAAAGAAAAAAGAAAAGAAAGCATTAATAGCAGTGTAATTTTTCTCATAAAATGTTCGTCAACAGTATGTTTTTTTTATTTTTTTTTATTTTTTGTCATGAATGCACCTTTGTTACGTCTTCATTACCGCTAAAAAAAAAAAAAAAATTATTTAAAAAATTAAATGTTTTTTTAACAAACAATTTGGTTGACATGATTTACACAGGTCCCAAGTCAGGAGAGCCCATCACCCCCCAAGTGTATATATTGTAACATTCTGACAAGGGTGTAGCAGCTGCGGGGGACGAGGGGAACACGTCTCGAGCACTCTTTAACAAGGTGATTTGGTCCCCCACACTTTTTCAAGCTAAACCCATATCGAGTCCAAATGGTGGATTTGTATACAATTTTCTTTGCGTTTTGTAACTTTAGGCATATTGTATGACCATCTAGCCAATCAGTAGGTTACTCACCTCAATCCAGGTGGCAGAGGACAAGTCTTAGTTGCCTCTGCTTCTGAGACCGTCAATCATCTTATCACATGGCTCGTTGTGCAAGACTCTGCATGTGGAGGCTCATGCTACTCTCCGCGATCCATGCACAACTTACCACGTGCCCCATTGAGAGCGAGAACCACTAATCGTGACCACGAGGAGATTACCCCATGTGACTCTACCCTCCCTAGCAACCGGGCCAGTTTGTTTGCTTAGGAGACCTGGAGTCACTCAGTACACCCTGGATTCGAACTCATGACTCCAGGGGTGGTAGTCAGCGTCAGTACTTGCTGAGCTACCCAGACCCCCGATCTGCTGTGTTCTTAAAACACTAGGCATTTTACTGAAGTCAATAGATTTGTAGACACACTTTTTATACATGAAAACATACGGACGTTATTGAAACTCTTATGATAAGACTGTTATTGTTGTCTTTTGATAAAAGTCATGCAGCTCACAAACTGTAGGGAAATGATAGATTTGTTTTGTTCTTATAATGCTTAAAACTTCTAAAGTCTCTTTGTAGGTCTGTAGACATACAAATGTTAAAGGATTAAAATTTTATTTTGATTGTTGATTCAGTGACTAACTCATTTCACACAAGACACTCATTTGTCACCACCTTCCGGCATCACCAGAAATGGTCACTGAACGAATCATTAAATGGATCTGAACGAATTTTGGTGAACATAGTCAAAATACTGGAGTCACTTGGATATATTTAAATTGTAAATTGTGCACATGCACAATTGTCATTATTGTAATTTATTAAATAATTTATTCAGGAGCAGCTTGTGCTCAGTCTTTTATTGTCATGTGTGAAACAAAAGCAAGTGCTCCACAAGATGCCCTTTATTTTTGCAGCTAATTTTGCATAATTTTGCAATTAATTTGCAATACTTGAATCTTTAAAATATTACTCATATTAAATGTATATAATACATATACACTATATTGCCAAAAGTATTCGCTCACCCATCCAAATAATTGAATTCAGGTGTTCCAATCACTTCCATGGCCACAGGTGTATAAAATGAAGCACCTAGGCATGCAGACTGCTTCTACAAACATTTGTGAAAGAATGGGCCGCTCTCAGGAGCTCAGTGAATTCCAGCGTGGTACTGTGATAGGATGCCACCTGTGCAACAAGTCCAGTCGTGAAATTTCCTCGCTACTAAATATTCCACAGTCAACTGTCAGTGGTATTATAACAAAGTGGAAGCGATTGGGAATGACAGCAAGTCAGCCACGAAGTGGTAGGCCATGTAAAATGACAGAGCGGGGTCAGCGGATGCTGAGGCGCATAGTGCGCAGAGGTCGCCAACTTTCTTCAGAGTCAGTCGCTACAGACCTCCAAAGTTCATGTGGCCTTCAGATTAGCTCAAGAACAGTGCGTAAAGAGCTTCATGGAATGGGTTTCCATAGCCGAGCAGCTGCATCCAAGCCATACATCACCAAGTGCAATGCAAAGCGTCGGATGCAGTGGTGTAAAGCGCACCGCCACTGGACTCTAGAGCAGTGGAGACGCGTTCTCTGGAGTGACAAATCACGCTTCTCATCTGGCAATCTGATGGATGAGTCTGGGTTTGGCGGTTGCCAGGAGAACGGTACTTGTCTAACTGCATTGTGCCAACTGTGAAGTTTGGTGGAGGGGGGATTATGGTGTGGGGTTGTTTTTCAGGAGCTGGGCTTGGCCCCTTAGTTCCAGTGAAAGGAACTCTGAATGCTTCAGCATACCAAGAGATTTTGGACAATTCCATGCTCCCAACTTTGTGGGAACAGCTTGGGGATGGCCCCTTCCTGTTCCAACATGACTGCGCACCAGTGCACAAAGCAAGGTCCATAAAGACATGGATGAGCGAGTTTGGTGTGGAAGAACCTGACTGGCCTGCACAGAGTCTTGACCTCAACCCGATAGAGCACCTTTGGGATGAATTAGAGCGAAGACTGCGAGCCAGGCCTTCTCGTCCAATATCAGTGTCTGACCTCACAAATGCACTTCTGGAAGAATGGTCAAAAATTCCCATAAACACACTCCTAAACCTTGTGGAAAGCCTTCCCAGAAGAGTTGAAGCTGTTATAGCTGCAAAGGGTGGGCCGACATCATATTAAACCCTATGGATTAAGAATGGGATGTCACTTAAGTTCATATGCGTCTAAAGGCAGATGAGCGAATACTTTTGGCAATATAGTGTATATTAATATAATACTTATATCATACTTATTAATATATACTTTAATATATTAATACTGCACTGTAAGTGTTGGGTCTGTGTGAGCATGTTTTGCTCTTATGGAAAGAAATTGGTACTTTTATTCACCAAAGTGGCATTCAACTGAGCACAATGTATAGTCAGGACATTAATAACGTGAAAAATTACTATTACAATTGAAAAAAAAAATCAGAACTTCTTAAACTACTTCAAAGAGTTATCATCAAAAAATCCTCCATGTGCAGCAATGACAGCTTTGCAGATCCTTGGCATTCTAGCTGTCAGTTTTTCCAGATACTCAGGTGACATTCCAACCCACGCTTCCTGTAGCACTTGCCATAGATGTGGCTTGTCTTGTCGGGCACTTCTCATGCACCTTCTTCTTGGCTTGACTTCGCTTGCAAAGATTTAGGAAGGGGGATGTCCATGTCTATTACACGCACGCTGGTGGCTGAAAAGCCCAATACGTGACAGGCACATCCATCCACAGAACTGCAGGAGAATGTCTGTGTTGTGGTGGGTGCTGCTGATGGTTCCCGGTTTTTTTCTTTGCCATCTTTTTTCCTCCAAGCTGGCCTGTCTGTTTTGTTCAAAAGTGGCAGTGGCCCAGTGAACTGTACTTCGCCAGCTTTCATGGTCAGCAGCTTGTGATGCCCATTGGCGGTGATCAATGCCACAGGTGGTGAGGGTCTTTTTCAAGGAGTCTTTATATCTCTTTTGAGGTGCCCCTCTATCACGGTGGCCAGTGGACAGCTCACCATACAATGCGATCTTTGGCAGGCGATGATCCTCCATCCCGGAGACGTGCCCTGACCAGCATAGCTGTATCTTCATGAGCATGGCCTCAATGTTGGTGATCCCTGCTTGTTTGAGGACTTCAGTGTTGGTGAGAAAGTCACTCCAGTGGATGTTTAGGATGGTGCGGAGGCAGCGCTGATGGAAGCGTTCAAGGAGGCGGAGGTGGCAGCTGTTGGTGACCCAGGATTCGGCGCCATATAGGAGGGTGGTCAGTACGACAGCTCTGTAGACGCTGATCTTTGTAACACTCTTTGTTGTACCACACTCATTTATAGAGTCTGCCAAAGGTACTCTTTGCCTTGGCCAGTCTGTTGTCTATTTCTTTGTCGATCTTGGAATCAGGGGAGATCACACAGCCCAAATAGGTGAACTGGTGAAATACGTTCAGCTCTGTCTGGTCAATGAAGATGCTTGATAGCCGGTACTCTTTCTTAGGTGCAGGCTGGTGAAGTTTTATTTAGGCTGACCTCAAGACCAAAGAGCTGGCAAGCTTCTGCAAGCTTCTCATGCACCTTACAGTCTAGCTGATCCCACAAAAGCTAAATGGGTTTAAGATCCATAACACTCTTTTCCAATTATCTGTTGTCCAGTGTCTTTCTTTGCCCAGTCTAACCTTTTCTTTTTGTTTTTCTGTTTCAAAAGTGGCTTTTTCTTTGCAATTCTTCCCATAAGGCCTGCACCTCTGAGTCTTCTCTTTACTGTTGTACATGAAACTGGTGTTGAGCAGGTGGAATTAAATGAAGCCGTCAGGACATGTGAGGTGTCTATTTCTCAAACTAGAGACTCTGATGTGCTTCCACATCTCTTTCTGTCCTTGTTAGACCTTTGTATGAAATCTTCAGTTATTTTTTGTTTTGTTTTTTTGGCAATTTCAAGCATTGTATAGTCTTCATTCCTCACAACAATGATTGACTGAGGAGTTTCTAGAGAAAGCTGTTTCTTTTTTGCCATTTTTGACCTAATATTGACCATAAGACCTTAAGATATATATATTTATATACAGTATATGTAACTAAAGTTAAATTATTAGCTTTAATTTACCTTGGAGTAAATCTAGGTGTCGTTGCAGATACATTTTAAGTGAAAAATAATGTCAAAAATGCTACAGTAAAAAAACTGGTAATTGGTTAACTGGTAACCTGGTAAGTAACCTTACCATGTATGCTAAACAATTATATACAATACATATAGACAATACATGTAATTTTATGGTAAAATATATTAAAAGATATGATTTTCCTTGGTGGAATTTTATATTGTTTAACAAGACAATACATCACTTTTACGATAAATATTGTTAAAATTATGGCGAAAAACAGTAAATGGGCGTTCTCAGACGTTTCTGCGTGATCTATCACATTTGATTACATTTTTTTTTGTGTGTGTGTGTGTGTTTCTTCTCATTTTTGATAATGGTTATGTATGTTGGAGTGTTTAATTTTTCATTTGGTGTTGTTTAGTTAATGTTTATAGAATTATTTTGGTGTGGAGTGTATTTACCCCTATGGTGTTTTGTGGTGCAATGGTGAATTTCTGGCGACCACAGCTCCTTTTTTGTTATTGTTTTTTTTACCATAAATGTAAAAGATATTTAGTTATTTTTTTACTACAGTGTAGATATGGCTCTGATCCCTCTATGGAATTGTTTTGCTTGCATTTGATCACTTAGAAAAGTAATCACCCATAGTTGTATGCAACAAAGTTGAAATCCCTAACCCAAAGTATGAGCAATGGCAATAGAGATGCCTTTGCAAGCACCTAGTTTTTATTCATACCAAGAACAGCTTTCGCACTTAGCACATTTGTTAAATCATCTCATTCTTCCCTGTAGGCCTGCTTTCTGTCTTCCATAACTCTCTTTGTCCATCTCATTAAGTAATTCTCTATCACACTCACTCTTCCATCTGCCCCTCTGCTTCTCAGTCAAGGTTGTTCAGGGGCTCCCACACAATAGCACTGACAGTCCGGGAATGCCACTGCGATAAAAATGTCGTTGGTCACAGGCATGAGGGCAGAGCTCTGTACAGCCTGCAGCCCAGAGAGATTAGTGCTCGTTGGGCAGCATGTGATAACTGCAACCCAGAAGTGGGGGGGGGGCACTGGAGCTCTTTCATGTGTCTCCGTTTATACTCAAGGGGCCGATGGAAGACCAGGGGTCACCTCTGGCTCATAGTGCAGTAATCAAGCTTGCTGGAAACACCTGTTTTAACTTGCTAGCATAATCTTTAGCACAGATGAAGGGATTTTGTAGACTAATCCTGCCAGTTACTGGCTTTTTGCTTTTTTGATATATTTGACTTAAAAGTAAACATCTATTGTGCACTAATATAAGTATTGCAATGTCTCGCCTGTTTAATAACTACTTGGTCTTCGAGCTAAAGTAGAATTGTGAATTCCATGAGACTACATTCTCATCCTACATCAAGTTAATGATGGCTACCATTGCTTTCTGGAGCTGTGTTTATGGATTACTCTAGTGAAATGCAACCACTAGGGGGAGTTTCATGCTATTCTGTATGCCATTGCTCCAAAACAAATAAATATAACCCCTTTTATGTCTCTCATCTGTATTAATCTGCCAGCAAATCACAACAAACAGAAAATGCTTTCCATAGTGGCAGTAATATAATGCTCCACACATTTGCTGAGGCAGCACTCCATATTTGAAGGTTAAAGTGTCTGCCACTTTCTGCCTGTGGAGAACAGATTTAAATAAACCAGTCATTTTCTCAACAGTTCTTTGATATTGAATGGGGAAAAATGAAGAGGCAAAGAAATGAAAAATCAGGGTTGATATCCGTGAGCAGAACTCTGAAATATGTTCATTTCCAGGAGAACAGTGTCACTAAAACCCAGGAACCTCTGAAAAAAAAAAGACATTTTATCAGCACAAAATGAAATCAAGCGGCAACCGGCTTCAGTTTACTGTTATTGCTGTCAATATAGAAACACAGGCATGGAAGGGCAGGTCAATGTGAGCACAGTCATGAAGTGCTGGAGAGTTTTCATAAACTGAGATTCTAAACTAAGGATAATTTTAGTGCTTGACCTCTGTTTTCTTTTCGCCCTGCTGGGATTTGCAGATGATGGCTTGCAAGAAAACTGTTTTTCTCCTGGTCTGAGCAGTGTTACAGATGTATGCGGCTAGGTCTGCTCTCTCAATGGCAAAGCCCTCTTTCAAAAGCCTCAAGTAAGAGTTTTACGCCTAATTTGATTGCATCATGATTGACAGCAATCACGTCCGCCAAACTTTTAAATTTTCCCACCCTCAGTGCTAACCGTTCCATTGAAACATTAACACAGTGAAGTTGTGATGAAATGTTTCAGTAGTCAATTCCGTGAGGCTTTCCGTAATGACTTCACAAGTTTTTATTTTATTTTATATTTTAACGAATTTCCCATGGAGGTCAGGGGAAATAAACATTACTTTTTTTGGTCATTTGTTCATGTGTTCCCTAAATAGACGGTAGCATAATGCAAACCCTTTTGACATTTAATCTGCAGAAAGTGAATTCTAGATTTTTATAATTACATTTTCACTAATTAAAATGCTTATTTTTCATATCAGCAATGGAATTGCTAGCAGTGAAAATGCACATTTTTGATGTCAGTAATTAGGTAGTAAACATGTTCATTATTAATATGAAAAATGATGTCATTACTCGAAGTACCCATTCTTGAAAAAAATTGAATTTCAGCTGGTAAAAGCCATAATGATCTGAAACTGCATTTTCACTATTTCACAATGATCTGTCATTCACTCCTATTCAAAATACAATTAGATATATCAATAATAATTTTTTTACACTTAAAATTCCAAATACACATATCAGCTATGCACTTTTTGCATTTAAGAATTATAATATTTGATATCTACAATTGCATTGTTAATAGTGCAAATGTCCATTCCTGATATCAACAGTTGAATTACAACTTGTATAAATGCTAATTTCTGATGTCTAGATTTGGCATTCACTGGTGGTACTGTTAATTTTAGATAACTGGAAATGGATTTTAGATCAATCACTAAACTGAAGAGTAAATAAAGATACGTAATTAAATTTTCTTGTTACAATCACATTACAGATATCTGAAATTAAAATTGCGTGACTACTACTAGTTTGCTACACAAAAAAAATGCATTAATACTACCACCCTATTTTGTATGTATGTAAGGAATACTCAGATGATTAAATTTATTTGCCAAACATTTGTGGGCATACAAGCAGAGCACAGAGCGTAACTGTATTTTTTTCTCAATTTCTCAATCAAGGCATTTAAGATAAAATGGTTCTAAAAATGCTTCACTGCATCCACTCATTGAATAAATGCAACAGTGAGATCATGTGACGTCTGAAATATTTTCCTTTACATATACAATAGTATTCTATTCCACAGCCAATGATGTGTAACCTTCATAAATTTTGTACAAACCACAACTGTTTGCTATGCCAAACGGCAATGACGAACTAACTGTCTAAATATAAAATTAGATTTATATAGCATATGCTGCTGCCTGGGACCTTTGAAAGCCCACTCCACATCTGCCCATGAGATGAGTGATGCGGAGATGCCATGAATAGAATAATTTCCAGGAACACCTGTAGGCTGGGCCTTAATGTAACAGATGGCAGTTCTGACCAGAACTTGTGTTGAATACACTAAAGGTTGAGGGTTCTATGGGTTGTTCGATATTTTCACAAAGATGTTGCATGGCATTTGTTCTTAATGATTTTATTACTGATTATGGAACATTATCTGTTTTATATTGTCGTGTAAATCAATAGATTCTCACAAAACTTTAAACCTCCATTAAACTATTTCTAAGGTGGAACAAAGTTGATTTTGCTGATGCAGTAAACGCATTTGTGCTGATTTCTCAAAACTCTATCTTAGGAGGTAACATGATGCTCAAAGCCACATCTTTCCTGACTAAGCAGGAAGAGTCAATTAATAAGTAATAATTTATTTGATATTTTGGCCAGAAACATACTAAGTATTTGACGCTAACGCTAACGCTTCAATGCGTCGTCACATTCCGAAATTTGTAAGCAAGTATGCATTGCATTCTATAATGTGTAGGATGTATTACTGTATTCTTCTATGGTCAGTTTTCTCTTTTAGTTTTAAGAGAATCTGGGGGAGCAAGTAAGTTAATGTTAGTTCAACTGTTAACATACAGCTCTGGAAAGAATTAAGAGACCACTGCAAAAGTGTCAGTTTCTCTGGATTTATGTTTTGAGTAAAATGAACATTTTAGTTTTATTCTATAAAGTACTGACAATATTTCTCCCAAATTCCAAATAAAAATATTGTCATTTAGAGCATTTATTTACAGAAAATGGCAACTGGTCAAAATAACAAAAAAGATGCATTGTTTTCAGACCTCGAATAATGCAAAGAAAACAAGTTCATATTCATTTTTAAACAACACGATACTAATTTTTTAACTTAGGAAGAGTTCAGAAATCAATATTTGGTGGAATAACCTTGATTTTCAATCACAGCTTTCATGCGTCTTGGTATACTCTCTACCAGTCTTTCACATTGCTGTTGGGTTACTTTATGCCACTCCTGGTGCAAAAATTCAAGCAGCTCGGCTTTGTTTGATGGCTTGTGACCATCCACATTCCAGAGGTTTTCAGTGGGGTTCAGGTCTGGAGATTGGGCTGGCCATGACAGGGTCTTGATCCGGTGGTCCTCCATCCACACCTTGATTGGTCTGGCTGTGTGGCATGGAGCATTGTCCTGCTGGAAAAAACAATCCTCAGAGTTGGGGAACATTGTCAGAGCAGAAGGAAGCAAGTTTTCTTTTCAAGGATAACCTTGTACGTGGCTTGAGTCATGCGTCCTTCACAAAGACAAATCTGCCTGATTCCAGCCTTGCTGAAGCACCCCCAGATCATCACCAATCCTCCACCTGGTCGTCTAATGGTTAAACAGAGACCTAGAGAGGCCTTCAAGCCACAGAGTCTCGCACCCACTGTGAAATTTGGTGGAGGATCGGTGATGATCTGGGGGTGCTTCAGCAAAGTAAAATTATACAATAACATTTATATTGTTACTGATATTTAAAATTACTGATATTTCATTTGTATTTATTGAATTCAAGCAACATGTGTAAAAAATTTCATAAAAAATTATTATTTCATATGTTAGGCTTTATATGGTTAAGCTTTATTCTTTGTATAAAAGGGCTGTCGAACAAAAACGTTTAGAAAAAGTGGTTGAGAAAAAGAGAATATTGATATTTTACTTTGTGTGGTTCAAAAGTACTGATTAAACTAGAAACGTAAAGTTTGTCGAGACAAACCATAATGCTGGTCTGAAAAAAACTTGTCTGAAAGTTTAAAATAGTTTTAAATGCTTGAAGTTAGAAATTTTTACAGGTTTTACAGTAAGAAAGAAAGAACAAAAAGAAGAAAGAAAGAAAGAAGAGAGCATCTTAAAGCAGATTAAAGGTCTTGAGTGTAAGTTTTAACATCTGATGTTTGAAATTACAAACATTCTAAAACAGACTCGTAGCTCAATTAAACATTCTGTCAATGTAATGTTGTCTAGGGGATTTTTGGACACTTAAATTATGCTTTTGCAGGGCTTTTCGATGGAAGAATGATAATGGTAGCCAAGCTGTAGGGTCGTTCCAAACAGAATTTGCCCCAAAATTTCAGCCCTTCAAAGCTCACACAATGGAGGGTAAAGTCTTTGAAGGAAATAGGGTGTAGGGATGATCACTTCTGAATGGAATGCACCCCATCATTCAGATGAGTTGAAAAGATATAGCAGTGCAAGCTAGAACTGCCTGAACTCTTTGCCAAATTTCAACAAACCCTTGCATATATACTGTAGGAGCCTACAGTATTTGTTAAATTCATCAATATTTAAAGTGTTTGAAGTTAAATATTTAATCATTTACTGTGGCCCCTTTAAATATATGCATTTTGTATGCATAATTTGTAGTATTTACATTGAGTTTACAGATGTATAACAAACGATAAAATAGTACTGTCTCTTTAAGAACAGTGGCTGTTCAGCAAACATGTTTCGGTTGAGCGGATTCTTCGCCACATCCGTGCTGTGTGTTTGAATTAATCTGACAATAAATAACAGAACAGTTATGAAAAGAGACTTAAATCAATGAAAATAGATTGCATAGATCTCAACTTTAAAAGAAAATTGGCCCCAGGGCCCTTGCCAGTCATAATCGGCCCCTGATGGAACCACATGCTTGCAATGCATTGGTAAATCATTTGTGTCTGCATTTGTGTGCAATTTGTGTCATGAATAGTTTGTACAGTATAGAGAGTACACCTAAAGATATGGCTAAGGTTTACAGTAGATGCTCTGATCCAGGTATCCAACCTTCCACTCATTCTAGCAGACATGAACTTGTGAGGAGGAGGTGTGTGTTTTCCATGTCCCTGGCTCCCTAGAGCGCTGAATGTGTGTGTGTGTGTGTGTGTGTGTGTGTGTGTGTGTGTGTTTGTGTGTGTGTGTGTGCGCGTGCATGTGTGGGTGGGTGCATCAGTGGTGAGCGTGATGTGCTCATCAGAGCTGAGTTCTTAATCCCGGTATATGGAGCTGCCCATCCCCGAGAGCTGAATAATGGATGCCCGCTTTAGCGGCCCGCAATCCACAGCTCAGCAAAGGCAGGACAAGAGAGGACTCTTTTCCTTGTGCTTCCCATCTCCATCCACACAGGTCACAGCTAGGAAAAATCCTGACAGTGCAAACCAGCTCACGAAACCTTATGCGCTACAAGGCACAGCGCTTATCTGAATTGAATGCACTGCTGTCCTGTGGTTCTGATCTAATGCTGACTGAGTGTGCAGATCTGTGAAATACCCACTCTTGAGGTGTTATGGTTGAGTTAATAGCAGCCATGATAGAAAAAAAATATATTTGAAATACAGTAAATCCAAATGCACACTTAAAAAATTTTAAGGCTCTTTGCCCTTTTATGTTTTAAAGATTATTATGTCTTCTTTTACACGCCCTCATGTTGAATGAGACAGAATGTTGGCCTTAGTAACCATTCACTTTCATTGTATGAAAAAAAAAACATGCAATGAAAGTGAATGGTGACTGAGGCTAGCATTCTGCCTATCAATCCCTTTTGTGCTCCATGGGAAGGAAAAAAGTCATAGGGTTTTGAAACAATATAAGGGTAAGTGCATGATGTCAGAATTTTCATTTTTGGGTGTACTGTCTCTTTAAGTTTACAACAAATCTGCCACAAAAAGCCCCAGATCGTAGCCAACACAAAGTGCGTGTCCGTTGCTGACTCTTTTCTATTGACTCTACTCTATGAGATGCGCTACAACTAGTCACAGACACTACGATACATTTCAAACTGGTTTGAAATATGGCCCTATTCACTAACCGTATGTGGAGACATACTGTATTTGTGCTTGAAACCTGTGTGAGAAGATTTTAATGCAGAAATAAAATGTATGTGCGCACGCACCTGTTTAAACACGTTTAGACTTTCTGCGCACACATAAATACTAGGGCAGCAACTAACGATTATTTTGATAATCGACTAATCTTTTATTTGTGATCAAATTTGATAATCGACTAATCTAACTAATATTAGAATGATTATTCAACTATTCGGCCGATTATTGCAATGATTAATCATTAGCTCTTAACCGACTATTCAGCTTGTGCCCTGACTTAAAAGCTTGTATTAAACATGCTTGCTAACTATAAAGCGGACAGAATAATCTTTTAAAAATACCTCTGAATGACATTCATTGAATTAAAGGGAAAAAATACTTTTTTATTAAGTTTAATTCAGTAACAAAAACCACTGCAAGTGTTTTTGTCTTGCTTTCCATTTAAAATTGTCTAAAAATCCTTAAAACAAGATACATTTACTTGAGAAGCAACATATAAAATATTTAGACTTGCTTTAAGAAACAAATATATGTGTATTTTGTATATAAGTTTATTTTTTCACTTGGTTATACTTCTGCGAGTACAGTAAAGACAAAATATACTTATATTCAAGATCTATTCTCTAAAAGCAAGTCTAAATATCTTATGTGCTTCTTCTCGGGTGAATGCATCTTTTTTTCAAAGGATTTTTAGATATTTTTAAATATTTGTATTTTTAATATTATTAATTATTATTGTTTCAGTGTGTAATGGGGTGAAGACTACCCTCTCTCACCTTTATGTTTACTTCAATCCATCTTTAACTCTAAAACTAATTTTCTCTTATTAATAAAGCTGCGTATTGCCAATTTTCTTCACGATAAGAAATGCACAGTGACACATTTACTGTATTATGATACAATAAGTTACGAGCCATCACGTTATAATCTGGCTGCATTAAGCGTGCACGCTCGAGGGATGAGCATCCCCATGACAGAGTGTGCATCAGCTGGGTGCAGTTTCAATCTCTCCCCCTTAGATCGAGACATTTCGCGCAACTCAGAGAAGGGGCACTTACTGCACTGAGAAATGCCAGTTTCAGAGTTTGTATTTTAACTTTAATAAAGCTATAACACATTAAATAGACTGCATTAAAGATGTAACGCCGGGGTTTTTCCTTTATAGACACTCAACACGCAAGTTTTGCTTCAGTGGAGTGGCAGCTCCGGCTCCGCTTATTCCACAATGAGAGTGCTTCTGTATTTAATTTTTTGGTGTTTTTGTATAATTCCCTCATACTTTGCGATCTACATCACCTGAAGCTGTGAAAGTTTAGAGTGTGTCTGGACTGTGAGCTGTGTTTTCTTTCTCTCCTCAGTCAGGCGTGAGCTGCAGTGCTGCTCTCACGCATCATCATTAGAGTTTCGTATGATCTCATGTTATGTTAAATTACATTAAATGACTATTCGACAACGGAAAAACATTTCAGTAACATCTGCTAATCAATTCAGCCCTAATCAATTCACAACTTGTAAGGAATTTGTTGTGAATGAGACCCAGTGCTTTAGAATGTGTGCAGAGTGACGAGCTTCAGCCTTATAACCAGAACATTAATGCTACCCCTTCTAAATATTTCTGAACCGTCCCTCCATCACTGCCATATAATCTGATAAGCAGGCAGGCAGATGTTTATCCTGCCTAATTCTTGCTTCCAGCTAATGTACGGTGTAATCCCACCAGGACCCATCAGACACTGTCTCGTGTCATGTGTTATGTGCAAGGATAGAGCAAGGATGATTTTCATTTTTCCTCACTTGAGCTAGCGTTGCACATAACGTTATTATGACAGCAAGGCCTCCAGCGAGAGAACGTTTGCTTGGACTGTAATTCCAGGAAGAGTCAAAGTTAATGTGTACAAGTTCTATTTTTCTGACTCTCTTGCCTTCCATGACCTCTTTATCAGCTGCTTGCCTTTCATGCTAACGTCAATCAGCAAACTATGTAGTTAATTTAAAGCAAACTATTAAGTGAACATTGTCTTAGCAAGACAAAGGTGAACCTGCAGCTGCCAGCAGAATCTGTAAATGATTACATATCCCAGGTAAGACTGACCTCTAGTTATTAAAATCACATGCATAGGAAGTTTACAGTTAGCATGTGCATGATTACTTTGGCTGCCAGTGCAATCTAGTGAAGACAGGTGCTAGTTGTAACACTGGGAATTTGTCACATGGCCTGTACCTCAGTAATTATAAGGTTTTTAATTTTGAATCAAAATTCTAGTAACACAAATGCTTTTTTTTTTTTCTAGAAGTAATTTTGTATATTTTTTTCAATCACCTTGTTCAAAATCATCAGAAATTGCAATATTTTTGTGAATGCTGTGCTCTGAAATAAAATTCCAATACCATATTTTCTTTTTTGTAATAGCAACAAGAGAACACTTTAAAACCACTCTGGCATATACAGGTATGTTCAAGCGAGGGTTACAGTAGTCTCAGGACTATGGAGTTATATGTGTGCCACAATTCTGTGTACACAAAATTATATTCTGAGCGAGCAATATGATATTTTGAGAGCACAAAAATTTTCTGTGTGCGAAAAATTAAACTTTGAGCTTGCAAGGTTTTATTTTGAGCACACAAAAATGTTCTGCCCTCGCAAGATGATATTTTGATCGCACAAAAAGGTATTCTGCATGTGCGTGAACTCAGTTTTGTAAAGCAATTTATCTCCTTGCAAAGAAGAATTCACTTTTAGGGAACAAAAATACATTTTGCACATGAATAAAGTTTATTTGAATGTGCATTCTGAAATTTCCGTAACTCCACTGTTTGTTGCGCGTGCAAGATCTCACTTGCTCTCTCCTCCTACCCACTCTGCATGCGCTCATAGCTTTGATTGCTTGTTTGCTCAACAAGGTCACAGCATTATAATGTGCCAGAATTTCAGCCAATCATAGATGAGGTGGTACATTTTGATTGGCTGGCTAGACCACAGATCATACTGCTAATAAAAACAAGAGGAAGAGAAGGGGATAGTTTGTTTTCAAGAAAGGAAATGTGTAACACACTATAACCACATGAAAGCAGCTCTTTTGTTGACTTAACTGTTTTTATTTAACCTTTATGAAATAAATTTTTTAGTCTGTACACTCCCAATAGGCTTACTAGCTAGCTAAATATCTGGCTAGCTCTCTTAGTATGGTTCTCTTGGCTTTTATTTGGTTATCTAGGTTACCAAGCTACACTTACGTAGCTACCACTTTCATCTGAAATTATATTAATTTAATCTCTTCCATGTGTAAAACTCTTTAAGACTAACTTAATAGTGTAATTTTGGGGGAACTTAATTTGACTTCTATCTATCCCAAAGGATATTCTGAGAGAGCAGTTTAGTCAAATAAATGTGACCAGATTACAGTCTACCACGGATCAGCAACCACTGAACCTTCTTCTTTTTGTTATTATTATATGATATATTATTGTCCTTAATAAACATGTTATTTTGTCCACCTTCTTTGGTGTATCCTCTCTTATTTTTCAACAGCCTTGCATTTTATAAATATTATGAATATTATAAATATTGAATAAATTAAAATTCTATTCTTAAAATAAATTTGAATAGCTGTTTGCATGTTTGCATTTCAAAGCTGTGGGGTATCTTGAAATGTTCAGTATTCAGATTTAATGCATTCTATCACAACCCTTCTGGCAAAACTGACTAATGAGGAGAAATGGAAGAAAAGGAAAAGAGGCTAATTATGTCTCCTGTCATAGCTTGGGGTAAATTAAATGTACAGTATATAGAACCTCATCTGTTTGAGGCTGCAAAAAGTTGTAAAAAATAGAAAGGAATCCTTGTCATTGCAGTTGAGATGTTTATGGTTGCTGTAGCTACCTCAACTGTCCATTTGCAGAGTGTTTGTAAGCAGCTTCTAATAGCCAGTCCTGACATAGGAGGTGGGACTTGTCAGTATACGGTTGGAAAAGCAAGCAAGCAGTCTAAAGTTCTGAGCACACACAGATGGCATACAAGGAGAGAGAACGAGTGAGATTTTGCAAAAAAATGTATTAATCTTAGCAAGAAGATACATTGCTTTACAAAACTGAGTTCAAGAGCGTACAAAAAACTTTTTATGCGCTCAAAATATCATCTTGTGCACGCAAAACATTTTTGTGTGCTCAAAATATCAACTTGCACACTCAAAATATAATCTTGTGCACACAAAACATTTTTGTGCGCACAAAATATCATTTTGCACGCTCAAAATACAATTTAGCACTTGCATAATTTTGGCACATATGTAACTCCATACAGGACAAAGGTATTTATCATAAATGTCAGGTTGGGGCAAGTTACATTTATATATTGTAATTCAATTCCAAAGATCAGAAAAAAATCCTATAAACACACAGCCAAACACTTTTACTACAATGAGCTTGAGAGAAAATAAATCCCTCTTTGACTCTATAGTAGGAAACGCCCTAGTAATAAACAATGTCTATGGCTCTGATACCAAATAGGCTGCCCCATCCATATACTGGATAAATGCACATTGTCCATAGCAGTCAGTGTGACACTACTCCGGTTTACATTTAAATTTCACATTCTTAAAAAAGTACTTCGGCCCAAACAGAATATGCTATTTTAATGCTAGCTTTATTTAGAGAGCAGTTTTTATGCAGCCAACATGACTCTTAGGGATATTCTAATTAAGAGAGACTGTGTTTCTGAGCTGAGTGAACATGGTGCGCATGTGAATGTTTGTACACTCTGTCTGCTGGCTATTTCAGCTGACTGCATTGAAGTGGTGACCCTTATGTGCGGGCCGGAACTGTGCTGCTCAATAATACATTGCCATGTTCTTATGAGAAATGCAGAAGTTGAGGTAAAGCAGGCAGTGTAGGGTTTGGGGTACATGCATTTTTCATAGCCCACCTCTTCTTCTAGTTCTCTCTTTCCTTTTTTTTTTTTTTTTTAAAAAAAGGCCCCAAGCTTCTCTCTCCATTAGTCATCAGCGTTTTGGCTGTTCTTGGTCTCCTTTGCTATAGTGAGTCAGTGTAGCCTTCCCACCCACGCACCACATAAACACATACTCACGTCCATATGCATCTACAGTATAATCACACAATGGAAGAGAGAGACAAAGAGATAGTCACTCCTTTATTGAAGAAGTAGGGAGATGTATGATTCACTATCAAAACCCCCATATACACTTGAACTTTGTCTTGCCTAAGTTCTTACCACAAACTGTAGTGTACTAGAATATATTTCTTGATTTTCCAGTTATGTTGGATTTGGTGATGAGTCATGCGATCTGTAAGGAGGAAGGAACATATTCAAATGTGTTTTACTGTGAAAGAAAGTTACGCGTCTGTATGCCATATATAAGCTGTCATGCTAAAGGATTTATCATGACACATGTCGGTGGCACTGCATGATAATCATGTTGCCATTAGTAAATTAGGTAAAGGCTACATGTACATGTTGTATGCTGTCAGAGACATAAACTTAATTTCTCACGTATGTAAATTTGAGTTGACATGAAATACCTCTGGAAAGTTGATATGTCCAGCAATGTGACATGCTATACTCCATCTAAAACTTTAATCGTTGATTCTCCTCCAGTTTTGACATATATACTGTTGAAACAGGGTTTGGGGACAAAGGGGATATAGTGTAGGCATTGGCTTAAAAACCAACAGGCTTTAGTTTACGTCACAGCCATGAACAATGATTGGCTAGTGGCTACTTGCTAGTCAGTGGCAGCAGCTATTTGGGGGAGGGACAGTCTCATTCTAGAAAAAATTTTTCAGAAAGAGAAAGACTGCAAATTTGAGATTTGTACTCACGCTTAAAGGGTTAGTTCACCCAAAAATGAAAATTCTCTCATCATTTACTCACCCTCATGCCATCCCAGACGTAGGGCTGTCACGATTATGAAATTTGGCTGACGATTACTTCAATTCAATTGACAAACAAATAATTGCGATTATGACTTTTAATTGTCTGTTTTAGAGCTATGATGATTAATTGTCTCTTTAAGGGTTTTCATGATTAATTGTCATATAATTGTCATATTTCTTAAGGTGTGCATTTTTCAGCATGTGTGCTTCATACACCTTAAGAAGTCATTTTTACACATTTAACTTGAAAATAATAATAATAATAATAATAATAAAATAGGGATATGTGATTTCCTTTTAAGGCTTTAAAAACGTATGAATGCTCTGATCAAACCCTCGAGCCCTTGTTTCTCATGAAGCAAAACCTTGGAGATTTCGTTTCATCATTTCATCACTGCACAGAAATAAAGCGTGCGTCTATTCCTCTGTGTTACTGCGTGTATGAACCAGGATCATTTGCCATTACACAAAGTCAAACCGGAGAGCTTTGTGTTCACTATCACAGTTTATACTTGTTCATTTATGTTTTCGCGGGAGTCAGAGCACTTGAGAAGCTTTTCGTGCTCTTCCAGGCAGGAGCTGGTTGACATCTGCGGTGCAGTTCAGTGACACTCGGACTCGGAGTTAAACTGAATGACACACAAACGCGCCGTTCATATCATTTATACAGTATACTCGCTTAAAATGATATAAGGATATATATGATAAAAATGACTTAAAAATTGATCTGTTTCTCACCCACACCTATCATATCATGTCTGAACACATGGATTTAACCACTGGAGTCATATGGATTACTTTTATGCTCCCTTTATTTGGATTTTGGAGCTTCAAAATTTTGGCACCCATTCACTTGTATTGTGAGGACCTCAGACCTGAAATATTCTTCAAAAAATCTTAATTTGTATTCTGCAGAAGAAAGAAAGTCACACATCTGGAATGCCAGGAGGGTGAGTAAATGATAAGAGAATTTTCATTTTTGGGTGAAATATCCCTTTGAGGATAATTTTTGTCAACTTTAAGGAATACACTAGCATATTGGCTTCAAAGCTAATAGACTGAAATTGAAAGCAAAAAAACTCCAATGGGGAAAAACTTGCTTAATGGGGAAAAAATGCTCAAATAGTGACTAGTTGCAGTTTGGTATACATTTCTCCTTTCATATGTAACCTGATCATGTGCGCTTTGTGGTTTCCATGAGACCAGAACACAGTTCAATGTGCTATCAGTAGCAGCATAGGAAAAGGTAAAAAAATAAATAAATAAATAAAAAATAAAAAATTTTTTTTTTTAAATTGATGCAAAAATGTCTGCTGGGAGATGGTGCTTGCCAGTCTTGGCGGAATGTAGTTGATTTTAGGGTACTGGAAAATTCGGTAGCAACATGTCGATTTGTGTGATCATGTTATACATCAACTGAAGTGGTGGCGGTGTAGTGGACTAAAGCACTAAACTGGTAAGTAGAAGGTTGTTGGTTCAATCCCCACAGCCACCAACATTGTGTCCTTGAGCAAGGCACTTAACTCCAGGTTGCTCCAGGGGGATTGTCCCTGTAATCAGGGCATTGTAAGTCACTTTGGATAAAAGCGTTAGCCAAATGCATAAATGTAAACTACAGATGTATAGTAGTCTTTTACTACATGAGTACATTCTGTGTCTATGTGTCCTAAATAAGCTGCAGTAGGGTGACCAGATGTCCCAGTTTACCCGGGACAGTCCCGGGTTTGAAGAGGTGTGTCCCGGTGTCCCGACAATTCTCTAAAAAATTTAATTATGTCCCTGTTTCAGCTGGTAGGCCCACTGAATTTTTTTCTAATTACATTTAATATACTCATTGCCCTTCTAGCTGTTGTCTCTGGTATTGTTTGCAGAGAGGAGAACCAATTTCGTTGCGTCACATGTTGATTTGAGGATACTTTCTGAAATGTATCTGGTTACCATGGCAATGGCGTCATGCGCTTGGTGCTCGCGCTCTTTGTCAGCCTGTCAGTCAGCGCAAGTTAGAAATGGCCAAATAAAAATGTGTTTTCAACAACGAGCTAAAAGAAGCCAATCCATTTCTTCCCGCGACACGTGAAAATGTAAGCGATGTGTTTTGCTGTCACTGTGAATGTTTATTTCCCCTCGTGCACGGAGGTAAATCAGACAATGTCACATTCAGGCAGCTACACTGCACTTTTTACGTAGTACAATCACTTAAATGTTGAGATGTGGGGATTGTATTTTGAATTTTAGTCTTCAATGTTGTTAATTTTGGGTTAAAATGAGAACCAGACATGACAAGCCATTTCATAATTACACATGCAATATGACACCATATGGATGGGTTTTGTACATTAAAAAAGCTTAAATGTGGTTAAATCGAGAACAATTAAATATACATTTTCACAAACTATATAAACAGTTAAGTGCAGAGGTTTTGGTTTTATAAGTTTTCACACTCCTTTTAGAACGTATACAAATATAAGAAATAAAAGATAATTTTTTTTTATGTAGTACTGCCCTTCAAAAGCTACATAACACCAAATTTACTCTAATATACACAAATCATCCTGTTCAAAAGTTTGCATCTCTTTGGTTCTTGTGTTGCCTGCTTGAGCATCAATGAATGTTTGCACCTTTTGTAATAGTTGTGTATGAGTCCATCAATTGTCCTAAGTGTCATAAGCTGGATGTCAATATCATAAAGCCACATCATATTAAGAACCAAGGCAATGTAAACTTTTGAATGGGATCATTTGTGTAAATGCAGTTACTATTTTGTCTTGTGGCATATACGGAATGTGAGTATCTGTTATGTCAAAGATAGCTTCTTCAGGGCAGTACTAAATAAAAAACAAAATGCATTTTTTTTTTTTCTAATTAAAAATTGGGTATATATACAGTACATAGGCTAAAGTTACATGGTTATGTGTCATCCCAGACTTAAATTTAATGTCTTCGCTTCACTGATTCTTGTGACACAGATGCACCTTTAATCAAACCTCTGTCAAAATTAGTGTATGTCTATGGCTGTGTCTCATTTAGAAGGCTGTGTGCTAGGTAGGACGCATCCTTTGAAGGCTGCAGTATACCGAGCATCCTCCTTTAAACCAGTCTCGTTTAAACGAGACGGCCTTCGTAGGACAAACAGAAACGGAACATATCATGGTTGCTATGACAGCACGCCACACTTTAACAAGCGCGGGCGTATCGAGTGAGAAGGTAACAAAGTCCCTTTGGAAGGGAATGTATGAGGTAAAATTTAGGAGATTTATAAAGATGTAGAGAGAAAAGAAAATAGATTTTACAGGTGTAGTTTTAGTCTAACACTTTATTTTAATTATATATTAATATAATTATACATATTATATACTCTGCACCCATCTACTGAGGTACTTCAACTTGGGAATTAACATTACTTGCATTTGAACATCATATTTACGGGCAAATTGGCGTCATTTTTTTAGACATTTCCGTTGAAGCAAAGAATTGTGGGTTGTGAGTGCCAACGAAGGATACACCTCATGCATCCTCCGAATTCCCGTGAAAGAAGGTCACATTCAAAGGTCGCATTCGGAGTGTCCTACTCACTTTTCTGAAACAAGACAGCCTCGATGACGTATGCGGCCGACAAATGCGACCTCCGGAGGACGCATTCTTCTAAACGAGACATAGCCTATCTGTGTAAGCTATCAAAATGGCCCTCCAGCAACCGTTCCCTCCTGATTTACAGGTGCATGGCATGAACTGCTCCTAATGAGAAGCCTACAGGTGTTTGGGTGACTGGAGTTGCCTGGGCTACACTGTGCACCTCGCTGAGCTAGCTTGAAGCATAGAGCAGTGTGCTAATGCAAAACAGTTCCACAGGGAGGGCAGGGGAAAAGATGGAGACGCTCTCTCCCTCCCTCTCTCACACAATCTTCTGAAATTCACTTTTCACCCACAGTCTATCTGGCTCATCATTGCTCCAGCTGCTCGCCTGCAAAGTCATAGTATTGAATCTAGCAGGTTGAAAACTTAGAGGAGTGTTAACAAGATGCTGACTTTTGAGTTTCCTTGCAGTAGCTGGTGAGCCACAAGTGGATGATTTCATCATATATGAAAAATACTGATAGCGCGGTTTGCAACCTTTTATTTGAAGTGACATTTCTTATATTTCTTGTTAATCACTGTTACATCACCCCATCCCCCTTCTAATTTTATATAAAAACTAAATATGATATAATTTTCCATGATATTATAAAATTTGTTGATGTTATGAACATGCCAGGCTAGGTTCTTTTCTGCATTCGGGTCAGTTTAGGAGTGTCATCTGTTTAGACCAGTGTCTAAAATGGGCCAGATTCAAAGGAATTGTTAACCCAAAAAGAAAATTATGTCATTATTTACTCACAGTTGTCACAGTCTGTCTCCCTCATGTTTTCCTAAGGACTCTTATTTTGAAGTTTTCCCTTGGACTACATCTCCCAGAATGCACTGCCCTCATCACTTCCAGCTGTTCCTCATCATCCTCACCTGTCTTCCATCCCCTCATTGGTTCCTTTGTGTATAAATACCCTCCAGGTTTGTTCACTGATTGTTAGTCCTTGAAGTGTTACGTTGTGTTGTGATGGTAAGCTTTATAGTTTGTTCCACTCCTGCATTTACTATTGAAAGGTATCAACTCCTGTGTTTCCTCTCCAAGTCCCCAATGTTACAACAATCATGTAGCTCCTTCCAAGGAACACAAAAGGTGCATTCTTGTCCATATAATAAAAGTGAATGAGGACTTGGACAGTCCAGCTCCAAAGTCTCAAAAAAAGAAAAAAACACCCTGAAAGTATCTGAAAAGTAGACCACACAACTAGTGCATTATTTTTCAGGTCTTCTGAAGCCACACGATAGCTTTAGGTGAGAAACAGACTGGAATTTATGTAATTCGTCACTGATCTTGACATCTGCCCTAGCTCTCTTTTGTGCATTCATTAGAGAAGAATCGATGTCTTATTTGTAAATTACTCATGCTTTTGAGTTGAATCTTTTCAATGAATCAATTAATCCAATTCATTAAACCCATCTGAATGATTTGTTAATGAATCGGTGTTATCTGGATCTCGTGTTCCACTCATTGACTCAATGATCCAGTTGTTGCAAGCTCACTGAAGGGAAGATTTTCTATTAAATTACTTTGTAAAATGAATTTCAGTCTGTTCCTAACTCAACTTTCGTATGCCATCAGGAGACTAATTTCAGAGGAATGAACCACTTTTATAGTGTTCTTGTGCCCTATTTTTAAACTTGAAAGCCTCAGACCCATTTATTATAATTGTATTAAAAAAGGGAGACCAGTACAATTGTTTCAGTTTTCTACTATTGAGTTACATGGAAGAAAGAGAGAGACAAAGGGGTTTGGAAAGGCATGAGTAAATGTTGAAATCATTTTCATTTTTGGGTAAACTATTCATTTAAAAGGCAATGTGAACAACCTCACACAATAATAGTCAGATTTGAATAGAAATTCAGAATTGGGTACTTTGCTTGTAGCGTGAGCGTAGCCAGTGTTATGCTCAGGTTTGATGTATATGTTCACTTGTCTCTTGAGGTTTAGTCTACCCACCTTAAAAAATTACATCTGCACATGTTTGCAGGTGTACACAGCAAGCGTACATGCAGTAGAGTAGGACTATGTTCCCTCTACCTCCCTTCAATCTGCTACATCAGAGCACTACTGAATCATTCAAGGCCTGAATCTGTTCTCATGCACTGAAACCAAAGCCGAAACGTATCGCTCACACCATCTCACTGAATTTCCTCTCGCACTCTTTCCCACACATAACTCACCCACTTGCCCCACCATCCTTTTTCTTTCTCTGTATCACTGTTTTGCAGGACAGTGATATTGCATGGGTTATTTTAGGACCAGAGGAATGGGGTGAAGTAAGGGGGGGGGGGGGGTCCTGAGGTTCACCTTTGAGAGTTGTATTTCCACCATGCCAGAGAGGGCACACGAATCCATTCCTGCTTTGTGACAGGCAGCTATTTCCAGAGTAGATCACATGACATGACAATAGGCACGCCTGCATGTCCCAGCTGACACCCCTCGATTCCACTTTATGTTTAATAACAGCCAGACTGGAGCCAATCTACATGCACTTGGATGTGTTTAAACTTTAAAGGCATCCTGAAGCGTGATATGCTCTTACTCACCAAACACCCAGCTGCTCAGACCGCTCTATTCTCGTGTTAAATGCACTTGAGTGTTTTCCACTCTTCACATGCATGCAACCGTCCCCGCCTGGCCTGGCTGCTGTTTCACAACACACATGAAAGTGGTGCATATGTATTTCGGCACCAGGTTAACAGGTTACAGTATTCACAGTGGCTATTTATGAAGAGCAATGCTATATAGAAGGAGCATAGCTGAAGTGCAAATGAAAGTAGTCTCAGCGCAGAACCTATAGAGAGCACTAGTCTAGTCCCGGAAGTAAAACTCCCGTTCAGTTTTTTTTTTCCATTGGGGAATTGATTTTAACGATAACTTATAAACCTTTAAAGACAGACTTACCGTGAGCTCAGAAGTTGTTAATCAATGGTAGATGCTTCTACTAAAGCTAAGATTCAATGTTATTTCAACATCAATTAAAAAAAAAAAAAAATTATGGTGGAATTAACTCTGCTAGTGGATGAAGCTGGTGTCGACAGCACAGAATGCACCAGTGGAGACGATGGAGGCCAAATTCTGTTCTGTTCCTAAAATAATAGGGCCAGACTTTGGACACCCCTGCTTTACTCCGACTGTAATCGTACTAGTCGAAATGCGACAGCTTGGCTTCATCCAGCATGTATACACGTCAGATCACAGTTGGCCTCAGCGTTGTGATGTGCTTTGGAAGCAGAGCTAATGTGCAATGTATTAAACACTTCCTTATCTAATGACCTTCCTTCAAATAGCCAATTATGTATTGTGTCACATATACTTGGACATGCAGATGAAGACTGCAGCTCAAATACGCAAAAACCTGCTGTAGCACTATGATAACTGCTCTTGTAAACATACGGCATGTAAAAAAACAACTCAAACCTGCTTGTGTGTACGATGTGAAACAGGCCTGACTTCACAGAGATGCATAGCTTGCATTAATGCACAGAGCTCCTCACATTACCATCAGCATGCTGCTTTATGGGCTAATCTAACGGAGCTGCATCTGTCAGTTACACCTGCTTTTTGCATGTGTGTGTCATGATTCACTGTTGTTTGCCTTGTGTTTTTCCCCTGTCATCTGTTCCTCCCAGACTACATTTCCCATAATTCCATGCCCTCATCACTGCCAGCTGTCCTTGATTGTCCTCACCTGTGTTTCATTAACTCATTAGTCTTTGTGTATATAATGCCCTGATTTCTGTTCAGTCCTTGTCAGTTGTTATGTGTTTGACCACCCATTTATTACCTTTGCCCATCGTGGATGGTTCCTTTGTTCCTGTGTTTTCCCATCGTGGATGTTTCCTTTGTTCCTGTGTTTTCCCATCGTGGATGTTTCCTTTGTTCCTGTGTTTTCCCATCGTGGATGTTTCCTTTGTTCCTGTGTTTTCCCATCGTGGATGTTTTCTTTGTTCTTGTGTTTACCCCATTATTCTGTACTTTGTTTGTTTATTAAACACTGTTTTGCCACACCTAGATCCAGCTCTCGTGACTTCCTTTCTAATGTTCCATCGAATGTTACAGAACAACTAACCGCAAAATGGATCTAGCGGCTTACTTCACTGAACTAAGCAAGGCGGACTTGTCTATAAGTGAGTTTTCCCACTTTTTTTTTTCCACCATTGCTGTCCACACTGTATTTGATGCCACTCTCAAATCCTTTTACAAGACTGGACTCACTACACACCAGTGGAGGGAATTGCCAGACTCCAGAGATTACAAGTGGGAGGAATATGTGAGGCTAATACTCGACACACTCGCTACAGAGGATCCTCCTCTCTCAATCCCGGTTCCAGCTTCCGTGTCACAGCCACGTCTGAGTCCGCTCCACGCCGTGTCACAGCCACGTCTGAGTCCGCTCCACGCCGTGTCACAGCCACGTCTGAGTCCGCTCCACGCCGTGTCACAGCCACGTCTGAGTCCGCTCCACGCCGTGTCACAGCCCAGCCTTCTGTGTCTCATTACACCAAGCATCCCGCGACCCCTGCCTCGAAGCCCTTCACGGCCCTTATCTCCAAGTTATCTGCCACTGATATCGGTGCGTAGGGCCACGAAGACCCTTCCCCACAAATTATCAGTGCCCTTGCCTGCCACGGCCAATGAGCTGACGCCCACGCCTGCCAAGGCCAACGAGCTGGAAGCATCGTCCGTCCCAGAGCCAGCGTTGCCAGCATCGTCCGTCCCAGAGCCAGCGTTGCCAGCATCGTCCGTCCCAGAGCCAGCGTTGCCTACGTCAGCCTCCTGGAGGAGGAGGATGAGAAAGGCTTCCGTTTCCAAGTCCCAGCCCATGTACACGACCACGGAGGTCGTTTGCAAATCTGTGCCCATGTTCATGACCACAGAGGTCGTACCCGAGTCTCTGTCCATGCCCACGACCACAGAGGTCGTACCCGAGTCTCTGTCCATGCCCACGACCACAGAGGTCGTACCCGAGTCTCTGTCCATGCCCACAACCACAGAGGTCGCTACCCGAGTCTCTGTCCATGCCCACGACCACAGAGGTCGCTCTGAGACTCTGCTCATGTTCACGACCGCTGAGGTCTTTTCCCAGACTCTTAGCCTCGAGCCTGCCATGGCTCCACCTTCTACGGCTTCGCCCCTCGAGCCTGCCATGGCTCCACCTTCTACGGCTTCTCCCCTCGAGCCTCCCATGGCTCCGCCTTCCACTGCTTCGCTCCTCAAGCCTGCCGTGGCCTCGCCCCTCGAGCCTCCCACGGCTCCGCCTGCCATGGCCTCGCCCCTCGAACCTCCCACGGCTCCGCCTGCCATGGCCTCGCCCCTCAAACCTCCCACGGCTCCGCCTGCCACGGCTTCACCCCCCCGAACCTACTACAGCTCCGCCTTCCACGGCTTCACCCTCGGAGTCTTCTATGGCTCCAGTCTCTAGTCTGTGGCCGCCTCCCAGGCCTCCTGATCCAGTCCCTACCCTGAGGTGGTCTCCTGGCCATCCACCTGATCTGCTCTAGTCTTCTGAGTCTCCTGGCCGTCTGCCTGATCTGTTCTGGTCCCCTTGGTCTCTCGGCCGTCCACCCGATCTGCTCTGGTCTCCCTGGTCTCATGGCTGTCCGCCTGATCTGCGCTGGTCTCCTTGGTCTCCAGCTCCATCTTAGCCCTGTCTCCCTGACCAGCCTTCCTTGGGCTTCAGGAGCCACCCATTAGATGTGGTGTTCTGCCATGATTCACTGTTGTTTGCCTTGTGTTTCTCCCCTTTCATCTGTTCCTCTCGGACTACATTTCCCATAATTCCCTGCCTTCATCACTGCCAGCTGTCCTTGATTGTCCTCACCTGTGTTTCATTAACTCATTAGTCTTTGTGTATATAATGCCCTGATTTCTGTTCAGTCCTTGTCAGTTGTTATGTGTTTTGACCACCCGTTTATTACCTTTTTGCCCATCGTAAATGTTTCCTTTGTTCCTGTGTTTTGCCCATCAGGGATGTTTTATTTATTCCTGTGATTACCCCATTATTCTGTACTTTGTTTATTTTTATTAAATATTGTTTTACCACACCTAGATCCAGTTCTCATGACTTCCTTTCTAACATTCCATCGAATGTTACTGTGTGAGTGTACATGTGTGCAAAACCATGTGTTTATGTTCTTTCTTTGTTTTCTGTTCTACTCAGTTCACAGGGAAACAGTTCACAACCAATCTCCCCCACACAGAGAGAGACAGACTCTCAAAAGTAATAACAGAAATCTCACTCGGTGTGAGCTGAACTGTTCATGTCATAGTGCAGATCATGTGAACCGTCGGGTCACTATCTCTGTCCTCACACCACGATGGAACCCCCATAGGATCTGCATATCAGCCCAACACAAGCACAGCTGCCTCAGGCAGGCCTTAACCACACACCCAACACCAGTACGGCCTTTTACACCTGAAAAGGGTTGAAGACCATGTGAGTTCTGTTTTCCACTCCCCCATTCATGTGTACATTCTAAACAAACAATGTTTTATTTAACCTTTATACTCCGTTATAACAAATGAGTGATGCCGTGGAGTGGAAGGGGGATTGGCTGAGAAGGCGTGGCCATGCTGCTTCACTGAGAGAACACCACGCTCTTGTTTTGAATTCTACTGCTCCAACTGTCCAAATATCCCGGAAAGTTGACAACTGGCTCTGGTTTGACACATTTGTGAGAAAAAGTAAAGTTGGGGCTGAAATCATGTCTAGAGAAAAGATAGAATTTCACATTTCATAAAGATTTAAGCTTATAAGAAAGCACAAGCATCAATATTGTGTATTATTGTGATCTTCAGCACTTTGGCATTTAAATTATCCAGTGTTTGTGTTACAGACAAAAATGAAATCTCAAATCTTGTGGCTTGTTGTTGTATGCTATTACTTTTCTAAGCGGATTTCTGATTATATGCCTGGCTGATGATAAATTGGTAGAGAGAAAAAAACGTAGAATTGCAATGAAGTAGGGACTTAAGCCATATCGGTTACCTGCTCTCACAGAAACACGTTACTATACATATATTTTTGCAAAATGATTTTTATGTGGCTTGTTTTACACTTACTTTTTGCCCTATTCCTCACACAATGCTATCTTATGACATTAAAACACTTTTACTACAGAGAGTGACTTGTAGGGCGATACATTTACTACTGTATATTTACAAGCTTGTTTGAGTGTTATCAAATTGTGTAGTAGCTCAAATGATAGAGTCTTACACTTGCGATCCAAAGGACCAGGGTGCAAGTCCTGAGAAACATGACACATTAGCTGTTTTGGAGAAAATGTAACTCGCTTTTAGCGCCATTAATTGGACATTTCGCCTTGGAACTGCTGTGATATAGCACATGTAAGGAGCCACATAATAAAATGTAGCAAAAATGTCGCTACAGTTACGTTTTTGCGTGAGATCAGGCTCAATATCGGGGGAATATAAAAGAATATCTTATAGACTTGGGAATGGATTCTTTTGACTCACAGCATAAAAAAAATAGAACCCCATTATAATCAATGATGCTGTCTACACAGGACGCATCCATTGCGCCGACAATAAATGGTGTTGCATTCCATTTTGTGCTGCTGGCACTCCTATACAAATTAAAGGGTTTAGAACGTTTGTGTCGACACGTCCAGTGTAGACAGCCTCAAGCCATTGCGGTGCATCGCATCAACGGATGCGACTGGTGTAGACAGAGTGTTAGGCAAGTAAGCAACCACCTATCAATGCCACCAGAAGGTTACCTAGGTAACCACCCAGAACACCCTAGAAACCACATAACAATGCTCTAAAAAACACTTTGAACACCCTAGCAACT
Source organism: Myxocyprinus asiaticus (assembly GCF_019703515.2). Taxonomy (NCBI): domain Eukaryota; kingdom Metazoa; phylum Chordata; class Actinopteri; order Cypriniformes; family Catostomidae; genus Myxocyprinus; species Myxocyprinus asiaticus. The sequence continues at coordinate 34,345,795 of NC_059370.1, read as the reverse complement.
GCATCACAATGCCCTGGCAATCATCCACAACACCTTTGATATTGCAGTGGTGAGAAATTTTAAAAATTTAGTTCTCACAGGTCGTGCTCTGTTTTTATTCCCATGTATTTGTGTAGCTTACACCAGCTTTCTGATAAAGCACCTGCATCAGAATGCATGCTGATTCCTTCAGAGGTGTGCTGAATAAGTGTCTAAATGGCCTTGAAATGGCCTTGTCATGTAATTAGATGGAAGCTTATCACCTCAGCTGGTCCCCCCTCCTCATATGACTGAGCACAGCCATTGATCTGTGGGCTGCTCCTCCACTGACCTAAACAAGAGTCTCTCTGAGTGCTTTTCCCTGGGGAGAAATGGAGGAGCCACTTCAGGAAAGGAGAGAGTTGTTCCAAAGAGAGATCTTGATTCTTGCCAGCATAGAAACAGGACTGCCACGTGTTATCCAGGGACCGGGCAACACTCAGATGTAAATGGTGCTTGGAGGTCACCCTGGGCAAGCAGCTGACTCTTGGAAATTGAGCGACACCCCTGGAATGTTGGGCCATTCATGTGGAACTAACCTTCTACTTGTGGCAGTTGCCCTTGAGTAATAAGAGTGTGTTGAGCTTGGGTTGCTGACAGATGCCTTTTTCTTGTGCTGTAATATCATGCTGGCTGACCTTTGGCCTACCTCAGCCAGGGAGGATTACTAAATGAACAAAAAGCCACCGAAAAAACACAAGCACTTTCTTAAACCTCAATTTGATCCTTTCTGAACTAAGAGAATTCGACAGTTGTGATTTGGTGCCCTCATAAAAAATGCCAGTGCAGTTACCACGACACTCAATCACTCATCTAGAATGGAGTTCAGAGGATAACAGAGTTTAAGCAATCCAGATTTACTGTCATTACCTTCACAGGGGTGCATTACCTCTGGACTTCATTGTGAAATGATTTCTTAATCAGAGATTATTGGAGGTATTCATCCAGAAAGCAGTAACGCATTAGGGAATAAACATCTCCAGATAAAAGCAAAGAAATTAGAGTAGCATCTTATTTGGTAGAAGAACTTTGGAATCATTTCATGTGCAATACTTCCTTTCGCACACAATATCCAACTGCATTTTTATGAGTTTGGTATTTGCTGTGATGTATGCAGCGTTTCCTCAATGCCTAACCACTTATCACCAGATTGATTTAGGCCGGGCTAGATAAGATAATTCATGCAAACATTCCAAGTCACGGAGGTTGCATGGTGTGGAGGGCAGCAGAGAACTTGGCAGTCTTAAATATCACAGGACTTGGCCAAATCAGCACTGTCTTTGTATCCCCTTAGAGGAGCAATAAATAAGTGATGATGCCACACCAATTCAAATAACAAAAAAATAAAAAAGTGTAGTAATTAAAAAATTAATAATAATTTAAAACAAAGTACAAGAAGGGAGAGATATATAGTTCAATCTGTTGGGATAAGAATGGATTATTTGAATTATCCAGACAGCTCTGTTTTTAAAACCTTTCTCTCAATGCAAAGGCTATTCCAAGAAGTGCATACCTTTTTTCAGGCAAATTCTGCCCTTACAAATATCAAGGTTTTATGGCAAATTTGCCACTGTCCATTGTTGTCCATTTAATCCAAAGATGGCTAGTCAAGCGAATTGTTTATTATAAATAAACATACATTTCTTTCAACACTAAAAGTTATTGATAAAATGACAGCTCAATCTATTTAAAAATGCATTTAGTATTTGACCAAATATTTGTTTGTGCCATGCATTTTTATGTTATGCCTGTTTATACTTATTAGAGTGTCATGTCATTAGTGTAGCAACATGCTAACATAAAATTTCATCTGACTCAGTTGTGAGCTGCAACCACTGTGTGCTTCATATGAGGCACAGCTTTATTTTACTTGTGGCCTGTAAAACACTCAGGGCAGTCACTTATGATGTTAACTTTCAGTTAGGATGCTACCATTAAAGGCAGCTACTTATAAAGGCAGTAGACAGCAAGGTTGCTAATGCTAATGAGTTTTGGTTCACAAATTACTATAAATCAAGACACTCTCCTCCCTTTTCTTTTATTAGTGGTGCTTGCGGAGCAAAGCATCACTACTATAATCTCACATACTTATTATTATTCCGTACAAAACTTCGGCACCTAACTCATCCCGCACCATTTGTAGTAGACCCACGAATTAGGTGTCAGATCGACCGGCCTATTGATGACACCTGTGTTATGACTTTTCTAAGGGGTTGGGGGTATGGTGCACCCCTGGGGGGCAAAAAACATCCCGAAAATGTCCCATAACAATTGTTTTTTTCCTACTATGACAAGATGCTGAATTTTGTGGGATCATATCTCCCAATCAGAATGTCGTAGAGACATGGGGGTGGGCTTACTTCAATCGGGCTGCCAATCAGTCTTTAAGGATCATCTTGGAAATGGCGTAGCCATGCCCTAGCAACCATTTACGGCACCCTAGCAACCGCCCCCATAGACTTCCATTCAAAATGGCTCAGAAGGATATCTTCAGATCAGAAAGTCGTAGACACTTGGGGATTGGCTCCTTTGAGTCAGATTAGTAATAGTATCTCAGGATCAGAATGTCGTAGAGACTTCATTGTTGCTTGTATGCCTCAGGACAGCAAGCAGCATTCTTAGTATCACACTGGCAACTGCCTAGCAACCACATGGGCTTACCCTAGCAACCAAGTAGCAAAACACATATCTCTGCAACAGAACATTGTAGAAACATCCTGTTTGGCTCATTTGACTCAGTGTCATGATAGCAACACCTAGCGAAATGCTAAAACATACTAGCAACATGTTAGCATCATGCTAACTTGTGCTAGCAATGCCTAGCGAAGTGCTAAAAAATGCTAGCATCATGCTAACACATGCTAACAACACCTACTGAATTGCTAAAACATGCTAAAAACAAGATAGCATCATGCTAACACATGTTACCAACACCTAGTCAAGTGCTGAAACATGTTAAAAACATGCTAACATCATGCTAACACATGCTAGCAATGCCTAGCAAAGTGTTAAAACAAGCTAAATACATACTAGCATTATGCTTACACATGCTAGCATCACCTAGCGAAGTGTTAAAACATGCTAAAACATGTTAGCATCATGCTAACACATGCCAGCAACACCTAGCGAAGTGCTAAAACATACAAAAACATGTTAGCATTTTGCTAACACATGCTAGCAATGCCTAGCGAAGTGTTAAAACATGCTAAAAACATGCCAGCATCATGATAACACATGCTAGCAATGCCTAGCAAAGTGCTAAAACATGCTAAAATCATGCTAGCAACATGCTAGAACATGCTATGTGACGAGTTTTGCCATGGAAAGCACCACTCACATTTTCTTCAGGAAATGTACCTATCTAGTTTGTTTATTTATTGTCTTTTTTCCTGTCTCAGACAGCATCATACTCATAAAACAAGGAATAAGAATTATAAGAGTATAGCATAGGCAGTTGGTTTATTTTATTTTTTATTTTGGTTTTTGATCTGTTCCTATGATATTCTGTTCTCTTCTGTTTTGTTTTGTTTTGTTTTGTTTTGTTTTGTTTTGTTTTGTTTTGTTTTTTGTTTTTTCCATGCAAATCCATTTTGATACCTGGCACAAGCACAGCACAAACTTTGTGAAAGATAATGTAAACACACTCTGTTGGTTTCCTAATTGGCACACATTATCTTTAACCTTTGTCCTCTTTCAGAATCTATGTTATACTCATTTTATAAGTATAAGTCATTGATCATTGATAAGTATTCAGTCACACTGAAGATAATTTCTGGTTTTATAATTCTTGAAAAGGGATAGCTGTCTGTTAGGTACTGTCAGTTTCTTTCTTTAACTGTGGCTGTGTCAAATTCCATGCTTTATATATACTGTACCTCCATGTTTCATTTGACAGAAGGAAAAAAAGAACAGCAGAATTATGCTTTCTGTGTAAATCTTCACATGTTTAATTCAGAACAAAGCGGAAGAAGAATGTATCAACCATACTAAAGTATATGACAGCCATGTCTGCTTTGCAGGGATGATCTTGCCTAAACCTGCTGAACTTCCTCCTCCACAGATGAATCAGGATTCACTTCCTTCTGTGAGGAAATGTGCTGTCATAGACCTGTCTTGGCCAGATTAAGTCGCACACTTCCCTCAGGAGGGAAACTCCTACTTCCTTGTATTTTGTCTCCTTTTTATGAAATACTCGAACCAGAACAACCATTTTGCATACTTGTGCTAGCTTGGTTTTTACGGATTGTATGCGGTTGGAAATTTCTCAGTTGGTCATGTGTTTTATAATCTTTGTGTAATTGCAAAAGCTCTCATTTCATTTTAGCAGGTCACAAAGAGTTCTGCTGAACAATGGGAGTATGCAGCAAGTCCTTACCTGAAACAAGTCTGCTTTCTCCCGCTCTTATTAGCATCATTCTTTTGCCTCATCAAATGTTCCTCTATTCTCTCATCCCATCTCATTCTTCCACTAGCCAGGCCCCCAACATCTCTGGCCAACTGGAATGGAGAACACCAAGAGGTTTATGGTGAATGTACAGTGAATGTACCTTAACAAATACACATTAATTACGTTGTGATTGCTGACATACTCTGTGCAGGATGAAATGATGGTTGAATCCACGGCCCCTCCTCCCAACCCATGGAGCTGTGCTTACATTAAGCAGACTCAGTAAGCTGGTGTTCTGGTCCACCTCCAACAACAGCTGTTTCCGAGAGACTAACAGAGAGAAAGGAAGACATTGACATTGCTAAGAGACGTCTTTCCCCATATGGAATGATAAGAATAGTGACCCATTCCTAATTGCGGCACTATTCTCAATTAAGCTAAAAAAATCTGTTACAATTACGGAACAGGCATACAGTGAATCCCAATGGAAATCCCTTCGGTTGGCTTTACAACCAGTGGAGTTTCTTGTTAGATAAGTGTCTCAGTAGGTGTTTCTGTGTATCTGGACGCCTATTCTGTGTGCAGTGTTGGGGAAGCTACTTTGAAACTGTACTGTAGCTTCCCAAAAAGCTTCAAGCCACTAATAAAGTAGCAAAACTAGATGCTAGGCTCCTAACAAAAAGTAGAAGCTATTTAACTGCATTGAAGCTTTTTAAAGAAGAAAGTCTTTCAGATTATATTTATTAAATTCTGATTACAATTAATATCATCTTTTAAAGATTGCTTGCTTGTGCACCACATAAATACTGTTCTGATTCAGCATTAAATTGAAAATATAAATATAGGCCTACTAAATAATTTTTTTTTTAAATTTGAAACAGTATTTTATATAACTAAGTCGAAAACTTATTGATAAACAGCAGCAGTTAACAAAATATTTTGCTTAAAAAAAGAAGCAAAGTGACTGCGCAGGGGCTCAAGTGAATCGTGGAATCATTTATTTGAACCAATTTTATTTACATGAACCGTCCGAACCAGTTCACTTAAATGTATTGAACTTCACAACGCTGCAAGAAAGGATGTTTTGGGTGAGCATGTTTGATTTGACAGGCGCTTTGCACTGGGGCCCATAAGACCCACGTTAAGCAACTGGATTAATGCAGTATGACAAATGTTTCGTATTGTGACAATGCTACTCTACGAAATGAATTGTTTCTGGAAAATCTACACTATTGTGAAAACACAATACTGTCATGCTATTGAAAAACATGCAGTTAATTTAGCAGCGTCGCTAATTACTGGCTGTGTTGAGTTGCTGAGAGACAGATGCCTGGTGAAAACACTAACAGCGTGCGGCCACATGAGCATCCTGATAAAGGATGAACGGCTTTGTTGTGGTTGTCAAGGATTATCTAAGAGCCAGTCACATGAGACTGTAATACAGAAACTAAATGTAAGTTGTAAGATACGTCAAACAGCATTTCATAGAACTGACATAATGCACAGATTCAAGTATCAAGCTTTCCTATCTCATCATTACAGTAAAAGGGGTTATGAAGGAGCCAGTCATTGCAGTCAGACATTTACACATTAAGATCTTCAATAATGACTTTGACGTGAATGAGAGGAAAAAGATCATCTTTAGGGGAAAACTAATCTATGAAGCCTCTTATGTAACAGAGTTACGAAAAATCCATGGCTTCCATCTGTATTTTGCGTTAAATGCTGCAACTAATTCACATTTGCATGTGAAAATCTTCATGGCTGCAAATGTATTGTTGACCTTTTTCAGAGATGCTGCCGTCTGCACTTATATTTAGCTCTGTGTTCCTGCTCGGTGAGCACAAGGTGGAATGATGTGAATTGTAGCTGTTGTATAATCCCCATGACTAACCACTGCAGCAAGGATGAAATCAGGAGCATCTTTCTTAGAGAGGAAGCCTGCACACCCAGTCAACACATGACTGTCCACTTTTTAATTACCATCCACCATCAGACAAATAGCCCTGTGCATGATTCAATTACCTATGCATTCGGCACTGAGGGAATGTGGTTATGTGATAAGCGGGTTGGGTTATCAAGCCCTGCATTTGTAGGCTCTGATTTGGCATTGAAGTGCCAAGAGGGGAAGAGAGAGAAAGAATCTAGGGGTCAGTTTCATCTATTAATCTGCAGTCATCCTGTTGGGACCAGCTCAGAGTAGTAAAGCATTTGGGTAACAACTGGTAATTGTGTGTAATTCATTTGCATAGTCCATTTGTGTTACATATGTTTGAAAGTGCTGGTCTGGTGGTGAATATTGGAATTGTGAGTAATGTGATACTGCTTAGTCGTAAGCTAAGCAAAAAGAGTCTCCCTTGCGCTGTTTCACCTTCCATCAAGCCTGTGCTGTTGATAATTCTCCATCATGTAAATGTCACAATATGCCCATGACATCTCCAGATATGCCCCCAGGCTTCCAAAGATTGCATGAATAAAAAACACATCTCCCTCCCATCTCACATCGCATTCGCTCTCTTTTTTTCCTTTATAAAGTGACAGTCTAGAGAACCGATCTAATGTCCTTCAAAAATAACATTATTGCATCCTGGTGGTTTATTGAGCTTACCACACATGGATGTCAGTTTGGGGTCTCCCTTGCTGTGTACTTCTGTGTGTGTTCGATTGCATGTGTGTCCAAGAGCGTGCAGTTCAAGGTTTTCAATCTCATTGAGCGGGATCAATGTTTATGACTCTGATTGTTAAGCATTTTTCCAATATTTCTAAACATGTTTGTTGCTCATCTTGTGAAACAGTTCTGTCAGGATTAGAGTAAATTGTCCCTCTAGGTGTTCATGCCTATAAATCAATACGTCTCAGGGGAGGCCGAGTAACACAACGCTGGGCCATACAGAGCCAGAACGGAGGAATTCTAGACTGCACACTGCTTCCAAAAGTAATCTGGCATACATTGGCTGGACGGCATCTGGCTGTGCACTCAGCACTTCAGCAGGTGAGCCATCAGCACAAACTATATCTCAACCTCTCCCATGCCCTGATAACACTAGATCTTCCACAAAACAAAGACCCAGTTTAGACCCAAATCAACCCTGTCTGATATAAGTATTTCAAAACGAGTGTTTAAAGCTGATGTATTATTTTTGTTACAAATTCTTTCTCAATTTCCAATTTTAGATGCAGAGTCAACTTTAAGTAAGCCATTTCTAGGTTTGATTTCACCGAAAAGTTAAAAGAAGTGTTGTAACCAGGGTTGGGAACTGAGAACCGGCTCTTATTCAGAACCAGGGACATGGCCAGAAGGGTGGCACGGAGTGGCAAATGCCACCCTAAAAATTAGTTTTGCCACACAAGCTCGGACCATGCTCGCATACTGGAGACGATGCACAGCGGCTTAATCTGTCCGTGTCATGTACGGTCCATGAAAACATTGACAGTGTTTCCTTCCACGCTATTCAGCGGCAGTGCTGCCCAGACAAATGACTCTTATGAGCCAGTTTTTTATCTATAGGGCGAAACACGATTAGACCGTCATGAGACAGGTTAGTTTTACCCTACTGATGATGTGTTGTTGCAATAGTAATCCTACTCAGTACGAGAGGAACCGTAGGTTAAGACATTTGGTGCATGTGCTTGGCTGTGCAGCCACTGGTGCGAAGCTACCATCTGTGGGATTATGACTGAACGCCTTATGAAGTCAGAATCTCCCCTAAACTTAACGATACCACAGCGCCACGGGACTCCGATTGGCCCGGGATAGCCGGCAAGGAGAGCCGTTCGAGACAGGGCTGGGGCGCTGCCGGATGAGTGCCGCCCCTCTCCCTTCCCTGCACGTTTGTGGAGAACCTGGTGCTAAATGACTCGTAGACGTCCAATTCCCAAACAATTGACTCTAATGAGTCGGTTCTTTTTAATCTACATCACAACCAGTGTAATTTGTTTCCCAGAAAAATCAGTGCCAGTTCTTTGCTGTGTTAATCAAAAACACTTCAGCAGTTTCTAAATTAATCTCACTGACCTGGAAGGTATGACTTCGGTTATGTCCAACTTGAAATGAACCAAGAACTGTTACCATATTATGAAATGTTGTATTTAAGGATTCTGAGACTTCAGGCAGTCTAGTTACTGACAGCGTGTTCATATGACAATGTATTGTTATAGATAGGCCTACAAATTACGAGTTTTGTTGTAATCAGTGGAATTTAAAAATATTTATCAATAAAATGTTTGAACATTTTGGTTTGTTTAGAATTTTTATTTAATAAATACAGCAGTTACAGTAGGACTAATTATTGGACTGCATTTACAAAATCTGTGTAAACACACCTTTTGGTCTTACATTTATCTCTTATTTGCTATATCAGCTCTGTTAAAAACGGAACTATTTCAGCATATGGCAAAAGACTCAGCATTTGGCAGTAAATGCAATACAAATTGCATTAATTTTCAAATATTTTTCCTCAAAAATAAGAATCGTTTACTATAAGAATCGGAATGACTTCCAGGAAACAAATAAACTGATAAAATGTTAAACTTGACTGCACTGTGAGTTGCTTTGAAAAAGAGACTGCCAATTCAAAATAGGTAAATGCAATTATAACAGTTAGTTACTATCATATTATCAAATTATAACGCTGCCACCAAAACAAATAAGAAATCCAATCAAGAAGGGTCTTGTTCCAGTCACTTAAACCCACTGGAAAGGTAGCTCCTGTCTGTAAAATATCATGCTGATTCATTTTTTAAATGCTAGGGTTGACAAGGGACCCAAGGTGGAGGGCTTAATGGATAGCATGTACCTAACTCAGCTGGCAACCTTTCTTGGCCTTTTAGGAGAGTGAGTCTGCCATATCCTGATAGACCATGATGGGCAGCTCCTGTTGATTTCTACCCTGCAGCTGTCCAACACTATGACAATTGCATGTCAATAGCTCTCGAAAGGCCTTCCTGAGATCAGCATCTCAGTGTCACTACAAACACAAAGACACCCATCTACATCTTCACAACATCAACAGCTCAACTCGTCATGTTGTATTTGTTATTCTAACATCTTGTGTTTGTGAACTAGGATGTGCGGAAAATGCCATTTCTTCATTCAACCTAAATTATGAATTTGCCAAAATTGTAGCAACCACTTTATTCTCATTAGCGGCACTCCATCAACTCTGATGGAGTTCTGTTGTCACTCATGACGATTTTTAGGTTCACTGAGAGGAGGTGGCAGTTATTATGGCTTATACAGTATATTGTAATCTGATGTAATTAGCCATGCCTTTATCAATATGGGAAGGAATGGTTGGCACCATCTTTGCAAACCTTTGGAAAACAGTGTGCTATGTAGGTTTAGTGATGGAATGCCACACATGCGGCAGTGTACACACATGCTACGGTGACTCAGGCTCAGACACTCAAACCACTCGAACCAAAGCCCACAGGTCACTCGCCCACAATCCCCAGACAGAAAAGGCCTCTATCCTTTGTCCAAAGCAGCCCGTTGTTTTGATATGCATTAGAATAATCAGGAATTCCAGATATCCATTTGGCTTTTACCTGTTCCTTGGAGGTTTATGTGTTGGACATATTTTTAAAGCATATTTTGTTCTTCTCTCTTAACTTATAACATCATCTTTTATCCTACACATGAAGAAATCCCTTTGTATAAACATATTATCCAATAGAAGACAGATGTATGTGTGTTTGACTAAGATCAATATACCCCACAATATAGAAGCGGCATCTTTTAAGTCAATATTTCATTCACATTTCACTCAGGCAAGGTTTATATAGCCTAAATGATGTGAGAGATAATGTGGTATTTGATGGTGATCTTCTGTAAGACCTCAGATACAGGGACCACACCAAAACATTGTACATTTTTGTTAAATTAATTTAAGATATATATTTGTATAAATACCTTTAAATATTGGTGCACTGGGTTTTTTTTTATTGTATTTGTTATTGTATTTTATTTTTTAGATTGGATAGTTAAAGTCTTTTTCTGTCTCTATATATCTCTCATATATAGTACATGCAGCCACAAAAAGGGTAATACCTAACACTTTATATATTCATTAATAGGCAAGGATATACATTTTAAATGGATGTTTGGAAAATTGTACAAAATGTCATCAGGGTGCTCAAACACTTGACACCTTTGTTCCTGTGTGTTTGTGTAAGATTAGACTTTTCTTTCAACTTTCACCTGAGCAATCATCCTTTTCTATTCATAACTGACATGGCAAGCGTGTACGGTTAGGTGCCGGCAATGGAAAAGGGAGTCATGTGAAGAGCAGGCACGCGTTTGCTCGGGGAAGCGGGTCTGTAATGCAGCCTGGTTTACTCTATACTCACTCCTACTATGCACAGCGACAAGAGGAGGCCTGGCCAATCATAACACGCTCTGCCATGCATGCTTTGCATATCTGTAGTGTCCCGGGTATTTTCTCCAATCACGGCTCAGCTGTGTTTGAACCATGCCATTGTAGTTCAGATTGCTTGCAACTGCTGCATAGCACAGTGGCACACTATAACTTGGTTGTTCTGCGAGTTAGACTTTATCCTTTGGGATATAATGAAGTCACATATTTCTGTAGTTAAATGGTCCAGTAGTTTTGAAGCTGGATCAGCTTTGCATGCTTCTGGGGGGCTGATTACCAAGAAAATGGTGTAAAAATGCTGATCAAGGATAATTGAAATTAATTTAAACACATTTTTTAATTAAAACAATTATTTCAAAACAATTAGGACTCCCAGAATAAAAACTATTAGACACTATGAATACAATTAGACACTTAAGTTATTAAAACTCAATTAAAGTTATACATTAGACTTAAGCTAATTTTTACTTAACAGGACTGAACAGACTTGAAAGCAGTTTTCTGTATTGCCCCATTTTTATCTTTGGACATACTTGAAATTAAATAAGAAATATAATAGGAATACAATATATTGAGTCTCAGATTGATAGACAGTAGTCTTGCAGACACTAAACAGAATTAGCAAGTAACTGACAAGACTGAATAAACACTGCATTGTTTGTGCTCTCTCACAGTCTGTGTTTGAAGTCAAAATATAATTCACCAGGATGTCTGCAGTGACAAATCTAACCAGCTGATCATTCTCCACACACACACACACACACACACACACACACACACACACTCACACACAGTGTTGTAGTCGAGGCCAGCTCATCCAAGTCCAAGTCCAGACCGAGGCCAGAAGAGGGTCGAGTACGAGTCAAGACCAAGACTGGAGAGGGCCAAGTTCGAGTCAAGACCGAGACCAGTAAAAGTCTAAAGTCTAGGACAAGAGCTTAATTTTTTTACATTTTATGAATGTATTAAATAGTTTAAAGAACTATAGGCACAAATCAAATAAACCTCATTTATTATTTTAACATTTAACGTTTCTACTAAATAAAATACAGTATAACTGTACAATAAATAAAATGGGCCTAAAAAACAAACAATAATGTATTAAATATGGCAATGTTTACGCAGAAAGTGATATAAACATTAACATTTAATTTGTTAACAGTTTCCTCAATTGCACTACTATATTTCATACATTGTAAGTCAAGTAAGCATTTCTGCTTACTTTTGCCTGCAAGATTTCATTTTGGGGTATGCACAGAATACACAGAATTGTTTTTTTTTTTTTTTTCAGAAACCATTCAATTCTGATTACATTGAGAGAAGTGTTTTTACATTTTATTCAGTATGTGTAGCATTCATGTAACTAATGGCTAAAGCATTTCTAAAAGACTAGAGTCCGTTCAGACCAATGCAGTGCAACAAACCCAGATAGCACACGTACATCTCCGAGATGTCTGTTTTAGATCTTTTCATCTGGAAAGCATCTAAAATCTGGTAAACATCTTAAAAAGATCAGATTTATAATCATTCTAAATCATAAATGTCTCATTTGCGGAATGTCTTATTGACATCCAAGACATACTTATTGACATACTGTACATCTTATAGACTTATTGCAGATGAGCAAACAACATAAAATAGACATCTTCCAGACGTAAACACACACATCAAATAGACGTCTGGGTGTTGTGCATGTGCTATCAGGGAAAAGAGTATAACACAGGTGTCTCAAGACACGTTTTTAACAGTTGATGTTCTTTTTAATTTGGCAAAAGAACTTAAAAAAAATTGTGGCGCTCCAGCACAAGACTTTCAAAAACACAGCGATTACCTAATGCAACGGTCAAAGACATCTGTTTAGCATGTTTACACTGAAAAACAACTGAATAACAGCATGGGTGGATGCAACAATGCATTTGGTGTGAACAACCCCTTATTAATAAGACACAGCACCAATGGAAGTTTCTTAAAGTTACCTCTCAAAAAAGCAGTCTTTTGTTGACTGAAGGTAAATATCCACTTTATCCAACGAACAAATCGGACTGCATAACCAATCGATTCAACCAAGTCCGGTCTACATTGCACACACACACAAACACACACACACAAACACACACACGTTGGTGCAGTTATCCTTATGAGGACTCTCAATAGATATAAAGATTTTTATACTGTACAAACTATGGATTCTATCCCCTAACCCTAAACCTAACCCTCACAAAAAACTTTCTGCATTTTTACATTAAAAAAAAAAAAAAAACAATAAAAACATTGTTTAGTATGTTTTTTAAGCAATTTGATTTATGGGAACACTAGAAATGTCCTCATAAACCACATTTATAGCATAATACCCTTGTAATTACCAGTTTGAAACCTAAAACAATTTCCTCGTAAGCCACCCAAACCCACACACACACACAGGTGTGAGCCAGACCATTTGTTTACATGGACACAGATGTGCATATGTCAAACGTTTCAGTCTGGTCAAAAGTGTTTAATGGTGTCTTCAAAAGTTAAGTGTAATGAGGAAAGTCTGTGATTTAGGTGATTTACTTATAATTATTATTTAATTTTATATGATTATCTGGACTAAAAAATAAAACACCTTATTGGTACCTACAATGCAGTTTTCTGCATGTTCAAAATACTTCACAATGAATGCCTTGCTTTTTTTGAGCATTAAGTTAATACGCAATCTCTTGTGGGAAACACAAAAAAGTCATTTCATAACTTTGGGACTCTCGGGCAGTTTCATTCTGAAAATGAGTCCAATGTTCCTGCATGACAATCTTCATACATTTCTTGTAACAGCCCTCAGTGCTGTACTTGTAAATCTGTGCTTTTTAAAATAAATGTGACAGATTTCATAAGAACTATGTAAGTGTGCTCTTTGATTAATGGCTACTCGGTGCCCTGTCCATTCACACCAAAGCCCCCATTAAATCACCTTCCAACCGAAAAGCATCGTGAGAGATGCCTTCAGTGTGCGCATGGACTCCAAAACAAGCAAGAGCAACATGCCATCTCATTGATCCTAGCAAAGGAAACACAAAAGAGTGGCGTGCGAGCACCAGCTTTGGAAAACAATGTGTGAACTCTATTGATTGTTGTCCTTGGACAACTGGGGCTGAAGGCACAATGTTGTTGACCTCCATACATAAGGGCTTAATCAATTAAATTATATGACTGATGAAATGGAATCTTCCCTTAATTGATAACTCCAGCATAGACCAAACCTCTCCACTCTGACAGCTGTCAGAGACACCTACCAGACACTCAGGTCTGTCAAATCAGTCCTGTGACCTTTCACACTGTTACGGAAGTGGGCATGTTGGCTTAGTAACAATCTGACAGACCCCTTTTGGAATGAGCCCTGAATGTCACTAGACCCTTGTGTTGCATCAACCAAATCAAGTGATGTTCTGTTGTGTTTATTATCTTTTTTTTTCCTAAGGTTGTGCAAGACCCATGTTTTGTTTGCGTCATGATAAGGGGATCATGGATCACACACCATTCTTGTTTACATTAAAGGAATATTCCAGGTTTAAGGCATGTTAACTCAATCGACAGCATTTGTAGCATAATATTGATTACCACAAAAATTTCATTTCATCTCGTCCCCCCTTTTCTTAAAAAAAAAAGGAGAAGCCAAAATCGAGGTGACCGTGACGTACTCACAATGGAAGTGAATGGGGCCAATTTTTGGAGGGTTTAAAGGCATAAACGTGAAGCTTATAATTTCATAAAATCACTTACATTAATTCGTCTGTTACTTGTGTATTATTTGAGCTGTAAAATTGTTTAAATCGTAAATTTTACGGGATAAGAGGGACATTAAAGCGTAATGTCTTCATGGCAACGAAGTTGTAAAAATGGCTATAACTTTACCCAGAAAAGGCTAGTAAGTGATTTTATCAAAAATCATGTTAAAATGCATATTATTTACATCTTGTGGCTTTGAAATAGTGAGTGCCTCAATGCAACCCAATTTTTTGCTCTTTTTAAAGAAAAGGAAGGACAATTCGATTTTCTTTTTAATAGAAGAATTAATGTAAGTGCTTTTATAAAATTATAAGCTTCACGTTTCTGCCTTTAAACCCTCCAGAATTTGGCCACATTTAATTCCATTGTTTGTGAGTGTCACTGCACTTTTTTAAGAAAAGGAGGGACAAGTCGAAATTTATTTTTGTTATAATCAACATAGGCCACAAATGCTGTTGGTTGAGCTTAACTTGTATTGAACACGGAATATTCCTGTAAAACGCAAGTGGCAGATATAATCTCAGGCATGAGGTATAATGAAGGCACCACTTTAGATATTTGTGTCCATTTCGGTTTCAAGTTGGTTTTATTTCCAACATCTAAAATACACTGCGTTTTCAAAGAGGCAAGGTTACAATGAAACTTTCATTCTGACCTCAAACATTCAAACAGCATGTTTGGTCGATAACTTGCTAGTCGACACACAGTTCAATAGATTGATGGGGCCTTGGGGTAATTTCTGATTTGACTGAGAAGTTGTAATGGTCCTTTAAGGGCTTGTAAATTCAGATCTATTGATTTACATGCTGTTCAGACAATCACATCCTGCCTCTTAATAACTTTGAGATTTCTGGATTTGATGGGAATATGGCAGTTCCTTCAGTAGAGTTGCCTCTTCTCTTGATTAATAAGTGGGTGGATGCCATTCTGAAGGTAAAGACTATCAATTAAGTACCTGAAGTCATGTGCTGATAACTTGGACCTGTCAAAATTTCCACATTATTATTGAAAGCTAGTGAATGACTGAAGGAAAACTACACTTGAGAAGAGCCAATCAATACAGCTACTGATTACAGGGTAATTACCTTAATTATTTACATAGATTTGAAGGTGTTACTTACAGTATATGTCAAACTTTTTCACCAAAAGTTTTTATTTAGGGCTGTGAATACAGATAAGTCATATTATCCCCAACATCAAAAGTCCAAAGACCTTCTAACACAGATAAAATATTAACGATATATTAACTAAACGAGACAATGGCTGTGACGTAGTAAGCTGTCTAACAGCATATGTGCCTATATGATGTCCAAAAATGTTGTCTGTGTAGGCAGCTAACTAGGTTTGGAGATCCTCTAATGTATATTGTATGATGCTCATGCATGTTTATTATCTGCATGTAGCTGGTGTGGACCATAGACATAAGGAAAATGCATCACAGTCACATAAATGAGTCATAGACATTGTAATGATAATGTAGGCAATTTTAGTCCGGTTAGGAGGCATCCTTTTTCAGTCTTCAACTAAAATCTGCTCTCTGCACCTTCCGATAATTACACTTTTGGCAATATTCTTTAATCCAGCAATGATTGAGAAGCATTGAGGGACCTCTGTACAGTGCCCTCGGTCGGTTAGAGATCCACACTGCATGCGGGGAGACCAGTATAGCAGCGCTCACCGGTTCCTCTCGTCTCATTCTCTAGAAGATGGCGGACTGCGCTTCACTGTTAGACGAGGAGCTCTCTTCATTTGTCTTCAATTACTTGACTGAAAACTCCGGGAGCCAGGTAAGCCATGCGCCATCTCGGTTAGTGTAGAATCGTGGCTATTTTACCCCGGGTGTATTTTTGCATGTTACTGTCTGTGGTGTGATATAATTTCATCGATGCTGTCAGCGGGTCTCAGCCGGCGTCTTGAGTCTCTGACGTCTGCGCTTCACGTGGAGTTCACAGGAAATAATGTATATATGCCAAAAGTGTTCTATAAACGAATACTTAATAAATAACGATTCTTTTTTGGATGCTTTAAAAGTATAGCGATTATATGTAGGTCAATGCCGAACGCAAATGTCATAGAATAACTATCAGAAAATATGTGTTCATCAGTTTGCTAAAAATCACTCCAATTTTCCGGTATGTGTGAGTGAGTGTGACACGTGTGTGCTCTGGGTGAACTTGACAATGGGATCTTATAGTTTCAATACAGCTAAAGCATACTGATTCTTTATGAATTCAGAATGTGAAAGCTGAGTGGTAATATAATAATCGTAGTTCAAGAGAACTGATTTTTTCAGGTATTTATTTTTCCAGTCATTTTTAATGCATTGCATCACATGGAATTATTTAGTCAGAGCATGCATTTTTATTACTTGTATAAATGCAGTTCATTAATGTGATCTGTGTTTAGATGTTTCAATAAGTAAGTGTAGGCTATTTATACACTAACAGTATAATAGTTAGTGTATAATTGCACTAGACCACTGTATTAAAGTTCATGAACTAACAATGATGCAGCTGTAATATGAGAATGGAGTTCGAAACTGTTTGTCCAATTGAAAGAATTCATTGTTTTCGTAAGCGTTTGCCTAAATCATGCATGTTACAGTACATAACAGGAGTCTGATGCCGTGTCTGGTCAAACGATAACTGCATCAAATGCCAGTGCGTGCTGTTGATATTAATCGCTTTGTAGTTTGCACTTTCGTGCTTGTCATGTCAAACAGGCTCACGTCGCACCACAAAGTGTAATATTTACAGATAGGCAACCCTACAGGCAGAATAGCTTCGCTTCTTTTGAAATACACTGATTTCTCGTATCGGGGGCGAAGAGTGAATTAAATCGCGAATTGTGTATGTTACATGTCGCGCGATCATAAACAATATGTCAGGTATTTCAATGAAAAAGGTTATAACTCGTTTTCGAACATCTTACAAACATGAAAATGCTTTTTAAGTCCTCGCTGGTGTTTAGCCGATGTCATTGTGTCAGCGGGAATATCGTAAGAGCTGAAATTGTGCCCGTTTCGTGTTATTTGGTTGAGTGCTCGCTGTCTGGTCAGTGTAATAGTACTCCATCCTCGTGACTGGAGTTATAGAACCGAGTTACTGCAGTCATGTGCTCACGGCCGTTATTCGTAGTAGAATGAGAGGGAGGCGGGCCTGCTGACGCGCGTCCACCACAGCCACACACTCCCTCCTTCGGGCGTGCATGTGACTGTCTGACTGACTGCCGCTGCTGCACAAAGTGGAACAGTTGACAATCACATTACGACTAATAATTCACCATCCACTCTGGGAAGATGTAAACAGCCTCACACCTTAATGATTTATGGATATACCAACAGTATTTATATTTATGTATAAATGTCGTGAAGCATTTACATGTTTCCACTGATCAAGGTATAAATATTGTTCTGATTGTTGGGGGGGTTACTTCCCCCCCATCCCCCTGGAATCTACACCATTGTGGTATGTCAAAAATGTCTTGAGAGAGCAAGGCGCGCGCAGTTGTAGCATTCAGGTGGTGCAGTTGGATTTTTCCAGCTGCGCAAACTTCAAGCATGATGGGAAATGACTTGCTGACGACACAGCTTAATGCTTATTGGATTAAACAACTGCGATGTTTCATTCTCTTTTAAAATTGTTTTTGATTTTTTTTTTTAATCTCTAATATCATGTTTTATGTGTATAAATTATATGTGAATATTCCCAACACTCTGACAGTTAGATCTCTGTATGTGATATGCAATTTTTATCATATTTCTAAAATATCTAAAATACGTTTCTTTATTAAACTAAAAATAATAATTAAATAACAGGTACATTTAATGTCTTTTTCAGAATATTTATTTTCATTTTAAAGCAACAGAATTTAAATTATATCCACTTTATCAGCAATCCGGCGATATCTGCCTTTGAACTCGTAGGTGTCTGATCCACTACGAGATGTGAGAATTTTCTGACTTGACAACACGTATTTCACTCTTCCCCTGAATGCTTCCCTCTTCTCCCGTCTTCTTTCAAGGCAAGGCATTTGGCATCTCAAACGAGCCTTAGGTGTCTACGTACAGGTCTCGAACGCAAATTTCGCTATCAACAGAGTGCTTGAGCACTGAATACGTGCGGCTTTATTTTTCTAAACGCGCGTACTCTGAACGCGCAGAACGCCGATGTGCCTGGAATTATTTGCACTAATTAGTGGGTCCACAGGGTGGTAACCATCATAATTGAGCCTTTGTTGTAACGAAGAAACGCTGGAAGAACGTGTAATCGCTATTAAACATCAGGATACTAAGGTATAAAAACAGCAACAGTGGACGTGTTCGTCAAGAGTGCGTGTGTGTGGAGGTCAAGAGATACCTGCATTTGTATAACTCGAGTCTGAAGGAATATAAAGACATCTTTATGGGTCTAAACTCCTGAAGAGAATTAAGCTTTAGAAGCATCTTAGTTATCCTGGAGATATTTAATGGTAACATTATTTTTCTGTTGTGTTATATTAAGGCATATTAAGTGACAGCAGTTGCACATGCTTATTAAAACTCAGGTGTCATAACTTGATCTCACCTGAGAAAGAAGTTGATGCAACTCCCGTGCTCTGTGACATAAGGCGATTTCCTAATCTCCAAATCTCTGAAACACTCACATGATGCAGGTTAGCATGCTAGGCTTGTTTAATCCTAATTTAAGTGATGTAAGTCAATGTAATGTGCAGTTTAGTAGGGGAACTGCAGACACCATTAGACACATTTGAGGAACAGATACGAACACTTGATGTCTACGCACAGGTCTCGTAATGCAAATTTTGCTATCAACAGAGTGCTCAAGCATGAACACGTGCGGCCTGATTTTTCTAACTGAATGCTGTTGTGCCTGGAATTATTTGCACATGTAATTGCTGTTAAACATCAGGATACTAAGGTATAAAAACAGCAACAGTAGATGTGTGTGGAGGTCAGGAGGCATGTAAACAGTAGAAAGCAAGGCAGTTAACTGGGTTTAGAACAGAGCCGTTGTCCATTAAACAACGTATCCTTTATCATATTTGTGTTATGAAGAACATGAATGGAAAGAAAACACATTTCAATGCATTCCCCCTCTTAGCAGCTTTACATTCTGTTGCTGAAATTTACACCTTCACTGAATAAAATCTGAACATACAGGGTTATGAAATATATTATTCTGCAACTGTCTTTAGACAAGCTCACAGTTGTTGTGATGTGCGGCACTGCAGTGCTATGTGTTTAGCTTCCGTGATATGGGCTGAGTCACCTAACTTGACAGAGTCAGGAAAATGTATTTACACCATAAAATTACTCTTCTCCCTGTCAGCACGGTGTCAGTCAGCTGTGCCTCCCCTCATTTCCACTCATAATTTTATGCTCATTTGGAATCATAAATATGCAGGGTTGACATGAACTTTAAAGACAGTTCAGACAATCGCCTCTGTGTCTGCTTGTTTATTGAAGCATTTTCTCAATCATTTGCCTTATCACTGTGAAGTTGAACCATAAAATCTAATCAGTGGCAGTGAAATGGTGACCAACATGAAGATTTGTTTTGTGTTCTGGAAGGCAGTTGCTAGTTTGAACTTACTTTGTGTCAGATTTTGAAGAAATTGCAAATTTTAAGTCTATTCATTTGAAATCCACTGGGAGCCAGGGTTATATGAGATACCATAAAACATTACCGCAATATAATTTGATTCGTTTTTTTTTTTCTCTCTTTTTTTTTTTTTTTTTTTTTTCAGAGAATGCTTTTGGCTATGAACATGGCTCAATAAATTGGCTGCAGCCTCTAGATAGTCGGTTTATATTTTGCTCTTTTCACTCCAATTACTTTAAAGTATGATAGCGCCGTCTCTCCCTGCTTACGGTACACTTGTGTTTATTCTGAGGCTGTTTCCTCTTCTGAAGCCCCAGAGGTCCATTATCCGTCTCCTCCATCTCTCTTTGGGGATGTGAGGAAGTCTGGGAATGCTCTGTAACAGATCAATGTCAGTTTTGGACTGAAAGGGATAGACTGTGGAAAGATGGGGCCTTCATATAAATAATAAACCCATGCTAATCCTTCATCAGCTAAAAGCGCTGAACTGGCATCAAAAGCTAAAAACCCTTATTGAGTTAATGGGACCAAGAATAGGATGTATGGAGAATCCTCAGTTTTCTATAACACAAGTTGTCAGTGTGCTGTAACATAAACTCTCCTTGTCTGGAGGACAATCTATAAATGTGCATTCACTTATGAGCATTCATGTACACTGCTCTGCATTAATGATTGTTTAAGCCATGGGAGCAGCTCATTTAGTTTTATTCTGTAGTTTATAGGTCCACTGATATCACCTTGACCATGTCTGACTTGGTTGATATCTACTTTTTTTTCTTTAAACACACATTAAAGCTTTAGCGGCATCTTAGGCATCCTGGAGATGTTTAATGCCAACATTATTTTTCTGTTGTGTTATATTAAGGCATATTAAGTGGCAGCAGTTGCACATGCTTATTAAAACTCAGGTGTCGTAACTTGATCTGATTCACCTGAGTAAGAAGTTGTTGCAACTCCTGTGCTCTGTGACGTAAGGCTATTTCCTAATCTCCAAATCTCTGAAACTCTCACATGATGCAGGTTAGCATGCTAGGCTTGTTTAATTCTAATTTAAGTGATGTAATTCAATGTAATGTGCAGTTTAGTAGGGGAACTGCAGGCACCATTTGCACTGGTCATCATTTGCAAAACAGGACTGTGTTGGGCTGTATTTGCAAGCTAAACAAATTTGCAGGTGTGCTATTCTTATATCAAATCATCCCCCACCTGCACACTAGGTGAAAATAAAAGCACAGTTTTGGTTTTTGTTGGATTTAGACTCTTCTCTTTGCCAACAAGTGCATTTATATATATATAGTACACAGTGTACTGTACATCATCAAATATAAGTGACTATAAAACAAAACGGGGAGAGGTGCTAAGAATTAAATGTGGCAGCTGTGATAGCATTGTTTATTTGCGTTCATTGTCTGCATGTTTAGCACCCGATTCATGGAAGGAATTATACAAATAAGTAGAGGTGCACGATATATCGACAGCCAATATATTATTAGCCAATAAGTGGGAAAATCAAAATATTATTATCGCGCAGATTAGTGGTATTTTTTTCGCAGAGGTAAATAAAGTTTATTTGCTTGTGGCAGATGATTTCTGAATCACTTACTGTCTCATTTTGGTTAAATTCAAGGGATAATTCACCCAAAAATGAAAATTCTCTCATCATTTATACACCCTCATGTCATCCCAGATGTGTATGACTTTCTTTTTTCTGTAAAATACAAATAAAGATTTTAAAAGTATATTTCAGCTCTGAAGGTCCTCACAATGCAAGTGAATGGTGACCAGAACTTTGAAGGCCAAAAGAGTCATAAGGGCAGCATAAAAGTAATCCATAACACTCCCGTGGTTAAATGCATATCCTCTGAAGTTATTTTTTACTGAAAATCTACACTTTCACTTCTACATTCTGGAACGGAAGTGACTTTCACTTTCACATTCAGCCACCTACTGGTGGTTGAATGTCAAAAGTGACGATTGATAGTAAAAAAGGACTTAAATATTGATGTTTCTCACCCACACCTTTTTTGTTTCAAGTTTTTAATTAATTAGCTGGCAGCTCCAGTTTGAAGGGTTAAAACTCAAAAGGTAAAATTGTCATTTATCAGTATTGGCTGCAGTGAGCTGTGAATTATCACTATCAGCCCAGAAATTCCATATCGTGCATCCCTACAAATCAGGTAGTCTGGTGCAGTCTTGTTAATTTGCCCCTGGATGTTCTTTTATTTCTTGGTAACTTACTTTATAATAGGCCTAAGTTGTTAGATTTCTCAGATGGCACATACTTAATTAAATATAATTAAAAAATATTTAAATAAGTGATTACATTTTGTAAAGCAATCTCAGACTATGTAAGAATTGGGTGTCTTGTTTGATATGGGCCTATATTGTTTATAGAAATCTGGTGAGGGTAAGGAAGTTTCCACACATTTGTAATAGGTAAAAAGTGTACCAGGCCTGCCAACATGACATTAGGGAAGGGCAAGCTCAGACTTGCAGAGACTCACACATGGGCAATGTGGAACATTGTAAAATCTCAAGTCAGGGGATGAAACTCAGGTAACACTTGATTCACATTTCAAACATGCAGACCTGCTCG
This sequence comes from Myxocyprinus asiaticus, assembly GCF_019703515.2. Lineage (NCBI taxonomy): Eukaryota > Metazoa > Chordata > Actinopteri > Cypriniformes > Catostomidae > Myxocyprinus > Myxocyprinus asiaticus. Next base: position 34,323,055 of record NC_059370.1, on the reverse strand, counting down.
TTATAGGTGTGTCCTTCCAGCCTGCATTTTGGATATGGCGCACACTCCATTTCTTCATGGTCTTCGTCCATTTAGTTTGTTTTGACTTCTGGTTGGTTTTTCACCTTCCTAATTGGAATATGATAATAATTAAGCGCTGTTACCAAGCTGCACCTCACGACTCAGGTATATACAAATGAATCAGCAGGATTATGGGAACCCAGGAGGAAAACTTGTGGTCTATCTTTAGAGCAGCACTCCACTCTTATGCATTTTGAAAGGCTATTTTCAACCATAAATAGGCCTTAGGTGTGTTTGCTCTCTGATTTAAATGCTTGCGCTGTAGACTTATGGATCAATACTGCAGCTGCACCTTATTAACGCCAATAATATAATAAATAAATATTTAGCTAACTTAAGGCTGTTCACTATTTAAAAACAAGAACAAGCCCCTCAATATGTCCCACTCCAGCTGTTTCAATAAGAAATTCGTCAGCACTGGAAAGGAAATTGCATTCAACATGGACTAAAAAATTCACCAAATTGACAGAGTTCTTTGCCTTTTAAGTGTTACTATGACAGTTTTTGCAGGCCATTTCAGTTCTTTGTTGTGTCATCTTCTATCTGCAACTTTAGCTACATATTTTACGTTGAAACTTTAGACATTCACAACAGATTACACACTAGAAGAGAATCCTGCCCAACAGGACTGTAAAAAAAGACTGAAGAAAGATCAAGAACTGCAAAGTTGCTGAGGGCTACATTAATAAGCATTTGACATAACAGCATTTAAGAATACTGCCAACAATCAATACAGTAAGACAGCTGGCTCTGATGCTATGGAAAATGTAAGATGTAAGAGGTGAGGGAAGTAACCAAAATCTAAGGAGACTCTTGCCTCCCATGACAGCTGTGATGATACACAGTGTTCCTCCACATAATGTACTGGCTTGGGACAGCAACTAAGCCAAAAGAGGCTGTTTATTGGCTCTCTGTCCCTCTAGTCATTCAGCAAGTGCCTGATACTCTTATCCTTCTGACAACCCTTTAAGAAAACCTGTAACTTTCCATCATCTCCATAGAGGAACTCTAGAAAAACGTGGGTGTTAACCAGATATGCAGAACAGCAGGTGAACTGAGTTTCACAAGCTCTCACCTGCATCTCCACTACCCGGAAGACACTTTTACTGTGACCTAATTCAACAGTTTGGCAAGCGTTGCCAACCTGTGACTGCTGCTCCAGAGATTGTCAGTCTTGGGCAGTTTTAGCTGGCTGTACTAATAGTTTGCAGTGATCCCTGGTTTGCCCCAGCTACAGTTTCTATATACAACTGTTCATTTAATTAAACTTTGCTCTTCATATTTGCCCTATACCCTGTTAAACTGAACTTGAACTGGCCCTAATTCTTGTTCTAATACCACAGTAATTGTTAGCTCTCCTTCCTGCTTTTCCACTATAGTATTATAAACCTGGAACCTGAATCCACCCTGTGCCGCATTCCGGTTTGTTTTTGAACGTGTCAAACGTGAGTACAGAGACTAGGATGTTCTGAAACACTAGCATTCCTTTCAATAGTGAGGGCTTGCAGATGATTTGATCATTCCCAATTAAAGGCATCAGACATGTTGAAATAACAAGTGTTATGAAATATTGTGAAAGTAAGACCTTACAGCATTTATTTTGCATTATGAGCAGTATGTATCAGAAAATATTTGAACGTTCATGGGATACATTTTAAAAGAAAATCACTAAAATAATGTTAACACGTATAATGTTTACATCTAGTGGCTGTTTTTTTTAAAACCGTGTGTATTTTCGTGTTATGGACTAGCCCCATTCACTTCCCTTGTAAGTGCTTTACTTTAACTGTGTTTTGCCTGTTTTTTTAATAAACAAAGGACGAGTCAAAATGTTTCTATATGGTAATTAACATTATGCCACAAATGCTGTCGATTGAGCTTAACTTGTATTGAACCCGAAACATTCCTTAAAATATGTCAAGATGACTTTCCTTAAATGCTGACTTGCAGCAAGGTTCTGTTATTATAAGTACATTCAAAATTCCTGAATTCAAAAGTGCAGTGATTTTCTTAGCAACAACACAGTTTCCATGGGTGAGCCAGCCCTTCACAGAGTGAGCTAAAATGTCCAAGACAAGCTCTAGATACAGTTGTTGTTCATTGCCACAGGGCAAAATTTTGGCAATGACTAGAGAGAATTCCAGAGTCAGTTTTATTCTGTATCAAACACTTGAAGTCTGCCCACTATACAAGGTGTTTTTTCTTTCCTCGTCCATTAGCCCTTTCATGTACTTTTGCAGTACACTCTGCACTTTTCAGATTCTCCCCTGATGCGATGCAGCTGTGTGTGACCCTATTTCTAGATGAAAGCAGAAGTAATCTCAATGGGTTGCATTAGCATTTTCATTACATTCATTTGAACATTTGTCTTTCCATAATATAACACAGCAGCAGATTATTTGGAGAAGAAAACTTGTGTTTTGTGTCTAAAGCCTTAAACCCATTTGGGCACCAGGTATGAAATATGTACCAAAGGTAAACCAGACCTGAATCCAAACATATTAAGTTTACATGTGAAGTTTTCACATCATGAATGTACTAGAAGTCTCTGTTCTTTTCAGGCACAGACCCTCATGTGGAAGACAGAAGGTGCATCCCAAACCGCACACTTCTGCACTATTTTACGTCATTTTGAAGTGTAAGTAGCACGAGTAGTATGTTTACTCTGAAAATGCAACAAAAAGAAGTGTACTACGAGTGCCCGGATGATGCACTTTTTCAACCGTCAAAACAGAATGTGGAATGTTGGACACTTCGTGCACTCAGTGCACACAGCTTGCCATACATAGCGGAAGGAGCGGAGTTACCGGCAGCGATTGTGATCTGGCAAAACAATTGTAAATAATGGAGAATATGACAACAACAAAACTTCTGTGAAGACAGCACTTTACAAAAGTGAGTTAAACGCTTTACCATCATACCATGCTGTGTGAATATGTATATTATTTAGATATAAGTGTTGAACTGAGGGTGGATAGCATGCTAAAGCTAGCAGCAACACAACGCTTAGGTTTGAAACGTCACTTCCATCAGCTGTTAAACGGCGAACGCTTCCGTGTAGTAAAAAAATTTAAGTGTTCCATTTGTGATGATACTGCACTTTGAAAATTCATACACTACATGGCTGAGCGCATGGTATATTTTAAAAGTGTATAGTGTGTCGTTTGAGACACAGCTAAACAGTGCTGGAGGTTCATATTGGAAGTTAACCTGCCTGTGATGGGTTATTGATTTCTTTGAATGTATTTTTCTTCAGGTTATTTCACCAGAAGAAAACAGTTCGCCCTCAGACAGGTCTCTTGAATTGTGTTGTCCTCTTTTCTTAGGTGATTTCAAGTGTTAGACTGTTGTCCTAGCAAACTTGTCCTTTCCGCTTTCGTACCACAGTAATTGAACTATGTAGAGTTTTAATGGACATTTTGATGGACAAACACGTGGCTTTCAAGTTAAACTCTCCACTTTAAAGCAGAAATCCCACTTTTTAAATGCCCACATGCTCTAGCAGCCAGCATGATGGGATTCAAGAGGCCAGTCACATGACATGGGACACTTGCCAGCTGGTGGTAGCTCATATAATTCTGCCTACTTAGGAGTCGGGTCATGAAGGGGTTGTTTGTTGATCTTGTGGCTGGCCATAAGTGACCGGAATGTTTTTGAAGGCGTCTATTACGGAAGAGTCATTAGAATGGGTGAAGCACACTAGAGTATTTTTTTTCTTCCAGGGACCTCAAAGTTGCACATTAACTGAATAAACCTGGGATTAATTTTTGAGGACCTGTGTGTAGGGTTGCACTAACCATTTGGAAGGTCTTACTGAAATTGGGACATGAAGTTCACACTAGGGGCTTAATATCATGTCTACATTTATTGATCCAATAAGCAGCCTACAATTTGTAAATAGTATTTGTGGTAGGTAGGGGCATGGTTGAGCGCCAGCTTGTGAATGGAGAGCGAGATCAGGAGATGAGAATGGTAAGGATCATCACCTGGCAATGATTGTCTTTAACAACTGTTTGTCATTGCAGTGAGAGTGGAGACGGGTTTTAAGAGCAAGCCAGACACCAGTGAAAGGAGAGCTAAGCTTCCAGTGTGTTTGTGAACCAGAAACAAGTTCTATAATTAATTAATTAATTATATTTATTTATCATACATTTGCACATATACAGTGAAATTCTTTTTTTCACATATCCCAGCTAAGCTGGGGTCAGAGTGCAGGGTCAGCCATGATACGGCACCCCTGGAGCAGATAGGGTCAAGGGCCTTGCTCAAGGGCCTAACAGTGGCATCTTGGCAGTGCTGGGGCTTGAACCCCCAACCTTCCGATCAGTAACCCAGAGCCTTAACTGTTGAGCCACCACTGCCCCAAAAGAACTACTTTTTCAGTTCTGCTGAAAAGCAAACACTGAGTGTGTTAAATATTAAGAAGTATAAAAATAAAATTAATTTTAGTGTTGGATTTTGCTGTCTCCCGCCTCCTCCCTGCACCCCAACATTAACTTTGTTATAGTATTGTAAAACCCATGGATAATGGTTGATGTTTCAGATATTTGTTTTGGCCTTGCGTAGCTGTCAATAGTAATACATTAAATGCCCACAAGAATGGGAAAAAAATATATATTGATGTATTCTTGAACTGTATAAAAGTTTAGGGTCTATAAATAAATACTTAGACACACACTGGAACAATTGGTATTTAACTATTATTATTATTATTATTATGTGTTTTGTGCTGAAATTCAGCTGCAAAATTTGAGCTCATTATTGTAATCCAATTATCTGCCATTTTATTCCAAACATTGTTTCTGATTGGAGGTTTTCATAAAAAATTTGTTTTACAGTACATGGGGTTTAAAAACAGTAAAAGTTTAGTGTTGCTACTCAAGTTGTAATGTAGTGCCATTTATACTACAGTTAGGTTAAGTACCTTGTGGATGGCTGGTGCAAATGGACCCTAGAGTTGGAGTAGTTTTTGAGCGTTATCATTGTAGGTTCAATGTTTCTTTGCAGACACTGCTTTTCTTTTTTGAAATTTAAAAGACAATTCTCAGTTCTGTTTTTAATGAGTTTAATGAGTTTCCTTTTAAAAATACAACTACATAAATGTAGTTCTAATTGCAGACAGGAAATGTCTGTGTGCAAATGATAAATGCTAAAAAATCCACCCTCTTCTCCAATTGCAGTGCATCCCACAATTCTCTTCAAATGCTCTCTAATTTACACTGACAGAAAGCCTAAAGATGTAAACTCCCACACACTTCCAGAAATATATCACAAGTTGTTCTTAAGGTGACACACAGAGATTACTCAATTTTATCGGGACCGTTCGGTGGAGCATCCATGGGCATCACAACACTGGAGGGGCTATTTTGCTTTCATTACAGTGTGTAAAACACATTAATATGTAAAGCTTTATGCAAAGATTTGGTAATAGACATTGCTTTTCTAGCATTAAATGCAGGGAGCTGAGAATAGACATGCACAGTTCACTGCCATCAGTAGAAGGCGCCTGAGGGAGCCATTAGTAGAATGGCTTTGCTGTAATATCCACCCCAGACGTCTACCTCAGCCAGGCCTGACCGGAACATGGGTTATATGCAGAGGACAACTAGTCTATGTGGCTGTGGTAAAAAAGGGACCTACAGCTGGGTGTGGTAATCTGCAGATGAGTGGGGTGAAAGAGTAAAGATACCTTGGAGATGAATTACTCACTGGTCGATTTCTGCTTGCATGGCACAAAGTCCCAGAGGGCTTTCACAACTCGGGACTACTATGCAACTGCTCTTTTCTCTTATATAGACATGGGAACGAGTCCATATTGTTACTACATGTTCAAACACTGTAAGCGGTGTGATATGGGAGCAATGCGAGACATTTTTTATGCAGAAATATGGGCTGTGTTCACACAGTCAACGTTTGGGATTGGAAACTGTATATTTAATAAGAAGTGTTACTTTCGAATTGTACTGTACAAAGAACAGTTTACAGGAGCAGCTCAAACTGAAAAATTGCATTTAATAAAAGAATTTGTGTTGAAGAACAACACTACCCATGATCCAATATGCAGCGACCGCCAACTCCCACTAGGGTTACCCCTGTCCTTTAAAATATAAGATCGTCCTGTATTTAAAGATGAATAATCCTGTATTTTTAAAGCAAATTCGTTCGGGGTGTCCCGTGTTCTTCATCTTTGAAGGTGGCAAATCTACCCATGACACTCTATGAATGACATGATCGAGTCTCCCTACACTCTCAAATTACTTAGAAATTTGTAGATATTTGAATATTTTGCAATACACTTTAAATATATTGATTCTATGCTAATAATCAGCAACTTTATATCAATAGTTTACATTTTTTCCATCATTCTTAAATTGATTACATCATTCACAATGCTTCATGGGATTGTAGTTTATTCCTTCATTAAACACGTTAAGTACACAGTCTTGTACCAGTCTAAAATAATTTTTAATTAATTTCATAAAAATTATTTTATGTTTTAAATAAAAGTTTGTTATGTTGCAATTCATCTCAGAGTTGGTTGGTTTGATTCAATACTTAGAAACCTTTATGAAGGATTTTATGGGGAAAATTAATTGTAAACATACTTTCGTAACCAAGTCGGCTGAAAAGTAGAAGGGAACCGTTGCACTTTATATCTGTGAATAAGGCAGTAACCAGTTATATTGACAATGACGATGATCAAAGATGGCGACTTCCATAAAAATTCTCAACAATTTGAGTTTTAAAATTTTAACCAAGTCAGTCTGGTTATAGAATGCCATTGTCACATCTTGTTTATAACCAAACTTTGTATAAAAAGAACCGTATATAACACTCTAAAATAGCATTGAGAACCATGTTCTGCAGCTGTTTGAATGTAACCAATGGTCAAAGAAGCTGGAAAATTCTATTTTCTTGGGTCATTCAGACCTCGACACTTGCCTGTACTCTAATAAACTCAGCTGGTGAGCCTCTTTGAGTAGTCCGGACAACTCCAGATTTAGTCTCTTGTGTGGAAAAACACCCACTAGATGTCTAATCAAGTATAGACCCACGGTGAGGACTGTCCCTCATGAGATAGAAGGGATGCACCTCACAGCCATGTTGTATTATTTACTGCAAAGCCAGATCCAGTTTTAACCTGCCTGTCAGATTTACTGCAGAGCTCTTGAAAACGGCAGTTTTACACGGTTTCATGGTTGTGAACAGAGGGAGATAGAGAGGTGGACATTTCCCGTCCTCCCCAGGGTCACACTCATTCAAGGCCAAATTATCATCATTTTTCAGATGCAAGCTTGGGATGAAAAGGGGCATCTTTGACTGTCGTCCCTGAATGAGGGGGCAGCTCCATCAAAAAGAACAGGTGTTTCATAACCATTACACTTTTGTCTGACAGATTATATTTACATGTGTTATGGCTCCCTATAGCAGGATTGAATTTGAAGGTGAGGTTTGGGACAACAGAGCAGGGAATTGGTTGTTTGTGGAAACTCAAAAGAACATTCCCCTTTGATCAGACATCTGTGAAGTTCAAAGTACCCCTGCTCATACGGAAGAGCACATGTGCCTTCGTGCACGATTAGATAGCAGATGCATCGATAGAACATAGAGCTTATCATTGGTGTCTGTTTTCAACTAATTGATGCAATATTTCTCATATTCCACTTTCTCCAGTGAGGCTCTTTAGTCGTTATGTTGAGAAACTTGGCAATAGCCCACTTTAATGCTCCTTGTCTCTATTTGACTCAATCCAGTACTTCACTATTCCAAATATGGACTCATTGCTTTGTGAACTCAATGGTCATGTGCACACCAACCACACAGATCATTGACATCGCTCTCAAAGTGACTACTGTTTCAACAGGGTTCTTTTACTGTATAAACAGCAAAGTTTTCTGTGCTAATCTCTTCCCATCTTGTTTTGACAAATTGCAAGCACAGTTTTCTTCTTAGTTTTGCTTTTAACACTAACTTTTATGTATGTTTGCCTGGGCAGACCAAAGTATATTTGTGCTAGATGAATATTTGTACTAAATCTTTACCCTCTTGCAGTAATGGTTTAAAAAGAATTTAAACTACCAATTTAGAGTCAGTCAGAGAGGATAACGGCACTGAACAGGCCAGGTTAGGTAAAGGCTAGTGTAATGCGTAACGTTTCCTAACCCTGCGAACTGCCAGAGCTGAGCCACTAAGTACTGGTTATCTCCTCACATTTGGTTAATCTTCCTCTACAACTTCTATTTTGATTGATTCTGCCTGACTTTTGCTCAGTTCACAAAGTAAGCCATCCAAATAGGCATGCATATTGTAAATCCAGGGGTTGTGGTTAACATTCATTGCAGCAAAGCATATATTGCTTGCTAGCTTTTGCAACCTGGTCTTAGTGATTCACATTACTTTTCAAAATGTGGCTGTTGTATGTATCATGGCAGTTTCCTGGTGAAATTAACTCTAGAGGTACTACAACAATAGTACCATTTATTCAATTTCACACAAATCACAGTATAGTAAAACGGATTGATTATGAATTCATAAACATATACTTTTTACCCTGTTTCTCACACAATCAGGGTTTCTTCGGTAATGGAAAAGTCAGAGAATTTAGAAATGGTGTTTTCCAGGCCTGGAATTTCAAAGGAAAAACAAGTTAACACGTTCTGTTAATGTTAATGAATGTTTTGGAAAAACTCAGAGAATTTTCTAACAAACAATTTAGAGCAATAAAAGTAGTCTACGAATTCTTCAAGTTTGGCACAATCGTGGAGCAATGCGAATAAGCGCAACTCAGAGCCCGCACAGAGTAGTAAACAAAATGCATTGCTGTTTAAAATGAATAGTTTGTGAATAGGCATAGGGGCATGTGTGGTGCATTTTGCACTTCATTAACGCTAGAAAAGTTTGCTAATGTTTGCTCAAGTTCATATGGTTAGTGTATAAGTAAAGATATTAGTAGGCTACATTTCATATTTACACCATTGTTTCAATATATTAATGCTTTGAATGTTTCTATGTAATAACTCACCATGTTAATTAAGTTTATGGTGAAATTTGCTTGTGATTCTGAGCAGTGTTTAATTGTCCACTTCTTGATGAGCAATCAATAAAGTCTCAGTATCTCCTACATTCTCCTGTTTTTAACAGAACACATAGAAGATGTGCGCTGTTTGTGACTGATGTCCCTTGAACTTTCCCCCGACCGCTTCTGTCAAGTTAAGCGTCCATGTACTGTTGCAACTGTCGATGTAAGGGCTCTCCCGTGAAAGGTGTCAGTTTCAGGTCCATTTCTCTGGATTTACACTACCAGTCAAAAGTTTTGAAACACTTACTCATTCTTTATTATAATAATTCTTTATTTATTTATTTATTTATTTTTTCACATTTTAGAATAATAGTAAAGTCATCAAAACTATGGAATAACATAAATGGAACTATGGGAATTATGTTGTGACTAAACAAAATCCAAAATAAATCAAAACTGTGTTATATTTTAGCATCTTCAAAGTAGTCACCTTTTGCCTAGAATTTGCAGAAATGTACTCTTGACATTTTCTCAACCAACTTCTTGAGGTATCACCCTGGGATGCTTTTTAAACAGTATTGAAGGAGTTCCCATCTATGTTGGGCACTTATTGGCTGCTTTTCTTTATTATTTGGTCCAAGTCATCAATTTCAAAAACTGTTTTTTTTTTTTTTTATAAAATTTTAGTTTTATAATGAAATAAATTAATATGGTGGCACAATTATATTTTTGTCTACAAAACTAATTTCAAACATTTAATCATACACCTTCAGATCAAAAGATTTTTAAGATCATGAGAAACATTTCAGTCAAGTGTTTCAAAACTTTTGACCGGTAGTGTATTTTCCATTGTAATCTATAATTATTAACATTGACAATTGTATGTGAAACTGAAGCAAATGAAAAAATATATATATAGCCTACAGCCTATATTTCAAAGTGCTTTTTAGGTGTGCGGTGCTAAAATACAGGACAAACTGCGTCCCATATTAATTTAATATGAAACGCAATTCTGTTTCCTATAATACTGGACAATTGGTAACTTTATTAGACACAGATGGGGGCTTCAAGAAACACATTTGATTAGGCCTATATTCTGAAGAACAAATGAAAGAAAAGCCGTCGATGAAATGAGCAGTTTACTACACTGTAAAAAAAATCCTGTAAAATTGATGGTAAAAAACTGGCAGCTGTGTTTGCAAGAAATTCACCATAAAAAATACGGTAACCACGTTTCAGGCTTTACGGGATGTAATTTTGATGCCTGTATATATTACAGTGTATTACCATCATTTATATTGTTAAATAATAAACTTGATATATAGGCTATTAACCTTCTGAAACTGTAATAATCTGCTTTTCACTTTATAATGTATTGTTAATCACCGTAATAATTACAAAATGGCACATGATGGCATGAAGTTCATCAATAGAGGCACTTCCTGGAGCAATGACCAATAAACATGTAGAGACAGTGCTCAGTGTCACTCACACAAACACTAAACACCATCAGGGCAACACATGTGAAATTAAAATAATGTAATAAACATTAACTAAACTACATCAGATATAACACAGAACACCCCAATGTACATAACTGATATTAAAAATAAGAAGAAACATAACTATTCCCATAAAATATAATGAAATGAACTGGGTCACGCAGGGAATTCTGTGAATGCCCGATTATTGTATTTTACTGTAATTTTAACAATAATTTATGTACTCGTACTCTCTTGTTAAACATAATATTAATTTTTACTCTTAATTATACAGAAAATCATACTTTTTACATTAAAAAAATATATATATTTGTACAAAATTTTACCATAAAACTACATGTATTGTCTTTTTAAATATATTAAAAAATGTTATCATATATTTTAACCAATTAACGTTTTTTTATGTAGCATTTTTTCAGTCTTTTACCATTAAAATTAAGATTTTTTTTTTTTTTTTGCAGTGCAATCGAATGTGTCAAAATGTGTACCAACCCTGCACAATGCTTTTTATGACATCAAAACACTTTTACTATAGCACATGACTTGTAAGGCAATTCATTTTAACATTTGCATTACATAACCAACTACATTTACAGTTTGTTCAAGCACAATAAAACTGCCCAATAGCTCAGCTGATTGAGCCTTGCAATTACTATGCAAAGGACCTGGGTATGAGTCCTGAAGAGCACACAACCAACACATGAGCTGAAAGTGTCTCAGAAGCACCACAAAATGACATTGTTGCTTCAGCAATTGCATTTTTCATCTCACATTTGCTTTTTACAACACAATCGATTAGTTTAAGGTTTAGGGTAGGGAGTAGGGGTGGGCGATATACAGGTATACATGATAAAACGGTAGAAACTTGGCAACCAGCATACATTTTGGATTATCGTCTCTATCACGGTCACAGAGGCATTCCCCAAATCGTGTTTGGCTCCCAAGGACATCTCTGCTGATTGTGCTGGCAGAAGTCCGGTTACACGTTGGAAAGTGGCTTTGGGGATTGTGTTTGTGGGCTTGTCATTTAAGCACACTTTCAACTGAAATCACTCCTACTGTGTGCGGTTTAAGCTCGAGGTACACAACAGCACATTGTGATTTGTATTTGCACCCAGCTAGTGTTTAGTGAAATAGTAAAAAGAGAATTTACAACACAATCTGTTAGGTTTCGGTTTAGGGTAGGGAGATAAGGGTGGGCGATATACCGGTATACATGATAAACTGGTAGAAACTTGGCAACTGGTATACATTTTGGACTATTGTCTGTATTGCAGTTATGTAAAATCACCACCACGTGACAAGAAATATGCACCTCATTCTACTCACGTCACGTACACGGTACACATTCTGTCAGAGAAATGGAGGAGGAAGACGGTACGGTGTCAGTTGAGACTGAGTGAATTGACGAAGCAGGGTTTTTCAGGTAGGCTACTGACAATTTTTCAATGAATTCAATGACATTCATCACACGTTCTAATTAAATAAGCTTCTCATCTGACACATGCAGCTGTGTTTTATGTGATTGTCGTGCACTATATATATATAATTATAAAAGAGGAAGTTGGGGGCCTGGGTAGCTCAGTGGTAAAATACGCTGGCTACCTTCGCTAGTTCGAATCCCAGGGCAAGCTAAGTGACTTCAGCCAGGTCTCCTAAGCAACCAAATAGGCCTGGTTGCTAGGGAGGGTAGAGTCACATGTGGTTCATGTGGTTCATTCTAAGTGGGGTGTGTGGTGAGTTAAGTGTGGTTGCCGCGGTGGATGGCGTGAAGCCTCCACACGCACTATGTCTCCGTGGCAACGTGCTCAGCAAGCCATGTGATAAGATGCATGGGCTGACGGTCTCAGACACGGAGGCAACTGGGATTTGTCCTCTGCCACCCAGACTGAGCAAATCACTACATGACCACAAGGACTTAAAAAGCACATTGGGAATTGGGCATTCCAAATTAGGAGAAAAAATAAAAAAAAAAATAAAAGAGGAAGTTGTTTTCATTTATAAAGTACTTAATTAAATGACTATATTATTCAAAAGTAGGCATTACAACATGGTTTTTTAATATATAAACCAATTTTTATTGATTAAAAAAAAACTATATTGTGATATATATCGTTATCGTGATGTTAAATGATTAATATCGTGATATAAGGTTTTGGTCATATTGCCCACCCCTAGTAGGGAGTTAGGTTTTGTTTATTTAAAACTTGATAGAATGTTTGCCATAAAAATCCTATTTGTTTGAAAGAAAATTTAACTCACTTTTAGCACCATGGTGAACATTTATCCTCTGAACTGCTGCAATACATGTAATGAACCACAAAATGCCATTTTGTAAATATGTCATCATTGATACAACACCCCGTGCCCATCCACATATCTTGGTAATGAAAAACACCCAAAAGTCAGCTGCAGCTACTGAAAATCAATGAATGCCAGCCGATGCCATTAAAAATGCTACAAAGTCCTCCGGAAACAGGCAGATTGTCAACCACCGTGCTTCATTTAATGTGTTATCTCTTAGATACAGACACAGAAAGCTGTAACCAGGAATATTTGGGGCCGGGATGGAAATCGTAGGACTGTAACAAGTCACAAGTGTGTAAATTATGTGTGAATTTTATTTACATGTTGACCATGTCTCATGACTGCCGAGGGTCTTATGGCAAGTGGGGAGAGGGCTGTAAGTGTGGGCCGTATTGTGGGCAGGTGCTGATTTACCAGGTTGAGTGCAGTACTAACAGAGGTGAGTAATGACCTGGCGGCTCGGTGATGATGTGTCACAGACGCATTCCTCAAGTCGTGTTTGGCTCCCAAGGACACCTCTGCTGATTGTGCTGGCAGAAGCCCAGTTACACGTTGGCAAGTGGCTTTGGTGCTTATGTTTGAGGGCTTGTCATTTGAGCACACTTTCAAAAGAAATCTCTCCTACTGTGTGCAGTTTAAAGCTCGAGTGATACAACAGTGCATTATGATTTGTATTTGCACCCAGCTAGTGTTTAGTGAAATAGTAAAAAGAGAATTTTTACAATCCAATGACTAAAGGCTAAAGTTACCTTAACAGAAAATTATAAAGAACTGGGCAACAAAACCTTCAGACACAGGTACAAGTAGGCCTATGCAATGCAATATTCTCAAAGGCATTTGGCAACTGTATACACTGAAAAAATGGTAACCTGTAATTGTTACCAGAAGAATATCTTTTTAATTGATCTAAGCCAAAAAAATTACTTTTGTTGGTGTAATCTAATTTTTCAGGTTGATTTAGTCAGATTAAATAATCATTTTTGCCTTTTTTTGTATTCAACCAGTTAATTTAGATTAAAATTTTTAGGTTTCAAAACATTTTTGTATACGACTGAGGTTTTAGTCAAGTCAAAAATATTATTTAACATCATTAAATCGACCTGAAAACATTAGGTTACACCAACATTGATTTGGGGATTGATTTTATGGAGTAAAAAGGTAGAAGTGTCTCCTTAAAGTTACAATTGCAGGTTACCACTTTTTACAGTGTACTATTTCAATACACTATACCTAATTTGCAAACACAACATTTTTGTTATGCATTTTCTTCTATTTGTAATATATGCTATAAATATTCAGCTGCTGCTGGCAGAGCTGCTGTAATCCTAAATAAATTTCTTGTGTGGCAATTAAAGCTATTTCTGATCATTTCTGTTTCTGATAAGGATTTTTGCATTTCCCACACAACGATCAGTCAGCTACATATAGTAATTATACTGAGTTTTGAGTAGATATCAACCACAAGATCATCTCTCAACAGCTCTCGGTTAATAACTACTGGTTTGAGACAGACGCTAAGATCCTTAAAACTGCAGTTACAGGTTGCTAAAGGATTAGCTAAGAGAGACTGCCATCGTCTGAGTGACAGGATTCATTGTGGACAGAGAGTGGGGGTGTGGGCAGAGTCATAGCTTCTGTTGCGTGTCAAAGGACCAAACCTTGACAGGCATAAATAGAATGCGCTCAAGAGGAGAGAACAGCATCTGTTATGACCTTGTGGCATTCTCCAAACATGGCAGCCACTGGATTTATTGCACGCAAATTACTTAACGTTTTTTGCAAGACATTTGACCACAGCATGGTGTTTTAAGAAGTTCATATTTTTACATTTCAGTCACTTAGTGGCATGGTAATTACAGAGTCATGTGCATTATCAGCGTTGCCAGCTTTAATGCAAAGTCTGGCCGTGAGCCTTCTCCAAGTTCTGTTTTCTTCTATTAAGGGCCTTCCATGCACTCTCCATCCATTTCGCTGTCCAATTAACATAGTTTTTCAGGTATAACAATGTGTTAATATTCATTAAGTGACTTCCAATGGAGTAATTGATAATCATGATGGAGGAAGAAATTAATGAATCACATTGACGGATTTGTTTTGGCTCGTGTCCAGAGAGTTAAATGGGAAGAGAACACACTGCACTCATGAGAATCTCATGGAATTAATTTGGGCCGTGCAAGTGCAATAGGCCTTGGGGGAGGAGGAAAACATTTCAAGACTCTTACCAGACAGCAGAATGACAGGTAATGCTTGTCTGGCTGTGGCACGACAGAGCATACAGCGTCCTTGCACAGGGGGCTGCTTTGCCCTCGCCACTTTACGTGTCAGCTGAATTTTGGGAGGTGATGTCCTGCTTTGGGCTGGGAGCCTGAATAGAGCTGAAATCTACAGTCACCTGAGGCAACAGCTGTCTTTTAAACAGAAGCGCTGTAGATAGCAGCTCACATACTGTCACAGTGTAGCCAAAGAGAGCGAGGAAGATTGGAGATGTGGAGGAAAAAAGGAAAGGCGAGAGAACAGAAGCAGTGAGCTGTGAAAGAACAAACGTGATGCACCTTGTAATGGTGCCGAGATATAGAGAGAGAGACTGAGGTTGCAAAAGGGAAAAAAAAAGAAAGAAATAGGAGAGGGAAAAAATGGTATGCAGGGATGGGCACAAGTACCTGAGTACTCAGAAATAACAGCAATTACTGATCATGAAAACAGAAAAAAAAAAAAAAAAAAAAATGCATGACCTAACTATTCATTTATTTATTTATTTATTTATTTTTTTTCTGAAATATCTTATACTGGAACAAAATAGAGGGGTTTTGAGACATGATTTTTAAAAATACAATTTTTACTTGATACAGTGTCATGATGAGATCTAATGCAACAGCCAGAGGCATATTCTGATACATATGTACATAGACCAACAATTAAAAAATAGTCCAACCCCCCTCCCCAGAATGCCCATCTACAATAGAAAGCATCCAGTATTTGCTTTGGCCTACTTGCCTTCCCTATTTGCTGATGTGCTTCTGTGTTTCATCCAAATATGAACTTTCTCCTATCATTTACTTACCACATGCCATCCTAGATGTATATGACTGACTTTCTTCAGCAGAACACAAATGAAGATTTTTAGAAAAATATCTCAGCTCTGTAGATCCATACAATGCAAGTGAATGGTGATCAGACATTTTTAGCTCCAAAAATCACATAAAGGAAACATAAAAGTAATCCATATGACTCCAGTGTTTAAATCAATATATTCAGAATCAGTATAATAGGTGTGGGTGAAAAACAGAAAAATATTTAAGTCATTTTTTACTTTAAATCTCCACTTTAACTTTCCATTTCAAATGTGAAAGTGAAACAAAAGAGGCAGCATATGTGACTTTCAGATGTAAAAGTGAAAGTGGAGATTTACAGTAAAAAAGTAATTAAATATTTTTCTGTTTTTCACCCACACTTATTATATATGGATTTAACCACTGGAGACTTATGGATTATTCTATGTTTAATTTATGTGATTTTTGGAGCCACAAATGTCTGATCAACATTCACTTGCATTCTATGAACCTACAGAGCTATTATTACACAGAAATATTCTTCAAAAAATCTTTGTGTTCTGCTGAAGAAAGAAAGTCATACACACCTAGGATGGCATGCTGGTGAGTAAATGATGACAGAATTTTTGTTTTTGGGTGAACTATTCCTTTAACTCTCTTTCCTTTTAGCATTTGTTCTTTCACCAATTCCCTCTGCCCCTTACTCTCTCGTACCTCTGCCTCACGCAGCTCTCACTTCAGTCACGTGTATGTGGGTTGACTAAGGACATGAGCGCCGCCTCTAGCCTTTTATTCCCTCTCACTGAAACTGAAGGAATTGAATTGAGGCAAGAGGAAAAGCCAATGACTGACCACTAAAGGAGTTGATCATTCCTTCTGCAACTCAGTTGGTGAGATGGTAGTTGAGAGATGGATGAAATGTTCATACGCCTGCAGTCCCTTCTGACATCTGTGACTGCAAAAGCTGCAGGGGATTGGCCCAAACCTCACTGAATAATGTTTCACTTAGTCAGCATATACTCAACAGAATTCAAATAATGTGAAGTGAGATCACTGTACTGACAGCACAATATTTTTAGTGTGTTTTGTAACCTGAGTGACATAACTTTTTCACATGACAGTCCTCACGCCTTAGAAAAAGGTGGGAAGAAACTGCACATTTAGTGCAAGAAAGCCCAAAGTTCAGTCAGAGAGTTGGGAATTGAATTCCGAACTACTGATATTGAGTCGAGATTGTGACTTTTTCATTCAAGTTTAATCACCATTGTGGATGGTGCAGAGGTCTCCAGAACAACACACATTTGTTTGTAAACCTGTTACCAGGCTTGACATCAGCCTACTTCAGATTCTAAGCAACAGATTTAGACATCTGAAGCGAAGTCTGAAAGCCAAACGCACAAAATCTCATTTAATTATCATCAGACACTACACTATATAACACTACAGTACAGAAAAGCCATCCAAACTGAAAAGCTGCCAAGGAAGTTCAAAGCCAATTAAAGGTTTTTCCTTTTTCATTTGATGGCCTTTGAGGACTTACTCCTTGACTTCACTGATATCCTGAGAGATAAGCAGATTTTTGTGTATTGTAATGTTTCTTATAACAGGAGCACAACAAAAGCTGAAATAAAAAAGTGTACTGAATTAAAGGTCTTTGTTTCCATTTGAGAGCCCAGTCTGAGATCATCAGAGCATTAGGAGCTATTATGAGGTTTTATTATGTGGCCCAAGTGGTGCACAATATGTAGAAGTTTGTACTTTTTAAAATGCAACTTGCAGTCAGTCCCTACTCTTTTATTTTATTATTTATGGGCACTGCCAGAGGAGATTACGGTAATCTGACACTGCCCACGGTGGACTTTAAAATGTGATTGGTTGGGTTTTGCACTTCTTAAAGCCATGAATTATCACCCTAATTCTGGAATTGCCAACACATTTGGGGTATCAGTGTAGTCCCATGCCGGAGATCCTGATATTTGCACCAAAAAGGCCTGACCTTATCGAGGAAGGAGGGATGCTGAGACAAACACTGCAGGCTGTCAAGGGATATGCAGTACAAATCCGATGTACTTCCTCTCACACTGAGGTAACTTTGCTGATGGCAAACCAACAGTCTGCCTTTAAAATGATGTCTTGCAGCTCTCAGTAGACTAACAAACACCTCAAGCATTTAGCACGTGGATCAGAGACTTAGGAACTCTAAATTTATACTCATTAACATATTATTTGTTGATATGTACCCAAAAGATTTGGCCTCGCTGATTTGAAACACAAATTCATTCACCAAAGTAACAGATTGAAAACAGTGAAGATGACATGATCTGCTCAATACTACACAAATGACCCCAGAAATGTAGTGTGGTGGAAAACCAAATGCTTTGTCTTGATGGGCTGCCAAGAGGAGAATGAATAACAATTTGTCAAAGGGAGCAATTTATTCACTTGGAATTAGTGTGGCTTTGAACTGTCATGGTTGAGTAAACATAGTGTAAATGCAATGTGGGGCCCTCAGATTGGGCACTACTCGAGTAGCCGCTCTGCCAAATAATGAGTTTCAAGGAATGAAAGGCAAATGGTAAATATATCCTTCATCTACTGTACACACATGCGAATCAAGCAGGTCTTCTTGGGGGTGTTTCCATCTGAAGATAGAATGTTGGACACATCATGAAAACAAATTGGAGTTCCAAAGAGTTCTAGAATATTTTTTTACTTTAATATAGTTGTAATGGAAGGAAAATTGTGGAATTGTCACTGTCACAATAAGTATTTGGAAATACTTTTGGAATTCCTGACTTTATGGGGAAAAAATCAATGGAGGTGATATTGCTCCTAAGAACGTCTCCAGATCAGATCTTTTTAATTTGTGTGAACTAACCCTTTAACTGTAAATTCATGGTTCTTCACAATATTTTGTATCTTGTAACCAGTGTAGTAGTACAGTATATGGTTTTGAAAGCCTCTGGGAAACCGATTAACCCTAGGTCACCAAAGCAGTCTTGATAGTGAAATTGCCATTTCACCTAGTAAAAATGCAGCTAAAACCAGAAAGCAGCCAGTGGTATTCCTATGGGCCAATTCATAGAGCTGCAGCCAATCTGTCACAACCTTCAGTTCCCCCCACTATTCGGTGGGTTGCACCGAGCGCATGTGTTAAGCTGGTGTAATGTCCTTGACATGACAGCTCCCTTGCATTATCGCAGAGGGAAACTGAAGTAGAAGAATCACCCTACCATAATTACACTTAATGACCTTAATACATTAAGGTCCAAATGCAGGTTTCTGTGACCACTCTCCCTATAAACCAGTCAAACACCTACAATGCCACTGAAAATGTAATTGAAAAAATCACTTGCAGTCTATATAGTATATCAACCTAACCATTATTGGAATAAATGGAGCATCAGAAGAGCACTGATTATATTTTCTCTGTGGACAACAGAGCACGTGAAGGCCAGGAGATGCCACACTTAGCTTACATTATATTTCAGAACATCGCACACTTACAATCTCTGCCTGCCTCTGAAGCAATGGCTTAAAGATGAGGGCTGGCAGATGGCTTTGCCTTCTGTTTGAGCATTAGGAATTCAGGGTGAGTCATCTTCCCATTTCAAAGCTCACCAGAAAGCCAGTGCAGAGATGTCCTGTGGACCACACGAGATTTGCCTGAAGACCTCATGCAGCAGTGCTGACTCAGAAAGTCAATAGAGAGTATTTGGGAAGAAGGTTAAGCACATCTAAAGATTGCCTGTCTATCTCCTTATGTTTTGTAAAGAGCATTTTTTTTTTTTTTTTTTTTTTTTTTTTTTTGTAATTGAAGTCTAGGTTTCTGTTAAGGAATTAATTTACAACTTTGAACCTTAAGGGGCTTCCTCATGACTTGCGTCGTGGTTTTTACACACTGTTCAATGCCAACATCAAGCACCACTTTGATCTCCACATTGAAAGTAATGCAGAGAATGGCTTGTTTGATATTAGCACTGACATCACACACGTAATGAATTGTGATCTGAATTATTGTAATTATTGTAAGCATTGAAAGGTCAGTGGCAACGAGGTCAGAGTTGAAACTGAAACGCTGAAGCTGATCCTTCACTTTATAGTGCAGTGTATTTGGCAATGCTGATGTGAGTTTTGTGGAATCCCCTCTAGGCAGATGTTTAGGCATTCACCTTTTCTGGAAAGCGACATTTCCATTCGAGTCTCCACAGAGCATGACTTGTCGTTGAGTAGCACACACTGAGTTCTTAAGTTTTATTTGTAGCTAGAGCTGTATATATTGCTGTATCTCTATTCTCTACAACCTCCCACAGCAGATCCGTGTGCAACTTGAACAGCTGTGTCTGAGCACTGTCCTTTAAACCATTGGATGAAACAAGCAAAGGTCACCTCGGCATTTCAGTCTATTCTTGGATTTCAAAACAAACCCTGTGCTGACAGACACCCCTCCCCCCTAAAAAATAGAGATGGGAATATTCTTTACCTTGATTTCTTGGCCGGCATTTAAACAGCAGAGAGTGAAACTGGAGATCAAGATTAATGGTGGTAGCCATGACATTCTGTACAATTATGTTTTAAGTGCCAACACGCCAACCTTCTCCCTTTGTCATGTTTGAATACCCACCATGCTGTGCTTTGCATAAGGAACTTTGGGAACTAATGTCTAACTCTTTTCCCCTTTTTCAACTCATTGCATTGGAAAATTCTCCTAAGGGGGAGCTGGAGAGCAACCTCAAGACCACTGTATTAGATTTTTTTTCTCCATATTTAGACTTAGAGAAGCACACTCAGTTAATGGTGCAGTCAAAGAAAGAATTGGTGGGACTGAGGCAGAGCCTGAGGCCAAGACAAACGAGAGACTGCCACTTACTATGAGCCATGGATGTCTCCTTGACACTGCATGCAGGTTTATGTGCATGCTCTGAAATGGCTACCTAACATCTATATATAACTGCTATAAAGTGTGTTCCATCATGTCAGGGCACATGTTGTTTGCATGGTTCCATTTTACTGAGGATTTGGGGGTTTCGACTGGCCCCAAGTGACGGCCGTTATTCTGGGTGTTATTGGTTGACCCTGACTTGCAACCTTCACAATAGATGGAAACAGGGGGCCTGTAATCCTATTGCCCCAGTCTTGTCACAAAACACCTATCAT
The DNA here is from genome assembly GCF_019703515.2 of Myxocyprinus asiaticus. NCBI lineage: Eukaryota > Metazoa > Chordata > Actinopteri > Cypriniformes > Catostomidae > Myxocyprinus > Myxocyprinus asiaticus. The sequence continues at coordinate 34,301,960 of NC_059370.1, read as the reverse complement.
GCAACATGCATTAACTGTAGTGAGTACAGTCACTGTGTCACTGCAGGACTGCATGAAACACTGCAGTAGTGTGTGCAAGGTCCCATATGGGGGTTGGGTGTTTTTTTGAGTGAACCTCTAGGAATACAGAGCAAGAATCATGCATCACGGAGCATAACGCAAGGACAGCGCAGCATCGACTTAACCTTATTCCCAGCTTGCAGGGGACTGGTCACTCGAGACAGCTCCTAATATTCCTAACAGTGTTTTTGTGCCCATGCTTGAGCAGAGTGAGCAAGAAAAGCATCTTCATTTAATTAAAGTCATCCATGTCTACTGATTTAAATAGCCTACATTACCAAGGTAACACTATGTATAGCTGGCTAATTTAAATAATAATAATAAATAATCGGAACAATAAATTTGTGATGGTGAAGCATTAGTTTGAATGGGTTGAAAATGACAAACAAACTAGTAATATTTTGCCCTGCATACCATTGTTATTGTTGAGCCCCTCCTAGTAAACCAAAGAGACTACCATATTTCATATTTACGTCTTGACCAAAGTCTAGTAATTTGTGATTGAGGAGCATAAAATACCTCTCTCTGGCTGTTTGAATTACCTAAGTTACTGCTGTCTGGTTTCTGCCTGGAAACAGTGCTTTTTTCCTCTATACATTATGCAAGCAAGTATGCATTCTCTATAAATGTTATACAGTTTTTCAGCCATTTGATTAATTTGCTGCAGTAACTGTATTTAAGTGTAATTTTTGAAAACCTCTTTTTGCTCATCCCAGTGTATCATATTATTAAGAATGTTTAATATATTATGTTATAAATGTATGCCTAATGTGGCTCGGAGGATTTACACAATATTAAAGTATGCAAGACGCAAAACGCTGTGGTGTTATCGATTAGAAGGATGAAATAACAGTTTCACAACAATTTTCTTGACTTACATTCAATAGTTTTTCGAGGTAACACTGCTCTTGACCAACTTAACTGTGTGTCACTGTGACCTTACAAAACCTTTCTAAAGAACTGCTTTCTTATTGTGCTACAATCAAAAACAGCACTTTTTTGTGGCACCCAGTTTTCTTTTTATTAACCCATGAGATGTCTGGCCTCAACCTTATAAGGTTCCTTATTAGCTTGAGAGTAATTAGGCTGAAATAATTATTATCATGCTTTACAACATGTGGCAGGAAAAACATAGGTATGATTAAGGGGATTGGGCCTGGGCGAAGAGAATAAAAAGATGGAGAAACTGTGGCAATAAACCCAATTAAATATAGTTTAGGAACTTATTTATTATGGCTCATTGTTTGAATGATTGAATTAGAAGAATGATATTTTAAAATAAAATGTAGATCCATTCATATACTGTATAATAGCACTTTACATAAATCTTCTTTCCAAGTGCAACTTGGACAGGGAGACTTTAAACAATAAGCCTATTTTCCATTTCCCATGCAAACCTAAAGTCACAATTGAACTGGCACTCTATCAAAGTACCATCTCTTAGTGCTGAATCCACTTTCTAATCAGATCTCATTACTGTCCTACCTGGCTGATGCTGGGTTGCATTTGAGGGCACTAGCTCTCAGACATCCTGCATAATAGCGTCTCAGTCAGACAGTACCATTGTCCTTGGTTTGCACTTGATACCCATCTCAGCCTAGAAGATGTAGACTGAGTTTGATGGCTAATCTGGAAACAATTAAGCAGGATTAAAATTGGGCTCTATGGCTATTGGGTTGCATCTCAGAAAACCAGTACACAACCTCCAGACTTGACAAAGATGATATAGAATTGTTTTTCACTAAATAACATCTCATGATGTTTCTTGATGAAAGCTATGCAGTGAATGTTGACACAGATTTACAGTGGACGACAACTGTGCCAGTAGGAAAGCGAAATCACACATGAGATCTCTGTAATATCTCAGTTATTTCTCCTAGACAGCATTTAGATTAACTAAATGGAGAACTAAAGGAAACCAATATGTTTTTAGATCTCAACAATATCTCAAACTGCACTCTGATATTGTCAAACTAATTCTGCTATATAAAGTCAGAGATTTCAATATAAACGTAAACATTTCTCATCAAATCCTTCCAAGATTCCATGAATAATGGACTATACTATCCATATTTTTTTAATATTTTTTTTTATATATGTAATTGTTAAGCTCTCACTGTACATTAACAATCATCTCATTTCTGTCCATTTTTATTTCTCCTATGGAATTTGAGCATCTAAAACAAAGTTGAAATGAACAACAACTAAGAACTCCATTAAGTCTCCTGAGCTATTAATCAGCAACCTCTGAGCAATACAATTTTCCTCAAATTGAAACAGTTGGTTTACATTTCTGAGCTTGATTTAAGGAATATATATAACTGACATAAGCAGGTGAACTTAAGTCAGAAGTGAAATTCAAGTGCAGTGGCTCAATGGCATTAAATTGTCCAAATCCAGATGTAGTATTTTCATTAAAACAGAATTAATGAGGTTAAGGATGACAATACAATCAAATTAAGGTATAATTAGCCTTAAATGGAATTTTCACCATTTTGGATTGTGTCAGCCAATGTCTCAACAGTTGTGACTGCAAAACTTTGACCAGGAAGTCTGAAAAATGTGTGGAAAGATCTGAAGGATGAATGGGTTCATTCTGTGCTGAATTTAAAGGGCTAGACTGGTTTTAGAATGGGAAAATAAAGGTGGCCTGCTGGGATAACAAAACTATACATCTGCTTTGGATAGATCTGAAGCCAGTTCTAAGAAGAATAGAAAGAAAAGTTCCTGCCAGCCCTGAAATTTTGCCAAAGAGGCAGCATGGATCTTTTATTACCATTCTCATTCAACTGTTACGGCAGACTATTCCACTGTACAAGGGTGTTCTAGATCCCCCTTTAACTGTCCTACTTCAAATGGTTCACTGTTAATTTGAGCTTGATGTAAGGGTCATGGCAAAGAGCTCCTCTGAAGACTACATGCGAAGAGCTAATTTAATCGGTCCTATTTCAGTTTAGCTAGGCGGTAGGATATGCCACCAATTTAGAGTTTTATTCAGCAGAAATGTGGTCAGCAGTGTTTCTGTTTACTACAGTGTAACATCTTTATTCTTATTTTCCGTCATGTGGGCAGAAGGTCAAACATTCATGGGAAGTCGACAAGATGCACCTCATCTACCTCATGAACCCGTTGCGGCTGGAAAAATGGCTAGCTGAACATGCTCCAGCCTGGAGGTCTGGACAAAATCTTTCCTGTTTGGAGCCGTCTAGCTACTATGCCTGAGCTTTTCTTGAGTGGTAATGGAATCCATTTAGCAGAATAGGCAGGTCGTGTCTCAAAGGGACCGCATGTGTGCATGTCTTTGTTTTGGGGGGAGGGAGGCTTACGAGAGAGGCACTAGTCGCATCTGCATTTGGCATGGGCAGCATATAAAGCATGGCCCTACACAAGCAGCTTGTGTAAGAGCCAGTCATGAGACTAAGGATAACAGCTATATATAACATCTTAGATAGCAGTAGGCTCAAAGAGGAGAGGGCACCTACAGTAGATAAGAGCCTATTAGCTCGCAAGTGCAAAGAATGAATGAGTAACCTGCAGGTTTACTACAATATTGGTAGAACTCATTTATTTCATCTGTCCGTCCATACATCTGCCCATCCATCCATCCATAATGATCAGTAAAGTACTGTAATGCTTAGTATTTTTAATATGGCATCAACATAACAAGAACTTCTGTGGAAAGAGCTCTTTTAGGGTACACCCACACAAACCCGTTGTCATTTGAAAACTCGATTTTCAGTTTCCTAACGTCATAGTTTTCCAAAGTATATGGTAATGAAGAGCATTTTTTAAATACTCTAATTTAATTTCGGTGAAGGAAAATGTCATTCTAGAGTGGATGAGGGAAGTAAATATAGTGAAATCAATACATTTTCAAACAAAAATGTATTAGGGCCTTAGAGTTACCAAGCACTGTGTTACAGGTTCTTTAGCCTTTTCTTTATATTCTGCTCTTGCAATGTGAAAATAACAATGAATGAACAATATCCCATTAATTATTTCATTTACTGTCACTGAACTAGAGGCAGACTGATAATGGATTTTGCCGATACAGGTTACTAAACTGTTGGGGAAAAAAACGATAACAGATTAATTAAAAACAGGCATAGACACAAATGCTACAAGAGTCCAAAATAAATAAAATCCTAGGTGCATCTTATTGTTCAATAAAAATCCCAATAATAACCAGAAAAAAAATTAGATTTGGTGTGTAACGTGGGAGTTTAAACTATAAACAAGCCTGAAACACACTGGGGACTCTTATTTTAAAATGACGGAGATTTGGTTCCGTTACAAAGAAAACGGGATCCATTGTGCCTCTGTGACCCTGCAGTGACCCTGCACTCTGACCCCAGCTTAGCTGGGATATGTGAAAAAAAGAATTTCACTGTATATGTGCAAATGTATAATGTGTGATAAATAAATATAATTAATTAATTAATTATTACAATGCGCTTTATTTAAGTAGTCTTAAGAAGACCAAATTGAGCTTTTTATAGCCTATAAATTCACCAGATGAAGGGTTTTGTATATATATTTTTCACCAGATTAAGTTTAATGAGGAATAAGGTGTAGTATTATTCACAAGATTTGAAGCTTGAGACAAAATGTATGTGCTGACGGGGCACATTTCCGTATTCTCACATTTTTGTTTGCATGCCCTCGCTTTTATTTATAACGTTTGATTATCTAAAAAACAACAAAATATGCATTGAAGTGAGGATAAAAATTTGTATGAATATTGTCTATGATGAGTGATTGTTTTTATTTCACCTCTAGAGGCCACTGTTATTCTGAATAACAAAGCCATTCCAACTGTAAAATCCTCCAGTGCCACAGAGGAACATGGAGAAAAACAAATCTATCAACAAATATCGACAAAGATTTTACAACCGATAACTGAGTTTTAAAAAGCAACTATCGACACAGATTAAATGGTAAAAGCAATATATCGGTCTACCTCTAGACTGGACTACACTTGGAATCTTTTGTTTATCTCCCCAAATCCTCATTCATGTCTCCTTGTCTATGTTATGGGACACTTTAAAACTTTATTTTCTCCCCGTTTCACTTTTAATTCCTATCAGCATTCTTTGCTGTCTGTTTCCAAAGTAGGAAATGTATTAAACCAGACACCTTACTTTTTATCTGTCAAAATGACGGCAAGCATTATGAATTTTCTATTAATGTTTTTAGAACTCAGTAAATGACAGAAAATGTTTGGTTAATGCAACCCCTGATCAAGATACACGTCTATCATATGCTGCTTTTTGGAGCATTTGTTCACTTTGCAGGACATGGCAAACTTATAAAGGTCCCACTTTTCTTTGTTTTTACTTTGCTCCTAATTCTCCTTAAATGCATTCATAAAATTCCCTAGACACCTTGAAAAGATGTCCATGAACTTTCTATAGTATGCTGTCAACATAGGGGTGACCTTGTATGGTTGTGTTTTGGATCATAGTGAAAGAACCACTTGCAATATACATTAACGCTGATGCAATGTATAAACCCATATGTGCTGTTATGTGGTTATATTTTAGTGTTATCTTGGTCTGTCCTTGGACTCAGGCTAGCTATGCATACTGTTATACGTCAGGTATCCACGCAAATCACCTCTTGCTGCCTGATTTATACGTTTAATGACCTTTCTTGTAGGGCTGCACAATTAACCGAAAAAATAACCGAGATTACAATTACAGCTGTTGCACTTATGTAATTGTTAAAAATGTCAATTACAGCATTCCTTTTAGGTGTATTCCCATTGTTCCAAAATTTTAACATATTTTTTGGACTGTTGTGCACATGAATGCAAAGGCAAATCTGACGCGTTTTGAACTAGTCTAAAGACATATCAGTAATGCTCACTATCTAAATTATACTGTGTACAATTTATTAAAAATGTGAATAATGGGGGCCTGGGTAGCTCAGCGAGTAAAGACACTGACTACCACCCCTGGAGTTCACAAGTTCGAATCCTTGCTGAGCGACTCCAGCCAGGTCTCCTAAGCAAGCAAATTGGCCTGGTTGCTAGGGAGGGTAGAGTCACATGAAGTAACCTCCTCATGGTCACTATAATGTGGTTCGCTCTCAGTGGGGCACGTGGTGAGTTGTGCGTGGATGCTGCAGTGGTTGGCATGAAGCCATCGAGAGTGCATTGGGAATTAGGCATTCCAAATTGGGGAGAAAAAGGGGAGAAAAAATTTTATAAATGTGAATAACACTCTATGTTTTACATGCAATTAAAATATTAAAGCAATTCAGGAACATAGTTCTCAAGTTGTTTTCATAGCCTACATAAAGAATATGGCGAAGGAAATAATCTGTTATTATGATTTTCGTCATAATATTTCTCGTTACAAGATATTCCTAGAATAGCTGTTTTAATGGATAATGATAGTTATTCTTGACTACACAGATCACTGATTAGTTCTTGCCGCTGAGTAGGTCAACTACGCTCATTAACTTATGCTTATTTAATAGCATCAATCTAGTGCTACTGGTGGGAGTTTTGAGTATTGAAAATGTGACTGTCACTGTTGGGCTGTCATGATAATAAAATTTCAGTACTTGAAAACAATAACAGTAAAACTTCCATAGCAAAAAAAAAAAAAAAAACTAAAATGCTATTGAACACATTCCTTTATTTAAAAAGTTAAATTTTTATGTAAATATTAACAAATTAAATTAAAACAATGGCATGTAGCCTTCTCTCTTAAGTATATATTGACAAATTATATTTCTCAATAAAGTAAACGTTGTCTCAAGTGATTAGTCAGGTAAACTGCCATATTAATAAGCAAATAAGTATAATGTAAACTCAGAACAAATAAAGAACTAAGAAATAATTGAAGAACATGAGGTTTTCTCTTTTTCTTGTCAATATTGTAGTTTGATTACTATTAACAACATATTAGACAGCAGCAGGTCTAGGCTGTATTTAAGGTGAAAGATTTAATGCACAGATTTTATGTTTTGTCCCATATGTTTACATTTACTAAAGACAAACGACTGTGTCTAAATGAATATCTTGCCTAGACGTGAATTTATACCAAGAGATGCATTTTACCTTACCTTCACAAGCATGTGCGCAAATGCAAATGTGTTCAAAAGCGGCCGCCTGTCAGCATGCAGGTTGTCGGTACTTGGTACTACCAGTGCTATGAAAAGTCTGGTATTGTTACAATTGTTTTACTTTTGTACAGATTTATTTTTATTTTTACATCCCTAATCCACTGCATATTATCGCCTCATAAAAACGTGATCATGCTGAAAGGTCTTTATACATTGGAATGTGTTAATGGGGAGCGAACCAGTGGCTTAATCAGAATTATGTAGAGGATTCCAGCAGGTGTGAACAGCACCTCTGCTGCACTCTTCCATGAAGTGTGTACGCCCGATAAGAGGAGATCCACCGTTTCAGCTCGCATCTGTGCGCACATTACAATTGCAGCGTGCACGCTACGTTTATGACCGTAAACCTTCAGATCCCAAGGAGCTTTTATTGATTGATATTGAGACTCTCTATAACACAGAAAGAGAGAGAGAGAGAGAGAGAGAGAGAGAGAGAGAGAGTGGAGAAAATAAAAACACTGAAAAAAAGATTGATTAGCCGGGGCTCTTGAGCTCTTGGGGCGGGGGTCTCAAAGGACAGAGATGAGTCAGTGGCATGAGATGAGGCTTAGCTTGTGTGTTTGCATGCTGTATGTGTGTATTGGATGCTTGATGAGCATCTGCATTACATTTGGATTGATACACATCCACGTACATGCACAGCACCTTCAGGGCATCCCAAGTGGAAGCTTTAAAATTTTGCGGGCACAGATGGATTTCCTGTTGTTTAATTTCTTTCATTTGAATAAACTTATCCGCTGTGATATCTTTGAGGTTGTTCTAAAAGTGTATTAATTCCATAATAAAATCTTGTAATGTTATATACGCAGTGGTGAGGCGATATACTGTATCTTAATATTTCTTAGCCTTTTGACCATATTCGATATGTATTTCTATGTATTTGCTCTGAAATGGCTTAAAGGGTGATTTATTTATTTTTTAATCAGAGGACAAATCATCAGCCACACTGCCATTGTTGCAAAGCAGATTTGTAAAGTTTAATGTACAAAGTAAAATACAGTAAAACATATATATATATACATATGCAACAATATAACAATACATATTAATAAACATCAATATTTACATACAAAAAAGATTTTAGGCAAAACTTAATATGTAAACACTGCCGCGCAGAAACTCTCATACCCGCAAGACATGAGACAAGGAGCAGCACAATATTTTCAATGTTTCTTCGTTTGAAATCGCCAGCAAAATCATCATGAATATACAGTTAATATTCAACCAGCACTAATGTTGTTTCATTTATCGAACGTTAAGTTCAATTTGAATAATTTTGCAACAGTAGCTCAGTGAGCCAACAGATATAACAAGCTGCAGATATAACAAGATTGGGCTAAAATGTTGCAGAGGTATGGGATACAGCATTTGACCTAATTTCATCTGCTCAGCAGCTGGTAATAGGTGCTTTAGAAGTGTCTTTGTAAGACCTTTGCTGTTTGATTTGATGCGGTTCAGTGCATTTTAGAACAAACTCTAATGGTGCCGTGTCAGTTGCCTGTATGTACATGTGCTCGCTTCACCAGACCTGGTGTAAGGAAATAAAGGGAACTGAATAAGCACAATCATCAACTTTGTGAAACAGAGAGTGCAGATTTCATGCAAGCTGTCATCAAAATGCATTGCAGTAGCCCTGTAGAATATTCATGCTTTGGCCTCCTGTAAACCGAGGTAGCATCACACCAGGTGTCCTCAAGGTATCCTCTCCACGAAAGGACAGGTACAGATGGGTTGGGGAGGTGGGTGAGGGGAATGATCCTGGCACAAAATGCAAAGCTTCATCGCTCACATGGAGAGATTAAGGCATGCATGTCTTTCAGCTCTACCCCTGGGGTTTAAACCACTTCCCTTCTCACAGTACTTACTGACACAGAGACACACATACGCACATTTTTTATGTCTTTCACACACACTCTTTATCTCCTCTCTCACACTAACACACATTTAAAAAGACTTCTTGCTTTGAAGTTCCCTCTAGGGATGGACACGAATACAAAGTAACAGTGATGACCGATCATGAAAGACACAAATAAATTGTGACTTGATTTTCATTTTCAACTTAAAAACATCTCACACTGAAAAAAATCTAGTTACATCTACATAAAACAAGCCACAATGGCCTAATTTTTAATTTGGTTTACGATGGTGCAATTTTCACTGGTACCTTGTGGTCCAATTCATCAGACAGTAATTTGTGTAAACAATGTACATGTAGAATACTCAAGTCCTCAGCTGATTTATTTGTTGAATACATAAATATTCTGCTGTTTTATTTGTCGAATACTGAGGTACTCTGCTAATTTATTTGTAGAGTACTCAAGCACTCATCTAATTTGTCAAATACTGGGCTGATATATTGGTCAAATAATCAAGTACTCGGCTAAATTATTTGTTAAATACTGAAGTATTTGGTTGATTTATTTGTAGAATACTCACGTACTTGGATGATTTGTGTCAAATACTCAAGTTCTCAGCTGATTTATTTGTTGAATATTCAAGTACACAGCTGATGTATTTGTTGAATACTCAAGTACTTAGCTAATTTATTTGTCGAATACTCAAGTATTTGGCTGATTTATTTGTCAAATACTGAAGTACTGTGCTAATTTATTTGTTGAGTATTCAATTACTCATCTACTTTGTCGAAGACTCAAATACTGGGCTGATTTATTTGTTGAATACTCAAGTACTCTGCTGATTTATTTGTTAAATACTCAAGTAATTGGCAGATTTATTTGTTGAATACTCATGTACTCGACTGATTTATTTGTCGAATACTTGAGTACTTGGATGATTTATTTGTGAAATACTCAAGTACTTGGCCAAATTATGTGTAGAATACTCAAGGACTCATTTGGTTTATTTGTTAAATACTCAAGTACTCGATTGGTTTATATGTCATATACTTGAGTACTTGGCTGATTATTTGTTAAATACTCAAGTACTCAGCTAATTTATGTGTTGAATACTCAAGGACTCGACTGATTATATTTGTTGAGTACTCAAGTATTCATCTATTTTGTCAAATACATAAGTACTGGTCTGATTTATTGGTTGAATACTCAAGAACTTGGCTAATTTATGTGTCAAGTACTGAAGTATTTGGTTGATTTATTTGTTGAATACCCAAGTCCTCAGCCGCTTTATATGTTGAATACTCAAGTTCTCAGCTGATTATTTTGTCGAATATTCAAGTACTCAGCTGATTTATTTGTTGAATCCTCAAGTGCTTAGCTGATTTATTTGTCGAATACTAAAGAAATTGGCTGATTTATTTGTCAAATACTGAAGTACTCTGCTCATTTACTTGTTGGGTACTCAATTACTCATCTAATTTGTCGAATACTCAATTGTTGGGCTGATTTATTTGTTGAATACTCAAGCACTCTGCTGATTTATTTGTCAAATACTCAAGTACTCAGCTATTTTATTTGTCAAATACTCAAATACTCGGCTAATTTATGTGTCGAATACTCAAGGACTCATCTGATTTATTTGTTGAATACTCAAGTACTCAGACAATTTGTGTCAAATACTCAAGTTCTCAGCTGATTTATTTATTGATTTAATACCTGAGTAGACAAAATGCTCATCCCCATTTCTTTGGCACATCAAACCCCAAAACCCATTGCTTTGTCTTTTTTGTTCAAAGATGTGCAACCATTGCTAAATCCAGCTTTTTGTCCTCTCTCAAATCTGTTCATTAGTCATAATGAAGTTGTGCTAAGCATTAGTACTAATTCAGATGACTGTTATGAGCTCAAGATCTCCACAGTCACAGGCGGCTGTCTACTGATTTCCCAGAGTGTGGTTTTAGATGTGTCTGAAGTGGCCGTGCTCTCTGATGTAGACATTTGACCTAACTATTTTCTCTTTCTCTCTTTCTTTTTCAGTATGGGGAAGAGGAGGTCTGCTCAGACCGCCTTGATGCTGACTTCCCTGACTTTGACCTCTCACAGCTGGACACCAGCGATTTTGACTCAGTGAACTGCCTCAGTGAGCTGCACTGGTGCAACGAGCACTCAGATCACTCCCCTGCCTCCATACAGTACAGTGCAGGAGACCCAGAGCTATTCGAGGTGGGAACCTCTAAGACTGATCCCTCACGTGTCTAATCTTGTGCCAATTAGTTGTGTGAAGACAAGAATCACTATTATTACTGTGCAACTCGGCCTACACAGGTCATGAAACAAAAATTGCACGCAGCTTGTCGAGGAGAGGTATGCTATTAATTTTTTTACTCTTACATTTCTCCTTTTTTCAGGAAGAGAATGCGGCGCTGCTCGCTGCGTTCACAGACAGCCTGGACAGCATTGTTGAGGACGGGGTCGGGGGGCTGTCTGTGTTCCCTTCGCTGGGGGAAGACCCTGAAGAGGGTGAAGAGGAGGAGGAAGATGACCTCCCTTTGGACAGTGAGCCCCTCCATGGCTCTCTGAGCCCAGAGACAGAAGACCCGTCTCTAGTAAGAACCCTTCTATCCTGTTTAAGGTGGATTTGGATGGGCCTCTGACTACCCCACAGCATGGGTATGATAGGCAACACAGGTCTGAATTTTTCTCATTTTGGGCTTTTCGATTCTCTTTAAGCAACCGCTCTAACAAGAATCCTCTTCACAGGCAGGAATATGGACCATGGTCACAGTTTATATGGACCTCAAACTTTTAGCTTTTTTCCAAGCCTTTCATTTTCCTAAATATCACACTTCCTTATTTTCTTCTCTTTCTCTCAACCTTACAAAAAGTACTGTGGTACCATGGTGAAGATATACCAGTGGTTCTCAATTGGTTTTGCTCCAGGCACCCTGATTTACATCAAGTGGCAACACAACAAAGTATCAAAGTTATTTATCATATAAACAAACAAAAATGTCTTAATGCATGGAAAATATATGTAGTAATACATGTATTTATGTATTAGTGGTAATTTATTAATACTTCCATGAAAAATTCTTTATAGTTTGAGTGTATGGTTTCTAAGTATCTTCTGAATTTCAATGGTTTCATGCTCTCAGCCAGTAATTCACCTCTCAAAACACAGTTGAGAACCACTGGTATTATACTATGGTTTTTTTCCATACGTATGATTACCGTATTCATATAAGGTATTTGCATGGCACCCAATGGAACTCCAAAAATTTTATTATTATGGCACCATGTTCAAAATTATGGTAATAACATAGTACTTTTTTGTAATGGTATGCTTGCATTTACTTCCCAGGTTTCTGAATCTTTCATCCCCATGGGTGACAAAATGGACTTCCGATCTACAAAAACGCTCTCTCTCTTTCCTACCTCTGTGTGAGGACTTTTCTCTCTTTCGATCATCTCATAAAGATGCCGCTTCCTGGAACAATATGCTGTTTTCTTATCTGCGTCCCTCAGCTCACAAACCCCAACTATTTCATCTGCGTACGTTGTGAAACCAGTTTTAACAGTTATTATCTGTTGAACAGCGTTCTAAAACGTTCTATTTTTTTTTTCCGTTTCCTTTGTTGTCTTTTCTTTTTACTTCTTGTTCCTGTAATGCTGAACAATTGGTTGGCGTAGCCTGCATAATAATGTAGTTGTCTTTCCTGTTTGTCATGTCCTTTTTGTGATTTAGAAACTGGTAGCTACTTACAGTACTTACAGTTACTTACATTTCACTCAATACTCTTGACAGTTCATATTGTTCAGGGTCTAGGATCACACTGTTTGACACACTTGAAAGGCACAAGTGGATTACCAACATAGCCGCTGCCTCTTTTTGGTCTTGTTACAGCATTACCAGAAAAGACAAAATTAAAGGATGAGGGACAAAGTTATATAACAGTTGCCTGAAAGAGGGACAAATGATTCGTAAATTGAGGAAAATTACTTATATCTGACTTGGAGTAAGAACAGTGCTTTTATGGTACCGTTAGGACTTAACAAGGCAATAATACAAACCAGTAACAGTTTTTAAGTTTGCTCATTAGAAATGTTCTGAACAAAACATTTTAAAAAGAGGCATGTAAAGTTTGTTGAAGGGATAGTTCACCCAAAATCAATTAATTTACTCACCCTCAGGTCAGTCCAGGCCCTTATACCTTTCTTTCTTCCGTGGACCACCGTGGAAGAAGTTTATCAGAATGTCTTCAGCTGCTCTCTTCCATGCAGTGAAAGTGGATGGAGACCAGGGACTGTCACCATTCACTTTCACTGTATGAAAATGTGCAGCTTGGTCATTGCACTATAAATATCTTCTCTTGTGTTCCACAGAAGAAACAAAGTCATATGGGATTTAAAGACATGAAAGTGCCTGAATGATTACAGAAATTTCATTTTTGGGTGAACTTTGGGTGAACATGTTTGGCTTCATCTTTAAAACCCACCATTGAGTGAGTTTAGTCCGGTTATAAACTCATTTTACCCAAGAGCTGAGAGCCCCCTCTACTGGCAATGGCTGCATTTACACCTCAACCCCTAAATGAGGCCAGTCTGTGTGCGAAACAAGGGGTGCATTGAAACACCAGGATCAGGGACAGTGGAGCACATGTTTTCATGGCATAGATGGTCGTTGCATGCCAAAACAGATTGGTACACAGAGGCTGAAACTCTCAGTGCCCCTTAAGCTTCCTCAATGGACACTGAGAGGCATGGACAGACCTGCCAAGTTGGCACATTAACAATCGCTTAAAGGACTCACTTTTCTCTCCCTATTGCTCACCCAGTGCTGGGTGCTTAGGACTCACAGACTTGCTTAGTTTTTCTTACATGTCCAATAACTTCAATGCCTTGTTCCAACAGTGGCTACAAGAGAGAAAAAAAACCTGCTGTAAACTTTCTCATCAACTGTGTTTGAGTAACAAATCTCAAAATGCAAACATTCTAGGACCTTTCAGAGATTTGAAGCTTTAGACTTGTTGAGCAGACAGCAGAGATTGATTCTGCACAAAAAAAAAAAAACACAAAAAAAAGTCTTGTCTTGTTTTCCAGTAAAAATATCTAAACATCCATAGATAACAGATAAAGTTACTTGAGAGTCTGTTGTGTAAAATAATATTCGTTTTTGAGAATTTACAGTTTACATTACAATGTATATTTTTGGGTGAACCATGCCTTTAATTCAAGAATAAGAAAGCAATTAAAAAATTTTAAAAACATTAATTTGTGTAAGTAAATAAAGGAATTAAGTAAATGTATCACTTTTTAAAGGATGTTTCGATATTTTTCCTGGAAAACAAGACAAAAATATTGATTAAGAAAATGATTTTTTGGCGGCGTGTTTGCAGTGTGTTATGTCTGTATTTTAAACACACAGAGCCAGCAAATTGTAACCCCTTCACCTCTCCTTCTCCCCACAGCTAAAGAAACTCCTGTTGTCACCCCCTAATGTGCCTTCGGGCCTTGAGTCGCACAAAGATGGCAGCGTGCATCGCCATAGCAGCAGGAGCCAGCACGTCAAGCCCGTGAGGCCTGTGCTAAAGGTGGGAGAAACTTCCGCACACTTTGATTGTAGCTTCAGTTTAAAACATATGACACATTCCCCTAACAGGAAATGTTTTTAACAACCTTAGTGTGAGCACATACACCATTCACTACCAATTTACGCTGCAGCATATTCCCACTGCAATACTAATGCCTAATTAGCTTATGCCAGCCTTTAGAAACCACACTGAGGATTTTCACTTCAAAGTTCCAAAGCCTGTGAAGCTTATGGTTCCTCATTCACTCCCTCCACTTTGGCACATTGCTCCATGGCTAAAGCCACTGTCGCATTAGAGTAGAGTGCAGCCATCTGTCATGCCAAAGCCACAGCCTTTACCCGGCCTAAAGGGCAATGTTCACTCTGAATTTGAGTTACAAGTTTAAAGTTGAGTTTAAAAAAACAGAAATAGTTCACGGGATACCGAAAGAATATCTCGCAACTAAACTTTGCACATTTGTCACAGTAACCTTAGCGCATAGTACACACTGAAATTGAGTTGGGCGTTGAGCTGCCTCACATGGCTCAGATATTTGGGCATGTCATAAGGATGGCTTGCTACATTCCGCATAGATGGCAGTCATGAGTAAATGCTAAGTACTATATCTGTCTCCAAGTAATCTTTTTTTTTTTTTTTTTTTTTTTTTATGAGTTGTTTTGTCAAAGTACTAAACTATTTGGCTCACTTAGTTGCTTGTACAATCAAATTCAAAGTCAAGTTTAGTTTATCACAGAGAACAGAATAAAAGGCTTTAAATTCTGACTGGGTGATCCATTATCTAAACAGTTGTTTTTTTTTCAATTCAAGATGAATCAGTTTAATTCAGTATTTATGTGCAAAGATGATATGTTGCCATAAATGACCTTCAGGTATGCTAACTAATTATTAAGGAATATTTAATAATTATGTGTATTTGTGTTACACATTATCTACCAATCTATCTATATATCTATATATCTATCTATATATCTATATATCTATATATATATATATATATATATATATATATACAGTACAGTATATACACTGGCGGCCAAATGTTTAGAATAATGTACGGATTTTGCTGTTTCGGAAGGAAATTGGTACTTTATTTCACCAAATTGGCATTCAGCTGTTCACAAAGTATAGTCAGGACATTACTGATGTAAAAAAACAGCACCATCACTAAAAAAAGTCATTTTTGATCAAATCTAGACAGGCCCCATTTTCAGCAGCCATCACTCCAACACCTTCTCCTTGAGTGATCATGCTAAATTGATCATTTGGTACTAGAAAATCACTTGCCATTATATCAAACACAGCTGAAAGCTATTTGATTCGTGAAGCTTAACATTGTCTTTGTGTTTGTTTTTGAGTTGCCACAGTATGCAATAGACTGGCATAGGATATACAGTGCTTGAAATTGCCAAAAAACTGAAGATTTCATAAAAAGGTGTACACTACAGTCTTCAAAGACAAAGGACAACTGGCTCTAACAAGGACAGAAAGATGTGGAAGGCCAGATGTACAACTAAACAAGAGTATAAGTACATCAGAGTCTCTAGTTTGAGAAATAGGCACCTCACATGTCCTAAGCTGGCAGCTTCATTGAATTGTACCCGCTCAACACCAGTTTCATGTACAAAAGTAAAGAGAAGACTCAGGGGTGCAGGCTTTATGGGAAGAATTGCAAAGAAAAAGCCACTTTTGAAACAGAAAAATGTCCTGGTTACTTGTGTAACCTCCGTTCCCTGATGGAGGGAACGAGACATTGTGTCGATGTAGTGACACTATGGGTCACTCTTGGGAGCCCGAGACACCTCTGGTCTTTGATAAAAGGCCAATGAAAATTGGCGAGTGGTATTTGCATGCCACTCCCCCGGACATACGGGTATAAAAGGAGCTGGTATGCAACCACTCATTCAGGTTTTATGCTGAGGAGCCGAGACAAGGTCCGGCCATTTCAGCGGGTAGTTCAGCGTTGTGGCAGGAGGAACACAACGTCTCGTTCCCTAAATCAGGGAACGGAAGTTACGCAAGTAACCAAGACATTCCCTATCTGTCACTCAATCGACGTTGTGTCGATGTAGTGACACTAGGGGTCCCTATACAAAATGCCGCAACTGGCTGAACTGTGTTACGTGAACTGGCGGTATGTGACGGGCAGACAACTGTGTGCCTCATAGCCAGCGCACCAGGCTGACACGTAACCTCCCCCAACATAGTTATGAGTGTCGAACGGCCCTTTGGGGACAAATCGACTACCCAAAAGATGGAGACAGGCTAACCCAGTCATGGGCTCTTTTCCCCTTCTTTTTTTCCACTCCCTAAAAAAGAAGGGGGATTATCCGTCTGGGCCGCCAGGTCTAGTCGGGGGGTGTCCCTCCCAAGGGGAGGACACCATGGAGACCACGCCTCGCCCAAAGAGAGGGGGAAAATACGTCACATGGTCTTGCCGACCATGTGGAGAGTCTCATGGTCTTGCCGACCATGTGGAGAGTCTCATGATAGATCCTACCCAATGGGGGAGGAGTTGCTACAAACATGGAGACTGTGGCAGAGGGGGCTCTGCCCAAGGAAGACGCAGTTTGCCAACAGGGAAATGAATTAGCGGAAGATATACATTGCATGGGGTTACCTTACAGGGAACCGCCACATACGGAGCACCTACCCCAGAACAGGGCTCTTAGTTAGCGCGTGTACTGTGCCAGTAGCGAGTCTCTCCGAAAACTCGACTCGGAGGAAGTCAACCAGGGAACATAGTTTGTGAACACTACTGGGAATTAATGGTGCACGTCTTCAGCTCAGAGGAGGTGAAAGGCGCTATGTGTAAGCGATACACCCGGCTGGCTATCCCGGGCTTATCCGCTTGTATTGCGTGCCACTACCTGGGATGAAACCAGTTCCATCCGGAGGTTATAGAACCTTGCAAAGGTGTTGGGTGTTGCCCAGCCCGCTGCTCTGCAAATGTCTGTTGGAGAGGCATCCCTGGCCAGGGCCCAGGAGGCCGCTACACCCCTGGTAGAATGGGCTCGTAGCCCTACCGGGAGCGGCACATCCTGGGCGTGATATGCCATAGCTATGGCGTCAATGAGCCAGTGGGCAATCCTCTGCTTGGACAGCGCTTCCTTTCCGCTGTGTACCAAAGCAGACAAAGAGCTGATCAGAGATCCTAAAGCTCTGCGTGCGATCCAAATAGATGCGTAAAGCGCGCACCAGACACAGCAATGACAGGGCTTGGTCTGCCTCCTCCTGGGGCAGCGCTCGCAGGTTCACCACCTGGTCCCTAAAAGGGGTCATGGGAACCTTGGGCACATAGCCCGGTCGGGGTCTCAAGATCACGTGAGAGTAGCCCAGACCAAACTCCTGGCATGTTTCGCTGACAGAGAACGCTTGCAGGTCTCCTACCCTCTTAATGGAAGTGAGCGCAGTCAGGAGGGCAGTCTTCAAGGAGAGTGCCTTAAGCTCAGCTGACTGCAAAGGCTCAAAGGGGGCTCTCTGTAGACCCTGAAGAACTACAGAGAGGTCCCATGAGGGAACGAGGCGCAGTCTGGAGGGGTTCAGCCTCCTGGCGCCTCTCAGGAACCTGTCCATAAGCCGGCGGCTGCGTGCCCGTTGCAAACAGTGCCCCAGCCCGATTTGGAGGCGTCTGTTGTGACCACGAGGTGCCTGGAGACCTGCTCTAGGGGAACACCTGCCCATATATATATATATAATATATATATATTTATACTGTATGTATACACACGTATTTCTAATCTAATTTTAGATATTTAGGTTTTAATTTAATTCATTAATGAATTAATTCTAGATAGATCTGATAATAAATAATATGTTATAATATTCATAAACATTTATAACATCAAAATTATTATTTTTTCAGTTAAATTTCAATTTCATTTTCTTCTTAAATTAATAAATGTAATTATTTATTACAGTATTTATTAATACATTTTATAGCTGTTGATGGCTTATGAAAGAAATTAGACACTCGAGGTTGTGCATTACAGTGATTTTGCCACTTTGCTTTATGTTGTGACTAACAAGATGGCTTAACCATGAAAAAAAATTATCACTGTAATGGATGGTCTTTCATTGCTTATTGCTTTATTATATTTCTTTTATATTTCAAATAAAAAAATGTAATTAAATATCTCCTCTTTCTTCTGCAGAAGGACAAGACAAGCACACAGGAGCGTAAGCCACGACCAGTGCGGCCTGCCAGTCGACTTTGTGCTGAACTCCATCGCCACCTCACCACCGCACAGGAGGCCGAGGACGCACCCTCCGCTGACACAGAGGAAGAGGAGAACGAGGAGGATGAAGAGGACAGTGACTCGGAGGAGGAAGAGGAGTCCAGCAGCGAGGACTGTGAGAGCACGGTGTGCTTCGAGCCGCCGAAGCCTCAGTTCTCCTCAGAGAAAGAACTGCACTCTGTAGTGGAGCTCATCAAATACATGCACACTTACTGCCTGCCCACACGCAAACAGGCCGGCTGGGATCGCAAGGAGCGTGAGGCTTTGGCACGTAAGGCCAAGCCTGAGAATCCCTCAGTGCCCCGCAGCGTTCCTCAGAACTGTCACAAGCTGGTACCTCAAACTATTAGCGGGTCCAGGCCGAGAGTACCCTTCACTAGACGCAGGGAGATCAAAGCCCACTCCTTGCTCAAAGAGCTTTTAGAAGCTGTCAGTTCCTTTGACGTTAGCAAGCCTTACAGAATGCACAGCCCTCCTTATACCCACAGCAGAGGGGCTGCTCAGCCCACCCATGAGAAAAAGACTGAGGTTTCATCCTCCCCTGCTTGCCAGCCCAAAGCTGAAACTAAAGACTCAGACTATGAGAGCTCGCAAAAGGCTGCAAAGCGCCTCAAGAGCCCTGAGCCAGGGGAAGGATCCTTTTCAGTTAGACGCTCTCACCGTCTGGCTTCCTTTCCCAGCCGATTTGCTAAGAGAGTCCGTGTGAACTGTGGCCGATCAGAGCCCAGTGCTGGACAGTCCAACAAAGAGGAGAACCAGATCAAACATCCTCCCACAGAACCACCATCTGATAGCAACCAGAAGACCAACTCTTACAAGAGCTCCGAAACCCAAAACCCAAGCTGCAATGACGGTAAGACACCTCCTAAACATTCATGGGAAAAATAGGTATGATGAATGCAAGTTTACTCCTAAAATTATAAGAGTTTCAGGTCAATGACGAGGTGATTTTTTTTGCATCCAGAGCTATTCATTTATTTTAAAAAATATATATATTAAAAATGCAATTCATACAAACAATGACTTGAACACACTTTCCAATTATGAACATGCTGTAAAATTTCTGAATGAAAATTATTTTTATATTTTTTGTAAAAAATGTGGAGATGGTATAAGTTCTTTGGGATCATAATAAAGAAAAAGGTTAATTAGATGGTTGAAATTATTTAGTATTATTATTTTTCAATTCTTTTAAAAAATACTTAGTGTTGCTTCTCTTGGAAAATCATTTTATTAAAGAATATATATATATATATATATATATATATATATATATATATATATATATATATATATATATATATATATAAATATATATTAATACTTTTAAAAAACGCCTTGTTGATGAGAGAGGTCAACAAAGAATGGCCAGACTGGTTCGAACTGACAAAGTCTACGGTAACTCAGATAACCGCTCTGTACAATTGTGGTGAGAAGAATATAATCTCAGAATGCTATTCTGAGATGCGGGTTGGCGCTGTTTTGGCGGCACGAGGTGGACCTACACAATATTAGGCAGGTGGTTTTAATGTTGTGGCTGATCGGTGTATATATATATATATATATATATATATATATCTACACATACAGTATATACATACATAATACATAATAATATATATATACTTTATACTGTATGTATACACACATATTTCTAATCTAATTTTAGATATTTAAGTTTTTAATTAATTAATTAATTCTAGATAGATCTGATAATAAATAATATGTTATAATATTTATAAACCTTTATAACATAAAAATTATTATTTTTGAAATAAAAATGTCTTCTTTAATATTTGTTCAGTGTGTGTATATATATATATATATATATATATAATCAACTTTTTAAAAGTCAGTGTGGTATAAACCCACTTGCAGGAAGCCATATTTTGTTGTTATGTGACAAAAGGAAAACATAAAACAGGAAATGAAATCACACCCATAGTAATATGACATTATATAACACCAAGAAAACATCATGATTTAGAAATTCATGATATTTGCAAAAAGGACTTGTTGTCTTGAAAAATATATTTGAAAAGTGCAATGTTGTTACTTGATGGTTATACCACTTTTCTATGTATTTGGTACATGCATTTTAATGTACATTTTTAAAAGATACCCAATACCCTTATCTGAAGAACATAAAATATAACCATCAAGCACTTTTTTAATGTCCATGGAACCATAAAGAGTTGCAACTCGGTTACTCTACTATGTGTGCTGTTGATATCTCTGACAATGACGCGCTGTCTGTTGTTTTGATTGCAGAGAAACATGCCTGCCTGTGTATGCCGCTGGCTTCCAAATCCAACGGGTGTGTGTTCCATTCACATCTAATCTAGTCTAGAACCCTGGCACACTTCCAGGCCAAAAGTTTAAGACCACTGTTGAACTCTGTCCATCTTCCAGGTTGCCTCAAGGAGGCTTGTAGAGTTGCTGTTTCTTACACGTCCCAAAACACTCTGCAAGTCCATCACAGTAACACTGTTCCAAAAATAGCCTGAGGTTTTTCTGACAATTATAGTCATTAGCTTTTCTATGCATATGCATAACTCAGACTTGGTGTAAAGTTAAAGGAAAAGTGGACTTTCTTTTGTGTAATACAAAAGGAGATGTTAGGTAGAATTAATCTTTTTCCATACAGTGAATGTGAATTAGGACTGTTATTACTTAAGATTTTGCCTAACATCTCCTTTTCTGATATTTGTTGGTAAATGATGACTTAATTTTCATTTTTGAGTGCCTTTAAGCAAGCCTGATCAATCAAATGATGTACCAAATGTGATCAGATGCCAGATAAATACCTCTAAAGCAGTAAATTTGATTCATTATGTTGTTTGGACTGTATCGAGGTCTCGATATACTTCCATAGAAGTTCTTCTTCGTTCTTCATTCAGGGGTAAAAAGAAGTTCTAAACAGCTGAGCAATGGTATACTGTTTCCGAACATTCAGACACCAGCCACACTGATGTAGGAGGCATTTACACTGTACAAGTACACTGAAATATGAGGACACTACATGTAAAACCTTAAAAATTTGTTATCAATGACTTTATGCCTCATTCTGAGTAGAATTTACACAAGGTCAGTAAAAGAAGCTGTTTTAACCACTCGATGATGATTTAAAATAAAATATATGCAGTAAAAAATGTTTAATTTGACTTGTTTACATTATGAATTCATGACGCTAATGCTCTAATATGCTACACGCAGCCATAATATGCACTGGTTACACTCTGCTGTTGTAATTTATTATGACACTGATACTATTGCAAAGATGAGTGTATAAAAGTGTTAATGTGCACAACAAAGATAAAACGATGATAGAGGCATTACTTACTTTAGGCAGATGTGTGAATGGCTTTTGCTGCAGATGGCACATGAGCAGATTTGGGGAGTAACAGAATACATGTAACAGATTACGTATTTAAAATACAAAATATAAGTAAATGTATTTCACTACAGTTACAATTTATATCAGTGTAATTAGAATACAGTTACATTCAAAAAGTATTTTGATTACTGAAGAGATTACTTTGCATTTTATTGTAATTTTTTTCATTTAATATTTAGTCCTTTCAGATGGAAAACATTTATACATATAAATGATGCGATCCAAAGTGCATTTGAACAGCGGTGAAACACTTTCTTATGATGTGTTACATTCATACAAGCAGACAGAGAAGTTTGAAGTAAGTTTGGAGTAGAAGAAATAGAAATAAACCTTGTGTAAATTGTCAGCTTTACGCTAAGCTAAAATGCTGTTTCTAGCCATTTTACATGCACATGTTACCAGGCACGATCATACTTTTTTATCAAGAACATTCACATTGGGGGCCTGGGTAGCTCAGCGAGTATTGACGCTGACTACCACACCTGGAGTGGCGAGTTCGAATCCAGGGCGTGCTGAGTGACTCCAGCCAGGTCTCCTAAGCAACCAAATTTGCCCGGTTGCTAGGGTGGGTAGAGTCTCATGGGGTAACCTCCTCGTGGTCGCTATAATGTGGTTCTTGCTCTCGGTGGGGCGCATGGTGTGTTGTGCGTGGATGCTGCGGAGAATAGCGTGAAGCCTTCACACACACTACGTCTCCACAGTATCGTGCTCAACAAGCCATGTGATAAGATGTGCAGATTGATGGTCTCAGACGCGGAGGCAACTGAGATTCGTCCTCCACCACTCGGATTGAGGCGAGTCACTATGCCACCACGAGGACATAGAGCGCATTGGGAATTGGGCATTCCAAATTGGGGAGAAAAAAGGAGAATACGTTACTGAGTTTGAGTAATCTAACAGAATACATTACAAAATACATTTTACAGCATGTATTCTGTAATCTGTAGTGGAATGCATTTCAGAAGAAACCCTCCCAACCCTGCACATGAGTGAATGAGCACTTGAAGAGTATTTGAGAAGATTTTATGCCTTTAGTAGATTAAAAAAAAAAGATTTCTCTTAGCGAACGATCATACAGATGTAGGTACATTTGCACCAGCTCGCTAATAACTCTGCATATCGATGTGTTCATGTTGACTGATTTTGACTCAGTAAACAAAGTTAACTAAATTAGCCATCGGCCTCAAGGTAGGTGGAGCTCTTGGTCACACCTACCGATGACGTAGACCAATGACAGTAAGAAGGTGTTTAGCAGCCAATAATAATTTTTCCTAAAAGTTCACCCCAGCGAGCTGTTACAAATCACCGAAACGAACGCAAAAACACCTTTTTGGCCAGATTTGGTTCTAAATGATGTCATACCCATTCGTTCTTCGATTTCGTAGGAAGTATATCGAGGCCTTCACTCTCTCTTTCTGCTTTCCTTTCCCATGTAAGAGTTTAATAGACTGTGCAAACGCTTTTTGTTTCTCCTGATCAGAGACACACAGTATGCCGACAAGCCCTTTGAGCAGACTCTCTGCGTGGAGCTGTGTGGCACAGCAGGTAATATTACACACTCAGTCAGTGGGACTTTTATATGTGTGACATTTTTGGCATTGTTTGCAATTACCACTTGTTTCCACCTCTTATGTTCTCACACATTCCAGTAGCATGACAGTATTTGCATAGGGTTCAGAGTTTGTCAATAAATGTGTCTAAATTATCTGAATGGTGATTAGCCCACCCCTTAGTTTCTGTGATATTCTGGTCCCTAGATATGGCTCTGATCCCCCCATCAATGTAAGTCAATAAGAGTTTTTCACCCATTTCATCATTCGCCAGGTGAAAATTGTTAATGTTATTAAAATGAATTGTATTCCAAAATTCAACTACCTGCTAAAGTCTCTCCCTGTAGATGTCCCCCTCTCTTATTTCAAGCAGTTTGATAGTATAGCAAAGTCCTTCATTTGGAATGGTAAGCGTCCCGGATTACATTTCAATAAGTTACATAGGCCGATTGACAAAGGTGGGCTAGACCTACCCAAGATTTTGTTTTATTATTATGCATTCGGTCTCAGACATTTGGCTCATTGGTCGCTTCCACCTGAGAGAGCCCCTCCCTGGTTTTGTACTGAACAGGAAGTTCTTGCCCCTATTATGCCATTGCAAAGCCTTTCTATTAAACTAACCAGAGAAGTTATGTCATGCCCCATTATCTCGCATTTGCATGCGGTATGGCCAAAAGTGTCCAGAGTGTTTAATTCTGACATTTATTTAAATGTTGCCTCGAGCATATGGATGAATCCAAAATTACGTATTAATAAGTCCCCTTTCTGCTGGTCAGAATGGATTGTGAGGGAGGTTAATACACTCAGTGACCTATATGAGTGGAGTGTTGAGATCTTTTGAAAATATGGTTCAACATTTTAAGATTCACAGATCTCAGTTCTTTTGGTATTTACAGCTGCACCACCTGCTATGTACTATTTTTGGGGGTAGGATACACCCCAACAAAGCAGCAGATACTCTGGAAGTGGTGATTACTGCCTTTTGGAAAAGGAAATGAGGCATCAGTGTATTACTCCCTGTTAATTCAGAGTCTGGGGGACAGAGCTTCAACTTCTCTCAAGAGATTATGGGAGAAAGATTTAAACTTGGTATTGGAGGAGGGAGTGTGGGCTAGGATTCTAAAAAAACGTCAAGTCTACATCTAGAGATGCAAGGGTGCGTCTGATGCAATTTAAGATTTTGCATCGATTCTATTGGAGCCCCTCTAGATTGTTTAGGCTTGGTCTTAAAAAAACACCCACCTGCTGGTGATGTCAGTCAGAAGATGGGGACACAACCCATGTTTTTTGGGGATGTGTTAAAATCCAAGAATTTTGGTTGAGGGTTATGTGTGACGTAGTGGACACTCAGTTTTCATTTTGCCCCAGACTGTGTATTTTGGGTGATGGGGTGGTCCTGAATATAGGGGATGAATATATAAATAGCTGGGTCATAACCAGCATGATTATTGGCAGACAGGGAATCCTCAGGGGATGGAAGTCAACCGATGCGCCCTCATTTCGTGAGTGGTGCACCGAGTTGGGCAGGGTAGCGGCTTTTGAGGAGATGGCATGTAGAAGGCTAGGCAACCTAGATTGTTACATCTGGAAATGGGGCAGCTATTTAGCCTTTCTTGAAGGCTCTCAGGGAGGGGCAGTGGAGAGAGACTAGTGGGGTTTTTCTTCTTTTTTTTTTTTTTTTTTATGTTTCTAAATATTTTCTGCTGTTTTATTGCCTATTTGTGTTGCTGGCTGGGGTGCTTGTTTGTGTTGGGTGGGGGGGATTAATGTTGGGGGGGGGGTTGTGATTTCATGTGGTTTGATTTTGCATTTTCTGTTGTGTCTATTTGATTTGCTGCATGGAATCAATAAAAATTGTTAATAACAAAAAACAAAACAAAAAAACAATCCACATAATTTGAGGGATTATTTATATCTGTTGCACAAATGGTGCAAGAAGAATTATTTGATTTATCATTATTTTAGAATTAATTATATGATCATTTCACATATTAAAGATAACTTTACTCCATTTGTAAGTTTAATTAATTGTTAATTTAGCTGTCTTATGAACTGTGGCTAGTTACAGAATGTTTCGTGATATTCTAGTGCATTCGTTTGTGGTGCCCTAGTGTATGGTTTCAAAGTGATTAATGATCATGTGTGTTCTGCAGGCCTCACTCCCCCCACTACACCCCCTCACAAACCACTGGAGGACGAGCTCTTCAAACCAGATGGCAAAGCTGAGCTCACCACCAAGAACTCGTGCCTGGCACGGACGCACTTACGCAAGCAACCAGAGCAGACGGAACTGTATGCCCAGCTGCGCCGGATGGGCCAAACGGGCAATACAGACTTGAAGGGTGGCACACAACACACATACGGGGACCATGACTACTGCCTACTGGGATTGGGGGAGAGTCGCAAGAGACCAGCGGCCATGCAGAGCTGCGTGGAAGTGCAAGGGAAGGAGGAGAAGATGGGTGTGAACAATGAGGAGATGGAGGGACAGGAGGAGAGGCTCCTCTTGAAAGCCCTAGATGACCAGCAGAGAACCGAAAGCAAGGAGGGTCAGCTGACGAACTCACCTGCAGAGTTACCTACGCCCAGCCCAGAGCAGACCAGCGAACCCTCTCCTATCCATTCTCCTTCCCCAGAGCTGGACGCCCAGTCGCCAGTGTCCTGCTCACCCCCCTCCCCCAGCTGCAAGCTCTCTTTCAGGTACTGAATATGTCCTATGCTGAGGTGCTAAAGCAAGATGCTAGTCTTTTTTTTGACTTGCAGAATAAAGTCTTGTTCACATTGCAGGTTATTCTGGCCAAAAACCTCCCTTTAAGACAGGAAAAGAGTGTTTGAGTGATAAACCACAATATGTTTTGTGTTTACGTGCTTTTTAGATAGATCGTACCAGTCAGCCTCAGTCAGATCAGCAGCATGTCTTTGATGGAAGTACAAACAAGGCTCTGAGGGATCCAGTGATTACAGTAGTTGTTTCTCAAAAATTCTTATTGAATAAACCCAGTATTTTGCAAACACGACTTTGTTTCAAGGCAGTCAGATTGGAACTGGTGTTAGCCAGTCCTTGCCAGTTTTGTGTGCCATCAAGATGCTAACTAATTTCTTTTGCCATTGATTGGCCATTTGTGTAACTCAGCCCTGTATGTATCTTTCAGCAATGAGAGCTTTGAGATGTGCCCCAAAGCAACAGAAACAAACAGCAAGTGTGGACAAGAGAATGATGTGGTAGGCCATGTTTTTAAACAATCAACCTCAGTTCTGATCCTGTTTATTACTGATTTTAGTAGTTGCAGCACTGACTTTATTACCAAAGGCATAGATGCATCTCATGTCTTGTTCATTTTCTTTTTAATGAAAGAATTTTCTTTTTTGGGCAACTATCCCTTTAAGTGCTGATGAACATATTTGTTCTAATTACCTTTGCATTTCCAGAACAAGTGCCAAGTGATCTACATTCACAACCTTCCGAGCAGCGTCACTCAGTTCATGCTGCGTAAGCGCTTCGAGGCCTTCGGTGAACCAGAGGATTGTAAAGTTGTCATCAAAAACGAGTGGGTTTCATTTCTGTCTACTCGCCTGACCTTGTTGTGACATTAGAACATGAATGGGATCAGGAGCACTGGTGTATCAATGTGTTTGTGTGTCTTTGCAGTGAGCGTTGTGGAGTTATCACACTGAGGTCCGCTCAGAGCGGCCAGACCCAACGGCACAGGTGGGACTCGCTGGGTCAGAGCAGGGGGAACAGCAACCGACGGTTTGGCAGGAAGCGTTACATAGATCTGGGTAAGAGAACAGAGAGCTTCCTGTCTCTTTGATGTGGCCTTTGCATCAGAAGTCTGGTGCTCTGTTCTGAGACAAAGGAAGGTGTCTTCTTATTCCTGAACTAATAAATGGCCTAATTCAGCTTCATTTGCATTTTAATAAAATGAAAATGTTTTGATTCTTTGTTGACCCGTTTGAAAAAAGCTGGGTACGGTTTTAATTAATGCAAGGCCAGTATGCCGCAGTTCTTAGCTATTGCAGCAAACCGACAGACTAATCAATTTGTGAAGTCAGTTCCAGACAGTGATAATGAAGAAGCTGCTTTTTGATCATTTGATGATTTGTTCATTTGTAATTGGACTCATCTGAGTCAGTGTGCTGAGTCAGACTCTATATCAAATTTTGGTTAGGGAAGAGATTACAAAAATGTTGTGCTCACTAGTGGTCAACCAATATGGGGTTTTTTTTAGTGGCCAATGCTGATATAAAGTGTGGGAAATCGACAACTATGCCACAAAACGGTACACATCTCGATACAATAGTGTCCAAAAGTCTGAGACCATATTAAAAAACTGGGAATAAAAATAAATAAAAAATTGTCACTAATCAGATATCTAATTCTAATCAAATAACTAAACAAATTTGTTTATATAATTCTGTATATATCTGTCTAATGTTATAAATATCAGTCTATCGCTGTATATATATTAGATTTATCACTGTATATATCGGTCTATTGCTATATATATTGGTAAGTTGTGTATATATCGGTCTGTCACTGCATATATCAGTCAGTTGCTATTTATACCGGTCAGTTGCTGTATATATTGTCAGTTGCTGTTTATAATGGTCAATCACTGTATATACTGGTCTATCACAAGTCCTCAAATCAACCCTGCTGTGTTTTGCTGTTGCAGGAAGCAGATTTAAATCAAATTTAAAGTGCTATTTTCAAAATACTCGAGTGATATGAACTAACTTTTCAGTGTTTCACTGTTTAGATGAGGCGGGTCCCGGCCCGGTGAAGAGCAAGTATGATGCACTGGACTTTGACTCTCTGCTGAAGGAGGCCCAGAGAAGCCTGCATCGCTGACACGCCTTACCACGTCTCCAGAATCGCTGCCCCGTCCGAGACTCGCCTGAGCACCTCAACCAAGGCACCTCTTCGTGTTTACATTTTGAACATTGGAATAAAAAAAATGGACCTTGTCACTTGTAACTGAGGATAGGAGGACATTGGGGCAGGAGGACAAAAACCAGTGAACAAACGAACAGAAATAGCTCTGACAACACCGGACACAAGTGCTGCTTCTCGTGTGTGTTCGTGTTTGACACCATTCATGATGTTGCGAGCGGCTCGGGCTTCATAGCAAACCGCAATCTTTTCTGTTGGTTGTCGTGATGTGTGTTTGTACCCCTTTGTCACTCTTCGTAGTCCTGCAATGTGCTTTCACCATTTTATTGTAAAAATATATATAAACAATAACTGCTTTGTATTAGCAAAACTTTGTGGATGTTCAACTCTGTGTGTGTGTGTGTGTGTGTGTGTGTGTGTGTGTGTGTGTGTGTGTGTGTGTGTGTGTGTTTGTGTGTGTGTGTGTGTTATGATGAAAAGGGGATTAAAAGTGGATTTAAAAAAAAAAAGGCAAACAAAAAAATCCTGACAAGGTAGAGTTTACAATTCAAAAAGGAAATAATTATTATTATTATTTTTTTTTTGTAATTTTAGTGCTTCCTTGATTTCATCTATGCACTCAAACGAGGTAGTGCTTCTGTGGTCTTGCCTCTATCCTCCTCTGGTCTAGAAGAGGCTTTTGCTACTGGCTGCCAGAGACAACTGAGCAAATTAGTCTACTGTCCAAACCAACCGCTACTGTACTACCTTAAAGGTGCTTTTAGCGATTGTGTAACGGGGTAAAGATGGGCAAGGAGGAGGCAGGAACCTGCTGAACAGTCAACGTAACTTTTAATAACATAAATTAACTTGAATCAACTTAAATACAAACACATATAGACACACACACACAGCAGCCACATGTGGCTCTCTCTCTTTCTCTCGAACTGGCGCCTCCGGCTCGTCTTCATCCCCCTCCCGGCTGATTAGCCCAGTTCAGGGCCAGGCGTGTGTCCTCATGGCCTGGCACCGCCCTCCTCCTTGTCACAGATTGTTTTTGGAATACCACACATAAAATTTTCCCTATAACCTTACAGATATCACTGAAATAGGTGTTCTGAGAAATCACATGTAGTCAATCAGAAAGTGATTTTTGTGTGTCCGGATCGGTTGACGTTTTTAGAGGGCAGGGTTAATTCAGTGGCTATGTCAGCAAAATGAAGGTTAGCAAAACGGCTGAAATTGCTTACAGCTCATTTAAAGGGTGAAGTGTGTCATTTTTTCATTGTTGAAATACTTTTGTCGTGCACCAGCTTAATATGTAGAGACAATTATAAGTTATTTTGTATGTTGATTTCCCCAAAAAGTGTAAACACTTTGGTACTGTGAAGTATCAAAACATTGCTCTGTTTGAGAAATAGCAACATTGACTCAACTTATGTGACTGTTTGTTTTTTCGACTAATGGCAAATGGAGGTAATGATCATTTTTGCAAATTCGTTTGGTGCCGATAGTGATGCAGAAATTACATGCTTCACCATTAACTTTCCAATGATGTGTTTTAGTTGTGTTTTTCAAATCATAAACCTATCCTGTTAAGAATCCATAAAACCTTCACTGAAAATGTATTTATGGAATATACCTGTCACAAATGCGATTCTAGTGACCATCCTGTCCATCCTTTTGATCTTAATTTGAAAGTACAGTTGGTCAGACTCTCCCAGCAGTATAGCCCTAGGAGACATCAGACAAGTCTTGCTCCTGGATGTTGACTCAATAAAGTGCTCCTGTTCACGGTACTTGAGAGAAGGGTGGTGGTAAGCTAGGAGGAAGATATTTCCAGAGCTCAATCTCATTAGAGATACGGTCGTATCTCTGCTTTGTTTACATGTCACTCTCATACTCTCTCTCTCTCTCTCTAAGCTCAAACACTCACTTTTTTTACTCTTCTATCTGACAAGGGAAGATCTGCAGGTTTTTTCAAGCTCTTACCTTGTGGCTAATTCTCTATTTGTCCTCTGTCTGTTTAAGTCTAAACGTGTACTCTGTATAACTGCGTGCGTTGTCTGTGTCTTTTACGGGGATGTGGGATGGGTTTGCCCCTTATTATTTTGTGGGAGTTGAAGTATGTTCACTCGTACCTGTTGCTTTGATTCGGCGGGGTCACCCTCCTCCCCTTGAACCCTCAGCCTGTTGATCTAGAACACTTGTGAGTTTGTGTGGGTGCATGTTTGTGCTGCTGAATGGATGGTTATTGACCTCCCTTTACTCTCGCATTATCCCCGCCTCTCCCCTTTATTCAATCGCCTCCTCTGAAACACCCCAAACCTGAATGTTTACATGACTGAATTCTCTTTTGACTTTACTAGAGCACACACCAAGTACAGAATGCCTTATTCAGTGTTAAATGTACCCTAATCAGGACGTGCCTTGCTGGCTTTCCCTCTTAAGGTACCGAGCAGTTACTTTGAATACTACAGATGCTTTTGACCTATTCTAAATCGCCCAATAATATCTTGAGAAAAAAAAAAAAACACCTGAATAAGTGTTTGTGCTTAGTATGTATACTTCTAAACAAGTGAGAGAATGTGCTGGTTTACATGATATATAAATATATAGAGGTATATAATGTGTATATAGCACTGTGTCTTGTGTAACTTGAGATGTATGGTTATGTGCTGTACAGCAATGTAGTAACGTATGGTTTTAAGGGTGGGTCTGATTGGGTAATATGTTTTTGGGGGAAAGGGGTGAACTTGATGACGCAGCATTAAGCAATACAGGGAGCTACAGAAGGGAATTTTAATTGATTATGGCTTCTTAAGTCGATTACAATTGTATAGAGTATAACTTTAGCAATTTTTTTTTTTAATGACTTTAATATGTTTGATTGTTTTATTTTTTATGCAACTGAGATGCAATACCAGTAATCTAGGAGAGCCTTTCTCATAAATGAAAGGATTTGTTTAAGAGACTGGTTGTTTTCTTGAAAACAGTGCTGTATGTTGTAGATTGCTGTAGAAAGACAATGAAACGGCTTAAATAATTCAAAAAGAAGGTTGATGTTTAGGATCACTGGCTGAGAAGGACTTTTTTTATGAAAAAAATACACAGACAGTCCAGTTTCACAAGGAGAGCCTTAAACCTTAGGGGAAAACAAAGCTATCAGTCCTGTCTGATCTCCTTTACAGTCCAATGTGTTTTTAATTACTTAAGTAATAAGTAATTAAACCTTTTCAATACAGCCATATTATAAAAAGTGTATACATATATTTGATTTTATATATATATATATATATATATATATATATATATATATATATATATATATATATATTTGTGTGTTTGTGTAGATAAATATATAGATGCTATAATTTGTTATAGACCATTTTATTCAGTGTTTTAGAACACTTCAAAACATTTCAACTTACACTGTCAATCTAGAATGTACAGATGATAAAAATCAATATTCTAAAAAAAAAAAAAAAAAAAAAAATATCCAAAGGGAACCTTCTTTAAATGCAATACATATTTCCAGTCCTGTCATTTCAGCAATCACTAGACAAGTTGACCAAAAAGTAAATTTGATGTTTGGATACAGGAGAAGTGTGGTACCACATCAAATTCACGAATGTCATGATCGTTTGGCCTGGCCCTTAAATGTACAGGCGTGAGTGTGTGCATGTGATTTCTTTCTTCCTCTCTTTTCAGTTCATTGAAAACGTCACTATTAATTCACTACATCTATTGCCCTGCAATTTGTTGTTCACAAAGTACATGCTCTTGCAATATCAGACAGAATTTGCCCACTGAGTCAGCAAGAGGAAACTTTGTTTCCTCTTGCTGACTCAAGGTTCTGTGCTAAACCTTGGGTCATTTTTTTTATCAAAAAGTGGATCTAGCATATGTGTAATTTTGGTGCTAGAGCATCTGTTAATGAAATGCCTCTGATGTCATCGCACATCCATGTTGCATTGTCTTGCTGCTTTAAGACCTTGTCTATTGTGGAAACAAAATCCGATGTCAAAAGGCATACATTGTTTTCTTCATTGATTTGTTTTTATTGATTTTTCACTCTTTACATCTAATGACTATCAAATTGACTATGATTTTTCCTTTTTATTTTTAACATAGTTTTTGGTAAATATTGCTAGTAAGATTTTATATTTTTACATATTTGTTTTATTTTGAATTTTTATTTATATGCCACTTAGCTTGGATGTCTTTAAATGGTGTTGGTTTTATTTTATTTTCGGCTTTGTGTGATTTTATGTCTTGAAAATGTGGAGACAGATGCATTTCAGTATTTTTAAATGGTTAAAAATCTAGTTTCCTAGATCAAAGTATCTATATAGCAGAAATTATTTGATGTCATAAATTATATTTTAATTCATGTAAATAGTTTAAAAAAGAAGACAATGGCTTCCTTTTAAACTGAACACATTTCTCTTTCGAGATTGTTTACATTATTAAACTGTAGAAACTGATCCTCATATACTGTAAAGAAAAGTACATATATTCATTGTTTTGCCTCCAAAAAATAAAATCCATAATGAACATTTAACTTTGTGATACATTAGTGTGCTAAGTTATGCATGCATTGTGCAGTTTACACAATAATACCTTCCACAGAAATGAATCCGTTCTTCTGCCGCAATTCTTGGAATGAGTGCTGAATAGCCATCTGTGCATGTTAGAAAGAGGAGGATTTTGAAAATCCCACAAGCATCTGCTTTAAGACAATCTTTTTTCATGTTCTAGTGACATTATGCATTGCATAAACAGAATAGCTCAGCTGAAAGCTATCTGATTGGATACTGCATTGAAATCACAGCCAATAGCAAATCACATTCTATTTGGTATCCATGCAGAGTGCTTGGAATTTAGATTGTGAAGCTAATTGTGGCAGTTCTTTCTGTTGAGGTTATGTAGCAGAACATGCAGAATGAAACCTCTGTTAATGCAGCCATTTGGAGCGGTGGTGGCAATTTGCCGCTCTACTGGTTTATGATTCAGATGTCAGAATGATCATTCCCTGCAGCATATTCCTCTTAAAGCTGTGTGTGTGTGTGTAGGTGTGTGCATTTGCTGTAACGTCAGAGCTAATTTTAGCTTTTGCGGTGGTTGCAGATTTCTTGGCTCCACCTCTATGCTGTGCGAGTGATGTAAATGTAGCATAAGAAGTGACATCTTAGTCTGTTGACGTGCAGTGACTGCGTTTGTGACATGACGTAAATGCTGCATTGAGCCTGCCCCCTTCTACTGCCCTGCCAATCAGCTCTTACCCATCTCATTCGTTTATGCCAACACCACCTAGGTGTTATCCAATGCTTTTGTAAGGCTGTTATGTATGTCCCAGTGGGACATTTAGTACAAGCACACACACACATAACAGAGCGTACTGCATCCTAGAGGCAGAAGACTGATTTTGCACAGCAACAGTTACAAAACTATAAAAAAAGAGAGGCTTGGCTATAAAATTCCTCATTTAGTCTTTTATTTATACATTTATACATAGCTACATATTATTAGCAAAAAATGTAATATGTATATTTCATGTGTATACATATTAAACTCTGTACGTACATATAGTGGAGTCCAAAAGACTCTGAATACTACTGAAAATTCTTCAGTTTTGCATTTTGCTTCTTTAATACATTTCTTGAGAGAAAATGTGGATTGAAAAATTTAAGTTTCAGTTATTATCAGAATTTCTTAGTAGCTGATCTACTCCTTTTGCTTGAATGATAGCATGGACATGAGCTAAAATGGACTCTACAAGCTGCAAAACTTGCCATCCATGTTTTCAGATCATGATTTGAAAAAGTTCCATGGAGTTTGTGCTTCAGTGGACGCAAGGGAATCTTTTTGTTTATAAAAAGACGGTAACGTGGGCAATAGCCCCTTTCACACATACAGCCTTTTCCAGAAAATTACCTGAAAATTTCAGGTTAGAGGTCATGTGTGAACACAAACTTTTTGAAAATACTGGTAAATTTTACTCTGGCAATTACCCTTAATGAGAAGTTATATCATTACCTATAAATTTCCATATGGTATATGTGAACAGCACATGTGGCACATTTACCAGTAAAGGCAACCCAACGGTTTTCCTGTAATTTACCTGGTTGCACGTGTGAACGGGGCTAATGCGAAAAATTGCCGAAAAATTCCTTTTAAATAAATTTTTGGAAATCCTATCACTTTTTATTTCCACGGTTAAATTTAATTTTTGATTGTTTTCAATGTGGACCCCACTGTGTGTAATTCAGTATGTAGTAATGCCCCATTATGTATATGTTTATCCACTACCATACCATACAGTTACTAATGATATAAGAGAATAATTATACAAAAAATCTTCTGTTAAAGATATTACCTCAACCCTGTTGTCGCCATTCTGGGATATTACAAAAGAGCAGTCTGTTTCTTACACTAAAGGGTTTTCTTTACCTGTAAACTCTGTGTATATACAAATTAGTTTTTAAACGAGACTTAAAAACAGACACAGATTCAGCAGATCTAATGTCTCAGATTGAATTGTTGTCTAACAATGTTCAATATGTATTGTTCAATATTGTATTGTAATTTTTTCAGAAAGTATTTTGTATTGTCCAATATTGTTTTGTCATTTGTAATTTTTTCTGAAAGTCATGAAAATTTCCACCAGAGTGAACGTGTTTACATGCACATTCTTACATTGATTATGCTTAAAGGTGCAATATGCAACAATTTTCATGTAATATTCGCCTTTTTTTTGCCAATGTGTGAACGGCTTGTAACGCAACTTAAAAAATGAGCCCTTCCCGGACTCCCTAGGTTGCCTATTAAAGCCTGTAGACTGATTTTCATGGGAAGGGAGCGGGTCGCTTTTGCCAGGAAAATCCAAAGGATGTGATGTTTATGCACGATCCCGAGAGCCTTGCCTCAGTGCTTCTCTTCCGAAATTCAGCAGCGACAACAGTCTGTAACACTACGTTATCTTAGAGATGGAATCCAGCAAACATCCGGCTCCCAGCACAACACTGACTCCTACACAAACTCAGAGTAAGCCAAAAATAAAAAAAATACCTTTACTGAATCCCGTCTAGCTAAGCGGGAAAGTGATCGTGTTCGAGCGAAAACTAGAGAGAACATCGGCAGGACATTTGATTCCTGGAGGGACCTTCGTTTGGTTTTGGGGATCAAAACCGACCCTGAATTGGCATTCTTCTTATTGGACAGGTAAGCTTACATAACTGCAAAGCATGTGAAATATAGTGCCATAAGGAATGATCTGTGTAATTTTAGCTAACTTGATCTTGCTTGCTAACAATGACGAATTGCAAGCTACCTTGCTTCGTAACTTTCAAATAATTTCAACGATCTTCTTTTTATACTAAAAGTCAGGTATGCTGATTCACAATAACTGACATAAAGTTCATCTGTAATTATTCAGCAAGGTAAACTACAATAACACATGAAATGAATGCTAGACAATGTTCAAGATAAAGCAAAAAAAACCATTCATTAGTGTAACGTAACTTGGTTATACAGAAAATATATACAATCTATTATTATAAAACAATAGCGCATCGATATATCAAAATGACAGTTGTGATGGAATCACATCAATACTTAACTGTGTCAACATATTTATAATGTACAGTCTATTTTATAAACAGCTACTGTCATCATCCACCAAATTTAGCTAACAGCTATTGATAAAGCTGGCTAGCTAGCTAATGGTGACATAGGCTATTGTATAAATGCAGTCAATGTATCATGCAAAGAAAATTGATTATTTCAATCTACAGTCTCGCATATTCAGACCTATATCCACACTTTGTTTTAGCCCTGTTCCAGCACTGGAGATTCAAATATAATATACAATCTCAAAGTTTGTAGTAAAACAATCATAACTGTGTAATTTTAATTATGCTACCTCATCTGTCAGCATGATGTCGGTGAATCACGTTCAGTCTCGCTGCCCTATGGAGTCATGCTCGCTCACGTCCCTATACAGTGTGTGCGCGATCACGAGCAACAGGCTGCAGTTCACTTAACGGCCACAGGTGTCATTAATAACAAGGGTTTCTGAATCTTACATACTGCACCTTTAAGTCTGTTCCTACTAATAAAAAATCATTCCCAGAGGCATGAAAGTGCCTGAAGTTAAAGAAACGCCCATCAACTCCCTGCTAAAAACATCAGCTTGAGGTGCGTGGTTTCTGATGACATCAATTTCATAGGATTGTCTGGATTTTTCTGGATGGCCCCCCTAACCCTGGGGCTAATGAGCAGTCTTTACTGTTTAGCAGAGGACCTTTGTGGGCCCCCATCATCACAGGGCCCGAGACAATATTCCTGGTTGTCCCTCCCATAATGAAGATCAGTACTAACCAGCATAAACCAACTTGGACCACCCTTGAAATTCATGGAGGTCTAAGCTAGTCTTTTTAGTAAGGAATATCTAAGGATTACAAGACACTGTTTGAATAACTATTTACCTTGTTTGGCAGCTAAGGCAGAGGCTGCAGCTTCCTCTTTAGCCTTCTTGGCCTCCTCCAGTTTGGCGACCTTGGTCTCATGTACTTCCTTCAGAGTGTTCCACTCCTTCCTATTGTTCAGAAGACACTCTAACATGGGCATGATATCCACGTGGAAGCGAGAGAACTCCTGCAGGAAGGACTGGGCTTGAGTAAAGGGAGTATTGTAGATGGATAGACTTGTTCGGGAAAATTGGGGGTTGCTTTTAGCAAAACATACTTGATTTTAATTCTTGAGTTTTAAATTTTAAAGTTGTTTATATATAATATGGATCTTTTGGGATGATAAAAGTTAAAATGTAATAAAGTCAAAAGTGATAAACCCAAAATACCTCATCTACATATTGTATACTGCTATATCACATTTGATTGTATGTTTTACAATACGGGTCAATATTTTCAGTGAATAACAACTTAAATTTCAGTCCATTCTACACACAAAGTTATTGTATGGCTTTAGAACACTTAGAATATGGCACATGAGTAATATAGACTACTTTATGGTGCTTTTTTGTCATTTTTGATTGTATAAATCACTAACCACTTGCATTGTATTAAAAAAAAGCAGCCTGTGCATTCCGTTATATATCTCCTTTTGGTTTTTAAACAACATGAGGATGAGAAATGGTGACTCATTTTATCTCATGCATTCCAGGAACAATATGGGATGTAAGCACTGTGCAACATGTAGATTTGCAGAGACAATTAATATGTAGAGACATTTGGGCTTTATTTATCATCTTAAAGATCCAGGAACTGTATGAGGGAGAGGTAGAAACTGCTCTTAGCTTGACAAGCAGACAAATGCACTCACCGGCCACTTTATCTACTTATTCATGCGATTATCTAATCAGCTATTCAGGTGGCAGCAGTGCAATGCATAAAATCATGCAGATATGGGTCAGGAGCTTCACATCAACCATCAGAATGGGAAACAAATTTGATCTCAGTGATTTAGACTGTGGCATGATTGTTGGTGCCAGATGGGCTGGTTTGAGTATTTCTGTAAATGCTGATCTCCTGGGATTTTCACACACAACAGTCTCTAGTATGTAAAGAGAATGGTGCGGAAAACAAAAAACATCTAGTGAGCATCAGTTCTGTGGGCAAAAATGGCTTTTTAATGACAGAGGTCAGAGGAGAATGGCCAGACTGGTCCAACAGGAAGGTGACAGTAACCCAAATAACCACACATTACAAAAGTTCTATGCAGAAAAGTATTTCTTTTTTTCCTATTTTTAAACATTTTCTCCCTGCTTCTCCCGCACATTTTATCACGTGGCTTGTTGAGCGCATTACCGTGGAGACGTAGCACATGTGGAGGCCCACACTGTTCTCTGCGGCATCCACGCACAACTCACCATGTGCCCCATTGAGAGCGAGAACCACACATTATAGCGACCACGAGGAGGTTACCCCATGTGACTCTACCCTCCATAGCAACTGGGCCAATTTGGTTGCTTAGGAAACCTGGCTGGAGTCACTCAGCACGCTCTGGATTCGAACTCGAGGCTCCAGGGGTGGTAGTCAGCATCAATATTCACTGAGTTACCCAGGCCCCAGAAAAGCATTTCCGAACATACAACATGTCGAACATTGAGTTGGATGGGCTACAGCAGCAGAAGACCCCTCCGGGTACCACTACTGTCAGCTTAGAACAGGAAACAGAGGCTGCAGTGGGCAAAGGCTCACCAAAACTGACAGTAGATGATTGGAAAAACATCGCCTGGTCTGACAAATCAGGATTACTGCTGAGGGACACAAATGGTAGGCCCACTGCAGCCTCAGTTTTCTGTTCTTGGCTGACAGAAGTGGAACCCAACGTGGTCTTCTGCTGTTGTATCCCATACGCCTCAACGTTCGTCATGTGCATGCTGAGATGCTATTCTGCTCACTACAATTGTACAGAGGGGTTATCTGAGTTACCATAGCCTTTCTGTTAGCTCGAACCAGTCTGGCTATTCTCCATTGAATCTTTCATCAACAAGGCATTTTCGTCCACAGAACTGCCGCTCACTGGTTGTTTTTTGTTTTCACACCATTCTCTATACTCTCTAGAGACTGCTGTGCATGAAAATCCCAGGAGATCAGCAGTTACAGAAATACTCATACCAGCCCATCTGGCGCCAACAATCACGTCACGGTCAAAATCTGAGATCAACCTCATCACTGAGATCACATTTTTCCCCATTCTGATGGTTAATGTGAACATTAACTAAAGCTGCTGACCCATATCTGCATGATTTTATACATTACACTGCTGCCACACCATTGGCTGATTAGATAATCGCATGAATAAGTAGATGTACAGGTGTACCTAATAAAGTGGCCGATGAGTGTAAGCTTTAATATCTGTAGTGTCTCAGACACCTCTAATTCCACACAGCTCTACATTCGGTCAATAAAATGCAAGTAGACAGACATCTGATCAAGATGTGCTCTGTGCATTTCTGCTGATGATTATGTATTTGTTTCCTGATGGACTCCCGGCTGGATGCCATGAGCATTTAGACGAATAGATCAATGAAGTCCCATATGTAGTTTTGTTTACTAATCGAAATGAAGGACCTCACCTTGCACACAAAAGAACAGATGAAATCAATAAAACCACACTGCAGTTTGGGAAGTACGTCCGCTTTGTTCCATTCCATCATGGGCTGGTGAAGAAACATAATGCTATTAACTCTGTATTAAAATGAAACACAACAACCTACCAGTGCACACTGAATGCACAGTAGTTTTTCTAAAGAATTGTGCAACTAAACTGGAAAGTTTGATGGTACTTTTGAAAAGCTGACATTATATTCTTACATTTCCAATCACAGTTGTGTAAAAGGGGGAGCTTGGGAGCGGTCTGTTTGACTGGGCCATTGTGACCGCTCTTTCTGATTCACTGCACCACATAATAGGCAGAACATTACTACATGACTCATGGGAACTTTTTCATTCTTTATTCCCTTTCTCTCTTTCCTTCTCTTCACCCCACCTCCCAACACATCCCACCCCTTCATTCCAGGCAATCTCTCACAATGGGTTGCTGCTCCAACACTGTCCTCTCCAAATCACCCTGCTCCCGGAATTCTGCCGCCAGCGACAGCGCCACCTGCAGGATAGTTCATATATAGCTACTGTCAATATTAAGTTTAGATTTATGCTGCTCATGTAGCAGGGTTGAGCAAAAGTCTGAAATTAAGAATGGACCCTTTCAACACAGTCACACAACACTTTCCTTTAACACAACAATATGGGAAGGAACTACTAATAATCTTGTTAGTCTGTTTCATGTTGTTTTTGGCTTCATTATGATGTATGTTGAAGTTCATTTATTAAATATAATGAAATATAAACTAAAAAGTGTTTATAGGTGGCATTTTTAACATAAATTATTATTACCATCTAATATTCCACATATTTTGAATGATAGCATGTTAATGGGGAATTCATCCTGAAAAAAATATGAATTTTTAATGTATTATTAAAAATGACAGTTAAAGCAGGTGTTTGAATACTTACATCTTTATGCATTTGGCAGATGCTTTTATCCAAAGTGACTTACAGTGCCCTTATTACAGGGACAATCCCCTTGGAACAACCTGGAGTTAAGTGCCTTGCTCAAAGACACAATGGTGGTGGCTGTGGGGATCAAACCAACAACCTTCTGCTTACCAGTTTAGCGCTTTAGTCCACTAAGCCACCACCACTCATGCAATTTTTGCTTTTAATTGGAATTTAAAAGACATTATCAATTAAATTCTGAATAGCTCACAACCTTGCTTCATAGTTCCATTTATAAATGCATTTGGAAAGATGCTCATATAGATCGTATGTTTAACTAGATGTGTGCAATATTAACTGTGCATTATAGATAATTGTGACGAGGAGGAGGGTGGGGCCGGACCGTGACTATGCATGCCCGGCCCCCAGTCGGTCTAATCAGCCGAGAAGAGGGATAAATGCAGCAGAATGCGGCAGTTCGGGAGAGAGAGAGAGCCACATTCAGCTGCCATGTGTGCGTTTATGCTTTTGTGTTTTTTTTGTTTAAGTTCCTATTAAAATATTACTTTGATTGTCCAGTCAGTTCCCACCTCCTCCTTTCCCATTTCTAACTTTGTTACATTGGTGCCGAAAACCCGGCTTAAGAGGAGTACGCCATTATGGAGTCCTCACCGCTGGGTGAAGTCTTCAAAACTCTAGCCAGCATCCAGCAGACTCAACACCAGGCCCTCATGGACGTACGCCTGGAGCAGGAACAGCGCTTCCAAGTCCTAAGTAACATATTAATAGGAACTTAAACAAAAAGACACAAAAACATAAACGCACACATGGCAGTTGCATGTGGCTCTCTCTCTCTCCCGAACTACTGCATTCCGCTGCACTTATCCCTCTCCTCGGCTGATAAGCCCGACTGGGGGCTGGGCATGCATAGTCACGGCCCGGCCCCACCCTCCTCCTCATCACAATAATTAATGACCTAAGCACAACCAAGAAAACATTGATCTATAACAATTTGAGGCAGATCTGGCACATAATCCATTGCAGTTATAAAATTCTGCCTTAACATCGTTGTTCTTGGATCTACATTCTATGAATATAATAATAACCTTACCAGAAAAAAAAAAAAACATCTAAAAGAAGCTCATGAAACAACGTTCAATTTTTTAAACTCCCTGACATTTGGCACAATGTAATCTCACACATAGTGGATGATCTACAGTGCTGTCCACTGAGGAATGCATACAGTAATAAGTGTTAAACAATGAATGTAAACAACCCATCCATGAGTACATTATCATATGAATGGAGTTTGCGACTCATTATGCTGGCTGTGAGCCCAGCCATTTCATTTTCTTGCAGTCACACCCTTGGCTGCCCTACATGTTTGAATACATTGCTGCAGTATCAGGCCTTGCGTGTGACATTGCATTATGCATTAGGAATATCTAACCTTGCTCTGAATCTCCCATGGCTTTGCAATGGCTGACAAATCACAGGCAGTCATCATCATAGCCCTGCATTGAGGGAAGCCAAAACCATAAGGTGAATTCATATTTATGAACCGTAAATGGATCCAAATGCAGCTGCAACATATAATTTAATATTTCTTGAAAGTACTGTATATATAGTAAATCAGTGTATTGGCCAAACAGTTATTATGGGTGGTATTCGTTTTTCACTGGTTATTGTGAACTGTATTTCCACACAGTACTTACATTACAATTTCTTTATGAGTTGTTTCGTACATCATGTATTTTGTCCAGTTTTCCCAGTTCTCATAGGTCTTGGACTAATCCACAATCTTTTGAAACATGGCCCTTTTCCTGTAGGCAAACAGCATAATTAAATTCATGTTGATCACACTTATGCAACACAGACACCCCTGTAACCAAAAGACAAACTCTAATTCACAGTCAAATCAAAGCATACTATGACCCCGGAAAGAATTTAGACACTTAAAGTGATAGTTCAGCCAAAACTGAAAATTCTCTCGTCATTTACTCACCCTCTTGAGCATGCCATCCCAGATGTGTCTGACTTACCTTCTTCTCCAGAACACAAATGAAGATTTTTAGAAGACTATCTCATTTCCGTAGGTCCACACAATGCAAGTGAATGGTGGCCAGAACTTTGAATCTCCAAAAACCATATAAAGCTAGCATAAAAGTAATCCATTCGACTTCAGCGGTTAAATCCATGTCTTCAGAAGTAATATGATAGGTGTGAGTGAGAAACAGATCAATATTCAAGTCCTTTTTTGCTATAAACCTCCACCTTTGACCAGTCCTGACCAGTAGATGGCGATACGCACAAAGAATGCGAATCACCAAAAACAAAAGAAGAACGTGAAAGTGGATATTTATAGTTAAAAATGACTTATAGATTTATCTGTTTCTCACCCACACCTATTATATCAATTCAGAAAATTCAAAGTTTTGGCCACTTTTCACATGGATTGTTTGGACCAACAGAGCTGAGATATTCTTCTTCTAAAAAAAAAGCAATTGTGTTCTGCAGAAGAAAGAAAGTCATAAACATCTGGGATAGCATGAGGGTGAGCAAATGAGATAAATCATTTCTGGGTGAACTATCCCTTTAATTCACACTTTGACAACCAGAAAGTGTTCAAATATTGTTCGAATTAATATTAAATGGCATATATTTTCTCTTTAAAAAAACTAACATACACATTTTTTTTTCTTGAAAACTATGCTTGTAATATCTTTCTTTCACATAAATGCCTCTTGGTTTGATATTTTATTGTTATCTAATGCAGTGACATTAATACATTTTTATACAAGATCATTAAAATGTGTGGCTTAAGTGTCCAAAAACATTTTGGGGCCACTTTATGTCCAAAAAAAAAACAAAAAAAAAGTAAGGTCTGTTGCAGTGATAGCAATGCCCGTTAAATGTTTCATGCTGTCGTCGGTTAAGATTCTGGTAGATATTTAAGGCCTTGGAGAAAAGGATTTAAAGAATCTGATGAAAGCAACTGCTGGCTGTGAGAGGGCAGTTATTTTTGGCGCTTAGCAACTGGATGCATATTTTCAATGGTCGGCATTGAAAAATGATAAAATTTTATTTTTTCAGCATTACATCATCTCTGAGCAGAGTCTTTCCAAACTCCAGATGGTGCCTCTTGAGGATGGTGGAACCGTGCAGCTTTGCCAGTGGATTCCCAGACCTGACAAAATCAACACAGAATGTAATTTTCTAAACACAGAAGATGACTCGTTCATTAAGAGTGTATGTAAATTAGTGTAATACATCTAATATATCAGTCTGCATACATTTAAGATGATTATAGTTATCTCGAATTTCAATGTGGTCTATAACAATGATTTAATAATCAGTTAGTTCCCTGTGAAATGAAAATTCGGTCATCAATTACTCACACTCATGTCATTGGTAAAACATTACAATAAATTTCCATTCATTAACATTAGTTAATGCATTAAGTATCACGAGCAAACAATTAACAATAAAACATTTTTACAGCAGTTATTAACCTTTGTTAATGTTAGTTAATAAAATACAATTGTTAATTGTTAACGTTACTTAATAGTGCATGAACTAATGTTAACAAATACATATTTGATTTTAAAAGTAGGTATTTGTATATGTTGATATGAACATTAACTAAGATTAATAAATGCTTAATAAGTATTGATCATCGGTAGTTCATGTTAACTAATGTGGTTAACTCATGTTAACAAATGGAACCTTATTGTAAAGTGTTACCATGTCATTACAAACCCCTAAGTGAATATTCATATATATGAATGAGGTTTGTTAGCTATGGCAGAGGGCCACGAATCAACACATAAGATTTGGTCTGTTCCACATACAAGGCTATTGCAGGGCTTCAGAAGACTTAGAACATAGCTGGCAAGTCATATGGAAAACTTTTATTGTCCTTTTTTTGTCCCTGTTGGAGCATGACAGCGCCGGTCACCACTCACTTTCATTGTATTTAAAAAGTAATATGGGTATGAAACAACTTGAGGGTTAGTAAAAGATGTCAGAATTTTCATTTGTATGAAAACTATTCATATAACATCTTTGGTAAGAAAGCAGTGTGACATTGACAGTTCTTAATAATGAGCACATACTTCATCTGGTAGAGGTTGTTAGTACCATGGTGATCAATGTCCAGCAGTCACCATCGTCATTGCCTCCAGATCCGTATAACAGCGCTTCAGGTCACCTGTCTAAG
This sequence comes from Myxocyprinus asiaticus, assembly GCF_019703515.2. Lineage (NCBI taxonomy): Eukaryota > Metazoa > Chordata > Actinopteri > Cypriniformes > Catostomidae > Myxocyprinus > Myxocyprinus asiaticus. Next base: position 34,257,022 of record NC_059370.1, on the reverse strand, counting down.
ACACGTAGTAAATTTTTTTTATAAACTTTAAGGTGGAGCCTGCTCAAGACACAACCCCTCCTCATATAGACCAAGAAGCTAGTGAGAGTTCATTAGACTCAGTGAAGCATGAGAGTAGTGCTGAGCGAGACTCAGTAACAGCCTGGACTGCTTTTCTTCCATCCCTCCAATGCTCCATATTTCCTGAATTATGGCCAGCTCACTGTGATTACACATGACTGAACCAGGAGCAGGTTTAAACATGGCTGATTAATAAGGAGGAACCGTCTGCCAATTCCTTGGATAGGGCACATGACTGTAGCATCCACTAAAGAGAGGGGGAAATTCATCAATTGGTCGACTTCTGGGCTGACAGGGCTGGTTTGTTTATTTTTCTTGTTTGCTGGCAGAGAAAATTAGATTTATTCATAGCAAGGATTGTATTGGCCTTTGTTGAACAAGATGAAGCTGTGACTATGTTTAAATGGACACCAGAAAGCCATTTATTGCAAGAAAGCTGCTTTAGGCTCAAAATCGGCTTTTACATGAGCTATGTTAGCGGCTTTCCATAGAGACTTGTAGGTGGGTAGTTCTGACATAGGCCAGAAAACATCCACCAAGCAACCACACAGCAACATGCTATAACCACTCAGAACACCTTAGCAATCACATAACAATGCCCTGGCATCCTCCCACAACACTTTAGCATCATAGAGACAAGTAGCACCACTGACATTTTCTTAAGAAAATATAAAAATCTAGTTTGATATATTAGGCGAAATATACAAGCAGAATCTATCACCACTCTCCTCACGTGGAATATGGAACTTGTTCCAGCTCATAGTACATCTTAATACCACACTTCACCAGGTCCAGCTCGGAGAACTCAAAATCAAAAAGTGAAACTCAAAGATCTCTGCAACACCTGAGTCAGGCAGCTGCTCATACTGTAGGGAACAACAGCATTGAGACACACGACTAGAAAACAAAGAAACTTAGAGCGCATTTGGAATTGGGCATTCCACTATATGGATTTTTCAGTGTTTACCAGAATATCCTCCAGCTCATCCTCTTTGCATTCGTCAGGTTCTTTTCCATACACCTCACGTGTGTTCTGAACATCATCAGTGTCACCTTTTTTTTTTTGTTTTGTTTTCTTTCTCCCCCAGTTGAATGAAATGCCCAATTCCCAATGCGCTCTAAGTCCTCGTGGTGGCGTAGTGACTTGCCTCAATCCGGGTGACGGAGGACGAATCTCAGCTGCCTCTGCGTCTGAGACTGTCAATCCAGTGAACTCACCACGCGCCCCACCGAGAGCGAGAACCACACATTATAGCGACCACGAGGAGGTTACCCCATGTGACTATACCCTCCCTAGCAATCGGGCCAATTTGGTTGCTTAGGAGACCTGGCTGGAGTCACTCAGCACGCCCTGGATTCGAACTCATGACTCCAGGGGTGGTAGTCAGCGTCAATACTCGCTGAGCTACCCAGGCCCCACAGTGTCACTTTGTTGATATTTCAAGACTCTTCTATGTTCATGCAACTCCTATTAATCAGACTATCAATCATAATGTCATAGATGAAAGCACCATTCCTCGGCATGTGAGATCTTTCTCATTGTGCAAATAAGATGTCCTGGTATTACCAAGATTCCCAATGTAGGGTAATTTATCTTGATTTGTGCACACTAGGGACTAAGCATTGTGAATTTGGAAAAACCCACCAAGATATTCTGAATTTAATCCTTCCTGCACTTGACATGATACATGACCATGTCCTGAAGCATGTTCTTGCGATTCTCCAGCTTGTTCATCTTTCTGTAGGTGTCTGTATTTAGCACTGACCATCCCAGGAACTGAGTGAGTGACTAAAATAGATTCAGATTCAGATTAAGAATCAGATTCATATCAGATTCGGATCAGACATTGTTTATGAATCAAATTCAGATTTAGAATCAGATTCATACTGAATTCAGAATCAGATTCAGATTATGAATCAGATTCATATAAGATTCAGAATCAGATTCATATCAGAATTAGATTTGTATCAGATTCAGATAAAAGCTACTTGAATGTGAATCTGACTGAATTACCCAAAAACATTCTACCTCTCATCTTGATTCAAACAATCAGATGGAAACAACTGGGAAAACTACAAAAATAAATAAATAAATAGATCATGTCCCCACAGAGAACATGGTCAAACTCAATTAAAATGTCTTCTTTTGACGGTAGGGTGAAATATAAACTTTGAAGCTTTGGTTCAGCAGTTCAGTTGAACCAACAAAACTCAGCATAATAAATTGAGAACATGGCATACTTTCAGTAGTAAGACATTGTATGGATAGAAAGTTCACAGATGAATAATGCAGAGTCTGTTGATCTGTCCATTACTGTATATTTATAAAGTTATGACGCAGTACTGGTCCATACTGTGGGCTCAGATACCTCCATTAGTGTTTCGTCCATTTCATCAAAAGGCTTTCCATCTTTCCTATTATAGAATGTGGCCTCACCAACGATTTCCTCTTTCTTGTCCACGATGGGCAAAGAGAGAAAATGTTTGATGGTCCAACCAGATTCATCCAGAGGTGCTTTCTGGCAGGACAAAAATAAACCTTAATCAATATACAGTTCTGCAAAGTTTCAATTAAAAACTAGTTACGTTTATTAGATATACAAAATGCCGAGGTAAACAAATGTCCTTTTTGAAATACTGGTACTAATTCAATTGCATTGAATATTTCGCTAATTTAAGATTAATGACGGTTTGAAAGTGAGTGTGGCAAAGGTGAAGTGTGTCATTTTTTCATTGTTAAAATACTTTCTCCTATCCCAGTTAAACATGCAGAGACAACTATGAGTAAGCCATGTATAGGTTTGTAGGCAGGCGAGAGAAGTGTTTTGGAAACTTGCTTGAAAACAATAATTTTCACAATTCGGTTTGGTCGCACTAGTGGCGCAGACATTACACACTTCACTTTAACAAATTTGGAAGCATAATAGAAAAAGTGAGCTCATTGAAAGTTAAAGAATTCATCTTCAGCAGCGTTCATGATGTTACAGATCTGTAAGATAGAGTGAAGGGAAAGCAGCAGTCACGCTCACATCGCTTGCCAATTAATCAATGTTCGCAGAATTACAATTATCCATCATTTCGGTGTGGGAGAACATTCAATTCCCCCTCACTGTGCACATGACAGGAGCATTAAAACCATAATAGCTTTCTGCTTGTGTGGAGGCAGTGGAGGAGAATGGAAGTCTAGACACACACCAGGCCCTTCTCTGCAACGTAGGTGGGAAGACCACTTACTAATGCCTAGTGGTCAGCCGGAGGATTACTGTAACAACAATGCATATGCGTCTGATCAGAGCAATACAGTAGATTACTTTAATAAATCTTATTTTTTCTTGGGGGTCTATAGAGATAAATGGGCAGTCTTTGCTAAGCATATGAAAGTTATTTCACTTAAGATATTAGAAGAATTAGTTTTGCTTGATAAAAAGTCAAATAATTATAATGCATATAATGTAGAATAATGCATACGATGTCTCAAGATGCCGTGAATAACTAATCATGTCTGAAGACGCTGATCACTGACTTCCAGTTTAGTACACTCTCCTGGGCTTTAATTAAACTGCAAGTGGTGGTAAATATTCTAATTTAACATGCAATAAAAATGCAGTGACTTACGGTATTACTTTAATGTCCTCCTTTCCGTGCAATATGCAATCAATAATTTAGTAGAAATTAACTTCTTTAAGTCAAATACAAAATATGCAACAGAATTTGTGATGATAAATTCCTTTCAGTTTTGTGTTCCTCTGACATGATTAACTTGACATGATGATTTGACCTTGGGTGTGGAGGTCTTCCTTATATATACAGTGTATCACTTACACTGCCATCTGGGGTCTTTGGTCCACTATATGAGGGCACCTCTCCCATTAATATAGGCCAAAGGTAAAAAAATAAAAAAAACTCCTACAAGCAAAAGACGAAATGTTAAATGAGAAAAGCTAGCTTAATGTTCTGTATTAGTAGTCAGAAAAGCAACTCCAGCTTCATATTCCTGCCGCAATAGCTGTCATGTAATATTATTCTATATAAAAAATACAAACAAATTACTTTCGTTTTTGGTCATGTTGAGGAGGCCCACAGAGTAATGGACACAACTGAGGAAGGCTTGGACTGTATAGAGGGCCTTGTGAAACTGTCTCTCATTGTCAGTCAGCTCCTCAGATACTTTGCTGGCAGATCACAGCAACACCTCCAAAGTGGGTATAAGGATAATTTACAAATGTTCATGAAGTGTCAGTGTTCTCCATATGACTGTAGAGCAACTTATGTGAATGTGAGTAAGAGTCTTAAATCTCACAACTTTACCTGTGCTCGTCTGGTTTCACAGTTGTGCAGGTAGCTCAGGTGAAATACTCAAAGCACAAGATTAGCAAAGTTGAGATAGAGTCTACAAGACACAGGTAAGAATTAGTCTTCAGAGTTAGAAAAACTTCAATAGAGCCCTTTATGCTGTGAAACTTAATTTACCCATTACATTCACTGGGGATTTGGTGAAATATTAGGCTTTTCTGTTTTACATTTAGATATACACTCAAAATAAATAAAAACTTTCAATAAACTTAAATTAAATGAAATTTTCCTAAGAACATTTACATTTTTAAGGACATGTTTTTCATCAAAAGCTAATTTATTTGAATGAATTTGTTTTTTCAAGTCCTGTTGTATGAACTTAACTTTATTTAGTCACATATACTAGATAAACATGTCTAAGTCATCATTTTAATTGCATTGAGACAACTTAATTTATACCACTTCCGTTTATTTTTGTTTTTTTGTTTTTTTTTTGTGTGTGTGTGTGTGTCAAACATTTGTTGTTGTGAGGTATATATACAGTTGTGCTCAAAAGTTTGCATACCCTTGGAGAATTGGTAGTATATGTACCATTTTTAAAGAAAACATGAGTGAGCAGGCAAAACACATTTCTTTTATTTCTTATGGGATTCATATTCAACTGTAGGTTATAACAGAATGGCACAATCATAAAACAAAACATGGCAACAAAGAAAAAAATTAAATGACCCCTGTTCAAAAGTCTGCATACTCTTAGTTCTTAATATTGTGTATTGCCCCCTTTAGCATCAACGACAGCGTGCAGTCTTTTGTAATAGTTGTCTACAAGGCCCCAAATTCTTGCAGGTGGTATAGCTGCCCATTTGTCTTGGCAAAATGCCTCCAGGTCCTGCAAAGTCTTTGGTCATCTTGCATAAACCGCACGTTTGAGATCTCCCCAGAGCGGCTCGATGATATTAAGGTCAGGAGACTGTGATGGCCACTCCAGAACCTTCAACTTTTTCTGCTGTAACCACTGGAGGGTCAACTTGGCCTTGTGCTTAGGGTCATTGTCGTGCTGGAAAGTCCAAGAGCGTCCCATGCGCAGCTTTCTTGCAGAAAAATGCAAATTGTCTGCCAGTATTTTCTGATAACATGCTGCATTCATCTTGCCATCAATTTTCACAAGATTTCCCGTGCCTTTAGAGCTCACACACCCCCAAAACATCAGTGAGCCACCACCATGCTTCACAGTGGGGATGGTATTCTTTTCACTATAGGCCTTGCTGACCCCTCTCCAAACATAACGCATATGATTGTGACCATAAAGCTCTATTTTGGTCTCGTCACTCCAAATTACAGTGTGCCAGAAGCTGTGAGGCGTGTCAAGGTGTTGTCGGGCATATTTTTTGTGCCATTGGCGCAGTAAAGGCTTCTTTCCAGCAACTCGACCATGCAGCTCATTTTTGTTCAAGTATCGTCTTATTGTGCTCCTTGAAACAACCACACCGTCTTTTTCCAGAACAGCCTGTATTTCTCCTGAGGTTACCTGTGGGTTTTTCTTTGTATCCCGAACAATTCTTCTGGCAGTTGTGGCTGAAATCTTTCTTGGTCTACCTGACCTTGACTTGGTATCAAGAGATCCCCTAATTTTCCATTTCTTAATAAGTGATTGGACAGTGCTGACTGGCATTTTCATGGCTTTGGATATCTTTTTATATCCTTTTCCATCTTTATAAAGTTCCATTACCTTGTTACGAAGGTCTTTTGACAGTTCTTTTCTGCTCCCCATGGCTCAGTATCTAGCCTGCTCAGTGCATCCACGTGAGAGTTAACAAACTCATTGACTATTTATACACAGACACTAATTGCAATTTAAAAAGCCACAGGTGTGGGAAATTAAACTTTAATTGTCATTTAAACCTGTGTGTGTGTCACCTTGTGTGTCTGTAACAAGGCCAAACATTCAAGGGTATGTAAACTTTTGATCAGGGCCATTTGGGTGATTTCTGTTATCATTATGATTTAAAAAGGAGCCAAACAACTATGTGATAATAAATGGCTTCATATGATCACTATCCTTAAATAAAAGACAGTTTTTTTGCATGATCAGTCATATTTTCAAAATCAATGGCAAACTTTCACAATTTCTGCCAGGGTATGCAAACTTTTGAGTATAACTGTATATATTTAATGAATTCACTCCCTATATTGTTTATACCATACTATACTACACTATACACCTAATCTTAATTAATTATTTTATAAATTACTAATCCAACTTCTACCAACATTCTTTCAATTAAATGTGTGCTTTACAGGAACTGTAGAATCAAGATTTCCAACAGGCATGTGGTGTCCTTAACATCAAATGCATAAACCACAATGACGGTGACACTCTACAATTATATTTTTGGAAATACACTCACATGATACAAAACCCAAAGGGATAACAAACACAACACCACCAGTGCAAATACTGCAATAAAAGTAAAATATTAGGTGCACTCTGTAACTTTTGTCTTTGTGTTATGTTGGACTTACACTGACACGCAGGGTTGGGAGGATTACTTTTGAAATGTATTCCACTACAGATTACAGAATACATGCTGTAAAATGTAATTTGTAATGTATTCCGTTAGATTGCTCAAGGTCAGTAATGTATTCTAAATACTTTGGATTACTTCTTCAGCACTGGTAGATTTTTTTCACTTGTTTTGACTATAAAAACTCTGCCAGTACAATAAGACAAAATACACATGTTAAAATTACATTCTCTGAAAAACATAAATATCTTATGCAGTGTTGTTTCTAAAACTAGATAAATCAAATTGATCGTGTTTTAAGGATTTTTAGATATTTTTACAAGAAAACAATACAAAAATGATTATCAAGAATACGAATTTTGCCCTAATATCAAAGATCTTACTTGAAAAAAAGAAATTTTGATCTAACGTGAATTTTCTTGTTAAAAAAATATGATCATGCCTGGTAACATGTGGATGTAAAATGGCTAGAAATAGCATTTTAGCTTAGCGTAAAGCTGACAATTTACACAAGGTTTATTTCTATTTCTTCTGCTCCAGACTTACTTCAAACTTACTTCTCTGTCTGCTTGTATGAATGTAACACATCATAAGAAAGTGTTTCACCGCTGTTCAAATGCACTTTGGATCGCATCATTTATATTTATAAATGTTTTTCATCTGAAAGGACTAAATATTAAATGAAACAAATGACAATTAAATGCAAAGTAATCTCTTCAGTAATCAAAATACTTTTTAAATGTAACTGTATTCTAATTACCAATTTGTAACTGTAATGAAATACAGTTACTTATATTTTATATTTTAAATATGTAATCTCGTTACATGTATTCCGTTACTCCCCAACCCTGCTGACACCTAGTGGTTTGGATGCTGCAGCATTTAAAATCAATAGTTTTCAGTTACAGATGCCATTGTAGAAATTTAGTATTTACAGTCAGCCAAGATTACTTTAATCAGTGAGTGAAAGTGTCAAATAACAGGATGGTGGCATGATTCACTGTTGTTTGCCTTGTGTTTCTCCCCTGTCATTTGTTCCTCCCAGACTACACTTCCCATAATTCCCTGCCCTCATCACTGCCAGCTGTCCTTGATTGTTTTCACCTGTCTTTCATTTACTCATTATCCATTGTGTTTATATGCCCTGTTGTTTGCTTAGTCCTTGTCAGTTGTTATGTGTTTTTACCTCTTGTTTATTGACCTGTTCCCTTCATAGATGTTTTGCTCATTTCTGTGTTTTTCCCATCGTGGTTGTTTCTTTTGTTCCTGTGTTTATCCCGTTAATCTGTACTTTGTTTATTTTATTAAATACTGTTTTGCTGCACCTAGATCCAGCTCTCGTGGCTTCCTTCCTTATGTTACAGACAGTTACTAAGTTTTAGTGAGTAGTATTCTGCTGGTCATGTGATTCTAAAATGGCAGCCCCCATGTGCAGACCCTCTCCATGTTGAATAAAACCGCTTTTACAAGGTAACTGATTGATATGACTGGAGTCTTCATTTTAATGTGAGTGGTCATGATTTTATACATATTGCAAAATTACAATTTATGTCTTTAGGAGTTAAACTTTTTTTTAATTTTTTTTTTTTTTTTTTAGACAAAAATAATTGAGTGCACCTTAAGTCATAAATTCACAGTTTTTATTCATGCCATGGCACATGCTGGGAACCTGACATCACATGTACAGCTTAAGTCAAAAGTTTACATGCACTTAGGTTGAAGTCATTAAAACAAATTTAACCACTCCACACATTTCAAATTAGCAAACTATAGTTTTGGCAAGTCGTTTAGGACATCTACTTTGTGCATGACACGATGATTGTTGGAAAAATTAATTTACAGACAAATTGTCTCACTTTTTGAATTGACTATATCACAATTCCAGTGGGTCAGAAGTTTACATACACTAAGTTAACTGTGCCTTTAAGCAGCTTGGAAAATTCCAGAAAATGATGTCAAGCCTTTAGGTAATTAGCCAACTAGCTTCTGATAGGATGTATACTAAACTGGCCTACCTTCAAACTCAGTGACTCTTTGCTTGACATCATGGGAAAATCAAACGAAATCAGCCAAGAGCTCAGAAAAAAAATTGTGGACCTCCACAAGTCTGGTTCATCCTTGTGAGCAATTTCCAAAGGCCTGAATGTACCACATTCATCTGTGCAAACAATAGTACACAAGTATAAACACCATGGGACCACACAGCCATCATACCGCTCAGGAAGGAGACACATTCTGTCTCCTAGAGATGAACATATTTTGGTGTGAAAAGTGCAAATCAATCCCAGAACAACAACAAAGGACCTTGTGAAGATGCTGGAGGAAACAGGTAGACAAGTATCTATATCCACAGTAAAACAAGTCCTATATCAACATAACCTGAAAGGCTGCTCATCAAGGAAGAAGCCACTGCTCCAAAACTGCCATAAAAAAGCCAGACTACAGTTTGCAATTGCACATGGGGACAAAGATCGTACTTTTTGGAGAAATGTCCTCTGGTCTGATGAAACAAAAATGTAACTGTTTGGCCATAATGACCATCATTATGTTTGGAGGAAAAAGAGTGAGGCTTGCAAGCTGAAGAACACCATCCCAACCGTGAAGCATGGGGGTGGCAGCATCATGCTGTGGGGGTGCTTTGCTGCAGGAGGGACTGGTGCACTTCACAAAATAGATGGCATCATGAGGAAGGAAAATTATGTGGATATATTGAAGCAACATCTCCCAGGAAGTTAAAGCTCAGTCACAAATGGTTTTCACAATGACCCCAAGCAGACCTCCAAAGTTGTGGCAAAATGGCTTAAGGACAACAAAGTTAAGGTATTTGAGTAGCCATCACAGAGCCCTGACCTCAATCCGATAGAAAATTTGTGGGCAGAACTGAAAAAGCGTGTGTGAGCAAGGAGGCCTACAAACCTGACTCGGTTCCAGCAATTTATTTAAAACTTATGGAAGACTATCCAAAACGTCTGACCCAAGTTAAACAATTTAATGGCAATGCTACCAAATACTAACAAAGTGTATGTAAACTTCTGACCCACTGGGAATGTGATGAAAGAAATACAAGCTGAAATAAATAATACTCTCTACTATTATTCTGACATTTCACATTTTTAAAATAAAGTAGTGATCCTAACTGACCTAAGACAGGGAATGTTTTCTATGATTAAATGTCAGGAATTGTGAAAAACTGAGTTTAAATGTATTTGGCTTAGGTGTATGTAAACTTCTGACTTCAACTGTGCATCTGGTTATGGCAAATTAAAATTAAGTATAAATATGGATTAAGTGAACTTTCATTTTACAAATTTAAATCGATAGCACACAATGAAATTAAGTTCAATTCAAGAATTGTGTCATTTTAAATAACTAAAATCAACAAGGAATAAAAAATAAATTTTTTTGGAGTGTAGCTTCCACACCATGCATCCCATTGAGTCTGACTCTTTGTTGGGTCATGCTTTAAACTCTGTTCTAGAGAATCATACGAGGAAATGGTTCCTCTTCATCCTGAGCAGTGAAATGGGGGCCACCAATCTTGTTGACCACCATCATGATGGCCACCATGTCTTTGCCGTTCATAATGGGGGTTACAAGCATATGTTCTTGATCTTGTACTCAGTGAGGGTGTCCACAAAGTCACTGAAGTGGCTATCCAGGGTTGTAAAGCACATTTATTCATGGTAAGGACTATAATATACATTTTTTTTTTTTTTAAACCTCTTAAAATAAATACGAATAAAAAACACATTTCAATTTTTGTATAGCTATTGCTTTAACATAGCTGTTTGCTATTTTTGGCAGTGAATGTAATAACATTGTGCTTACACTGCAAACTGGGGTTTCCAATAAAGTGTTTGACAAGTGGGTGAAATTGGACCACTGGGTGTAATTTGAGAGTTAAAGTACTCATGAAATATTTTAGTGCTTTTCTCATGGGTCAATATCAGACACAAATTTTTAGATAACTTTTATCACTTACTAGGGAATAAAAGGAGAGTAAAGTGTAGAGTGAAGGCAAGCACTGATATTCTGCTGATATGCGAAACATGGCGTAAAATACTGACCTTTAGATTTAATCCAGGTTCGCTCTAAATCAACTGAGATTAAAGGGATTTATTCCCTCCAGGCCTAGTAACATAAAGCACTTGGGAAGAATGGCAACCTGCCCTAATCCCACTCCATCATTCCATAATCATGCAGCAACTAAGCTACAGTGCAGCACGGAATCTAAATTCCAGTAGAATATGGGGGCCTGTGGATTTTATGCTAACTGAGATGGGTTCAGACCCACTTGGTATTTCAACCACATAACCTCATTGACAAAGATTAAGAACACCATTAAAAATAATAATAATAAGTGATAAACTCAACAGAAGAGCACCAAAGACACACTTGTGACAAAGACAGCCTGTTCCTTTCTAATCAAAGAGAGAGGATGGTTTCATGGCTCTGCAAAGCACATAGAGCCATTCACATCTGTCTGAGAAACGTCTTCTGCACATTTTTATCACAAGTTTATCACCAAAAACAGCAATGATTATGAAGTGCTAATAATTAGCACAAAATTCTCCTCTGTGGTAATAGATGTATATTCTCAGCTGAAAAAAATAAAATAAAAAATCCTTAAAATAGAAAATTATTGATTATATAATACTGATTAACAAAAAAAATATTTGCAGTGTAAACATGTAAAAACAGTTTTAATTATTTTAATTCTCAACTGTAACATAATTCGATGGAAACGGGTAGGACATAATTGATTCTGGTTACAAAATTTAAAAAAAAAAAAAAAATGGAAGATTCTGAAGAGTAATGCATCCATTAGCACTTCAGTCTTTTTGCCTGATCATGATGACATTGCACCAATATGTGTGAAATTTTAGCCTTACACTGCCCTCTAAAGGTCATTATATGAATTGCACATTTATTTCAATAATGCACAGAGCTTAACGTTTTAGGACTAGACTGAATAACTTCATTTCCATTCCTATTCATGACCTACCTGAGTAACATCAGGTACATTGCCGGTCTTCTTGACGGTAGCCACATGCCCCACAATGCCCATGTCCAGTGGACACACAATCTCACTGTCTGGTTGCACCAAACACTCCTCCAGTGAGGCATCTTTGTGGACGTTGAAAAGACATGTGGCCAGTTCCGCTATGCCATTCCTCTGATGGTACATTAAGAGACTCGTGCGGTCTGCTCGCATCATGAAAGTGAGATGGCGCATAAGGTTGAACACTGCCCTATCCATTTGCAAATTTTCTTGCATGTCTCGCACCATATCAAAAATGATCTAGCACTCCTCAATAGAGCTCAGGTCATGGTAAAAGCTGATGTCCACTTCTGTCTTCTTAGTGGTCTTATGTGGGGTTACACTTGCCCAAAAGCTTCCGTGCTGTATATGGACCTAGGCAACAGAATCTGAGGAAGACTTGGGATTATAGGAGATTGTTTTAAAGAGGCATCTGTGTGTGCACATAATCCTGCATCCAATTGTAATTGGGATTATGACATTCACATGACAGCAGTCACACCTTGATATGCTTTGATAGTCAAATGCATTCAGAACATCTGGAAAATTAGGCTGATTCTTTCTTGATACATTTTTGTTTCTCCTTTGTTGTGCTATGCAAATCTACTGTTAAAGCATTAAGGTTTGAAAAGGGGACAAATTAAAATTTGCTTTATCATTTTACCATTAAAAAAAACAATGAACATTTAAAGAATTTTAACATTAGCATTTCACATTTGCAATTAAAGGAATAGTTTATCCCAAATAAAGATTCTATAATCATTTACTCTGACTCTTTACACTGACTTACTTTCTTCCGTGGAATGCAAAAGGTGTTAGGCAGGATATTCAATTCCCCAGTGCTTTCATTGAAAGTGAATGGTGACACTGAGGCTGTCAGTCCCTAACATTCTGCATTACATCTTTTGTGTTCCACAGAAGAAAGTCATACAGGTTTGACACGACATGAGTGTAAGTGATGACAATTTTTTTCTGTTTTTTGATCATTTTTTGGGTGAACTATACCTTTAACACATTTAAAACTCAGTGCTAAATGAATTTAGCTTTCATCACATTTTAAGAACTACATAAAACAACTGTTTTACATATTTAAGAAATACATATGAAAAGTTTATTTAAAGAAAAAATTATTAACAACAATAAACACTGTACATTGTGTATTATAAAAAGAAGCAAATCTTGTTTGTGGTGTTTTTATCTTGACATCAAGGAAAGCTTGTCATAGCTTCACAGATGGACTCAATAAATGCTGGCCCTGAAAGAGTGTAGAAAAAAAGGTTAAGTATAAATAGCAAGTATTATGACATAGAAGTAAATAATTTTCCCCCAGTACCTTACACAACCAAAACACATTGTCATTTTTGAAAACGAGAAATAAATTCATAAAGTTGAAAAGTTGCCCCCCTTGTATACACTTATAAGTTTATTTCTGTAAAATTCCACTTTTTACTTATTTATACAATACCTATTCCATATACTGTATACATGCCCAGGAGATACTATCTTTTATTGGTTTCTATGGGATAAACATAGGGTTGCACAATTATGACAAAAATAATTTGTGTCGACTATTTCCCTTGATATTGTAATGGCACTTATTTTTAATAAAATTCATATTAAAATACTGTGTGGTGCATCTCTGTCCTATTCTTAATGAAGTTTGCACATCCAAAACATGTTGAAAACTGTGTTTCTGAATTACTTGATTGCTGTTTTACACATCAGCAAATCAAGACAACTTCTAAATGGACAATTTCACACTGGCACTCTTAACAGCATAATAAACAAAACTGTTATTCAAAGTTTGAAATACACCGATTAGCCACAACATTAAAACCTTCTGCCTAATACCTGTGTGTCCTCCTCGTGCCGCCAAAACAGCTCTGACCCGTTGAGGCATGGACTCCACAAGACCTCTGAAGATGTCCTGTGGTATCTGGCACCAAGTCGTTAGCAGCAGATCCTTTAAGTCCTGTAAGTTGCGAGGTGGGGCCTCCGTGGATCGGACTTGTTGGTCTAGCACCTCCCATAGATGTTCAATTAGATTGAGATCTGGGGAATTTGGAGGCCAAGTCAACACCTTGAACTCTTTGTCATGTTCCTAAAACCATTCCTGAACAATTTTTGCACTGTGGCAGTTCGCATTATCCTGCCGAAAGAGACCACTGCCATCAGGTAATACCATTGCCATGAAGGGGTGTACGTGGTCTGCAACAATCTCTAGGTAGGTGGTATGTGTAAAAATAACATCCACATGAATGCCAGGACCCAAGGTTTCCCAGCAGAATATTGCCTAGAGCATCACAATGCCTCTGCTGGCTTGACTTCTTCCCATAGTGCATCCTGCTGCCATCTCTTCCCCAGATAAATGACGCACACGCACCCGGCCATCCGCATGATCTAAAAGAAAATGATTCATCAGACCAGGCCACCTTCTTCCACTGCTCCATGGTCAAGTTCTGATGCTCACGTCCCCATTGTAGGGACTTTCGGCAGTGGACAGGGGTCAGCATGGGCACTCTGACCGGTCTGCAGCTATGCAGCCCCATACGCAGCAAGCTGCGATGCACTGTGTGTTCTGACACCTTTCTATCATGGCCAGCATTAAGTTTTTCAGCAATTTGTGCTACAGTAGCTCTTCTGTGGATTGGACCAGACGGGCTAGCCTTTGCTCCCCACGCGCATCAATGAGCCTTGGGCGGCCATGAACCTGTCGTCGGTTCACCGGTTGTCCTTTCTTGGACCACTTTTGGTAGGTACTAACCACTGCATACTGGGAACACCCCAAAAGACCTGCCAGTTTGGAGAAGCTCTGACCCAGTCGTCTAGCCATCACAATTTGGCACTTGTCAAAGTCGCTCAGATCCTTAAGCTTGCCCATTTGTCCTGCTTCCAACACATGAAATTCAAGAACTGACTGTCCACTTGCTGCCTAATATATCCCACCCCTTGACAGGTGCCATTGTAATGAGATAATAAATGTTATTCACTTCGCCTGTCAGTGGTTTTAATGTTGTGGCTAATCAGTGTGAAGTATACACAAATCAAGCAACAGACTTCTGTGATTGGTTACATTTCTTAACCACTCAAAAAAATGTAAATAGAAAATGGATGCAATGGGAGTAGACCTAAATGGATTCTGTAATTGATCCTTTTCACAATTAGTTAATTGTGGCAGTGAATTCTTTATTTGATCAATTGTGCAGCCCTAGATAAACATGAACACTTTGGTGAGAAACAAACAAAACAGAAACAAGTTACCTTGAAAAAACAGAGACAGTCATCAGCCCCAGAACCAGCTCTAGGCTGTAAAAGCTGAGCAACACAGCATTGAGTATAAACTCAAGCCGCAAAACAAACGTCTGGAGTAGCAGATAGTAGACACTCAGCACTGCACAGGGCACCAGAATTCCAACACTGACACACAGTGCCAGAGAGTGCTGACACAGGTTTCCTTTATAGCCTGAAATTGATATTTGACATGCCATTATTTAAGTACAAAGTTCACACAACAAACAGGGTAATCGATCTTTTGATGAAATCAAAGAATGGTCACATTCCCCCATTCAAAATTAAATTGAGAATGCCTTTTAATTTTCAGCTCCAGAATTTAATTGAGAAAGAAAACAGGATGTAAATCTACAATTAGAATTAGAATTCAAGTAAAAAAATGTAACTCAATTAAAATAAATTCCTAACTGAGTAAAGTGTAGTTCCTAATACCACATTTCATTTTGTAAGTTTGAATTACCCATAGCCTGAACATGTCATCATATACACAATGTGTTCCAGAAACATTAGAAAGTTTGAAATAACACCTATAGAAATGTTTCATATATCATTTTTAATGACCTTTCATTTTATGGACCAATGTGGAAGAACACATTTCCAAAACATATAAAACCAAATAACATTTTAGCACACAAACCATAGAAGAGTCTGAGGGTTTCAAGGCCCAAGAAGAGGATCAGCAGAACAATATCCAATATCAGATTTGCTTGAGGGTACGGGAGTAACACCCCTACAAAAGTTAGAGAGATTACGTTCCATATGAAAGACATATAAAACTAAACTTCTAGATCTTTTCATGACCCCGTTTATCACCTTTGTATACAAACATGAGTATCTCTGCGACGAAGAATGCAGCAAAATACCAGCTATTCAAATACAACAGGATCTGCAGTGGAGTGGAAGACAGCTGAGACTTTGTTAAGAACCCGCACAGAATAATACACAATCATAAACGTTTAAGGAAGCTGGCATGAATTTAGGTAATAAATATCGTATGAAAGGATACGATGGGTTGTCGTCCTGAAAGAAAATCGAAATTAAAGTAATTATAATAGCGTGCTTCTAAAAGTAACCTAAAATGTGCATTTAAATGAATGTTTCGAATTCATTTAAGAGCAACCGATTATCGTTCAAGATTATTATTAAATATTTATTTGTGTAACAAAAAGACGGTAGTGTTGAAACATTACTGGCTAACATTAGCCAAGCGAGCTCTCCTCTTATTCCGAATCAAAGTCATTATTTGCCCGCTTGCTGTTTCACGGGACACTTAATTTGGTTTAATAAAAAACATCCTCATTATTCATAAAATACAGGCAAACCATTTACAATTTCGGTCTAAAATTGACACTAGTTACGGATAAATCTTGCACACTACATTAAAAGAGCGCTTACCGGGGGCCGCCATGTTGGATTGCCATGGAAACGGCATACTGCGGGCGGAAACAACCATCCGTAGTCCAATCAGAACACATCAAGAAACAAGCAGTTTGGGAATTGAACAATTCTTATTTTATTTGGTCAGAATTTATTTGATCGTTTATATGTATTACAATACAGTAAAACACAGAACATTTTTTATTTACTACAACCAGGATTTTCATATATCAAATAAAATCAATTATGAGAGAAAGACAAAGAACACCGTACAAACAATTTAACATTTTCTATGTTAAGCTGATTTACTTTTAAATGTTTTATCTGTTAAAATCGACAATGTACATTAACTATGTAAGGACAGTAAGGACACAATTATTTATTCAGGTTTGTGAATCAATTCTGGATTGGGCTGGTTAATGTGAGGTTTATGTTGAGCTTTTTTGCTCCATGCGTTCCTAGGAGAAAGAGAATAAGGTGTGTCAGTCTAGTATTCTTTTACCACATTAAAAGTGAAAAACTACACTGGCCGCAAAAAGTTTGGAATAATGTACAGATTTTGCTCTTTTGGAAAGAAATTGGTACTTTTATTCACCAATGTGGCATTCAACTGATCACAATGTATAGTCAGGACATTAATAACGTGAAAATTACTTTTACAATTAAAAAAAAAAAAACTTCTTAAACTACTTCAATGACTCCATGTTTAGCAATGACAGCTTTGCAGATTCTTGATATTCTAGCTGTCAGTTTGTCCAGATACTCAGGTGACATTTCACCCCACACTATCCTGTAGTCTTGTTGGCACTTTTCATGCACCTTACAGTCTAGCTGATCCCACAAAAGCTCAATGGGGTTAAGATCCATTACACTCTTTTCCAATTATCTGTTGTCCAATGCCTGTGTTTCTTTGCCCACTCTAACCTTTTCTTTTTGTTTTTCTGTTTCAAAAGTGGCTTTTTCTTTGCAATTCTTCCCATAAGGCCTGCACCTCTGAGTCTTCTCTTTACTGTTGTACATGAAACTGGTGTTGAGCAGGTAGAATTCAATGAAGCTGTCAGCTGAGGACATGTGAGGCATTTATTTCTCAAACTAGAGACTCTGATGTACTTATCCTCTTGTTTAGCTGTACATCTGGGCCTTCCACATCTCTTTCTGTCCTTGTTAGAGCCAGTTGTCCTTTGTCTTTGAACACTGTAGTGTACACCGTTGTATGAAACTTCAGTTTTTTTGGCAATTTCATGCATTGTATAGCCTTCATTCCTCAAAACATTGATTGACTGACGAGTTTCTAGAGAAAGCTGTTTCTTTTTTGCCATTTTTGACCTAATATTGACCTTAAGACATGCCAGTCTATTGCATAATGTGGCAACTCAAAAACAAAGACAATGTTAAGCTTCATTTAATGAACCAAATAGCTTTCAACTGTGTTTGATATAATGGCAAGTGATTTTCTAGTACTAAATTAGCAATTTTGCATGATTACTCAAGGATAAGGTGTTGGAGTGATGGCTGCTGGAAATGGGGCCTGTCTAGTTTTGATCAAAAATGACTTTTTTCAAATAGTGATAGTGCTGATTTTTACATCAGTAATGTCCTGACTATACACTGTGATCAGCTGAATGCCACTTTTAATTAAAGTATCAAATTCCTTCCGAAATAGCAAACTCTGTACATTATTCCAAACAATTGGCCGCCAATGTAAATACTCAGGGAAACAAACCGATTGTTTACCTTTAGCTTTTGATGGTGCATGACAGTTCTGCAATGTTCATTCTTGGCCTCTTCCTCACTGGCATAGATGGCATTACACAAGCTGCAAAAATAGCCCACCACAGGTCGAACAAACTCTGTCCCTATTGATTAAAACAAAATTGATATTCACTACAGAAATTTCCTTGCCTGGTAGTCACAATTTTAAAAAGCCCTAATATTTCCAGGTTTTCCATGACTCTGGAAACCCAGTACACCTCTTTCAGACTTGGGCTCGTATCATGTTTTCAGAAGGCAGCTGCTCGTTTGAGGGCTGTGAAACACGCTCTTACCTGCTGGATCATTTAGATGTGCCTGTGTCTCTGAACTGTCAGAATTTTCCACCATTATTTCTGTTATGTCATCAGATGCAGAAAGCTGCTTTTCATCCCCTTTTGAGTTGATATCTTGTTCATCATTAGAGGACTCCTAAAATAAAGTAATTTGTCATTTAACATAAAGCTACTTACCCAAGAACTGTATTGCTACATTTACATTTAGTAATTTAGCAGACGCTTTTATCCAAAGTGACTTAAAAAATACAGTATATTAGTATTTAATTCCTGGTATACTGAAATATGTACTAAAGTAATTTCTTTAAAAGTCATCTGTAGCAATCAAATTGGTCATTCTGTTCAAATTCCGTTGCAAAAGTCCTGCCAAAAAGTGCCAAACCCAAATTTACCTTGACATTCACTGATTCTGACAGCTGGTCAGAAATATTGTTGTGTGTCTTGGATCCATCCTCCGCAGCCTCCAACTCTGCAAGTGTTTGAACAATTCCATCACTGCATCCTTGGTTAAAGTACCTAGGAGACAATAAAAAAGTAACTTGTGTGGTTGGTATTCAGGAAACAATAACAGCTGACAAAAAAAAAAAGTTAGAATCAGATCAGATCCAAATAGGTAACAAGTACATCATGTTTCTTAAAGTGGCCTCAATGTTCGCAATATGTATTAATTAACAAACTCTTATAGAGATCCTTAAGGATTGTTCTAGACAGAATAAAGCAATTGCAAAAATTATTTCCCAGTACCTTTTATTTAAATGTCTGTGTTTTGTAGACACTGAAATCTTAGGATGTTTTCCAGCTATTGTAATTTCATTCATGTTGGCTGCAGCTACAACCTTTTCAGCATCAGAGGCATTTTCCATTTCAATCAGTCCCTGGAACAAAAGACAGTTGCCAGATATTATTATTTGGAACCACTTAATCTTTGCTAAAATTTGCATTATATATGTATGTCAGTTAATTTACTAACCGTTCGATGGGGACGAAGCAGCCAATGGTGCGCTACTTTCCCATACAGTTCTGCAATGCTCAGGAAATCTGCATCACTGTATTCATCAGCCAGTGGAAGGTTTCTGATCCAGAGAATTTTGCCATAGTCTTCCTAAAGTATTTTAAAGAGGCAAAACACTGAGTTTTTATCAAGAGAAACGCTGTCATGTTAATAGATGTTTTGCACCCAGAAGAACCAAGATACACACATATTCAGCTAAAAACACGGACATGTGAAATCGTATTAACGTGAAGTCAGGGCCCAAAATTATGCCCGCAAAGCTCCAAATGCGAGTACAAATATGCAAGTTACAGGCCAGTTCACTTTATTAGGAAAGGCAACATTAATTGGTTAATTCAATAATGTAAAAAATAATACCACTGTCATAAGGACAAAATATATAGCCTATATAGTTTTTAAAATAAAAATAATGCAAAATACATTTTCATGGCCAGTAAAAAAATATTTATGATGAAAAGCAGGGACTAAAAATGGTTGAAATGAAAACAAACAGAATTATTTGCAGAACGTAACCATAAAGGGGAACAAAGTCGTTTTCCATTGCTCTGTAGTGAACATTTTATTTTTAAATTCTGGTAACCATTTATAACTGGTTAATTTCGTTCAGATAACTTTTCATGAAATCAAATGCCCAAGGATTTATCACTTTTGTGCTTTGATCATGAAGGAAAATCTGCATCACATATTTCTTTGCCTAATTGCCCATTTTGGATATTGCCTTCTGTGAACATTTTTACAACTATGTATAATTATTACATATACTATACATGCATGGCTAATGAAGATACAAGAAAATATTATTAGAAGTGAAAAGTACATTTCTCAGTCTTCACTGAATTATTGTTAGATATGATACTGTTACTGTAGCTCAACTGGTATCATGGGTTTGGTTCCCAGGGAACACACAAACTGATCAAATGTATACAAGTAATGCACTGTAAGTCAAGTGAGGCAAGTGGCTTATTTTGGGCTTGTTTTTCCAGACCAGGTCACTTGTTTCTCTTGTGAGATTTGGCAACACTGCAACTGTTATTTCACCCACCCTAATCACAGAATACTTTTCTTTTTTTCAAAGAACACTATTAACTGCTCTTTTATTTAGCTCTAACCGGTACCAATTGGAAATATTTTCCTAAATTCACCCAATATTGACAGGTGTGGCAAAAAATACATTTTGGGCCTTGTGTTATTTCAATAACAATTATTTCTTGATGTTACCTCCTCATCACTAGACATTTGCATGACTGTGTCCATGTTGCTCTCCACTGAAGCTTCAGCACCTTCTTCAGAGGCCTTTATGGTCTCTTCAAGCACTCCTGAACTTTCCTCACAGGAAGTCTCAGAGTGTAAGAGCTCCTTGTTCATCTCTTCAACTTGTTCTTCACATTCCACTTTTCCAGATTCAGAGTCAACACTTTTCCTGGAATAGAATCATTCAAACATCATCTTGTGTTTTTCACACATGATCTGTCTGATCAGAAAACTTGAGCACATTAAAAACGATATAAATTAGGTTACCCTTCTTTCACTTGGGTGTATGTCTTTGACACAGTTATCCTCAAGATTCTGCCACCTAGTTTAATTTTCTTCTTACTAGACTCAGCTTCAATTTTCGCAGCGTCAGCAGCATTCACCATCTCGATTAATGCCTTCTCCACCTGCAATTAAAGCAAGATTACAATTGTTTTAGTGCCCAACTCCTGCATATATCCTGCAGACAAATCATACCAGGTGTAAACGGGGTCCAAAAAGTTTTTTGTGACCCGATCGCTCAAAATAAAATTCGGAGGTAGTGACCACATTGCATCTGTAGTGTAAATGCTTCAATCTTTACCTTTCCATTGTTGCGAACCAGACAACAGTCGGTCACATCTCCATATTTTTTCCCGATGTTCAGCAAATCAGCTTCAGAATATTTTTTAGCCACAGGAAAACCAATCACCTCAAGGACTTTGCCAAACTTTTCCTAAAAAATTTAATTCGTAAATATAAAAATAGACTTGTACTCAAAGACATCATCATTTTCTTTGCATTTGTCACATATACATACACTCACAAACTTTGAAGGGGAAAACAGACGTACCTCAGTGCTTGAAGCTAAGATATCTTGGTCATCACCTAAAATAAAATGGAAAACGTCCAATTAACTTAGTACCTCAATTATCTTTGAAATATCCTGACATTGACTAAAAATAAACTATAAAGAATGACTTTTAGAAAAATCTACAGCAGAAGTTTTATATGAACTTTATTAGAGAAATACCTTGTTCAGTCACATGTTCTTCCACCGTTTTCTCCTTAAATTCGTCTAAGGTGATGCAGTTATCTAGACTCTTCGGAAAATCTTCAATTTCCTACACAAACAAAGGAGGGTGGATTTGTTTGTTTTTTCACTTTATTAAATACAGAATAAAAAATAAATGTATAAAATTGTTTAGATTGAAAACAGAGCGAGATAATGAAATACTTAAATTGTTGTGCACATACTGATTGAAAATGCTGCTGTGTATTATAGTTTGATTTTTTTGTGGGGAGAGAAAACAGGAAGTGGGATCAGGGAACATGATTTTTGTTCTGTTGCATTCCCAACTCCAAAATATGAAGTTAACAGTTACTTTTAATTGTGTTTACCTCTTCCATTGCCACAGTTTCGTCTTTTAGAGCTTCTTGTTCTTGTTGAAGATCTTGGGCTTCCTTACAATCACTTGATCCATTTGTAGTTGTAGCATCTGGAACATGCTCTGATGTCTCTGGATGTATGTTTGATGTGTCCATGTCTTGAGATATAGTTTGGTCATTTGACTGTTCCACATTTGGCATTTCCTCAGATGTTTCTTGTTGAGAAAGTTCTGCTGAGGCATCTTGCACCTGATCGTCTGGTTCAGCATCTTCTTTGAACTCTTCATTTTCTGAATTCAGCGCTTCGCCATCATCTGCTATAACTGCCACTCCTTCAAGGTCACTATCATCTTCCATAGTGTCGGACTGATCATTGGTATCATCTTCCATAGTCTCGGACTGATCCATGGTATCATCTTCCCTAGTCTTGGACTGATCCATGGTATCATCTTCCATGGTGCCAGACTGATCCTTGTTATCGTCAATCTTCTCTTTGATCTTCTTCGCACTCTCATCTGTTTTTTTACTTTGGTCTTTAGAAGACTTTCTGGAATGAGCTTTGGAAGAGCTGTCCCGTCTAGAGCTGTCCCGTCTAGAGCTCTCTCGCCTAGAACTCTCCTTAGTTCTCTCCCTAGATCGTCGCCCATCATCTCGTTTCTTAGAGTTGGAACTCCTGCGAGACCTGGACCTCTCTGCCGAGGATCTCCGTTTGGGGCTGGGAGAGTCTCTTCGAGAACTGTGGGATCTCCTTTGTGGGCTTGCACTCCTCCTCCTCCTTCTGGAGCTGCTTTGAGGTATTGGTGATGTTTCTTTTTCACTAGATGAAGAAGAGAAATTTCAAACGTTATAATATTAGCAGTAGAATGAAAAAAATAGTATGAACATTGAATTAAAGGTGAAGTGTGTAATTTCTGCACCACTAGCATCACAAAACAGAAATGCAAAATCAATGACTGTTTTCAAACAGGTTTTCCAGGCACTCCCCATGCAGAGTATGTGAGCGGAGTGGCATGATTTTGCCTGGAGCGAGGAGATTTTATTTATTTTTTTAAATCTGAGCATCATTGTTTTCTCTCGCTCCAAGAGCGCTGCACTAATGCTCCATCACGGGCAAAACACCTGTTAACGGACCTTAATGCAATAATTCACCACGTGTTAAGCAGTGTTAAACACTATTGGCATGAAGGAAAGATGGAATTTCTGATATAACCAGAAAGAATGTAATAAAAAAAAAAATACTAATTTAAAATCTAGCAGCACTTGGTAATGTTCAACCTCCAGCGCGAAGGTTACTTTCGCTTTCTGTTTTCACGCTCCCTATTATTGAGTTAAGCTTGCGGTAAAGCTCGACTTAACTACATGCTTGCGTCTCGTCTCTTTATTCTTACGTCAACTGGCATATAGTGAAAATTAATGATGGGATGGCGAAGGAGAACACGAGTGGGGAGGTGATTGCCATGATCAAAGGTTTGATCAAATCCTAAAAGAAGTGTCCAAAAAACACTATAATCCATTCACATGTGGAGAGAAAATCTAAAGGTCAGTAATACACATATCCCCTATTAAATATTTTGAATAATCATATCAACATTCTAATCTAATGCATCTCAATCTTAACTGCAAGCTATTATGTCCTGCATTAAATAGAATTGAACTTTTAACGACGTAAAACTCCAACTGAACTAATCAACGTTAATACTGCGTTTGACTTTGATCGATTGCCATCTAAATTTATTTTAGTGCCGTAGGCTAATTTATGCGTTATAAATTTGCAGATGAAGCAGCTCAACAAATGGGAATAGAGGAAGATTTAAAATCTTAAATTCAAACGCTAGAATTTCTAAAAGTGAACTCTGCATTAGACATAGTTTTGAGTCTTATCTAGTTTTGATTATAAAAAGTGTAGAACATTCTGAGAATGTATTTTTTTTTGTTTTGTTGTTCACAGAATTAGAGGGCAAGGTTAATGAAAAGAAGTGCAATAATAGAAAATAATAGGCAATAATACATATGCCTAATAATGTTTTTTTATTTATTGGTAATTTATTAATTTGATTTAATTTTATGTTTTGTTTTTGATCTGGTAATTTATAAAAAAATTTGTTTGGAATTTATATTTTTCATTTAATTATTATTATTTTTATTTTTTTTTGCATCTAGCAATTTATTTAATTGATCAAACCCAGAGAATGCTGCCGATATGTTTCAAAAGTAAGCTATACAATTTATTTAATTTAGTCCTGAGCTAATGTTAGTGTTCTAATAAAGCACATTGTAGCTTTTCTTCTAGTGTTGTGTATTTATTTTTCATTTAATACACCTTCTGTATGGAAGGTTGTGATATTAAAAAGCATACTGAAATAACTTTACAGTGGAGAGGTAGTTAGGCGCTAATTTTGCCATGGAGCGAACATGGAGCGGGGTTTCTCTAATCCAGGAGCGCGGAGCGAGCGAGGAGTGGGAAATGGACAACCCAGAGTGGAGCTGGAGCAAAGTGATTAAAGAATGCTTTGAGCGCGGAGGGGAAATTGTTGCCGCTCCACTCCACTCACATACTCTGTCCCCATGTCTGCAATTTGTGAAATACAGATAGTTTCGCTACAAACTCATGCCATTGGTTGACTAAATATTGCTGTGTTGGACTGGCTGGGATGCTCAGACAAACAGAACAATAATTTGATAGCGCCACAGAGACACAGGGTTACACTTTTTAGGGGACTCAACCTAAGAATGGCTTGCTTATAGTTGTCTCTGCATATGAAAACCCCCATGAAACCAAAATTTAGCTTTTTATGTCTATAAGCTTTGATGTGAAACTGTGCACACATCGAGATATTTAAGTCTTTATGCTGGGATAGGAGAATATTTTTCATCATTGCAAAAATTACAAACATCATCTTCAATAAAGAACCTTTAACATAATTCAAACAGAAGTGTCTTTATAAGTAAACATAAGATCAGAAGAACAGGTTTACCCAAGTGTCTTGTACTCAGATGAGAAGCAAACATTAATGGTTTTTCCTTTTAATTTGAGTGAATTGGTTGAATAATGCTCCACCAGTTTGCTAGCCTCTTCCGGACTGGCCATCTCCACATAACCCTGTAAAAGAGGCAATGAGTCATTACACTATATAGCCGAGAAAATATTTGCATGATTATGATTAAATAGTTTGGCTACCCGGCTTGGTAAAAACAGGGAATGTTTTACT
The DNA here is from genome assembly GCF_019703515.2 of Myxocyprinus asiaticus. NCBI lineage: Eukaryota > Metazoa > Chordata > Actinopteri > Cypriniformes > Catostomidae > Myxocyprinus > Myxocyprinus asiaticus. The sequence goes on along the minus strand of NC_059370.1, from coordinate 34,231,550 downwards.
GATCCGAAACGCTTAGCAACGGCCATCAACTCGGAGCTTATGCTATCTCCAGCAGGCAACGGTGAAAAGCTCACTACACTGGAACTCTAAAACATGCAAAAATACAAGAAATCATTCAATCTGTATTACTGACATCGATCTAAATTGAAACAAACAAATTAATGCAAGTCACCTTTAATATTTCTCTTGATGCTGAGCATTTAAAATTCAAATAATCACATTTTTAATGAGCATTATTCACCTGTAGAAAACTGAACGCTGCAGACAGAGTGAATTCTAGCATTTGTCCTTTGATCTTCAAGGGGTTGTGTAAGAAGTATTTAACTATATCCTCTGCCTGTTCTGCTGATCCCATCTCCGCAAAAGCCTACAAGGATTAAGCATTTATCGACAATAAATTACAAGTATTACCCCACTTAAATAATTTAATTATAAAATCTAACATGCCATACCAGCTTAGGAAACATGATCATTTTGACAATCGGTCCAAACTGGCCAAGCAACTTTTTCAGGTATGCTTCATCAACTTCAACCGCTTCGAACTTCACACACACCACTTTGCACTGTATTCAAATATAATGAATTAATTTCATTTACAGAACAAAAACATTTACAGCGGAAAGTAAACAGAAATTTCATGACAAAACCTGACCTTCTCGCTTGCTTCCGTTTTATTCTGGTTACTGCTTGACGATTTTCTTTTACTGCTCGACGATCCATTTCTACTGCCTGATGTTCCACCTTAGATGAAATACAACAAAGTCAAAATACAAGATAATTCATACAGAGAATGCTTAAATTACTATGAAAAAGATAGGTTTTACCTCGTTCCTGCGTGGCTCTAGGCTGTGATCTTTCAGGAACGGACTCATTCCTGTTACAATGTATCAATTTAGCATATAACATAAAATGAATGAAAATGTGCTGTTTGATAAATGATATTATAGGGGAATCACTCTACCTTCGAGCAGACCGGACCTTTTGATCCCATTCTGGATACCTAATGACAAGCATATCTGTGTAAAACTTGGGTGAATGTATACATTCAATATTAATAAAACATCAATGAAAAAACAAAAACAAAATGTATCCAGAATAGTTACTTTACAGTAAAATGTGTTAAAATTAAGCATGCTTTATCTAGACTGTGCTGGTCTAGTGCTATCAGTTCAGAAACAAATATCCTAATATGAGCTGCTCGTTGTTACTGCATTTACATGCACATAATCTTCTGATTAAGCTCCATAATTCGGTAAAGTCTTTATTCTAAAAAAAAAAAAAAAAAAAAAAAAAAAAGTCAAGCATGCTCTACAGCTATTCGAATATTCCTGTACATGTTATTTAACACTGTACAAATAAACTATGACCTGTACATTGTTTTACCAATATTTTCTCCAGTGTTGCAAAATCAGTCTACACTGTTTGTCTGTATAAAGATTTGTTTTATGTTATAATCTTTATTACATGTTATTACTTTTGTTCAATAGTTGTACCACCTGTCATTTTGAGTCATTCATTAAATAAATTGTGAAAATGGTATAAAAGTTTTTCAAAATCATATAAAACCAACATGAATAAGAATGAATATATATATATATATATATATATATATACACACACATACATATACACACACACACACACACAGACAACCGGTCAAAAGTTTAGGGTCACATTCATTTTTTATTATTTTATTTTTCACATTTTATAATAATATTAAAGTCATCAAAACTGGAATAACAAATGGAACTATGGGAATTATGTTGTGACTTAAAAAACCTTTCTAATCAAAACTGTGTTATATTTTAGCATCTTCAAAGTAGTCACCCTTTGCCTAGAATTTGCAGACATGTACTCATGACATTTTCTCAACTAACTTCTTGAGGTATCACCCTGGGATGCTTTTTAAACAGTATTGAAGGAGTTCCCATCTATGTTAGGCACTTATTGGCTGCTTTTCTTTATTATTTGGTCCAAGTCATCCATTCCAAAAAACATTTTTTTTTTTTTAAACAAAATTTTATTTTTGTAATGAAATAAATGAATATGTTGGCACAATTATATTTTTGTCTACAAAACTAATGTCAAACATGTAAGCATACCCCTTCAGATCAAAAGGTTTTTAAGATCATGAGAAACTTTTCAGTTAAGTGACCCCAAACTTTTGAATGGCAGTGTGTGTGTGTGTGTGTATATATATATATATATATATATATATATATATATATATTAGTACTGTGCAAAACTTTTTTTTGTGTTAAACTTTCACAAAAAATGTTTCACAAAAAGCATTTGTCTTAAGATGGTTATTTGTATCTTCAGCTTTAGTGTGTCAATAGGAAAAATACATTTTAGACTCCCAAACATTACTTTTGCAAATAGAAAAGATTAGAATAGAAGAACAGGGAGCCCTGCAACAGATGTCATGGCCCCCACAAAACCCCCCACTGAACATTGAGTCAGTCTGGGATTACATAAAGAGACAGAAGCAATTGAGACAGCCAAAATAGATATTAGAAATATAGAAATGTGGCGAATTCTCCAAGAAGCTTGGTAAATCCTATCTGTCAACAACCAAGAAAAACTGTGTCCAGGTGTAGCTAGGAGAATTGGGGCTGTTTTAAAGGCAAAGGTGCCAACACCAAATATTGATATAGCTTTTATATGTTTACTGGACTTTGTATGATGTTAATTGATAAATGAAAACTATTTATGGCATTATTTTTGAAGACATCCTCACTATGCAACATTTTTCACAAGTGCTTAAAACTTTTGCACAGTACAGTGTGTGTATATTATATATATATATATATATATATATATATATATATACACACACACACACACACACACACACACACACACACACACACACACAGTATATATACAGTTTATACTCCGTGTATATGTATATCTATGTATATGTAAAGATTTTTCCCTTTCTTTATCTTGGGCACGCTTATTTTTCATTTCACGTAGCACCCACAATATTTATCTGGACATGCATTAAAACAACTATTATGTAACAGTCAGTGAATATTCCTAAATGTTTAAGTGACATCAAATTCCAATTATTATACAGCTACACAAGCTTTTTTATAGGGATAAAAAACAGAATAGTGGCTTACAAAGGTTAACACATTGACATGACGCATACAGAACTGGAACTCTATCAAACTCTGAATAATACTGAGATTATCTTGTGCATGTAAACACAGTCCTTAGAAAAAAACAACCTTGTGCTGTAATTTTATGTTAAGAATAAAACTTAAAAGAACAAAACTAAACTAAAGATAACTTACTTTTCCACAAGACTGAGTTGACTGTTAGCATGTTGAGCTCCATTTATATGCACAGACCAGTCCTATAACAAGAGAATCACCCTTTTTAAAAACGTAACTCTCAAAATTAATTAATAACTCAACATTGAAATCTATAGTTTGAAAGCCTATAGTACACAGTCCATATACTGCAGTTTATAGTCCATATGATTACAATACTTTAAGCATTTACAAAAGTTATATGTACAGACAACAGCAGATTTCATATCAAGAAACTACAGGCTCTCCAATTGCAGAAATCTGCTAATTCAAATTAAGGATCTTCTTGAATTTTGGCTGTTCTTTCTATTAAATGTATAGTTCACACAAAAATTTAAATTCTGTCATCATTTGCTCACCCTCATGTCATTTCAAACTCATATGACTTTCTTCTGTAGAACACTAAAGAAGAAAATCTGAAGAATATATATATATGCTGCTCTTTCCCATTCAACAAATCATACAGTAACTAGTGGCTGTCAAGCTCCAAAAATGACAGGAGGAGCACCATAAAAGTAGCAAAGTGCTCACTACATACTTCTGAAGCAATAGTTTATTTTTGTGAGGTAGAGAGCGAAATTTCAGTTATTCACGGATAATCTTCTCCTGTCATAGCTTTCAATTCTCATTCCCATATGTGCATATTCAATTTTGCAAGACATGTTATGGCAAATTTGCCATAAATGCCACCAAACAGCAATGGTTTTCGTGCCTCTTAACCAAACACAGTTTTGTTAAGTTTCAATACACGTCAAAATTAAAAGTTTTGGTCTGTTCCTAATATAAACTAACTATATAGCTTTAGAAAACTTGAAATACAGCAATCAAGTCATATGGACCACTGTTATGATGCTTTTTTTGACCAGCTTGACAACAACTGGTCCCTGTCTGCTTTCATAGCATAAAAAATAGAAGCATGAAGATCAGAAAGAAAGTCATACAGGCATAAATGATGCCAGAATTAAAAATTTTGGTAAAATATTACTTGAATAAATCAATACATGGGTAACATGCTGCTTTGACTTACCTCATATGCCACAATACGTTCATCTGTATTTTCACTGAAAAGAGTCAAACAGCTGGTAAGGCAAGATCTGTGAGAGTGAAAAGGCTACTTACATTGTTAGAGAGGACAGTGATTTCGCAGAGTACACACGCATAGGGAAACACTGGTGGGACTTTCCCATGGAAGTCTGACGCCTCCTTCCTGGTAGGCACTTTATGAACCATCTCAGTCCTCCGGTGATGTGCAGGTTGACCTATGTCTCTGCTGGACAGGAGTGGGGGAATGCTGGAAAGGTGTGAGGTTTGAGTGACATCTCTGCTGGACAGGAGTGGGGGAATTCTGATGTTTCTGCTGGACAGAAGTGGCGGAATACTGATGTCTCTGCTGGACAGGAGTGGTGGAATACCGATATCTCTGCTGGACCGGATTGAGGACTGACCGATGTCTCTGCTGGACCGGACTGAGGACTGACCGATGTCTCTGCTGGACCGGACTGAGGACTGACCGATGTCTCTGCTGGACCGGTTTGTGGACTGACCGATGTCTCTGCTGGACAGATATGAAGGTTGACTGTCGTCTCTGCTGTAGTTAGAGTAAGACTGCGAGACCACTGATGTTTTCAGTCTTGATGGTTCTGTTGCATAAGCTGCTTTATCAAAATAAGACTCTTTGTTTTTCAGATGGTTGTACTCAATGACATAGTTTGACTCAGAACTGGTGTACGAACGTGTTGGTGAGCTGGCTTTCTGGACATTTCCCCATTGGTCTTCCCAAGTCGGAACTTGCTCTCGATGATATGCCTGACGGATGGGCAAATCCACTGGACACTCAACCGGTTGAGTGTTGCTCCTATCATTCCAGGAGTGAGCTGATAAACTGCACCTGGATGATGTTGTGTTGGCTGCTTTCTTCTTCTTGATCTGTGCAAGCAGGTCAGGAAGTGTCTCAGATGTGATGAGATGCTCAGGTAGCTCAGCAAGAGTTTTAAGGTCCTCAGCATCTAGTCCGCAGCTGTGCAGAAAGGACAAAGCCTTACCAGGTGGAAGGACACTGGCTTCGGAAGAGGACTGAGTCTGCTCTGGAGATGTGGTCCTAATTCTTGACCTGTAAGTGCTGGACTCTCGGGGATACATGCGTTGTGAGTCAGAGTACATATTATCTGGTGGGTTTCGGAACGGATGATTGTAAGACATGTTCGAAAGTCAACGTTACAAGAAAATAGTACGAAAACAAATCCAACGATGATCAAGGTGTGTAGGACCTTTCTGGCACTGCCAAGCAACGTAGCTCTGCGCAATAATGGTAACTGTTCACCTGTCAAGAAGGTGGAGAATAAGGAGAATATGTTCTCCTTATACTGATAATATAATATTGAAGAGATCAGCCTCAGGTGGAAAGTCTGCCGGTGAATCCAATGACGTGTCGTCTTGATCAATCTTACCTTGAGATGAGAAATCAAATCATTCACACTTGGTGGATGTGCTGCAATGTCTGTGGGTTTATTAAACCTTAGCACCAGCAATAGGGCAAAGAGTAGAGGTGGGAAAAAATATTGATATGTGAAAGTATCGTGTTACATTGATATTTGCACACCAAATATCGATATTATTTACATTTTCCCACATTAATATTGTGGTAATGGGAAACATTTTTCTTTGCCAAATCAATCTTAGGAATTCAACAACAGCCCCTTAGAAGGTGCAGTTATCATGCTTTACACATAATCACACTCCCTTACTCATTTTTTTAACGATTTTACAGTAGTAACATTAAAAGTGCTATATGTAAGCTTGACAACAAGCATTTGAAATGGGTACTGCAGTCCAAATTCAAAATATTGGAGAGTTGTCTGCCCAGACTTGAAGCTCATGGGGGTTGCCAGAATGTTGACATGCAAATTAGCCAACTTAGCATCAGTTTTAAAGGATTTCTGGGCTTTAAGCTGTCTCCATCTTCCAAAGGCATCTCCAGTATTTATCCTTGTTTTACTACGCCTCTGGTCATGGTGATTTTTAGACGGATGGCGAGCCTTTTTAAGTCGGGTGGAATCTGTTATCTCTGATCCAGTTCGTTTGCTGGCTTCCATGGCTGCAGCACACAGTGTTGTTTGCCTGCAAACTTGTTCAAATCTGGCAACCCGGCGGTGTCGAAATACTATTGGTGAGTGGGCGGGATCACACAAGCCAAAACATAAACACAAATTCCGGCCCGAATTGGAAACTTCAAAGTAGAGTATACTGGCTGTAGCATTGTTATCGGAGAAGCCAGTATTTCAACTTAGCATGTTTCCTAATTCTCTAATGATATATTATATCCATTTTATGAATTAGTACAGTAAAAATATTACATATAGCACCTTTAACTGAGGCATTTTGACTAAAAAGTTAGTATCATATAAAATAGGCAAACCTTTTAGGTGAAATCTATTATACTTTGTGTATGAAACTGTGTTGTAATAAAAAATGTTTTTAAAGTGTTTAGGCTACTATTGCATTTTTAGAAAGAGTAGCTACATTGACCTTACCACAGAAATAGATATCAGGAAATAAACGGGCACTTTTATATTAATTTAACAAATCGTTTGGTGATTTAGAAGCAGTTTTCTTAAGTCCAGAAATATCGTAATATATCGAAGTTTTGAATTGCAATAAACCAACAATAAAGAATCGCAATAATATCGTTTCGTGACCAAAATATCGATATTATTTCATATCGCCAGTTACTTTGTGATTCCCACCCCTAGCAAACAGCATGTAAATATTGCTGAAGAAACATGAATAAATGCGTCGCTGACACACTACATAACATGTCCATAAACGTTTCAACATCAAGAATTTAAGTTAATGTGTACACATATGTTAAAAGGTATATGTGAATCTTAGGTTTATCATGTCCTTCAATCGTTCATTTTAAATGGTTCAGCAGTGCGACAAATGGATTAACACAAATAGGCGTTTTCATATAAATTGATATGAAGTTACAAAAACTAAATATATAAAAAATGTGTAAGAAATTAGGAAAACCCCGTTTCAAAAGTTAAAGGTGACGGTAAATTTTAGATTCTCTTTGTTCGACTTGTTTTGGTGAATCGCTGTTTGGGCCTCATGCTAACCGTCATACCACCGCTCACACAATAGCCGTCGAAATATGAAGTATCACCAAATTATAGACATTTTATAGACATTCATTATTAACATATTTATATTCAGCTACGTAACTCACCAACACAAGCTGATGTAAAAGATCTGATCACCGAAGTAAAGCAGCGGCTGTAGCCTAACCATTTCCCCCTTTCTTGAACCGGATGTTTCAAAATAAAAGCCCCCACCACAGACGTCTTGTTTGTACAATGTGATTATTTCAAGCAAGAAAACAACAATTTCATTACATAAAAAAGGGCATTTAAGAAATAATTTAATGCGCAGTGATACTCTCGAACAAAACTTAACCATGGTAACCATAGTTTTCGCCCAATAACAAAAAAGGTGAAAAATGCTGTAAGGTTTTAAAAGCTTTTTACACTATTTGTAGAAAGTTCTGTATTAATTTATGATTTTAAAATTAGTAACAACTGTAGAAACCACTGCATTTTTGTCAAACTATGGTTACCATGGTACATTGTTGTATTGACTATGTTATCGTTCCATCCAATAAATAAATAAATAAATAAAATCCATCTTTTAAGAAGGCCCAAATTTGGGGCCTGGGTAGCTTGGCGAGTATTGATGCTGACTACCACCCCTGGAGTCACAAGTTCGAATCCACTGTGTGCTGAGAGTGACTCAAGCCAGGTCTCCTAAGTAACCAAATTGGCATGGTTGCTAGGGAGGGTGAAGTCACTTGGGGTAACCTCCTCGTGGTTGCGATTAGTTGTTCTCGTTCTCAGTGGGGTGCGTGGTAAGTTGTGTGTGGATGGCGGAGAGTAGCATGAGCATCCACATGCTACGAGTCTCCGCGGCATCATGCACAATGAGTCACGTGATAAGATGCACGGATTGACTGTCTCAGAAGCGGAGGCAACTGAGACTTGTCCTCTGCCACCTGGATTGAGGTGAGTAACCGCGCCACCACGAGGGCCTACCTATTCCCCTAGTTAGGGAATTGGGCATTCCAAATTGGGGAGAAAAGGCGATAAAAAAAAATAATAATAAAAATGTAAAAAGAAGTCTCAAATTTACAGATCAGTTTGATTTACAGAAATGGGGGAACCAAGTCCAATATTAGCAATCTAGATATATTTTCTGACATTCAGTGTCTGTCAATGGTCCAGAAAAAATGAAAGCTTGCCAAAAGCCAAAATTCCAACGCCTTGAGTACTCTGCAAGTGCAGATGAAAAAAATGGAAGACTGTGGCTAGCAGGTTTAAACTCAAAAATTTTTTTTTACTTTGAAAACCCTCCCTTTCTGATTACATTTTACTTCCAGGACCTAAAGATACCTTGTGTGAAATCTCATATATTACATTATAACACTGAATTTTTCCTTTTACAAAAAAAAAAAAAAAAAAAAAAAAAAAAAAAAAATCACAAGAGAAAATTACGACAACAGGCAGAGTCTGAGGAATGCTTAGTTTAATAAAAAAAAAAAAAAAAGGAAAACAGGACACAGTAATAGCAATTAAGGCATAAAATAACTCCACATCTATATTGCGATAACTAAACAGTTAAGAATTACTGATAAATGTGCCAGTTTTACTACATAAAAACTTTCTAATTACCACATAAGCAATCCCTCAGGTCATACTAAAAGTAGATGAAAGTCAATAGCATAACAGACATATCGAGAGATGTTCTAGCGTAAATGCTTCACTTCTTCGTCACATTACTCTGCACTTTGGCTTTCTCCTTTTCCAGATGTTTCTGGTGAGAATAACAGAACATATTTGTTTGAGAATCACATTGTATTGCAACAAAAATTTCACTTTAGAAACATTTTTTATTACAACACAGTTTCAAACACAAAGTATAATAGATTTCACCTAAAAGGTTTGCCTAATTTGATATGATACTAACTTTTTTGTCAAAATACCTCAATATTACTACTGTAAAATCATAAAAAAAAAAATAGTAAGGGAGTGTGATTGTGTAAATCACCTTAAGTTTATCATAGTGTGCTTGGCTACAGCAGTGAACTTTCTTAGCAGTGTCCTCATTGGAGTAAAACAGGAAACAGACTCTGCAGTAGTATCCCATCTTTACGAACTCCACACCTAAAATAATGAATAAAACAATGTTAAATGTGATTTATTAGTAAAAATGTCTCTTTAATGATTACACTGCACTAGGCAACAGTTTCCCTTTAAAGAAAAATACAGTGCATCACAAAGATCACCTCCAGCAAATCTTATTTCGTAGCAAAAACTGTCATCTTACCTACTGGGACATTAGGGTCATGTGCCCCAAGAGTAGCAAGGCTGGTTTCAGGCTTGGTTTCAGGCTTGGTTTCAGGCTTGGTTTCAGGCTTGGTTTCAGGCTTGGTTTCAGTTTCAGGCTTGGTTTCAGTTTCAGGCTTGGTTTCAGTTTCAGGCTTGGTTTCAAGCTTAGTTTCAGATGGTGGTGGTGTTGGTGTAGTGGCTTTTTCCTCAGTCTCCATACTCTTCTCCAATACAACATCAGGTGGAGTGGCAACAGCCTCTTCATCTTTAGCCTCCTGTTTAAAAGACAGCACAGGAAATCACTGGATAAAGAAGGTGCATTTTGGTTGGCAATGTGAAAGTACTGTATTTTTTTACATTTACTTGCGATTAAGTGATAAACTTATATTAACAAACATGAGCCAGGGGGTTTTAATGACCCAATGAGATTGCTTGATAAGTGCAGTTTTCTGTCCTCTGTTGCGAAGAACATATAAAATAGTTAGTCCCTTTTTCAAAAAGCCAACAAAATTTAGGTTACGTGACAGCCTTGAATCTTGATTTGCTATTGCTATTTGGAGGCAGATGGTATTAGGAGGAGGGAAATTCTTATTATAGACAGCATTTTATCAGATAAAATTTTGTCAAGATGAGCCATTAATATTTCTGATCTGTTTTACTGGAAGAGAGTATTTTAAAAGCATACATCTGCTAAAAGTTTATTTAATCAACTTTTAGGAGTACACTTGCTTATAGATGGCCTCAAAGCTAATAGGCATGGACTAAAAGTCAAAATTTAATTTCATGGGATCTCTGAGCATGCCATCTTCATCAAATGAGGCCACTCACAGGTTCAGTCTCCATGTTTTGGACCTCTGCTATGTCTTTGTTTGGTTCCTCCTCTGGCTCTTTCTCCACCCCAGGAGCAGCTTCTTCTGAAACACTTTGCCTTTCCTTTTCTTCCTGGTTCTCCACCTCCTCAGGTTTATCTGTGGCAGGAATTTCCACTTTGATCTTCTTGGCAGAGGGTTCTTCCTCTTTCTTGCCATTATTTTTGCCAGAGTTGCTGCTCTGGGCCTCAGCATCTCCAGAGCGCTCCCTCTTGGATGGCTTTTTATCCTCCAGTTCTGGGGTTGGAGGTCTGTGGCTGCAAGAGGGGAGATTATATTGGTAAAACAGACAAAACTATAAGAGAAATGCTCAAAGACAACAGCAATTTTTCAAGAAAAAAAAAGGAGGACCTGAATGTCAAACTGACCCATGTTTGAGTTGCTTATATTTCCTGCTTTTGTAGACAAGTAATCGTTTGCCTTCAAATTTAGGTGCATTTTCCTTGTAGGCCTCTACCATTTTCTCAGCATCTTCCCCTCTTTCCATCTCAATGAAGCACTGAACAAACATGATAAACATCACAACAGTGTTTCCTACAGAATTCCACAAACCATTCATTACAAAAATAAAAAAGCTCTTGTGATTTTGTAACTTAAACTAGGCCTATGATTATTGTATAAACAACCAGCCAGTAATTATACTAATTTAAGTCTCACAAACCATATTTCATAATTTGGTCCATGAACGGTTAAGTAAACAAAACAAGGTAACACTTCTTGGTTCGTTTTAAGTAGGAGAAGAATAACAAGAAACTGCTCTGACAAATTCAGTTGTTAACTTGTTTTTCCCGACTGAATCATTACGAGAACCGGCCAGTAAGAGAGTTTGTGAATCAATACAGTGGTCATGTTGCATATTTGTTTTGTTTAAAGCCAGCAAAAATGACAAGAGAAAAACACATTGTCTTTATTTTATTATACGTTACCCAGCCTTTTAACTCAATACATTCAAATTTGAATGCAAACTGTGGTAAAATCAGATTTTTCTTGATGTGGCACTGTAGGACAGTAGTGCAGGAAATACTGCATTATCATTTATTTTCTCCTTTTGCACCCCTTAGAAACAGATCCATTACCTCATTGCGTAATCGATTAACGAAATATCTTCGGACTTTTCCAAATGGTTCAGCGATTTTCAGAATTGATGCATCTGATGTTTTAAAGGGTGGAACATTGCCAACGTAGATAACTTTGCCAGTCTGTAGACGTTGCATAAACATGGGAGTTAGAAAGTTTAATCCTTGTAGATTCACAAGCACTTGATTCAGGGTGAGTTAACAGGTCTTACCTGGATGGTTGGATAGGTGTGTGAATGGTAAACCTTCACTGGTTTTCCACACACAGATGCAATGACATTTCCACTGTAGAAACTAGCCATTGCTCTTGCCTCTTGTTCACTGGAGAGCTCAAGAAAGGCCTTTAACACAGATCACAGCCACAAAAATTAAGAGGAAATTAGGGCTGTTAAATTTAACACGCACATTTCTGCGATTAATATTTTACACGTAAAAAAAATGTAAAAAAAATTATGCAGTATGTTTTTTTTTTTTCCCCCTTCCTGAGCCTAGTTGTTCCTGGCAGGCTACTGTGCCTTACAGGCTCCTTATGGTTAGGAATGGGGTGGTGGCGGGGTTAGAGCATCTGCTGCCTGCCTGGAACCCAGTCACCTGTGTACAATGTGAAACTAATGTTTTCCCCCACTTTCTGTGGTTAATTGGCATATATACATTTTCAGGAGGTACACACTCGACACGACTGTACATCCTAACACAGAAACTAATTGTGTGGAGCAGTGCATGCTTCGTTACACGCGACGCATGTCCCGGGCATAATAAACATGGGAGCGGATTTAATGCACGGAGAATGGAGACTTCACGTGAAGCAGGCGCACAAGAGGTACGAACCTGTAAATGCCCAACTACTGTCGTCTGAACCGGTTTCAAAAGTGGAACCGTGAAAGAGAGACCCCACGTGCGAGCATGATAGAGACTGAAGGACCTGTCCGTTCAGCAAGTTCCAGACAGGTATACTTGTAGAGACTGGATGGCAGCCAGAGAAAATAATAGTTCTGCGATTTTAAACTTCAGCAAATTAAACTTCAGCATTCAATATGGTTTATATCTGTATGTATAGTGTCTAATAATGTATTGTCAATGTACAGTACACTTAAGCTTATCTTACCAATAAAGCTTGAATTAAATTGAATCTGCACATTTGATCCTATTATTAAACAAAGTCCACTGTAAAACGGCAGGAGAAAAAAAAAGGAACATTTTAACATGTACATATTTATTTAGTAAATATATTTATGATTATTATTTTTAATGATTACTGTAATGTATCATGTACCATAATTTAATCGCGATTAATAACAGAAAATTGTGCGATTAATTAGTTCAACAATTTTAATCGATTCCCAGCCCTAGAAAAAATACATTTTGCCCAGAAAGGTTTAAGGTTCAGACCAATTTTGAGCTCTTTTTAGTGAATTTTGAAATAAATTATACAAATACTTTGAAATCAACTCATTTTACTTAACCAATATTATGCATATCTCATTTGTCACCATTAAATAAAATTATGTATTATATGATTGGCAAAATATTGACAATCAGTCACCCTCCAATCTAGACTTTTGCCTCGGTTATTAAATATATGTGTGTGTGTATTGATCGACCACTAGTTGTGGCGATAAAAATCTGCCAATACACACATTTTTCCTACACAAAAAATGTCCTACCACACAGCTGTGACCTAGTATGGTAGTCTAATAATTACAATTAAGCCGTTGCAAACACAGTGTCCTGAACCTTTAAGCAGCGAACAGAATTTCCAAGTTACCTCAGGCCTCACATCCAAGACCAGGTGCCGGACCACTCTCCCAAATGGCTTTGCAAGAGCAAGGAGTTCATCAAGATAACTGTAGCCACGTTTAAACCCAACAACATTGACAACTCTCAACCCCTACAATTAGAAAACACTCATTAGTACTGGTTTAATAGCATAAACATATACAAATATAAATGCTCCAATCAATTAATAGTGTAAAAATGTAATATTGCACAGAGCTACAAATAAATTAAATAAACTTCACTTACTCCACTTTCTTTGCCGCTTACTAAAACATAAAAGATAGAAAAGGGCACTTGTTAAATGGACTGACTTTAGAAAATTCATGCTTGTCCTCTTAAGAGATACATAATAAACAATGCAGATAATAAAATTGTATTTAAAATTTTGGCTGTTAGGCTGATATTAGGATGGTGATCTTCTTTAACGGGCACTACCTGATTTTTTAGGTTTGGACTTGGAGTCTTGTTTCTCGGCATCCTCTTCTTCTGCTATCTCATCAAGAGTAACAAACTCATCTATGTTTTCAGGGAAGTCGGTTTCACCTTGACCCTCCTAGTATAAGACAGATAGTCAACAGAACTGCAGGTCAAAACAGTTGAACATGCAGTTCATATTGAGTAGTTCACAAAAAAAAAAAAATATTCTGTCATTTACGCAGCTTCATGTTGTTCCTGTATGACTTTTTCTTCTGTGGAAAATAAAGAACATTGATGATGATGCTGCTCTTTTCAATACAATGGAAATATAAAGGCCAGGTGCTGTCAAGCTGGAAAAGCATAGCAGAGGGGAAGAATACCAGTGAATAACAACTTAAATTTCAGTCTGTTTCTCACACAAAGCCACCATATGGCTTCAGATTCAGAACACTAGGAAAATTGAGAACAAGTCATATGGAATACTTTATGACCTTTCTTAATCTTGACAGCCATGGTCACTATATTTCCATACAATATGTTGCAGTATGGAAAAGAGCTGCCTCAACCTTGTGAAAAACAAATAATCTCCTTTTGTTTTCCACAGAAGAAAGTCATACAGGTTTTGAGCAACAAGAGTGATAGTAAATGAAAGAAATTCTAATATTTGGGTGAACTTTTCCTTTAAGAAATAAATGGGTAGTGGCAATGTAGATGCTGATGTGCAAAAGGTCCTGCCTGCTCTGTTTTGTCCTCTTCAGCAACAGCATCTTCAGGTTGTTCATCATTTTGTTCCTCTAGCTCTTTAGGAAGCTCAGCGGCATTCTCCTCCTGCTCACCCTCAGATCCCGCAGGTTTCTCCAGCGTAGTCTCTACCTGTTTCTCATCAACGTCTTCTTGTTTCTCCGTAGTCTCTGCATCATCTATACCATCTTTGGCTTGCTGTGCTTCAGGGTCCTCATCCTCTATGGTTGTGTCAATATCTTCTGGCTGGGTACCGGCTTGCTCTGGATCATGAGATAGATTGACATCATCTGCAGAGGGCTCTTCATCAAAATCCTCTTCATCTCCATCACGTGCTTCCATAACATCAGCTTCTTCATCATTTGATCTATCTCCCTGGACTGCATCTTCATCTTCAGGCTTTAATTCCACTTTTTTCTCATCTGAGCTCTCCTTTGCTTTGGAGCTAGAGGATCTCTGGCTCCTTGATGAAGGTTTGTCACCAGTTCTGCTGGTGCCGCTGCTACTGTTGCTCTTGCGGGTATGTTCTTCCCTTCCTTGGCCATCTTTGCCTGGTGGGACCCTGAAACATCAAGAGAACAAATAACACATTTGGCTTATTTTCGTTCTGAAGATATCAATGGTTTCCCAGGAAAGACTAACTTACGTTAGTGTCTTGTACTTTGTGCAGATGTTCAGTCGGATGGATCTTCCACTGATAGTCAAATGATGTAGAGTGTAGTACTTGACCAGCATCTCTGCATCTTCATGATTGCTGAACTGAACAAAAGCCTGTATAAAACAAGTCAAAGTGGAAAAGAGATTAAGGTTGGGAAATATAATTGAAAATTCATTTGCAATGATTTGCTGGAGATACAAATTTAAGCAATATTGTGAAAATCAAAATGATTGTAACGTGCTTTTTCTTCTGCAACTTAAGTCAACTCCAGCAGACTTCATCATACGATTATTGTTGATTTACCTACATTTTACATGTAATAAAATGTTTTGGTAAAAATATATGCATGCAGATATTCCTGCTAATGAATAGTTATAGTGGTGCATAGAAATGAAAAAATATTAAACAATTTGTTTAGTACATAAAATTGTGTACAACATGCCTTGATCATTTAAAAAAGACTTTTATCTTTAAAAATAGGGAAAACAGGTAATAGGGATGTTTATTGCAAATCATTTCATAAAAAATAAATTACAGCACATTTAAACATGACATATTTGTCTAAAAAATGCTGCATTTGCAACATACCTGATCATTTAGGAAAAGATGTTTCTCAACAGTGCCAAATCTACGAGCTACTGTCAGGAGCTCCATTTTCTTGTCATTCCCTTGTGGCAAATTGGAGAAAAACACCACCTTGCTCTCTCCTCCCTTCACAGGTTTAGTGTCTCTGTCTGGTCTTCCAGATTTCTGAATTGATAAAAGCAAATAAGCTTTACTGATCTATTTAACAGCTAATAGGTTGGTCTTAACTACTTTCTAACTTTGAAACCCTAAATCATTTATGCCATCTTACCTTTATTACCATCAGTTCCTTAGACAAATAAATTTGTATCTCTTTCCCTTGTAAAATGGCAGGCTTGCGCTGGTAGTAATTAGCCATAGCCAAAGCTTCCTCATGTGTCTGCAGCTCCAGGAAAGCCTTTGAAAAATAATCCAGAGATAATGAGTGCAAAAAAAAAAAAAAACTGTCACTGCATCATGTTAGTTGGAATAAAGAGTGGCCCCAAAATTCTTTGGAATAGTTCACCCAAAAATGAAAATTCTCTCATTTACTCACCCTTATGTCATCCCATATGTGTATGACTTTCTTCTCAGAACATAAACGAAGATTTTTAGAAGAATATCTCAGCTATTGAGCTATATTAACCAAGAAGCAAGATGGCACCAGGTTGTATGTTGGCATGCCGTTGCTCCCTGTTTAGTTCATATGTTTTCATTATTTTTGTGCTCTCTGTGTGTTTAATCATGCATTTGGAATGCTCCCCTTTCGATCATCGGCTATGGACCTTTGGAGCCTTGACCCTAGCGTTGAGTGGTTTTCTGATCCTTGATTCATGTCTTTGGCTCTGGCTAGGGCCTGCCGTTTGTCTGGCTGCATGTACTTGAGGTAGAAACGCCGCAGGAAACGTGGTAAATGTGAGGGAGCTCTTTTGAGATTAAAGAAAATCTTGAGGAATCTGACCGATGGGTTTACGATAATTGAGGAAGATTGTGCTGCAGCGCGATGATGTTTAGATGCTCATTCCTGCTGCCTGTCTTTCCGGTTCCCTCTATGTCAACATTGCGGATTGTTCCGACAAGGAACAAAAAGAGTAAATCGCTCAAATCTTCGCTCTCTGGGTGGCAGATCGCCGATGGAATTGACTGGTACCTTTTCTAATCTGCCTCTTCAATCCACTTCAGTGCAAATGGCTTTGGTTAATGCACAATCTCATCAACAAAACTTTTATCTTCAATGACTTTTTCTATCACATGAACTTGATTTTTTTTTTTGCTACTGAAACATGGCTAAATGTTACAGAGACAAGCCCTCTTACTGAACTTTCGCCTTCAGGATGTTACTTTTTTAGTACCCCCAGGGCTACTGGTCTGGGTGGGGGGTTAGCATTTCTTTTTTAAATACATGTTTAAATGTAGATTACTGCCAGTTGAAAATTCAAAGAGTTTTGAAGTGCAATTAATTATGGTGGACATGTCTAGGTATGTGCTTTGCACTCTTATATATAGGCCTATATATAATAAGGACTCTATAAATTAGATTTTATCTGTTATTGTACCATCTTCAGACAGAATTTTGATTCTGGGTGATTTTAACATTCATGTCTTTTGCTCTTTGAAACCCTTGACCAAAGAGTTTTTAAATTTGGTTGATTCATTTAATTTGTCCCAATGTGTTTCTGATCTCACACATGAACACGGCCATACTCTCGACCTGGTGCTATACTTAGATATACCTGTGGGTGCTATCCTTAGGTATTCCTGTGTAGAATGTTATTGAGGATACTGTGTTCTCGGACCATAAACCCATTGTTTTTGATGTTGCTTTTATAGGTAAAGTTTAAACAAATCATCAGACACCTGCTTTTTTTTATCTTGTGTTCTTACTTCATCCACGACCAGTGAGTTCTCTACCGCTTTTAGTACCTGTTTTAACTACTTTTGAGTCCCCCACCTCACCCTCTACAGGACCCGAGGAGGTAGTTACTCTATTTAACTCTGTCTGCACTGATATCCTTAATTCGTTGGCTCCTTTTAAATCGAGAAGTCGTAAAATAAGGACACAACCGTGGTTAAATGGTACTACTCGGACCCTTAGACAAGAACGTAGAAAGGCTGAAATTAAGTGGCTGAAAGACAAATTACAGGTGTCTTATGATATTCTGAAAGAATGTATATTAAATTATCAAAGAGCTGTTAAGGTGGCTAGATCTACCTATATTCTCTAGCATTATCTCACGAAATAGCAATCTGAGAGTTCAGTTTGACACCGTAAATAAAGTACTAAAATCGGTTATTACAACTTTTTCAAATTCTTCTATAGACTTGTAAAAAAAAAGCGGTAAAAAAAATTTCATTGATAAGGTTGCCAGCATAAGATTCAGTATTTTACCATCAGTGCATGTTTAGTTGAATCTACTGCTGAACATTGTTTTAGTCGTTTTGTCCTTTTCACATTTAAAAGATATTATTCCACACCTGAAGACAATGACTTCTCATTGTGATAGCTTTGGTTTATTGTCTGGTAATAAGCACTCTCGTGTAAAACAAAATTGGGAATCATTTTTGACTCTGAGCTTTAATTTGATCGGCAGATAAATGCTGTTGTGAAAAACTGTTTCTTTCAGTTAAGATCTATTTCAAAGCTAAAATCTATCCTTTCTTTTAAAGATTTGGAAAAAGTTATGCATGCTTTTATTTCTACCCGTTTGGACTATTGTAATGCCCTGTATTTAGGTATTAGTCAGTCCTCTGTTTCTCGCCTGCAGCTTGTGTAAAATGCTGCGGCGAGGCTTTTAACAAATACCAAAAAAGGGATCATATTACACCTGTTTTGGCATCATTACATTGGCTACTGATAAAATTTTGAATCCAATATAATGTGCTACTAATTGTTTTTAAAGCCTTACATGGATTGGTGCCAGTGTACATTAAAGATTGTATCAACCTTCACCAATCCCAAAGATCTTTGCGTTCAATTGACTAGCTTTGCCTCACTTTTCCTCGGTCTCACCTGAAGTGCAAGGGTGACTGTCCTTTTTCCATTGCAGCCCCTAGATTGTGGAATGATTTGCCTCTGTCTATTAAATCCGCTACCTGCATTGATGCTTTTGAACCTGGCCTTAAGACTTATTTATTCACATTGGCTTTTGAATAAGTATTTGAATATTGGTAATGGTAATTATTTTAATCTGTCTTTTTTTCCTTGTAATGTTGTAAATGTATATCTCTGTACAGCACTTTGGTCTACTCTTGTGGTTTTTAAATTGCTTTCTAAATAAAGTTGAGCTCTGTAGGTTCATACAACGCATGTGAATGGTGACCTAAACTTTGAAGCTCTAGAAAGCACATAAAGGCAGCATAAAAGTAATCCATAAGACTCCAGTGGTTTAATCCATGTCTTCTAAAGCGATCCAATCGGTTTTGGGTGAGAACAGACCAAAATGTCACTCTTTTCTCACTGTACATCTTGGCATTGTAGTCTCTAGGCACAATCATGATTTCAAGCTCGATTACACTTCCTAGTGCTTGACACAAGTGCAGAGTGCTAGATGGCACTAGGAAGTGAAATGAAGCTTGAAATCACGATCGCTAAGAAGACTGCTGTCAAGCTTTAGTGCAAAAGGAGTTTGTTCTCACTCAAAACCGATTGAAGTGATTGAACCGATTGAAAACATGGACTAAATCACTGGATTCGTATGGATTACTTTATGCTGCCTTAATGTGCTTTTTGGAGCTTCAAAGTTTTGGTCACCATTGACTTGCATTGTACAGAAGGACAGAGCAGAGATATTCTCCTACAAATCTTTATTTGTGTTCAACAGAAAAAAGTCATACACATCAGATAGCATGAGGGTGATTAAATAACAGAATTTTCGTTTGAGTGATCTATCCCTTTAACCACAATTAAAATGTATGAATGGCTTTGCATTATATAACCAAGAGGCCTATATTTTAAAGAAAGCACAAACACACTTTTCAAGAAAAATATTTAAAAAAATAAAAACTTAAAAAGTTTGTTTGGTTTTAAAATATAAAACAATAGATATTTTGTTGAAATTCAGTCAGTTTCTGGTTTTTAAACTTAGTAGAACACATCCATAGTAAATCCTATTAACTACATCTGTGGTTACTCTGCTAGGGCACATGTGTGCACTTGAGGGGAACTGACCTCATCCAATAAAATGACCCTAGGACCAGTTGATTAAGGAATTAAAAAGTAGCTTAGAAAAGGGATGTTAGTTCTCAGAGAAAGGTCTAGCATCATTTGTTTGTAGATGCCACTTGGTTAATATTTTGTCTGCAATGATTCATACATTTTAAGGGGCCACTATATACCAATTATGTGCAATCATACTGCAAACTCAAGAATTAAAATATTGTAATAATGAGAAGAAAAAACAGCAGCAGCTTGTAAACAGACTTGAAACTGAGTGAAATATATATACAGCTATGGGCTAATACCTTGTTATTCAGCACTAGATGCACACGGATGGTACCAAAGGGTTTCGCCAAAGCAAATAGGCTATTTGGTGACAGTGGTTTCCTGTCATATTTAGCCACAACCACTCTACTTCTTATCTAAAATTAGGGGGAAAGAAATATTGATGAGTGCACAAGTGAAATGTCATCACTGAAAAGGCCCCTCCAATCAAATATATGTCAGTGTTTCTCAGCAGCACAAATTGCAGGTGTATTTCCATCCAAGAAAACTTGAATAATGGTGAACAAACTGACATATATTAACTTATCAAAACAAAGAAATTGTAACTGGAATAGAGCCTTGTCACTTTTAGTAAATTATTACCTTGGGAGCCGCTGAATATGATGACATTTTATTTTTCATTCCCATACTGGAATCAGACCCTTAAAAAGAGTGATATAAATTAGCCAATATATCATAAGAAAAGTGTTTGTTATTTTCAAGTTTCAAGTTTTTGATAAGGTAGCTGTTCGGGTGTAGGTAGAATATGACTTATGCACCTGTACATTTTTTCAAACATATGTCAAAAGTTCTATTCATAATTTTAGGGCTAAAACATTTTTTTGTAGAAAAAAAAGTTACTTGGTGGAGCTTTAACAAAAGAATGAGGAAAATCCACAGAAAAACTACTGCACTAAATTCTGCAGTTTGACAATTTTATGAAAGTGGATTGCTGATTCAGCAAAACGGTCCTTTTGTAAAATGATAACAAAAATGCTAAAGAAAAATAAATGTTGCTTTGTCGGACTACTTCCTCAGAAAGATTTATTACCCCAGTTGGAGCTCATCCCTGATCTTTGTAGACCAGCACCCATTGGAGCAGCTCCCAGCAATCCATCTTGACGACTCTTTGCGTCCAATGAAAGGGAAGTCGACCTAAGAGAAATTCATTTTAATGTTTTTTTTTCCAGGGGTGGGACAATAAGGTCATCTCACTAATTGCTCGATGTATGATATGAGGTTCAAGATTCGATATAATCTCAATTTGATTTAACAATACTTAAAAGACAAAGATCATGTTTCCACCTGGTATTAAGATGGGTTTTTGGTGATCGGATCACATTTGGACAACACTAAATACAGGTCTAAACAGGTTCTAAAACGCATTGTGATCGGATCACAAAACACACATACGAATGTGGTCAAAAAGTATCTGAATGCATCACAATTGAGATGTAAACGCTAATCTGTCCTGTATGCATCCCGGCAGCAGTGAAGCATCACCCCTCGCCTGTCAACCGCTGCACTAAAACAAGAGTTTAAATCTTGCCGGTTACAAGCGGCTTTAAAAGGAAATAACCGTCTGATCGGAAACATTTAAAAAGCGGATAGATATACACAAGCATGAGAACTTCACAGATCTTCTTCAGTGTGTCTGATATCAACATGCATGGACACTTATGAGAAGCACAAACATCTGCAGGTTAATACAGGTAATCCACTAAAATAATGGACAATTCTGCTCGAAATGTTGCTTTTGTGCTTAGATTAAATTTCAGCTGCATCTGGGAAAAATAGTGTGCTGTTTTTTCGCACTCTCTTTGGCATTTCTGACTTTGTTGCGGTTTATTATCATGCAGTAACACACTGTCATAGTGACTGATGTATGTCGTCATGAAACAGTGTCCTTCCCTCCAAATCCGATCACAAGTGGTCACAGAAGACACATTTAAACAACCAGGTGTAAATAGCGATGTGCCTCGCCTGACCATGTGATCGGATCACCCGTGATGCATCGTAATACCAGGTGGAAACCAGGTCAAAGTATGACAGGAAATTTTATATATATATATATATACACACACACACACACACACATACACACACATGAAAATGTATGTTTCAGCAAAATGCTAATTATAATTTCTCACCAAAATAAAGTTCTATAATACATATTATAAATGTTATAAGTTCAAATAATAATAGGTTCTCATTTATCTTTCTCTATACAAAAGATTAAAAATAGTTGGCTACATTGAGAATGATCAGGTGCAGGACAAGCAATTTATCTGAGCAGAACATGTCCTGAAACAGGTTGACAGGTTGCAATCAAAGCTCCTCTATAACATGCATGGGACAGCTGTACCTGTTTCTATCCCAGGTTTTGCCAGTAAAATATTCTTTTTTTCTTTTTTGCTTGTCATTATTAAAATCACATTTTAGATTTTTACAAATGTAAAAGTTCTAAATTCTATAAATTAATATCATCATGAAATTGCATATACTGCATAGTAATGATATGCACTTTCACTGTTTGAAATAATATGCACAATTTACAAGTATATACATGGAGCTTACATTCAGTTGTATTACAAGCGCTTAATTGGTACCGTCTCTTTAAGAATGGCGGCAGTTCAGCTGGCGCCTCAGTGTTTCAGTTCAGTGCACATTAACGAGAAGAGTTGCACGGATTCTTTACCGCATCCATGCTGTGATAAAAATTACTTTGACTCTCTTTTTACTTTCTGATCAACATCTGACTGTAAAGGGTAGCATGGATATTAAAAGTGCAGCGCAGAGCGTGGATCTCATCTTTGATGGACACACATTACAAAGAAGAAATGCTCCATTTTACCTTCAAGCACTTTTTAACAAAACAAGGTGATTTTCCAGGAATTCCAGTGCTTCAATTTCTAAAAGCTAAATTCAAGCACTTTAAAGACCTTTATGAAAATCCCATAAAAGTGCAGACAAAAAGCAAATGAGATTTTGATGTTTGACAGTCATTTATGATCACACGGACAAAAAACAATGCTGCAAATTTAAAAACATAAATTTTTTGCCTTGATATGGTTTGTCATTTATTTTGGTTTGCAATATTTTGAAATTCAATATATCGTCCCATCACTAGGATTCCCTACTCTTTTTTTCCACGGAGATTACATAGACAAGCAATTTTCGTATTCAAAAATGCAAGATGTCTCAAAATCATGGAGGCAGTGTTTGACAGTGAATGTGAGAATGTGACAGTGACATACATGCGAGCAGAGGGCAAGTGAGGATCCCAGTCCGGGTACCTGTAAAACAACAGGAAACAGTTTGCAGTTGCTTTAGAATTCTTGAGCTCTACATTTTAAAGACAAATACAAATTTGCACAGAGTTCAGTGGAAGCTTCAACTTTGATTTACTTAATACAGTAGTTTCAAATTGGACCTGATCCCAACTTATGTTGCTCCAAACCCGTTGTTCCTGAAAAAATTACTTTTATAAAATGAAAGTGAAAGGGGATGGATGCTAAAAAGTCAATACAACTTGTGGTTATATTCCAAGTGTTCTGAAACCATAAAATGGCTTTGTGTAAGGAGAAAAACTGAAATTTAAACTATTATACACTGAATTCTTGTTCTTAAATCACATTTGCATTTATTTATATGCCGCATTAGTGAGATATGAGAGCTATAATGAAGGGAAAGATAATAATTATAATAGCTTTAATTTTGGTCCTACACAAAGATTCATTTGGACTACTTTTATGGGTCTTTTCTGTTTTTTGGGGAGCTCAACAGCCCATGGACATGTGTTGAATTTACTTAAAATATAAACATAGAATTTTTGAATCAAACTTTTTAAGAAAATTCAACTTATGGTCATTTTATGTCAACACAACTAGAAACACAACTTTTTTTTTTTTTTTGATATACACAAATGTATCAGTTCATTCAACTTTGTTTACTTAAAAATGTGTCACAAATATGATCTAGCAGCTAAGAGCAAGTTCAAATTAACATTTATATCACTGTTTCAACTTAAATTACTTGGTTCTAAAGAAATTAACTGCGGTCAGGGTATTCCCCACAACCTCAGTTTTGTACTTGATTGTTTGAGTTAGTAGTACTACAAATCTTAATTTTATGTATTTGAAAGCTTACGAAGTTCAAGGGACTCACGATTATTCATTTACTTTATGTAACTCTCACCAAGTTCACCTTAAAATGTATATTTTTTGTTGTACACATTAATTAAATGCTAAAAATATTATAAATATTAACATTGAGTAGAAAATATTTCTTATTCATACGTTATGGTTGATGAGCCAAATTTATTTATTTTTATCAGAATGAACCGAACAGTCTCCATTAGAAAATGATTAATCCAAAGGATACTATAACTGGAAATGCACAAACTGGAGATGAGGCCAATTACACAGTAAAACCCAGAATAATTAACAGTTTAGGATTGTAAAATTTTACAATGTTTCTAAACGGCTATCAGCATGGTTTAAACATCTGAACAGGACAGTTGGACAGTTTAACACAAGTCCACTTACATTTGCAGGAGTAGTCTGCGGTTTTCGGAATGCCGAATCCCAGTTGTGTGCCGAGTCCATTCCTTCACAAACACAGAAAAGGATCAAATAAATATACTGAATACAGCAACAAAATGACCTGTATTTGACAGTAAATTTACTGCTAGAACTAAACAAGTGAAAGCCTTATCCTATTGGATCAAAGCTAACTTGACAAGTTGAAAATGTTGTCAAATTATCCCTCAGCTACCAATCAGCTTTGATTATTGCCTATAAGTGCCAATGATAAATGAGTTCAGAAATGAGCCTGGAATGTGTACAAGGTACAGGATTCCTAATTGGAGACAAGAATGAAGACCCAGCCTCTTTACCAAGTGTATACTATAGACGTCCAATGTGTTCCTCAATCACATTTAGTGCAATACTTAACTAACTCAACATATTCAACATATATATAATCTAATTGTTTTTTTTTTTTTTTTTTAAAAAAGGTCTTCTCAAACATGTGGGACACTTGGACAAGAAAAGGAAGTGTGTGTGTGTGTGTGCAAGAGGCAAGTGGCTTTAATTACTCACCATGACAGAGTGAACATCAAAATCACAAAGGGCACACACATGGGGAAACATAGGGGGCATGACTCCCAAGAAATCTTGCACTTTTCCCTGCGACGGGGTGCCCATTCTTCTCTGCATGAACATGTCATCAGATGCCGATGTGGACATGCCAAGGTAGGAGTCGTGGGAAAGCTCAGAATATTGGCCATCTCTGCCGCCACTGCTGCTGTAATCTAACATGTCATACCCTTGACCAGATGTATCGCGCATGGAACTATAACCAAAGTCGCCTTGTGAGCGGCTTTGACTCTGCCCGCTGGAACGGTCCAGTCTTCCGCCCTGCATGTCACCCCAATCCTCTCGCCCACCTCTGTAGGAAGTCTCTGAAGAAAGTCTTGACGGATCGCCAGGTATGCGGCGGCCAACTTCCATCTTGCGGTTCTTAAGTTGCATGATAAGATGGGGCAAGGTCTCCACGCTGATGTTCTCCTCTGGAATCTGTGCCAGAGCATCCAGGTCAGTTGGTGACAGACCTAGGCTGGAGAAGAGTTTCATGGTATTGCTAATGTGGTTGCCTGCTCGGTGGGGCAGCTGAGAGTCGTGGTCTTTTCCCTCCCCTCCAATTAAACCAGCCATGCCACTATGGGACTGAGAAACAGAGCTGTAGGGATCCGAGTGTGCCTCACCCATACTAAAGTTCAAAGTCTCTGCAGCTGCCAGAAGGCCACGGCCAACAGCAAAGCCTTTTTGAGCGCCATCATTGGTCAGTTTCTGGGACATGGTTTTAAAATGATGGAAATTCAAATCAGTAGGAAAAGAGAGGAACAAAGCGAATCAAAAAGTCCCCAGAAGGACAATCCGTCGATACAAGTCTGGATCTCAATGACACTTCAGTGCCGAGAAAAGATTGCTCCTCTTGAATGAAATGGGTCTGCAGAAACACAATTGGAGCAATGATTTCGAGCATGCTCACGAAATGGGTTAGCAGTGGCACAGGAAAGCAAGACAGTGAACTCCAAATGATACAATGCAAGTAATAGAAGCAAAAATTCTTTACAATGAAGAGACAGTTTGGTACACCGACCAATTAGACCATAAAATGAAGATTTACAAGTACCATAGAGTGTTATTAGCACCATTTATTAGGGAAGTGCAATCGAGCTTTGAAGGAAAAAGAATTAGAATAAAATTTAAATCCTTAAATGTGGTTGTAAGAGACTGGGATTGCATTGCACTGCATAGGCCAGGAGAGGATTTAAAATGTCAAGTTGTACTGTGACTGAAAACTACAAATAAGACAATCAGGAACAGAAATAAATTTAATGGAAATTAATTTAAAGAGAAGAATCAGAGCTAATGCTTTTTGGAACCAATCTTAGAACATAACTGAACATGATTTAGTATTACCGGTAAATGGACTTCTGAAAACAGACAAGCCAATAGTCGGGCTACAAGTGAAACACATGGGGTCGCAAAGAAAGAGAGCACAGAGCTGAACAATCTGAAGCGAACAAAATTGGTGAACAATCTTCATCCAAAGAAAAGTGAAAATTTACACACATTAAATTAACGGCTAGTGGTATTGTTGGTGTTTGCTACAGAAAAAACAATATAAGGTGGCCAAAAATGAAAGTAAGAGCTTCACAATTGACAAGCTATGCTGAAAAAAAAACAAAAAGCTGTTGTTCCGGAAAGCTGAAATGACATTGTTTGAAAATAACATTTCTTAAAAAACAGGCAGATGCTTCATTATTTATTATTTTTGCTCATCATCAGCAGAGAAAAATATTAAAATAAAAATTCCAAGGCTTAAGCCAACCATATATGCATTTATTCACAATATTATGTTTTATTGTGTCCAGTCGCAAGTCCTGGAGATTGTGCATGAGGCTGTATTTCACAGATAATCTTTCATTTTCTATGAACAAATCAAGCTATTTATCCACTTTCAGAGGATTCTGAGCAATAGGCTCTTTTCTGAATTGTAATGATGAATGAATTGATGACAAGAATAGAAAGAAGAGTGGAAGAGTATAAACGCCTTCCTGTTGTTAAAAGTTTGAAAGGTTGATGGCTTATCTTTCAGAATGACAATACTATACAGTACTGGGATGACTGAAAAGGTTAGTTTGAAAAGAGAATGCTTAGACCAGAGGTGCACAAACTTTTTCCTACGAAGGGCCAAAAATCCAACTTTTTGAGGGCAGTGGGCCAAAAGTATGTTGCATATATCAAACTGTATTATTTTAAAATTAAACTATTAATACTGCAAAACAGACAGAACTCTTAAAGTAAAATCATTTAGTGTCATATACTTGCACAATGCACATTATTGATTTCAATAAAAATGTTATGGATGTTGCGTCTCTCATTTGTGAGTGACTTTGAATAAAATGTCTGCTAAACGTCAAAGTAAGCCTATCTTAAAACATGGTCTCTTTAAGAACAGCGCATCTCCTCACATTGAACACACGGTAGTTCTGTGCAGTTTTGGAGAAATTAAGATACAATGGCATGACATAATACTATCAAGTAGGATACTGTTTTGCAACAAAGAAGACATTAAAGATATTTCTAATCATAGACCTAGGCTACACACAATCCTGGATTTCACTACCATATACTGGGACAGCCAAATGTAATAGGATTATTTAATTAAACAATGCTGTAATAGGGGCCTGGGTAACTCAGCAAGTATTGAAGCTGACTACCACCCCTGGTGTCACGAGTTCAAATCCAATGCGTGCTGAGTGACTCAAGCCAGGTCTCCTAAGCAACCAAATGGGCCCGGTTGCTAGGGAGAGTAGAGTCACATGGGGTAACCTCCTCGTGGTTGCAATTAGTGGTTCTCGCTCTCAGTGGGGCGCGTGGATTGCGGAGAGTAGCACGAACCTCCAAATGCTGCGAGTCTCCGCGGTGTCATGCACAACGAGCCACGTGATAAGATGCGCAGATTGACTGTCTCAGAAGCGGAGGCACCTCAGACTTGTCCTCCGCCACCCGGATTAAGGTGAGTAACTGCGCCACAAGGAGGACCTACTAAGTAGTGGGAATTGGGCATTCCAAATTGGGAGAAAGAGAGATTAAAAATCAATCAATAAAATAATGCTGCAAAATGTTTTTGTGTAGTTAATGCATTTAGCCTACTTTTATATGACATAAAAAGGAATTTTTGAGAGTACTGATCTGTTCACGTATAGTGCTTGACGTAATGTTGTGCGGTGTTTGGAGTGAATGGAAACGTTGTTTATATTGAAATGCTCCCTCATCTGACTTTATCAAGCCCGCTTCATGGGTACGCTTCAGTGGTCGCGTTCACGTGGATATGAAATGCTGCACAACGTATAGTGCGCGTTCAAGCCATATTTCATTTCGGTTGACTGTACCTGTTCCGCGAGTCCACCTAATTACCAGTCATTTCTTGACGATGCTTCAGTTCCCGCTCCGTTTTAAACCAACTAGGTTCTGTCTGGCGGTATTGAATGACCACCTTCGACTTTGGAGGATTTTGGGGCGGCACCTGGGATGGCCAATGGAGCGAACTCTCAGACAGGACTTATTTAAAGGTAACTGAAGTACGCATATAATATATATATATATTTTTAATTATTAAATCACTTATACTCTCTACTTTTCAAATAAGCTATAGTTTTTGTAATGCAAAAATAAAACAACAAAAAATTTTAAAACAAAAATATTAATCAAAAACGAAGAGCTGCAACAATGCCATATTTTTTGTCATCTATGGCAAGGCGGGCCAAATCAAAGGTCACCGCACGGGCCCTAGTTTGGGCACCTCTGGCTTAGACAGTCAGCTTTCGGTTAGTTTCTTAGGCTTATTCTACAAACAGAAATATGAATTGTAACTGCACACCAAAAAGAGTAACAGCTGTGTAGACATGGAAATGACAATGAGCTATGCTCCGTTTTAGTGCAGATGAAGAAAAAGGCAGAAAATACATGGGACAGCAACCAGCCAAGTATTGAAGAAACATCTCACAGCCGTTCCACAAGAAGCTCAATCACTAGACTGAATATCCCATAGAACTCAATAAACCTGTGATCCATTTCTTAAACCAAACAGATTAAATAATTAAATAAATTGTTAAATGAGAAGCTGCAATTCGACATTCCGCCCGCAAGGACAGTTCACTTCCATTAGCTTCTAAAAAAAAAGGTGAAATGTTTTAAGTGAATATTTCATAAACATGAAAGGATACGTGAAAGAAACCAGGCACGCTAAATACAAGATAGAGTAAGGAAGAGTAACGATAGAAACGGCATGTAAAAGACGCTACAGGAAGGACTAAACAAGAACGAGCAGGCCTAAGCGAAACCCTCCAGTTAATAAGTATTTCGAACCGCAACTCAAATTTATTATAAACTGTACTTCAAATTACAGTGTGTTACATAATATTTGTCTTTGTATTGGAGTGTATTACTACTTACATTTTTGCTCTTCTTTGAGTTTTATTTTTTGTGTGTGTGTGACGGTTTTGAGAAAACGTGAATCTCCAGCTACTAGGACAACAGCGAACAGAGTGAAGGCAGAAACGATGATGTAATACTTTACTTCCGATAGAAATTTCAAAATAAAAGCCTTGCAAAAGTAAAATAAAATAAAATATAAAATAAAAAATGTTAATACAGATAAAACTATAAATAAAACTCCACTCTAAAAATAATAATAATAATAATAATAATTTAAATAAACATTTATTATTAAATGTACAACAAAAATATAAACAAGCCTGCTTGACGGTCTACAGATAGAGACATAACAAGGCACTGTCAGATAGTATTTTATTTTGAAGAAAAAATGTGAACAGTTTCATAAATAATAACACTATTATTATATTACTGAACAGAAATAGAAAAGGAGATGCGTTACAAATGAGACTGTTGCAGAAATGGGATGTGTAAGTCATGACTCAGGAGAGGAGGGAATGGTTGCCTTTTTTTTTTTTTTTTTTTTTGCTTTAAAGAGGTCATGACATGAGGAATTACATTTTCCTTTATGTAATATATATATATATATATATATATATATATATATATATATATATATACATACAGGGTTGGGGAGTAATGGAATACATGTAACAGGATTACGTATTTAAAATACAAAATATTAGTAACTGTATTCCACTACAGTTACAATTTAAATCATTGGTAATTAGAATACAGTTACATTCAAAAAGTATTTTGATTACTGAAGAGATTACTTTGCATTGTATTGTCATTTGTTTCATTTAATGTTTAGACTATTCAGTTGGAAAACATTTATACATTTAAATGATGCAATCTGAGGAGCTTTCGAACAGCAGTGAAACACTTTTTTAAGTTGTATTACATTCATTCAAGTTCATACTGTTGTGAGTGAAAAGGTGGATATGACGTCATTGAGGAATTTTCCTTTGGGAGCTTAATAGAGGAGCTACATCACGTTTCTACAGCTTAACAAGAAAACAGTTAGAAACACTTTGACAGATGAAACAGAAATCCAATAAATACACGATTACACGCCTTGTCAATGTTGTAATGCCTTGTTTTTACAAGAAATGCTAACCAATGTAGCCTTAACATAGTATAGAAAGCTACAACCAATATATCTATGACGAAAATGCACATTGGAGCATAACTTCTTTTTTTTTCTAGTGAGACCTTTGATATTAGAGCAAAGATGTACTGCAAAAACCTTATTCTTAATGAGAATTTAAATATTGTTTTTCTGTGGGGGCTTGGGTAGCGAGTTCGCGAGTTCGAATCCAGGGCGTGCTGAGTGACTCCAGCCTGATCTCCTAAGCAACCAAATTGGCCCGGTTGCTAGGGAGGGTAGAGTCACATGGGGTAACCTCCTCTTGGTCATGATTAGTGGTTCTTGATCTCAATGGGGCGCGTGGTAAGATGTGTGTGGATCGCGGAGAGTAGCATGAGCCTCCACATTCTGTGAGTCTCCACAGTGTCATGCACAATGAGCCACGTGATAAGATGTTTGGATTGACTGTCTCAGAAGCGGAGGCAACTGAGACTTGTCCTCCACCACCCAGATCGATGTGAGTAACCGCGCCACCACGAGGACCTACTAAGTAGTTGGAATTGGGCATTCCAAACTGGGAGAAAGGGAATAAAAAAAATAATAAATAAAAATATATAGATTGTTTTTCTGTAAAAATATCAAAAAATCCTTAAAGCATGATAAATTTAAGTGAATGTTCGTACTTTATTTACTTGTTTATAGTCAAAATAAGTGAAAAATTTGCCAGTACTGAAGAAGTAATCCAAAGTATTTAGATGCGTTACTGATTTTAAGTAATCTAATGGAATATGTTACAAATTGCATTTTACAGCATGTATTTTGTAATCTGTAGCAAAATACTTTTTAAAAGTAACCTTCCCAACCCTGTATATATATATATATATATATATATATATATATATATATATATATAAGAATTGATTGTACTATAAAAATATACTGTACATTTCAGAATTCAAAACTTCCTCCTCCCAGCTAGAGCATTTGTTGGGTCAGAAAGAGTGTGGAAAATTATCTTTTTTTTTGTCTTTTTTTTTATATCTTTTTTTTTTTATATATATATATATATATATATATATATATATATATATATATATATATATATATATATATATATATATATATTGTGCAAAAACAAAACAATAATTAATTCTCACAAATTCTGTTAGTATGTAAGTGTTACAAATAAGAATATTCTACAGGAAATAATTGTGTGATGTGTTGGTTGGGAGAGAAGGGGATAATGGTCTTTAGTATATTTGCACTCTTAAACTGGAGTGTCTTATAGAGCTCTCTGATGCGTTGTTTAAATAAAATGTTGTCTTAAACTATATTCAATAATCTTCAAGTGCATGTCATTGTTTAAATCTATTGTTTGTTTGCTTGAAAATGACATACCCAAAGTAAAACTCTTCCAGTTCTTAAACCCTATGGTCTACAAACACAAATTTAGGCTCGTTTGAAAGTAGACACTTAGACATTTGTTATTCAAGAGTAAAAATGTATCATTGTAGTATAAAAAAATTTGTTAGAGCTATTCAAATATTTTGAATAGTGACCACAAATATTATTTATAAAATATAATTTTTTTTTTTTTAAATATGCAAGACTATGCGCAGTGCCCCAAAAACACATCTGATACAAAGCCACATGTCTGATGAAGGTCTAACACAATTTTGATGTCGATATGACCAAAACTCTTTGTTCAATAATGATTTATGTACGTGTACTTACACAAAAAAAAAGGCCACTTGGAGGCGCCAATAGACCACTTGTAGTAACTCCGTAAACCAATTCTCAAAGTGGTTCAAAACACACAATTTGTTTATATTTCAATGTAAAAAATACCATACAAACCAAAATATACATGAAGATATCTTTTTTATTATTATAAAAATTATTTGAGAATATATTATAATGCATTCCATTTATATTTATGTATTTTATAAACAATGTGAAAAGAACATTGCAATTTGAAATGTTCAGTGGAAATAAAAAATGTTTTAAACTTACTTACAATAAAGATGCTTCTGTTAATTTTTTCCCCCATACAAATGCAAATTGACTTATTTTATTTTTTATTTTTCAGGACTTTTGCTCTGCCGTTCACCCTGGGTCTTTAGCCACTGCCTCAAGCTGGGGAGCCTCGCGCTCCCCGGCTTCGACCGCCGTCAGTGAAGCCTGGAGCACACCTGCTCCCAATGCAAATTGAACGAAAAGCAGTGGAAAAAAAATTTGTCAATGCACTGTGAGCGCATGTGCTCTGGGGTCTAACTCATGCAAGAGCCCCCTGGATGTGCAGTTGAACAGGGGTTTTGATGAATAAATGCAGTCGAGAGGGCTCATTTTGTTCGTAAGACCCTCCCAAATATCATGTTTGGGTGTTTTGCTACTGAAACACTACACAGAGTGCAAGATTTCACAGAGAATGGACATGAATGATAATGATGAATATGTAAAACCTGAACAAAGACAGATTGATCAATATTTCTTCATATTTGTACATTTTTGGACAAAAATCTCTAATGGATTTCATTCTTGCAATGAAAAGCATACCAAAGTTTGGAGATTGTGCTCATCTGTGTTTGGCTGGAAGACACTAAATGTCAGAACTTCCGGTTTCATTTTGCGTGTTTTGATTTTCACTCTTGACACGTTTAATAAAAACGTATTGTTGTAACTTTGCGATCATGAAAATCTCTTTAAAATATCAAATCTTGAGACCCAGATCAAATGATATATTGGATGTCAATATTAGCTTACAATTTCACAGTTTAAACATTAATTAAACATATATTAAATATAAATAAATATGCAAGTTGACCCACCCATCATTAAGAGGTTAACATAGCACACATTGTCTGTATTTTTTAAATAATAACTAGTGTAAAATCAGATTAAGTGTCACTGGTTTTTATTCCAAATAAGCACTGTTACACAGGTGATTGGAAATACTAGTCATTTTATCACACTATACATTTACATTTATGCATTTGGCAGATGCTTTTATCCAAAGTGACTTACAGTGCACTTGTTACAGGGACAATCCCCCTGGAGCAACCTGGAGTTAAGTGCCTTGCTCAAGGACACAATGGTGGTGGCTGTGGGGATTGAACCAACAACCTTCTGCTTGCCAGTTCAGTGCTTTAGTCCACTACGCCATCACCACTCCATATACTGTATATAATAATGCAGATTGTCCAGATTACTCTCACTGAAGAAATCATCTAATATCATTGCTTTCAGATATCATTAAACTGTTGTTTTCTTGTTTTGCACAAGCACCAACGTTTTTGCTATTTTATCATGCTTCTTGATTATCAAATCAAATCAAATCAAATCACTTTATTGTCACACAGCCATATACACAAGTGCAATGGTGTGTGAAATTGTTGGGTGCAGTTCCGATCAACATAGCAGTCCTGACAGTGATGAGACATATACCAATTTACAATAACATCAAATTAACACAGCACAATTTAAACATCTGATATACACATAATTACACTCAACAATATACAAAGAATAACATACACTGTACAGTATACAATACACACATTATAGATACACATTATTCAATAAAAATAAAAAATAAAAATATATGAAAAAGTATATATAGTATATATAGAATGTACAGTATTGTACTGTATTGACATTCAGGCTGTCAGTTGATAGTCATTTGTTCAGAGAGAATATAATATAATAATAAAATAATTTATGACAGTCCGGTGTGAGATATAAGAGTAAGGGTAATAAAGTGCAGTGCTGATGTATTTGATCGTGGGAGATCAAGAGTTCAGAAGTCTGATTGCTTGGGGGAAGAAGCTGTCATGGAGACGGCTGGTGTGGGTCCTGATGCTGCGATACCGCAAAGAAACCCAAGATCAAAGGACTTAATGACTACAGACTTTTCACTCTGACGTCTGTGGTCATGAAGTTATTTGAGAGACTGGTGTTGGCCCACCTGAAGGACATCACTGAACCCTTTCTGGATCCCCTTCAATGTACTTATAGAGCATTACATACATCAGCATCTAGATAGATCAGGGACTTATGCAAGGATACTATTTGTTGACTTCAGTTCGGCTTTTAACACCATCAACCGCTCTCCTATGGACTAAATTAACCCAGCTCTCTGTTCCCGGCTCTATCTGTCAGTGGATCACCAGCTTTCTGACAGACAGGCAGCAGCTAGTGAGAATGAGAAAATTCACCTCCAGCACATGTACAATCAGCACTGGTGCTCCCCAGGGACGACAATACGGTCATCGGCCTCATCCAAGATGATGATGAGTCTGTACACAGAAGGGAAGTTAACATCTGGCCGTCTGGTGCAGTCAAAAAAACCTGGAGCTGAACATGCTTAAAACAGTAGAGATGATAGTGGACTTTAGGAGGAACACCCCAACATTAACCTCTTGCTCACCATTCTGAACAGCACTGTGGCAACAGTTGAGTCATTCAGGTTTCTGGGCACTACCATCTCACAGAACCTGAAGTGGGAGACCCACATAGACTCAATTTTGAAAAAGGCCCAGTAGAGGTTGTACTTCCTTTACCAGTTGAGAAAGTTCAACCTGCCACAGGTGCTGCTGATATAGTTCTACTCAGCAGTCATTGAGTCTATCCTCTGCACTTCTATAACTGTCTGGTTTGGTTCAGCTACCAAGTCAGACATCAGAAGACTTCAAAGGATAGTTTGGACTGCTGAGAGGATTATTGGTGCTCCCCTACCCACCTTGCTAGAACTGTACACATCCAGAGTGACGAAAAGGGCTGGTAAAATCACTCTTGACCCCATTCACCCAGCACACTTCCTCTTCAAACTGTTGCTCTCTGGCCGGTGCTACAGAGCACTGAGCACCAGAACAGTCAGGCACAGGAACATTTTTTTCCCTCTTAGGCCATCCACCTCATGAACAGTTAAAACTGCCACAAAATACTTTCCTTTGGTCAATGCAACCATGTGCAATATTCAGTCCATCCATTCCTATTTATATCCATATTTAATTTATATTCTTTAACATATCCTACCTCTTCAATACATCACCTTCACACAACTTTATATCTGTATATAAAATATTCTAACAACATTATTGCGCTATTGTATATTTCTCTTTTATTTATTTGTTTATTTATTTATCTTATCTTTTTATTCTTATTTTTTTATGTCACTATATATATATATATATATATATATATATATATATATATATATATATATGTGTGTGTGTGTGTGTTCAAATGTATATGTTTGTATGTTTGTATATACGTTGCATTCTCTTGCACTGGAAGCTTCTGTCACCATGACAAATTCCTTGTGTGTGTAAGCATACTTGGCAATAAAGCTCATTCTGATTCTGACAATTGCTGCATCTGATATAGGCTTTAGAATCTTTTAGATCATCATCAGAGGCATATTTACTAAAGCAGCCCCTGCATTTGTAGGAGCATTAAGTCCTTTTATTCAGAATTTTATCAGCCTTTTGTTTTGTATTGTTTTGATTTTCATCGTAAAGAAAGTGTTCTAGGCTTGAATGTGTTCTGTCCTCATCAATTTTTGACATGACGGCAAAGTCTTTGACTTCTCCAACTATGGGTGGTGCATCTGAGCTGCTCTCAGTGATGCAATGTGCATTGTCTTCAGTGGGGAGTTTTTTATTTTGCATACGGGAAAGGATGCTATCTGTGGCAGGGGTTAGTTCATGCTTAATGGTGGCACTTGAGATAAACATTTCATTGGAGACAGAAAATGTATTTATTGGGAACATTCCCATTGCACTGAAACCATCTCGGGCATCTTCAACAGTGGCAGTCTTCCATGCCTCCATGAAAACAGAATAATAATGTGCTTCGGGCAACTTCATTCCGGCACATTGCTGATTCCATTTTCAACGTACCTCATGCCAGTTGTGCTTTGGACTCCCAAAGAGAGCTCTGTTTGCTGACAGCAATGCAGGATAGCATATGACTTCCACGTTGTTGTCCTTCATGAGACTGAGGAAGCTGAGTTTGAAGAAATGGCTACTTTGGCCACCAAGGAGCAGGATGTGGGGCCTGGCATCATCCTTTGGAAGCCATGCAACAAACATTTCCCCCCACTCTACGAACATCTCTGCTGTTATCCAGCCATTATCCAATGCTCTCACGCACACATTTTCCAGGGAACCATTCAACCACTCACTTCTCAGAATGTTTCCTTTAAAAATGATGGAGTGGAGGAGCATATGTACCAATGGCATTGAATGCTGCTAGCACAGCAGTGGAAGTTTCCTCCTCCTCTTCAGCTGTGGTCTCAAAGCAAGGCTCCCCTGCTTCCACAAGAAATTGCTAAGAAGAGAAGTTGTGTTGAAGACCTGATACGTCACACTTCCAAATGTGTGAAGGGACGTCTTTAATTCCCAAGGCATTGAAGGTGGTTTCATAAGTTCTGAACCATGATCCCAGCTCCACCTCACTCCCCTTTGAAGCACAAGCAGGGGATATAGCCTCTGGTCTCTTTATTTTCACACCTGGGTTTCTCTTCATAAAGCCCTCGAATCAGTAATAGCCTGCCTTTTGCTTTTCTTCAGAAAACCTTCAGATGCCATTTCTCTTGGCAAACTCGAAAGCAAAAGACTGAACATCAGTCTTCTTTAATAGGAAGCATCTCTGTCAGAGCGAGGTGAGAAGGCTTGCTAACTCCCTCTCTGCTTTAACAGGGATGAATGGCTTTCTTCCAGATGCATGCCCAGATCCCTCGACAAGGCCTTTCACTCGCCTCTGAAGGGTTGTCTTTGGAATGTTCCATGTCCTTGCAAGTAGCCATAGTGCGGGCTTCCTACCAGACTCAACCTGCTCTTTATACGCCTCTATTGCTCCTTTCATTCTGTCCTCTGTCCAATGATTCATCTTAAGGTCTTTTCTTCCTTTTTGCTCTCTGTCCTCTCGCTGTCGTTTCTGCAATTTTATAGACTGCTTTGGGTCAGGTGCAATTTTTCTATGACAAGTTAAAAAGGCAGAATTATCTTCACACATCAGCTTACTAATGCAAAGCCTGTATACATAAAACAAATCATATACACTTGCATGCTTGCTTGTTGATGCTACACCACACCAGGTCTGGTAACACAGCACCAAATATTACCTATTGTAATAGCATTGCTGCTTTAATACTTATTAATATTGCTGAATAGTTTTTTTCTTTATATGAAACTAATTATTTTAGCTGTCAAGAATAATATGCTTTTATGGCAAAGGGTTACCTTCATTATACTTATTTGAAATAAGTTTAATCCCTGATGCTTCCTCATACTTGAATCTTCAGCCAGTTCATGTTAAGTAATGTTCATAAAATATTTGATAAACTTATCAGTCATAACCTATAATCCATAATCATTGCATATTAAAATTGTCTGTTTCCTCTAGCATAGCTACAATAACGCTCCTATGAAATATCAGGTCGAATTTAATTCATCAGAATAGCTCAAGTGTCCCACTTTGACTTGCATGTTAAGCAAAGACAAGTGGGTCGTATTTTAACATAACCTTCTAGAAAATTTAAAGCAATTGACAATCCAATCATCATCTTAAAATAAAATTACTCAATGAATGAATTTTAACGATGAGTTATAATTTCATAGCTTTTGTGTAGGGCATAATTTAACATGCGCTTGTTGTTACCGAAGTTATGTTGATGTTTCGCCACACCCACCAAGATGATGTCCAGCAAATGATGTTTATGTCATAGACACTGTGGTAATTATTCATTACTTTTGTATTTTTATAGGTTCCTGATATTTAAAGGGCAACCCCGCATGAAATTTATGTGACCCATTTTACCAGATGTCCCCTTTCTGCAGGCTCGTTTTAAACATAGTCCTGAAATTCAGGATCTTTCTTCACGGTCAAGAAACTAGATTGAAATTGCATTGTGAAATAGCCTCATTAACATTCAAACCCAAAGTAAGGGAAGGCCATTCATAACAAATTCTAAATTACACAATCAATTCACCAGCCCTGCCATTTGTAACGTATGCTGGCAATGATGAAGACGTGACGATGAAGAACCCAAGTGCAGTTTATTTACAAACGTGAAACATAACTATGGCTACAAACTTGACAAAAACCATGGCTTAACATAAACATCTACACTCACATTCAATACTTGACAAAGGCAAACATGAGGGCTTAAATACTAGACATGGGAAACATCAACCAATGAACAAACAGAACTGATAACAAGCTAATTAAACAATAAACCAATGAAAACATGACACATGAACATGGAGGGAAAACATGAAATCACATGAAAAGGGAACAGGAACTAAACTTTTCAAAATAAAAGACATGAATCAACAAAATACACGACACCATTTAGCAGAATTTTTTTTTTACAATGTACTATTTGCACGGCCAGTCCCTAGAGGAACCCTGCAGCTTAGTTGTTCCATACAATGCAAGTGAATGGTGGCCAGAACTTTGAAGCTCCAAAAGGCACATAAAGTCAGTATAAAAGTAATCCATACGACTCCAGTGGTTAATCCTTCAGAAGCGATATAACAGGTGTGGGTGAGAAACAGATCAATATTTAAGTTCTTTTTTACTGTAAATGTCCACTTTCACTTTCACATTCTTCTTCTTTTGTTTTTGGCGATTCACATTTGTTGTGCATAATGCCACCATAACGAATTTAAAGCAAAAGTGGACTGAAATATTCATCTGTTTTTCACCTACACGTATCATATTGTTTCTGAAGACATGGATGGAGTCTTATGGATAACTTTTATGCTGCCTTTATGTGCTTTTTTGAGAAATGTTATTTTTTAAGCTAATCTCCAAGCCTTGCCAGGCTATAGTGCTTATCTTGTTTTAGTCCTGCTCAAAGCCCCTCTAAAGCCAGCATTAAGACCACCACCCTTGCTTATTATTAAAAATCATATTTAAACTGACTTAAACTTTAAGACTATTCATTAAACAGTATAAGTGTTAACCACCATTAACTAAAACTGATACTTTTAGTTTGCAGTATTCTATTTTATTTATTTATTTTTATTGCACCCGTTGTCTCTTTCTGTTCGTCTTCTTGGTGTGCCTAACATGTACTCTCAATGAAGTAGACTTTGAACTTTTCACTCCAACACTGACCTTTTACATTACTTTGAAATTTTAACACTACTGCTGACCTTTTACATTATTGACCTAAACTGTAAAGACAAGTGAGTTGTCACAATGTTCGACAGTATCTTCAGTGCAGGCCAACGTGGCTTGTTTTCAAGTCATTGAGGTAATTATTTATCCATGCATCATCGAGGTTATTATAGCAAGACCTCCACAGGCCTATTTTGTAGTTTATCTCTCAGGAATGCCCTGCTATTCACAAAAAGGGACAATCTCTTGAACTACAATACAACTTGTCAAAGCAAACACATTTCCACAAGAGCAATGTGAAATAAAAGTATGGTCATGTGATTACCTAGTGGATAAAGCTTGGTTTATTAGAAATACAATGTTAAAATAGTATTTTCAAAGGGGAAAAAATATGTACAAATATTACAGTAAAAACCTGTTAATTGGTAAAAACTAACTAAGTTACCTTACCTTACACAGTGAAAAATTATAATTTTTTTACAATAAAATGGTGGTTAAAGTATGTTTCTATTGTGCCTTTCTGCCACTATTGATGACCAGTCTGCCACCTGCATTATAAAGATGGTTATCATTACATTTGATGGTAACATTTAAGCAGATTTTTGTAGTTCAAGATGATTGGTATATTACTATTACATCATGTAATGATGTATACAGACTGTACAAATTATATTGTTGAATTTATTTTTTTTAAATTGTCATCCCACAATGCCTGAAACATTGTCACTGTATTCCATAAAATTCTGGCAACCACAGCTGTCAGTTTTTTAACTGTAATATTAGCAAACATATTTTTGTTTTACAATGTAAACTACTCTAAGGTAACTGTTGCTTTGGTTACTCTGATTTGAGGGGTATTGAATGAGCTAAGATTATATATGAATATAGCTATTAATTATAATGTGATTTATACATACCAATTTCCCACAATATTCTAGAAATGGCCCACCACTGTCTGTAGCTCATGAGTATTTAAAAGTGACAATGAATTTCCTGCCATTCATGCATGACCTTTCACATTTTTAGACAATCTGACAGTGAACATGATGGACAGCAGATGGCACAATAACACTTCTTACCAAATAATGGTATTAGCACTTTTTCAGGCCTTTATCTCAGTGGGTCCTAAGCACATAAGGTCAAAAGTCACTAGACATTGAGGGAGACACAGTATCACTCCAATATTCAGAATTATGGTTGATCAATAATTAATAGTATTTCCTCAATAACTGATTCCTAAACTATTACATTTGGTCCTTCACCGGTATTTGGTTAATCTTTGGTTACTTCCTTGCTCTGATCTACATTATCTAGTAACCTGCAGGGCAAAGTTAAATTCAGGACATGGGCGTCTCACTCATGTAAAAATAATTTTAAAATAAATAAATATATTAGATTAGAAATCAGTGTGAGAAAACCTTCAAAACCCACTTCCCAGGCCATTTCATTTACAAAATCTATGGATTACACTCCACATTTAGGGCATATATTTTATATATTTATTTTAGGCATAGTCAGAAACTCACTCACTGCACTTGTTTACAGTGTATACAAAGACATCTGAGATGTTCACTTGTTTATGAACAGTTTTCCCCACACCAAAGCGAGGTGTATGAATTATGTAATGCAGTCTACTGACAGTCAGTCATGTGTCACAGAAAGTAGAACAGAAAAGCCCCATTTGATGTACCAAACAGCAGCCCTATAAAAAGATAAAAAGCAAGATATGGGGAAAACTGCTCTGTATCGCAGACTTTCTCTAAAAGCATTTCAAGCTCAGATCACAGCCATAAACCTTCGAGAGGAGAGAAACACCCTATTCAGTTTCCATTGCTGTGTGTCATGTAACTGTAACTGTCATGTTACAGTTCTAGAAGAAATACCTCACTTATCCTGTGACGACACAGCATCTCAAACAATACTTGTGTGAAAAGTACTTTAAGCCCTAATCTGACTCATTATGACCCCAGAACAAAGGGCAAATGGCATGTGGTTTGTTTCAAACAAGGCTAACTGCATTAACCTGACATTACCTCATTCGACCTCCAGTGACTCTTCGCTCAGTACAAGACAAAAAGTTAAGACTCTGGCTTAATGCCTACATTTCTCCCCATGTTTAAAGGTTAGATTCATTATTATTGTCCCATGAGGGACGGAAAAGCTTCAAATATGCAAAAAGGCCAACAAAAATTAGCAGAGAGATCCCACTAGCACATTAAGTGAGGGGAAAATAAGCAAAATTACCTCGTAGCAACGATGCATTAAAAATTGAAAACCTGCAAAGCAAATGATGAGAGTTTCACACTGAATTGCCAGCCTGTGTGTTTGCGTGCTAATTGCTATGTTCGATTTCCCACCGGCCAGCTAGCACTCTGCTCAGGCTTTGATTAAGAGAGAGCTCACCAAGCACAAAGGCCATTATCACACTTGACATTTAGGGATGTATAAATGAAGCATTCTGAGATTTTTCCCTAAAAACCGCCAAAATCTGTTCTTCAGGGCTGATGAGGGAAGCACTTAACACAGCAAGGCGCTCTAAAATGTAATCAAGGGAGAAGACATGCCTCTGCCCCTTTAGATAACTCTCAGTGCAGTAAAGTGTCAGTATTTCTCTGTGAAAGTCTGGGAAAAATCACCTATTCACCAAGACCGAAAACTTCTGTCCTTATGTAAAGGTGCACTCAGTAATATTTTGTTTATGTTGTGACAGTGTCATGCAATGTTCAGTCTCCCCATGAAATCCTGTTCCCCTTGGGAGTTGTTTATAATGCCTGCTGAGAAGTTTTAGCTGATCACATAAATACAGTCATTAAATATAGTATTACTTGCTGTACATATTGTGTCGCCATCAACTCTGCCCTCTAAACAGTATTGCACGGATCATTTGAGTGCTACTTTCTGTTAGCCATTTGGCTAAAGCATGGCCTGGTGTGGTTCGTGCAGGTTCTTGCTTTGTAGTAAAGTTTGATGTTTTTAATCTTGAAACTTGGCGTTGGCTGCTCCTCTCCAGGTATTTAATTATTTATTTATTTTCTTTTGTGTGTGTTGGAAGTTTGCTTCTCTGCTGCATTACAGCATTGTCAATTGCTCTTTTCTTGTTTTAGCCAGCGTATATATTGCGTAGCTGCAGTTGGCTGTTTTGGCATAGTCTGACAAACCACCTGTTCCTGGTATGTATATAAGGTAGAGCATTTTAAGTGTTGTAGTTTGTTTTTCTGTGTTTGTAATTGGTTTTGTTTTTAGGTGGGCTGGTTGACATGCTAAGCATCCTGTCTGTGGCTGGAGCTGTGGGGTTCACCCACTGACTAACCATTGGTGTACACTACTGTTTTGTTTTGTGGTTTTGTTTATATATGTTTTATATTTGTTTTGCTGTTGGGTAACCCAAGCTTATTGGGTTAAGTTTTGTTTCTAGCCAGATTGGTTAGTTATATATACAGGTGCATCTCAATAAATTAGAATGTCGTGGAAAAGTTCATTTATTTCAGTAATTCAACTCAAATTGTGAAACTCGTGTATTAAATAAATTCAGTGCACACAGACTGAAGTAGTTTAAGTCTTTGGTTCTTTTAATTGTGATGATTTTGGCTCACATTTAACAAAAACCCACCAATTCACTATCTCAAAAAATTAGAATATGGTGACATGCCAATCAGCTAATCAACTCAAAACACCTGCAAAGATTTCCTGAGCCTTCAAAATGGTCTCTCAGTTCGGTTCACTAGGCTACACAATCATGGGGAAGACTGCTGATCTGACAGTTGTCCAGAAGACAATCATTGACACCCTTCA
This sequence comes from Myxocyprinus asiaticus, assembly GCF_019703515.2. NCBI lineage: Eukaryota > Metazoa > Chordata > Actinopteri > Cypriniformes > Catostomidae > Myxocyprinus > Myxocyprinus asiaticus. The sequence goes on along the minus strand of NC_059370.1, from coordinate 34,188,007 downwards.
CAAGAAGAGTAAGCCACAAATATTCATTGCCAAAGAAGCTGGTTGTTCACAGAGTGCTGTATCCAAGCATGTTAACAGAAAGTTGAGTGGAAGGAAAAAGTGTGGAAGAAAAAGATGCACAACCAACCGAGAGAACTGCAGCCTTATGAGGATTGTCAAGCAAAATCGATTCAAGAATTTGGGTGAACTTCACAAGGAATGGACTGAGGCTGGGGTCAAGGCATCAAGAGCCACCACACACAGACGTGTCAAGGAATTTGGCTACAGTTGTCGTATTCCTCTTGTTAAGCCACTCCTGAACCACAGACAACGTCAGAGGCGTCTTACCTGGGCTAAGGAGAAGAAGAACTGGACTGTTGCCCAGTGGTCCAAAGTCCTCTTTTCAGATGAGAGCAAGTTTTGTATTTCATTTGGAAACTAAGGTCCTAGAGTCTGGAGGAAGGGTGGAGAAGCTCATAGCCCAAGTTGCTTGAAGTCCAGTGTTAAGTTTCCACAGTCTGTGATGATTTGGGGTGCAATGTCATCTGCTGGTGTTGGTCCACTGTGTTTTTTGAAAACCAAAGTCACTGCACCCGTTTACCAAGAAATTTTGGAACACTTCATGCTTCCTTCTGCTGACCAGCTTTTTAAAGATGTTGATTTCATTTTCCAGCAGGATTTGGCACCTGCCCACACTGCCAAAAGCACCAAAAGTTGGTTAAATGACCATGGTGTTGGTGTGCTTGACTGGCCAGCAAACTCACCAGACCTGAGAATCTATGGGGTATTGTCAAGAGGAAAATGAGAAACAAGAGACCAAAAAATGCAGATGAGCTGAAGGCCACTGTCAAAAAAACCTGGGCTTCCATACCACCTCAGCAGTGCCACAAACTGATCACCTCCATGCCATGCCAAATTGAGGCAGTAATTAAAGCAAAAGGAGCCCCTACCAAGTATTGAGTACATATACAGTAAATGAACATACTTTCCAGAAGGCCAACAATTCACTAAAAATGTTTTTTTCATTGGTCTTATGATGTATTCTAATTTTTTGAGATAGTGAATTGGTGGGTTTTTGTTAAATGTGAGCCAAAATCATCACAATTAAAAGAACCAAAGACTTAAACTACTTCAGTCTGTGTGCATTGAATTTATTTAATACACGAGTTTCACAATTTGAGTTGAATTACTGAAATAAATGAACTTTTCCACGACATTCTAATTTATTGAGATGCACCTGTATTTTTTTCCTATTTCTTTTCCATGTATTGATTTATTTGTATGTCTAAACATCTGTGCACACATGAATTTATGTTCTCCATGTTCTTATGCGCATTAGCTAAGTAAAACAAAATTGTTTAGCCTGCTGTAGTATGTATAATGTAATCCATCATATACTGTATAGCACAACATTGATTTATGTATGACTACATAAATATTCATGTGATATTGTAGGATTTCCGAAAAAGCACCAAATAGAATGCCAAAAAACCTTTCACACCAGTTAAATTGCTTTGGGGTCCAAGGGGGACAGGATTTCAAGGGGGGAGTGAATATTGCCAATATGACATTAGAATCTATACTGATGCATAGTGGTGCGGATGCAGCACCATGCAAAAGCAATAGTTTTCAGTGACTGGTGCCATTGCAGTAAGCCAAGATTAATTTCTTTTGACTGTGACTGGGGGATTACCAATTTTTCCTGGTCATGTGATCTCAACATGGCGGCCCCCATTAGGCAACCTAGCTCAAGGTAAAATAAAACTGCAGCTGTGTCCCTAATGATACACTATGCACTTACAAAATACATTGTAAGTGTATGTGATGAGGAGGGCAGATGAGGAGACATGGCTGCTGTGCGTGCGTGCGTGCTGTTGTTGTTTTAAGTTGAATTTATGAGTTGACCGTTCTGCCTGTTCTCGCCACCTCCTTGCCCATCCCTTACCCCTTACAGTGTATTTCAAAGTGTGCTATCTTCCCAAATGGAACACTTAACATTTTTTTTTGTTTGTTTTTTTTTTTGTTTACTACACGGAAGCATTCACTATTTAACAGCTGACGTTTCAAACACACTTGATGTATTGCTGCTAGCTGTAGTGTGTTAGCCAAACTCAGTTCAACACTTATATCTCAAATAATGATCATATTCACATAGTGTGAGGTGATTGTAAAGCATTCATCTCACATTTGTAAGGTGCTATCTTCACTCAAGTTTTGCTAGTTGCCACATGCTCCATTATTTACAATAGAGTGCAACAGTCTGGTTGCGGAAGTAAAAATCCCATTAATTTTTTCCATGACTAATTGTTTTTCAACAATAACTTATAAGCATTTAAAGACAGACCTACCATGAGCTTAGGTTGTTTATTGATGCTTTCGTGGAAGCCATCAGTCTGCGTTATTTCAACTTCATTGTTTAAAAATCGTGTTTCATAGCAGAATTTCTGGTGAATAACTACATTACCCATGGCCCAGCAGAGAAAGCTTCACCAATCAGAGAACAACAAAGCCTGCGAAACGAACCCAGGAGCGACCACCCACTCCCATGATGCACTTTGAATGACACAAATGAGTTGGTCTCTCTTCACTCTTAAACTAATTATATATTTGTACATATCTGAATATTTTGAAATAAATTAAAATATAGTTTTTATACTTATAATCAACAACCTAAAATCCATGGTTTGATATATTCCCATTGTTTTATTCAATTACATTATTTGCAATGCTTCATAGGATTGTAGTTCATGCCCATGTAAAAGATGGTAAGTACACACTTGTATCTCTTGACTTTTGTTTTTTTGTCCAGTTTTTAAATACTTTTTTGCCTCAAAACAAAGTTTGTAATGATGATTTACCTCGAAGCTGGTTGGTGTGGTTCATGGCTGACAACTTTTTATGGAGTATTTTATGAAAAGCAGATGTAAAAAAAATTAATGTGAAAAATACTTCCGGAACCCAGATGGCTGAAAAATAAGTACATCATCCGGGTACTCATAATACACTTCTTTTTGTTGCATTTTCAGTGTGAACTAATCGCACTACTTACACTACAAAATGGCATAGAATAGTGCAGAAGTGTGCAGTTTGGGACACACCAAGCTTTTATTAGGCTTCTGATTATGAATGGATTCTGCATCTCACGTGTATATGATTTTAATTTTTTTTTCAAAAGAACCATTTATTTCTTAAGGGGTAGGCCTAAAATGTTTTTTTTTTTTTTTTTTTTTTTAAACAAGGAAACAGTTATTGAGCCTTTTATTGAGTGACTAGTATTACTTTTATGTACACACCCCAACTTGGAATTGTTGACGCATTTCCCTAAAACATCCATAGATGCCATAATGTCAAGGTCAAAGTTCGTGGCACAGGAAGGGCATTTGGGGAGCTTGTAAAGCTGTTTATGGTCCATCAAAAAGGTAAATCAGCTCTGGCAAAGGTGAATGCTGAGCTGCATGCTCTACAGGGAGCAGACCTGAACAGTCTGCACCTCATTATTGCAGGGCTCACTGCCAGTAAGTTGTTTTTCAGAGTAAACATATTTATGAATAATTAAATGCTGTGCTTCCTTGTCTGAAGATAGCCTTATAGTTTGAAAATATAAATGTAAGTGATAGAGAAGAGAGGGATATTGAAGACATAGAGGCTAAAATCTAAAAGAAAATGGCAGGATGCATAACAGGGAGACAGACAGGAATAATGAGCAATAAATAAATAAGAAAATGAGTTTAAAACGATAGTCTTTATAAATGAGGAACAATTGGATTGCTTTTACAGCTGTTTCTGGCAAAGATCACATGAAAAATTCCAGAGCACAAATATCTATTTAGTCTACTGTGCATATGTGGAAAACAAGATGTTTTCTTTATGCGTTAAGCTTATCTGTCAATGTCTCCAAAAGTAAATAGGGCCATGTGGAGAAGCGTTTAACTCTTCTCATAATTACTGTCAGACTTCACATTGTGGAGTCCAAAAATACAATTCAACTTCATAATGAAAATGCATAAGTTGCATGTTGTCTACATTTCTTTATACCTACACAAAAAACACACAACACAAAGGTTAATAGCATCTCATAGTCTTTAATAATCATTTTTTTTAGAGCTGTCACATAGCAACAGAAAAAGTAGTACACGTAGCTCCTTGAACAAGAAGCCTTACATGAAAATATCAATCTTAAATCCACCAAAATAAATACTGAGTTTACAAAAGTTCTACAACTTGTTGGGTGATTTACAACACACGCATGCTTAGAACTTCTGCCTTCAGTGCTCTGAGGTGTTATAGAACGGTTTGTATGCGAGGTTGTTAGTTCTAAGGAGGCTGGAGGCATCAGGGTAGGGAACAATTTCATATGAAATTCTGACTACAGTGATTACCCTGAAGGTCCAGTATCTGGGCATGAAGGTTTTGGGAGAACTCTGAATAATTCTTCTGTCATATCTAACACCACATATTTTTGCCCACTCTTTTAGAAGCAATAATTCACAGCTCATATGAGTGTATTTGGTACTTTTATGGCTATGGAGTATCACATATCCCTCAAATCTGTCCATATCCATCTGGGCTCGTAACACAATATATTCCCTTTTCATAACTCAAGGGAAATCTGTTTTCTGCTCTTAGCTCACTTAAAAGTCAAAGTTATAAACCTCCATTCAAATTTAAACAAAGTGATGTGATCCAAACAGTAATTGACAGGAAATTGTGCAAGCTGTTTGCTCCTATAACCTACAAAACTGCTTGGTGTTAAAGGAAGAGTCTACCCAAAAATGAAAATTTTTTTATAATTTACTCAATTTTATGTTGTTCTAAACCCGTACGACTTTCCTTGTTTAGTTAAACACAAAATGAGATATTTATAGCAGAATATTATTATATAAGTAAAAGAGCAGCTCGGACAGTCTGCTAAACTTCTCCTTTGAAGCAAGAATGTCATAGAGTTTGGAATGACATGAGGGTGATTAAATGGTGATAGAATTGTAATCTTTGGGTGAATGCAACCTCTTAAATAATGACAAAGTCCCTTAAAATCAAAGGATGCTACATAATTGAGAGTAAAAAATTAAAACTGAAGATCAATATTTTGAACATTATACCTAATCAGACCCCTGTGGGTGGCTGGCTTGCCAGGGAAATTTTCAACTGTACGTAACAACCTTAAAAAGATTTTTTTTTTAAATATATATATATATATATATATATATATATATATATATATATATATATTTTTTTTTTTTTCAACCACTCTATCATTTATTTGTGTTAACTTGCACAGTTTCACTGCAAATCACAATGATCTGTACATCCGTGAGATGGTTGTGAAGGCACGACCATGTACATGTTTAATTGTAAAAAAAACAAGTAACCTGGCATACAGCTTATGGACACTGCTTTGAATGACACTGTGGAATTCATGGTCAGCGTTTGCTTATATACCAAGCTGGAAGAAGAGATGCATCGGACTAAAGCATTTAAAGGAACAAACGGGCCACTATCAAATTTCTTGCATAAAAATATATTCCTATGTACAATAAAAACAAAATAGACTTCAAACTAAGCTCTACATTAAGAAATTAAATATCAGCTGAAAAACATATGAACATGAAATAAGAAACCGAACGTGGGCATTCCCTTGAACCGGGTAATAGCTAGGTTTGTTTGCAATTCAGGTCAGAATTACAACAAATAAAGCCAAAATAGATCATTCTATTGGTTGATCAAATTTTAGTCTCTTTCTCTCATTCTGTCACGTTATTTCATCACATTATCACGCACATCACTCCAACAAATGATTACGATTATGAAAACTGATCACCAAAGTCATATTCATTCTTCTTTCATATTCTTCAAATATTAGTTTGGTCTGCAATAACATATTCATGACCAGAATACTGAATGACTTGTGGATACAATAATCTTTATATTATAAAAGTGCTACAAGTGCTTTATTTGCAGGAGAGGTCGCCTTGGAAAATAATCAGGAGAATGATGCATGAGGATAGTGCTGAGCTGTACATGTTTGATATTTATTTTGTTCTAAGTATTATGTTAACGTTATTGTCAAAGATGTGTAGCTGTCAGTACTTCCCTGCAAAACAGCAAAAAATTAAGCTTTTTTCCCCCTCATGAAACCTGTTGACACAAAAAACTTAAAATATTTACATTTCTTATATCAATTCAAACAACAATTTGTGTTCCCATAAGTGATTAATTTTAGATAGAGAGGCACGGTTCAAGGTTGCAGACTGGCAAGTGCTGAAATTAGGGGATGGAATTGTTCTGGGTCAGTTCTGCTGTGTCGGGCTCTCTAAGGAGCAAATATATTGAGGCCCTCATCTCTAGAAGTCAGACTTATTATGGCACACCACTGCTTAGGAAGTTTTTAGTTAAATAAAAAAATCTATTTGAAAAAATAAATAAATTATTCTTACGTTTTGTCCATGAAATTAGATTCACTGAGCGGTATATTTCCCCTTGTGATGTCTTGGAAGCATTCAAATGAAGTACTGCATTATGTATCCTTAAAGGTATAATTCATCCTAAAATGAAAATTCTGTCATTATTTACTCACCTTCATATAATTTTAAACCTGTATGATTTTCTTTCTTCAGTGGAACATGAAAGGAGACATTTTTGCCATAAAATAGGTTTGTGTAAGGAACAGACTGAAATTTATGCCATATGCACTAAAAATGTTCCCTTCAATCGCAGCTCTCAAATCTCATTTGCACATTTGCAGATTCAAACCTGGTGCCTCAAGATGCGTCATTAATGCCATTGGTTCTCATGTGTCTTGAGACTGATTTCATTACACAAAAGCATGAATGAAATTTGGTCACTCTCTATAGTCATTATATGGAGAAAAGCAGCTTGGAAGTCAGTCACACTGGTTTGGAATGATAAATAAAAGACTTCTGTCTTCTTTTAAATGGTGACTAAAAGAAGACAGAATTTTCATTTTTGGATGAATTATGCCTTAAGAACTTCTGCAAGAACAACTTCAGATTTCTGATCATTATTTTGCCCAAAACAATTGCAGCCACTCAACCTCAGGGTAACCTATATTCATCTTCTGCAGTTTAAGACATAGTAGCTGAAATTTGGCCCTGATTGCTGCCACCAAATGTTTTGTTTGGAGAGCCCTGACACATTGTCAGTAACAGGCAGAGTCACCAGGTATCATGTAGCTAAAGCACTCTCACAAATACTGTGCATGCCAGTGAATTGTGATGCATGGGAAGCACAATACTGACCTGACTGGGAATGGTCAGCCGTGGGTTCAAGACAAGCACATATGCCTATTCAGAGAGGTTTACAGAAAAGCCAACTGCGTGAACTAGCTAGGAGCACCAGTTTGTTGTCTGTGACCAGTACACCTCATTGCTCAAAGAGCCTTAGAAGTCTTACAGTACATAAAGGAGCTTTCAATTAATATCAAGGAAATGACAAAAAATGGAGATAGTAAGTTTCTCCCTGAAGGCCATTTTCATGGCCAGAAGAAAAAGTTATTACCCTGCAAAAATCCTTGGTATAAGGATTCTGCATTTGAGTCTAGAACTTAAAAAAGAAGAAGAACTAAATATATTTCACATGATGTTTTTATAAATTCATTTGGTGGTGCACCTTTGTAATAGATTTAATTTACCAAAAGGCATGACTTCTGCTGCATTCCTCTTCATTCAAATGTGCACGCTGAATCTCAAAACATCTTTCCCCACCAACAGACAGAAATTGTATTCTTTCATGCTTTGATCTCACAATTAAATGAGTTATTGTCTCTTAATATTAAAGGCCTTTCTTTTTAATTTAAGACTTTAAATTCAGGTGAAATTCCATGTTGTTATAAAGCATCAACTGTTGGTCTGAGATTTCATTGCTAAAAACATGGAAAGAAAAATCAATCCCTTATCAGTGCTACCAGTTGTACCTCTTAATACTGTGTGTGTTGTGAATGTTTTTGAGTCTTAACTATCTTTGCCTTTTAGAATAAAACAAATCTGGAACTTTTGAACAAAGTGTCATCTTAGCTACCCAGTTTTTGTGCAGTACTTTTTAGAAAGTGCAATCCTGACTCTCGATCTAATCAAAGCCTCTCCAGATAAAGCTTGTAAGATGTTTTTTGGTTTGGAAATAGCATTCCCAGGAGAACCAAAAAGGAAATAAACATATTGAGGGAATTTTACCACCATTCCTTTACAATGGAAATATTCATATCCTAAAACATAGACCAAATACATTTGGCTTTCCTTCATTGTTCACCAGCTCTTTGTGCAAATACTTCAGTCTGACTCCCTGTATGTGAGTCCTGAAATGCTCTGGCTGGGTCTGAGCTGCAGGCAGGGTGGTATGGAATGGCACCTTCCAGTGATGGTCCTCATTAGAGGGTGACCTGTGTCAGAAACATGACTCTTGGGACTCTGTGTCATTCTGTACTGACAGTTTCTCGTGTTCAGTGTGGTTTCCATTGTGAAGAACTGAATACCTGAAATAACAAAACAGAAACACCTTTTTAATTCCACTGTAACAACATTTAAAAGCACCTTTCAATCTCATATTCATCTCTCTTCTTGCTTGTAGAAATTTTTTGAAGTGATCTGGAAGAGTTGATCAGCAGGTATGTTGCATTATACAGTATAATAACTCACATTACATCTAATGAAAAGCTTCGTTGACAAAAACCTCAAATATCTTTGGCTCTGGTATGCACACTAGATTTTTCAACTAGGTGTTTACAATTTGCATTGAATAAACCTACAAATTGCTTTCTTATAGTTCACCCAAAAATGAAAATTCTCTCATCATTTACTCACCCTTATGCCATCCCAGATGTGAATGACTTTCTTTCTTCTGCTCAACACAAACAAAGATTTTTAGAAGAATATGTCAGCTCTGTTGGACCAATAAATGTAAGTGAATTGCGGCTAGAACTCTGAAGGTCCAAAAAGCACATATAGGCAGCATAAAAGTAATCCATATGACCCTAGTGGTTAAATCCATATCTTCAGAAGCAATATGATAGGTGTGGGTGAGAAACAGATAAATATTTTTTAACTTTTTTAACTATAAATCTCCACCTTTGACCAGCCCTGACCAGTAGGTGGTTATAATATGCACGAAGAATGTGAATTGCCAAAAAATATTGATCTGTTTTTTTGTTTCGTTTTTTTACCCACACCTATCATATCACTTATGAAGACATGGATTATACCACTGGAGTCTTTTGGATGACTTTTTTGCTGCCTTTATGTGCTTTTTGTACCTTCAGATTTCTGGCCACATTCACTTGCATTAAATGGACCACCAGAGCTGAGATATTCTTCTAAAAAAAATTTTTTTTGTGTTCTGTGATGAAATCTGAGTTAATGGGTTAATGATGAGAGGATAAGAGAAAATATTTTAACCTTGAAAAATATAACACACTTAATCTTTAAATCAGATGGAAACTTTAACAACTTGTGTGTTTTAGCACCTTACAAGGAATGGCCACTCTCTGAAATGGTTTGAAACTAGCTGGAAAAACTACATTTGTGCATCTAGATGACCCAGGTACAGTATGTCTTATTTTGTTAAATTACTGAAGCAGAACATATTGCCCTGCTGTTGCACATCGCTCAGCTTCCTCTGTCTGTAGCTACAGCAGCCATGAACCCCCCTTTCTTCTGGGCCAAGAAAAAAAAATCATACAATCTTTATTCATAAACAAGCAAACTCAAGGCAATTCCTGTGAGGTAATTGGGCATGAAATTTACCTTGAAAAAAAGGAAAAGGTACAAAAGAGAAACCTCTCTGAAGTCACCAATGTTCCGGGATTTAGAAAGGATATGTGCAACAGCTATTCAGCGAAGCAGAGCCCAAAATTGCTGCCACATTGCAGCTTTCTATCAGTACTGTTGGCCATAAGATGGCCCTGCACAAGCCAACCAAAGCCTGAGATGTGTGACAAATTAATATCATCTAGAGCAAACATACAATACTCCCCAATACACTTCAGTAATAATGTCTTGATCATGCTGGTACATCCAGTCTAGACATTAGCTGGCCGGATTAGAGGGAGAGCTCATTAATTTACATGAACATGAGCATGAGCTTTGGGTCATACATACACAGAGGCAGGATCTACATCATTCACTCTGAGGACTTATTCTCATTCTTAGACGCATTCTTAATTATGTGTGCTTAGGCACTGTGGAAACTACTGTGCCAGTCACACAAATAAGACTACACAGACCCCCGCAGAGTGACGGGAGAGAAAACAGTGGTGATTAAACAGAATAAATACATAAATAAATAAATAAATAAATAAAGTTCCATTAAACCGTTGGAGACCCAAGCATTGATATTAATAATATATATTTTTTTCCTCCTTGAAAATGTTTTGAGGAAGTTACTGGTTATAGAAATTGTGATTTTAATGCATATTTTGTTTGGAGAAAATTTGGGGAAAATGTTTTTTAAGGTCACAACATTTCAACATTGTTAAAATTAGTATACTGCACCAGCTTTTTATTTATAAATCCCTCCCAGCAATACAGGAACTGAAATTTGGATGTCAGAGCAGCCTTCTGACACTCTCTTAAGTTTAATGATCCTGGGATACTCCTAAATCATTAACCCTCCTGTAAATTATACTGAAATGCACATTTAAAAAGAGACCTAAACTTCTGTTGCTTTGCACTTTGTATAGTTTCTTGATTTCCCAGTAAGCAAGAAGGCTGAAACTGAAGTATGTTCAGCCATCCTGGGACACTCAAAATCATTTGAAATACTGTTTACCAGTGATTTACTGAACGGGATTTGTTGTGTGAATTAAATTAAAAATGCTTGACCAAAATTGTCCATCTGTATAATATTTGGAAAAATGATCTCAGCTGTTTTTTATTGAGATTTTGACATTTTTCTATTCATCATACTTTAATTGTTTTAAACAACGGTTGCAATTTTGCAACAGTGGGAGTCTGAGGGTCAAACATTACATGGACCTTTACTACATATGAATAGGCCTATGAAAGTATAATAAAGAATAATAGTAAAGAAAAATATAATAACAAATATACTGTATATGTTTATTCACCTAAGTGCTGCTATTGCTTTATGGATTATCAAAAAAGACAATAGCTACCGTGTTTCCTTCCATCTTGTACTTGCTTTATGTGACTAACTGAATATTTACACATACTATATATAGTTCAATCTTCTATTTCAGAAAGAAGGTTTATTAAAACAAACCACCTGTTTTCCTCTTGCACCATCTGCATTGCTGCTTTGATCACCTCGCTCTACTTTATTCACCAAACAAATGTATGCATGCTGTTTGTATAATTTATATGACTGCTTAATTAGTCAATTTTTTCTATATAAGGTAGGAGATGTAAATTCACAGTACCAAGCCATGAGGTTTGTAAGTTTCAAAATGTTTTAGTACACATCAAAGAAATTCATCAATGAGTGTAACAGCAATGTGATCAGTAAATGATGATAACCTAATCAGTCCAGGCTTTTAAGGCATTAGTGGCTCTCCACGTTTACTGATGTATGAAACTGGGAGAAGCTATAACCTAAAATGCCTAAAAATGTAGATCTTAGGTCTACCATCTGCCCAGTCATGAAGAGCAACAAGGGAAAAAGTAGTTAACATTTTTTAAAGTGAAAAGAAATGGCCAACAGTGACAAAATATGTATGAATTTATCACAATTATTGGTAGGGGCAAATATAGGATTTTTGGACACAGATAGGGGCATGTACCATTCAATGTTCCCTCTAAGCTGCATGCGTGCAGCACTTCTGATTTTGCTAATGTGCAGACGGAAAAAAATTCTATGCTGAAGGCAGACACAAAAATGTGTGGAAAAAGCTAGAGATTTCTTGAATCAGAGCTAAATGAATGGACTGGAGTCCATCTGTATGTCCACTGATTTTCAGAATGGAACTGAAGCTGTGAACATAAATATGCAGCAATGATTCATTTGTGAGATATGGACCTCATCCTACAGTCAGAAGTTCATAGTAGCAGCATAATTTAAACAACTAATAACTGTTTCTAAACACATATGACAACCCACAGAGGCCATGCATTATTATTTTTCTGCCTTGCTTACTCTAAGTCATGACATATTTTGCCTTGTAATCTCGGTGAAATAAGTTCTTTCTCAAGTTATTTTCAGAAATTAAGACACAAAAATAACACAAATGCATGGGCTCCAGAAAACTTAACAATATTAAATAACTCATTCTGGCACACATAGCATTATATTTATTCATTTCTCCATTTAGTTACTGTATAAAAAAAAAAAATCAAAAATCAAAGTGTGAGTCTACCAAAATGATATAAATAGCCTAAGAAAGAAATGACCAGTTTTGCAAGAGATTTTTTTTATTTTTATAGAATTTTGTTTAAAAGAATGGTCAGAGAACTATTGGTCTGTGTTCTGTATATGTTTTGTGAATTAGAGTGGCTCATTGTTGTTTTTGATATATTTGAAAACTTTGTGTGTATGCATGGAAACTTTTTGAATTGGGCCATATAATTAATTATTTTTCTAATTTTTCATTATAATATTCTTATTTGAGTGCTTATTTATATTATTTTATATTTTATGTTATGTATTTATTATATTATATACTTTTAATATACTCTTAGTATCTTAGGCAAAATAAATAATATTTTTATGTTAATGAGGTTTTATTACAGCCTGGAAGTACAAGGACTGTTTCGACATCTTGGTTCTCAGTTAATTAAATGTTTATGCTTCTGTTTCTTTAATTTTAGCTTATCATTTTGTGCCTGGCACCACACAGAAGGGTGAGGTTGTGATGGGCATTGTAGGGACTTTGATAATTTTGTTTATATAATCACTATGAATTGAATTAACAGTTTGTTATTAGTATAAATGTCAATAAATAAATGAATACATGAAAAGTAATGTGACATTATAATAACCAATTAATTTTCAAATGCCAGTGCCTAATTCAAGGTAACTACCAAGGCATTTTCTGAAATCTGAGCACACAAATGTTGTTCACATAGTCAGTGTTTGGATTGACAACCATATTTTCTAACAGGTGTGACTCTCAAATTGCCCTGTACACACAACAGCATACTATAAATAAAGTCTATATAATCAGGTAATCAAAGTCAATCTTCTTCTGTAACTTGTGAGTAATGCCTGTAACCATAGTGACAGATAAAGATAGTAAATAAAGACTTATTGTGACGTCAGGCATTACATTTTTGCTCTAAACTGATATTCCCAGTGCTTTCATCCTATGATTTTTGAGGCCAACTCTGTGGTTCCGACCAGGGATTTTCTTTCTCCTCAAACACTTAACATAAATTTGGTCCTACTGTCTGACCTGGTTACACTGCTATTTTCTGCAACAGCTGTTATTTTCATAACAGCCCTGTGAGGTGAGGTTGGCAGCCCTAACATTAGTGATTGACAGCAAAGAATACCCTGTGAAGTGTGTGTCTCATGCCATACGTATGTCAGTCATACAAATGCGGTTAATTTCATTCAGCACACATCAACCAAACTCTCAAAAATTCGGTTGTGACACCTAAGAATTTAAGGGAGTCACTTTGCTTATAGAATGCTGTTCTAGAACTGAACTGTGTATGAGAAGAAGTGTATTTAGCACTCCAAACAGGCCTGACAACCATATTTGGCTGCCATGTGAATATAGCCATGATTTATGGTCTTTAAAAGATATGAAGTTTACATCCAGGGAAGTGAAAATTGTATTCAACGGCTGGTAGAACAGGTCTGCTCAATTAAAACACACTACTGTCAGAATCTGAACAGTACAACTGAGCACAGACTAAAATGAATGGTTCCAAAAAATAACATAATTACAAGTAGAGCAGTGAAAATAAAGCTATTCTTTCTTTAAAACACATACACATCTAATGGAGGTGGTGATAATGGAAGACTTATTTAATTGGAGCACTAAACCCTGTTTATCAAGCCGTCTTATCTGATCTAACAACCTCTTTGTGCTACAGTTTGTGACATGCTCACTGTAATTTTAGAGTGATAGAGGCAATCCAAGAAAATCTCCTTCCACTGAATTGTTTAGGATTAACCAGCAAAGGCAAGGCAAGATAACTTTATTGCTGTCTGATACCATCTGCAATTGCAGGCTCACTTTACAGGAAGAATGCGTAGGCAATCTATTACAAACGTATCTATTCAGACATATTCCAGTTCAAATCAGGTCATTGCAAGGCACTGCAAAATTGTCCAATTTCAGTGGCTGACGTATTATAGCTCACACTCAGTGACAAACTAACTGGGCTTAACTCTGTCAGACCTCAGAAAATACTCATTTGATCTTTAATGACAACATCCACCCTGTGTAATACTGTGTCTAAATTGATTTTGACTGGCGGCACTCTTGTGTATCTATGCAACTTCCAAACTGATTTCCATGCTGCTACAATGAGGGCTTCCAAGGAAGAAACAGTTGGTGGATTTGACAATGTTTGTGAGGTTCATGGCATTCAAAAGTTTAGTTTAAGACACTTATTATCAAGTAAACAAGATATCACTGGACACACCTGTATATTCCTACTGTACCTGGCCTCATAGAAACATACTACTATAGCTAAAAAAATATATTTTTACATGGCTCATTGTATATATTGTGGCAGTTTCCTGGTGAAATGAAAGCAGTGCAACAACAATGACTTTTATTCCCTTACTTCACAAATCACGAGTAAAACGGCAGATTATCAATTCATAAACACTTACTTTTCACTCTGTTCCACACAAAATGCTATCTTATGACATAAAAACACTTTTACTATAGTACATCACTTCAAAAGGTCATTAAGTGCAATTAAACTGTGCTGTAGCTCAACTAATAGAGCATAGCACTTGATATGCAATGGTACGAGGTCTTAAGAGCACACGCGTTGACATGTGAGGTTAAAGTGTCATAGAAAGAGACAGACAGAGAGAGAGAAAAAAAGTGAAGAAAACAAATCAGGCCTTAAAGAAAAGTGCCAGCGCCAACGTTTACCTTAGAAACATAACTTGTGTGTATGTACTTCTTAGCAAGTCTGTCAGAACTCAGGCAAAGGACCAAGACAAGAAGGCAGTGCAACTCCATTTAGGTCAATGTTTGATCCATTTTTCCATTAAATAAACAAGAGAAAAATCTACTAATAAAATGTCAGTGTTCCCTCTGAGAAAGTGAAAGGTAAGACAAGAACAGCATCAATAAATAACTGCACTCATGTCTCTCAAAATACTTCACTACATGGCAAAGATGGAATTGATCACCACAAATCCAAGCAGGCTTTTTAGAGGAGAAATTCGTAACATTTACAGGATTAACCACAAGGTTCAAACATACAGCAAACACAGCATCAGACAGTGACAAATTCCATCAGTTAAGAATAAGCAACCTGCACATGAATTATGGAATAGGCTATGATCAATGGAGAAAGCCTTGTAAGCCTGACAGAATGAGATAGCAGCTGGTGTTTACCTGCCTCTACCATCTCAGGTGACAGTTTATTCTTGACATTCATAATTATGGAACTGAATGCTTGTTTTGTATTTGTGAAGTAATTGTTTAGTATTAATAGTAACTAATACATCTCTCATTCTACAAGCTTAATATATTTTCCGAAAGAGAATGTATCTTCTGTTGTTTGATTTTTCTTTAATCCAGTGTTATATTCATATTATTTTATCAATCAGCCCTAGAGATATTTATTATAATTCAAAAAGTTATTTGAGAAATCATACATACATACACTTTATAAATGGTATCACAACATCTCAAACTGTTCTTACATCTGTCAATATTGAAGAAAGTCTGCAATCAAAACTCAAACATATGAATTTTTTCAAGATCAAATTATCTGAGCTTTAAATAAAACAAACAGTAACTGAGAGCTCCATTAAGTATTGAGAGCAATCAGAGCATTTGCTCTTGAGAGCAAAATAATCTGCATATGCCACAGAAAACTGATTAATAAAAAAACAATCTCTAAATATATTTACATTCATTCCTTAAGGGGCGGTCACACTAGATTTTGAGCATGCAAGTTTTTTTGGTGGCTGAGCGGTTAAGGCTCTGGGTTACTAATCAGAAGGTCGGGGGTTCAAGCCCCAGCACTGCCAAGATGCCACTGTTGGGCCTTTGACCCTATCTGCTCCAGGGGTGCCATATCATCAATGATAAAGGAGGGCTTCTGGTGTAAGTAAATAATACATAACAAATAATATTAATATTAAAAATGTTAAAATATATTGTCTACTCACTTTCCTGCAACATTAAAGTGCACAGATTTAAAATATGTATTCTTTTTATTGAGCCAAGAGGTCAGGGTGTGACGTTTCAATCTTTTATTGGTCACGTGTCCTCTTGTCGTACGAATTCAAGGTTCAGAGTTCACCAAGCTTGAACTCTGGTACGCACTGTAGTACGTAATTTCTTTGCATGAGCTTGCATTTCTGGTCTCCTGCGTTCAGATGTGTTTGAATGGGAGTGAATGGAGTACAAAGTGTAGTGTGAACACCCATTTAGATGTAGAAATTACAGTCTGAATAAAACAGAACATACAACGCATGGATGGTTCACTAGTTTAAGTACTTTAATTAAAACCTGGTATTCAGTTAATAAACCTCTCCTATCCAGCTCAGTATTTTAAAAGGAATCAACAGAAAAAAGTATCTGACTTCTTTTGAAAAAGTCTTTGACCTGCTCATTTCCTAGGAAGTGTGAGTCATTTTCTAAGACCATGACTCAAGGTTCATTTAGATTGTGCACTGTGGTATTTTATTCATGTGCTCTGAATGTCAGTCTTCCTGTCTCCTCTTACACAAAAGGCAGTGATGGAAACAACAGCTTTACAAAACTGCATGCCATTCTCTAGAAGCTATTTTCATTTATTTAATAAGAACATTACATAAAAAGCAGAAAATAATCTCTGTAGCCTATAATGTATTCATCCTTTGCTAGAAGTACTTTGAGCTTTATGAATGAATCAATAAGTAAGTTATTCCCCGAAGGCCATTAAAAAGCTTTTTTGCTGGAAAATGTAAAAAACAATATTTGAGACTATTATATCTATTATATTTTCAGCAAAGTAATCTTTGGTCATGCATGTCTTCATATATTTCCCTTTAAGATGAATTTTCATATTTTACTGTTGTTTCTGATTAATTTGAATACAAATATATCATTCATCACACTTTATGGAATGAGTCATTCACTCATCAAAGAATTTAAGAACACAGCCTTGAACCGTTGTTTTTTTTTATTTTCAAATATGTTTTGCTTCGAATCAAAGCTTGTAATGTTATGATTCATCTTGGAGCTGGTTGGTTTGGTTGATGGCTTAGAATTCTTTTTTGAAAGTCCTATGGAGAATATGAATGGGAAAAAAACATCTGTAACCAATGCTAGTGAAAAGGCAAAAAGACAATGTTGCATTTTATTGTGCTGCATGTTTATTCCCTGTTACTAGTTTGCATTAGATATGTCATTAAATACAAGTCACATTAAGATGACTAGTTATTTCAGCACCACAGTGTTGGTCGTGGCTTTACGGCACAGCTGGACAGAGGGTTATGCGGAAAGCACATATTGGCTGTGTCTCGTTTGGAAGGATGCATCCTCCGGAGGTCGCATTTGTCAGCCGCATACATCATCGAGGCTGTCTCGTTTCAGAAAAGCAAGTAGGACACTTCGAATGCAGCCTTCAAATGCGACCTTCTTTCACGGGAATTCGGAGGATGCATGAGGTGTATCCTTCGTGGGCACTCATAACCCACAATTCTTTGCTTCAACGGAAATGTCTAAAAAAATGACGCCAATTTGCCCGTAAATATGATGTTCAAACACAAAGAATGTTAATTCCCAAGTTGAAGTACCTCAGTAGATGGGTGCAGAGTATATAATATGTATAATTATATTAATATATAATTAAAATAAAGTATTAGACTAAGAGTACACCTGTAAAATCTGTTTTCATTTCTCTTTACATCATTATAACTTCTCACTCAAAGTGCTCATGCTTGTTAAAGACTGGCGTGCTGTCATAGCAACCATATTACATTCCGTTTCCGTTTGTCCTACGAAGGCCGTCTCATTTAAATGAGGCTTGTTTAAAGGAGGACACTCGGTATACTGCAGCCTTCAAAGGATGCGTCCTACTTAGCACGCAGCCTTCGAAACTTGACACAGCCATAGACAGACCACACTGCCACATTATAACAACAATTTGAACCCACAAGCCAGTTGGAATATAAACACACTCGTGTTTAAAACTTCATATGTTACAGCTGCGCACTGAAGCAATACAAAGGGTAAAATTAGGAAAGTATACAAATTCATAGCATAAGCACAAATGTATATTCTAAAAACTAACTTAAATAGCAGGTGCCGTCTATCCAATTCGAAACAGAGCAAAGAGAAAGGAGGATAAGGAAGCTTTTGGAAAACAAACAAGCAATAATAAAAAACAACTTTAAAGTTTGGCCCAAAGTCACTCTAAAATACTACTGGATGAAGGCAAGGAATGCTGGGCATGGCTGGACTCTTCCAAGTGCCTCATTATTCTCAATCAGTGATTGCTGTTACATAAACTATAAGAGCTAATAATGGAGCTGGGGATTTGTTTTGACTTTATGACCTGATATACTGTAGAAACAGCACTCAGCCACAAAACCTCTTGCACAATCAGATTTTGTCCCATTCTGCTTGACATAATGCACACTTAATGGAAATTAAGAGCACTGAAGGTTTACTACAAGTTCCCTTTTCTTTTCAACTGCAGAGGCTTCAGGTCATGTGGGCTGTTTGCTGTGAGTTATCCTAACATTGCATTGATCTGCTCCTCTTGAATCATTTTTTGTTTGCATTAGGGAGCTACAGCATTTTACACACACAAACAAACAAACATGTTTGTTTTCTTTCATGGTGGGGACTCTGCACTGATTTCTATTGTTTTTATACTGAGCTAATGATATTTTCTATATCCTAACCCTCACAAAAACCTTTCTGCAATTTCAGTTTTTAATTAAGACACTTTTTAGAATGTTTATTAAGACAGTTTCCTATGGGGACTGTTGGATGGTGTCCACAATGCAGGTGATTTCAAGTTTTTCTATTTACTGTGAGGACATTTAGAAAACCTAACCCATACACAGGTTTATTATGGTTTACTATTTCTACTGTTTCTATATAAAGCTATTATTGTAATAATATAACTATACACTAAACCTAACCCACATAGTAACTCTACCCCTAAAAGAAAGAAAAAGTAATTACACAGTAAATGATGATGTCCCTCAGTGTCCCCATAAGGAGACTGTGTCACATTTAGTTCACTTTTGGGGACAATTTTGTCCCCACAAAATAGCTAAGTAAGTATACACACTGGACGTGCCCCTTTATCTGGTAGCTGAGTTTAAAAACACTAAACTGTTGCATAAGGGGCTGTGAAACACATTACATTTGGATATACATTTGAGCGTGTGCTCATTAGGAGGAAAGCAGGAGCCTGTCTCATGTAAACAAGCAATAAGCAAACTGCACTTCACTCATAATACTTGCTTCTCTTTTTAATGGTCTGATCAAAAGTGTTTTGTGCTAAAATGTTACTGACAAGATCTTTAACACTGTGGGAATCCTGTAATTGTGCCATGCTTAAAGTTCAGTCATTATTAAAATCCAGATACAGAGAACTCACTCTAATTAGGGAGACCTGACTAAACTTGAAATCGCTGGATGCAAAATAGTTTATTAAACTAGATATCTACATTTTCTGAAGTGAAGTTTAGTGGCGCTTGCCTGCGCAAAACTTGCCAGCGCCGACGCGATGCATTGGTGTAAGTGGTTGCAGGGCGTTGCTATGGGGTTGCTAGGGTTGCAAGGATGTTCTTAGTGGCTGCTAGAGGATTGATAAGTGGTTTCTAGGTAGGTAAATTTAAACCCACTAACCCTTAGCACAAGGAGCTATCAGAAATCTTACAAACAAATAAAGATAAGAATTTCAAATAAACACACACACACAAAAAAAAAAGAAAAAAAAAAAGAAAGAAAGAAACAAATTAAAGAAGACAGAATCAAACAAAGTAAGGAATAAAATAAAATCATGGAAAGAGATAAAAAGTTGGAGTTGTTCAGGAGAGAGATGCTGACAGTTCAGTGCATATGGCAGTACCATTCAAAGAGCTATGACAACCATCATGCTTATAGCTCTGTAAATGGCGCTGCTATCTGCACCACACAAGTTCTTCCTGGGTGTCTTCCTGTGGGTCTTTGCTGTAGCTTGGCTACAAAATAAATCCATTAACAGCCATGAAAGCAAAAAACACAAATCAATGTGGTATGCCAAAATTGTGTTTTCCCATTCAAAGGCATCGGTGTAACTCAACTTAAAAAAAAAAAGGACCTTTCCCAGCTGAGTAAGTCAAAATGAGAATTTGTGAAGCCAGGCAGAATAATTAGTAATCTATCAATAATATACACCTGCTCTAAAGCTCCCAAAATCAACACTGCAATCCAGCTGTTTACAGAAGCAAATGCACTGAGCTGAGTGACATTATTGAATATTATTTCTCGAGTGGAATGATATTCTGCCAGAAACCACTCTAGCTGAGCTTGTATTAAAACAAATGAAATATTGAATGATCAAATCATTTGTATTCATTTTCCACTGAATATTTTTATCAGGCAAATCCAATTATTTTACAATAAACCATCAAATAGGATAAAACCCACCCAAAAGAACTGTAAAGGGGTTCTTAAGATGGGCAAGGAGGAGGCGGGAACCAGCTGAACAGTCAATGTTAAACTTTAATAACAAACTGAACTCAAACATAACATAAACTGCAAAACAAACAAAGATGCATACACCCTGCTTCGTGCCCCCCTTATCTCTCTCCCGCTGATTAGTCAACTCAGTGCCAGGTGTGCGTAATCATGGCCTGGCCATGCCCACCTCCTCATCACACTCCTCCACTACCAGATTCAGGCCAGGGAGACCTCCGGCCTAACTTACTTCCCCCTTCCCTTCCTGGAGGGGAGGTGTTGCCCTTTCAGACGTCCTTTCTCTGGCCAGCCTCCCTCGCCTCCTGGGAACTGAGAGAAACGAGCCAGCGGGAAAGAACGAGAGAGAGACAGAGAGAGAGAGAGAGAGAGAGAGAGAGAGAGAAGTGGCTCGCAGGTCCCCAGAGATGCTGTCGTCTGGTCCACAGCCGCTCCTCCCCTGGTGGACAACAGCGAGTCCTCCATCCCCTGGCGGACGGCAATGGCTCCTTCGCTTCCTGGCAGATGGCAGCGGTTCCTCCAGCTCCTGGCGGATGGCAGCGACTCCTCTGTACCCTGTCCCGGCAGACAGCAGTGGCGAGGACTCCATGACAGCACATCCCTCCTCCTTCCCGGGTTTCGGCACCAGTGTAACATGTCTCTTTTTATTAACACACAAAACAGTAAACAAGTTCGCATAAGGCATAACGGAGAAGCTTCAGTCTATCATTGAGGGCCGGGTGATCAACACATACACAGCGTCAGGTGTCTGTCTCACTCTCTCTCACCCCACACTCTAAGGACTGGCCCTTTTTATTTCCCCCATCTCCCCCATATTTATTTACTCTCTTTCCAGACGTACGCTCGACCATGCCCTCGCCTCCACATACCCCCATCGCCCGACTCAGGCCGGGGAAATGCCTGGACTGCTGAACCCCCACCCTTTCTGGATAGGAAGCCCGCGACATCTGTGCCCCCGGTCTGTGGACCACCTCGAACTTAAACAGCTGGAAAGCTGTTCTGGGCGTTGGCATCCTTCATGCGGTGGAGCCAATGGAGTGGGGTATGGTCTGAACAGAGGGTGAATGGTTGTCCCAACAAATAGTAGTGGAGAGTGAGGACTGCCCACTTGATGGCCAAGCACTCCTTCTCTACGGTGCTGTACTTTGTCTCTCTCATAGAGAGCTTCCGACTAATGTACAGCATTGGGTGCTCCTCCCCCTCCACCACCTGGGATAATACAGCACCCAGCCCCTGTCCGATGCATCCGTATGCAAAACAAAAGGGAGAGTGAAGTCAGGGGAATGCAGAAGCGGCCTGCCACAAAGTGCGGCTTTTACCTGCGTGAATGCTTGTTAGCATGGCTCCGTCCACTGGACCGGGTCTGGAGCTCCCTTTCTAGTGAGATCAGTCAGCAGTCTAGTGATGACGTCCGAATAATTAGGCACAAACCTTCGATAATGGACAGCCAGCACCAGGAACTGTCTCACCTCCTTTTTGGTCTTGGGTTTCAGGCGGTCGCAATCACTGCAGTTTTATCAATTTGGGGTCGCACCTGCCTGTGACTCAAGTGGAACCCCAGATACCATAACTCCACCTGCCCAACTGCACACTTCTAGGGGTTTGCTGTGAGCCCCACTCAGAATGGCCCCCAGATGCTGCATGTGCCGCTGCCAATCATTACTGTATATAATGATGTCATCCAGATAGGCAGCGGCGTATGCAGTGTGCGGTCTGAGGACTCGGCCCATAAGACACTGAACCATAGCCGGTGACCCAAACAAACCAAACGGAAGGATCACGTTGGTGTAAACCAAACCATGTGGAGAAGGCCATTTTTTCACTGGACATCGGCGTTAAGGGTATCTGCCAATATCCCTTTTTGTTTTCCCCCGTCTCTCACTACGAACACAGAAACACGCAATTACCAGCAATTCATCTCAGGTGAGAACACTTAACGCTTACTCTCTTTCCAGACAAACGCTCGTCCATGCCCTCGCCTCCACATGAACATATAATGAACTAAGCAGTAATTTTCCCAGTTAAAAAAAGGTGATGTCTTTCAAAGATGTAGTTCAACAAGGCTAATCCAAAGAAAAAATGTGAAAATGTATTTATCAAAATACATAAATAAAGAATAATAAATGATAAATGAATTAATAAATAAATTAACAATTTTAGACTGCCAAGATTGCATTGTGATATTATATTTTCATTACATTTACGTTATTAAATATATTAAATTGTGAAATATATATATTAGTATATTTGTGAGATTCACCCATGATGATGTTTGGATGGTGTAGCACAGACAATGGAAAAGAAAGCACTGTTGTATTTTTCAAAGATGTCTCGAAGGCAATTGCAGTACTGGGTTTTAATTGCCATAATTAGACAGTGCTTTGACCATTGGGTCAGATCCATCTGCTATTAGTTTTTTTTCATGACCCTAGTGAAACTCTCCTTGCTGAAAAATAAAATCGAGTGCTCTCCTAAAGGAGCAACTCTTAGTTGCTGCACTTAATTACTAGAGCACTTCATACAAGCCACTGCTCCTCTATAGTCGAGATAAAATGCAATTTCACGGCTAAATGTGTTTTGTAAACAAGTCACTGGCTCTATGAGTCTCATAGCTAATTTCCTGAAGGTTCCTACAAAGATTATGAAGTCTATGTTATGTGTATGATGCTGTTTTTAGTGGAAAACAAAGCTGTTTATAATTAAATGGGTTATTAGGGGTGGGTCAAATTTTTGTTATAGTAGCAGTGCCTGAAAGGGAATAAAATTAAGATAAATAAACATATTATACATAATATGCAGGTCTCTGTTTTTTTCTGTGGACTATAAAAGTTAAGTACAATAAAAACCTATTTATTTCTTCAAAGTCTTACAGTTACCTTTGAAGGGCTGGCCGGTTTTTGGCTTCAGCCTGTGCTATTTCTAAAATGTCTACTGTCTACTATATGTACACATGCAAACAAACACCTTACGTTGCGTAGTATTTTGCGTTTTCATCATCTTGCACCAATGAGCATTGCGTTTTTATGACAGTTTCAAGTAAAACAAATTTTATCATCACACCTTGAGACCCCTACATTTTTTAAAATTCTTTTGTACTCTGATTAGCTGTTTTTGAATGTAAGAACGCATCCTATGAAACACACTTTAAAAAAAACGGCCCTTAATAAAACACATTTGTTTTCAAATGACACAGTACAATGTGTTCACATCACACTTAATAAGACATTTGCCCAGCCAAACATCTTGTTTGATGTGACAGGCTCACAGCTCTGGTTTGGTTTAGATCCTTTGTCTCCAGTATCCTGGGTGACATGGCCATTGATTTGCTATAATAACAGTTAAATTACCACAAGCTCTGGGCTCTGAATATTTCATAGCTCTCAAAACATCAGCCTAGGCAATTAGAAGAATATTGACGTCTGCTGTGGATTCACTTGCAGCCCTGCGAGGTGCTCCTCTGAGGTAAGTTTGTGCACGTCATGTTGAACAAAGCCAGTTCGTCTGGCACAGGAAGGAAATCATTCACTCTCCGAGCAGAATAATAATCCTCTCATTCACCAGCTGAATCTGAGAATTCCTTTCTAAAAGCCACCTCCTCACTTTAATGCACCTATTGATCTTGAGAAATTTGGCAACTGAGAAGAAAAGCATCAAAAGTTTCAGAGGTGATGAGACATCATTGCTGGATGAAAACATGAGTGAAACTCAAATTACTGGTGAGGGATAATTTACTGAAATGTGTATGTGAGGACTGCAGTCTTAACATGGTAGACCCAGCGAGCGTGTGCTCATTAGAAGGAAAGCAGGAGCCTGTCTCATAGAAACAATTATGAGCAAACTGTACCTTAATCATAATGCTTACATCTCTTTTTAACGGTCTGATCTAGGGGTGGACGGTATGACCAAAATCTTACATCATGGAAAGAGCAGTTTCCAGTATATTTCACAATGTAGTTATTATGGAAATATTTAATAATAATTTGGTAAACAATAATATCAAAATGCCTTATTCATAACAAATGCATGAAAAGTCTGGCATCGGTCTAAAAACAGCTGCTGCATCTGTACAAAAACACCGATACACATACAAACCTGTGACCGCACATCAGTTGAATTCTATATTGAATTGTGCTAAATATTCAGCCATTACTGAAATCCAGAGAGAACTGACTCTAATTAGAGAAACCCGACTCTAGCTAAAACAGACTTTCCACCTTCTCTTGATTTGCTGGATGCAAAAAAACTTCAAAAAAGTAGATTTTTACATTTCCTAAAGAAAATTGTATGTAGCGCTTGCTTATGCAAAACTTGCTGCCAAAATTCAGTAGCATCATTAGTGACTATTATCCATATGTTTTAGGGTACGTTTACACAACTACGATGTACTAAAAACAGAAAAGTTTTCCTTTGCGTTTTTTGAAAAGTTTGACGTACAGACGACAACTTTGTCAAAACGATCCCCGTTCACACAGATCTGTGAAAACGACAAAAAATGCTGTATTATGCATGCCAGGCCAGTAGTTGGCGATGTCACTTTGTAAAGAAACACTACGCGCCTGCGCACATAAGCATTCTTCCACAGAGCGGTGAATACAAACAATGAAGATGGCGATCGCTGGTCGTAGTAGTGATGTAGTAAATCTACACTTTGCTGGAGAAGCGTCAATAAACTCAAAAACTTGAGCAGCACAAACACAGTCCTGTAGTCCGCCATTGTAGTTTTGAATGTCTCACGCGTTGTTTTGAAGTACTCGTGCGCATGCCTATAGACTGAACTCTCAAGATTATTCAATAAACTCTGCTCATTTTTACCATCACTTCGTCTCCTGACTTCTTCTGTATTCCCCCTGCTGACTCTTGGGCTGGTAGGAGAGTAAGTTAACATCAGCTGTTGATGTTGACTGGTTTTGGATATCAGACAGAACACTGATATATGGACATCTTCTGATGGAGAGAGAGGTCTTGTGTACACTAGATCTAACATGCATTTTCACTGCCTCATGTTTTCATATTCTAAGCATATCATTGTACATGGCATCACATCTCTGTCTATAGGCTGTATACATAAGTGGTGGGTGAATGAATTGCAGGGTAAAGGTACATCAAATAAAATTAAGTAAATAAATAAATAACATTTAAAATACAAATAAATTTTTCCCATCTGAATCCATACATTAATTTCAAGATTTTCAAATGGCAGGTTCTGCCTACTATACAATGTTCACACTCCATACACAACACTCCAAATGATTAAATTGTTAATTATTGATATTTGCACAGACACCAGTATTCATATTGATAATTATACATCTCAAATTGATGCCTATCAATCCATCATTCTTTATATAACACGTGTGCGCATGACGTCATCGTTTTCACAAATGCACGTTTTTGTATGTTTACACGGAGACGATAACGGCATCGTTTTCAAAAACTTGCACTTTGAAACCCGTTTTCAAAAGTTTGCGTTTTCAGGCCCCAAAACGCCATTGTCGTGTAAACGAACAGCCAAAACACATAAAAAGTTTTCCATTTTTAGTTGAAAACGTTGTCGTGTAAACGGCCCCTTACTAAATGAATACTAAATGAATTGCAATTCACAGAGCCAGCTGTAAACAAAAAAGCTATCACTAAAGCATGAAAAAGTCATGATGAGTCAACAGAATAGATCTGCATTAACAAACACATGTAAAGCACGCACGCACACACAAGAACTATGAAGCCTTTTAAAATGCTGATGACAACCATTGGATCATTTGTTCACTGTACACCCAGCATAGAAAAATATAATCAGATGCCACACTAAAAAAAAACTTGCAGTGATAGGAAAAGAAAAGACTCACTTGAGAACTCCATATACAGCACTAGACAGGAACAGGTCTAATGTTGCAGAACCAAAGAAGCAGTTTGGAGGCAGAGGAGCAGCCACTGGAGCAAAAAAAGGACAGGGGGCAGTAGAGGGCAGCACACATGGAGGACAGAGAGGAAAAAGAGGAAGAGGAGGAGAGAACAGGAAAAGCAGGTTATTTACTGTAAGTCCTGATTGATTCAATCCATAATCAAACAATGAAAGCAATAAGAGTGAGAACTAGAAAATGAAAGTTTATGAAACTTGGAATGTTGACTTGACAAAGCCTTCACTGAAAGTTTAATGAAAGTTTACAGTAAAAAAGGCATAGTGATAGATAGATGGACAGGCAAAAGATAGAACAATGGATGATGGATGGATAGATAAATAGCTTACATAATGAGAGTGAGAGAGACTGAAAGAAAATACAGGGGAGAAAGAAAAATAAATCTGTAATATTATAGTTATAATTAGGAAAATCTGTTAAACTGTAACAGAAAGTAACTTATTTTTTGGGGTGTTGTAACTGATGCTATATTGTTTGTTTATTGATTGAAAAAAAAAAAAGGTTATTGTAATAAAAGAAAATGACAAGAAATAAACAATGAAAACACATGCAAGGTTATGTGTTTTGGGGATAATATTGAACAGATTGGGATAATTTTGAAATAACACCATTAAAAAAATTCTGTTGATTATGAAAACAGCTCAATAGTTTGAGAGCATAGTTTTACACCTGATCTTATTTCAATTTACGCAAAGAATTTGAGTGCTAGTATATCTGTCAATAAGAAAGTTAACAAATTTAGTACAGTTTATCCAATATTTGCAATGAAAACACTTCTCAATAAGCAACTGGGCTGACAGATTGCAGTGCCTTTTATGTACCATATAAATATATATATTTTTTTTTTTTCAGGTTTTAAGTAGGTGACACTTAAAAATGTATCATATCTTTGGTTCCTCATTTGTTGGCTTTATAATGGGCTCATAACACAGATTACTCAAACACAGAGGCTTGCAGTCGACCCAGGAATGATTGCATGACTCATTGTGCTGCCTCTCATAAAGGTTATGGATCAACATTCACTGTTCAATCAATGACACCATTTATGTATGTGTGCTATAAAACAAACAGAGCTGACGCATAGACTTCTAGATCCTCGTAATGAAATCCTAAACCAAATTTTCAAGTGCAAATCAACTATTCCTACAGAAACTCTGAGCCAGGCGTGATAAAAAGCAGAGGGCAGATGCACACTGGAGTACTCTGAAGGTGCATTGTGGGTAAATTCCTCCATCTCAGACATCACATATTAGATTGGTGCATTTTAATATCATCTCACATCACCAGTGAACGCATGGCCAGTTTCATATTAGGATTGACAACTAGACTTGCATTTCAGGAAGGAAATACCAGTGCTTGCAAAATTAAATAATGTTTAGTGTGAATAAAAATTATTTTTCTTTTGATATTAGGGTGAAATGGACTGGACCCATATACAGCTCCTACTGTAAGTTGGAAATTTAGGAGCAACTCTTAAAAATTAGGGGCGTGTCACTCCTAATTTTAGGAAATTTTTCATCAAAAAGTAATAAATAATTTTAATGTTAAAAGTAGCTCCTAAACCCAAGACAAATTAGAAATCGTCCTGAGGTCACTTAAATCCCAAACACCCTGTCTACACCAGATGCGGTTGGTGCGGCACGGAGCATCAAAAGCAATAGAACCCCATTTTAATCAATGATGCTGTCTACACTGAAAGCGTCCGTTGCGGCACGTCCGTCATGCCGACAATAAACGGGTGTCGCATTCCATTTTACAATGCATGCGCTGGTGCTACTACATAAATTAAATGGTTTAGAACGTTCGTGTTGACGCATCCAATGTAGACAACCTCAAGCTGTTGGGGCGCGTCAACGGACGAGCCCGGTGTAGAAAAGGTGTAAGAGTGAATCACAAACATTCCAATGCATGGCTTCTGTTGTCAATCCACATTGCAATTGAGTCATTGTATGAGAATATTATTATGACATTGACCTTTTAAAAAGGTATCGCCTGAATCACAATCGAGTCAATGTATTTGAATATTATTATATTGACATCACTTGAATCACAAGTTGTTTTTTTAATAATTGTAAACATATTTATGGATACAATTACCTCTCCCATGAATCAAAACAACCAAATTACACCAAAGATAAAGGTATTCACAACTCTGTGCTCCCTGGCCACAGGAAAAAAGCTACTGTGAAGCGTGGAAGAATTGGGAATTTCTGTGTCATCCGTCAGCAGAATCATCTACAGTTTCAAACTATAAATGCCCTCTCCAGGCCATACATCGTCCGTTGATTTCATAGCATATGTTTTCCTGCGGATGTGTGCTCACTTCAGAGCGACAAGGTGGCATTCATGGCCATCGCTGGGCTACAGTGTAGTTGATCCAATAGTGGTTCCCTGTTTACCGATCACTTTGTTCGATTTAAGAAAGCACACTCATAAAATGTCACATCATCCATAGCAACGAGTTTTAGCAAAAACTTTTAGTTAGGAACTCTTTGGAGAACTCCTAGTGGTAAGATAAATATCACTGTGAATATGAGCCCTGGGCATATTTTGATGAAGTTCACCGTAACTGGGTCAATTCTTAAATCATCCTGATTAAGGAAGTAGAACATGTGGCAAATGTTTACTAGATTTAGTGTGCACAAACCGAACCATAATTTTATAATTGAATCAGATTAACCATTTACTATATAAGTATTGTTATTCTGTTTTTGTAGCATTAGTGTACTGACAGCACCAATCAGAATAATACACACTTAAAATCACAGACATTGTTTCCATCCTCTCTGGGCATTTCGTTTGATCTGTCAGTTCCTGCTCTATTCCGAGGAAGTTTATTGTCAAAGAGCAAAACCCTCTAGGCGTGCTGCTCGGCTGTATCCAAACACTGGTAAGAGCTGACATATGTGTGGTATTGTTTCAGTCTGAGGGTTGTTGAAGAAAACATCCTGTCCCGAGTGAAACAGTGTTGAGTGATTGCTCATGCCAGATAACATATGCTTATCATCAAAATCCAGAGCCAACAGTGGGAAAATACTTTATCAAATTCAAAACCAATACGATGGCCTAAAGATAAGTTGATCTATGGCGATGACCTGTATAGCCCATACAAAGATTTTATGGTTCTCTCTTATGATGCACACTGATCTTTTACGTAGTCTACGGCTAAAGTAATCAACAATTTCCCTTCATGAAAACCATGGTTAATACCTCAATATTAATGTTAAAATATTTACAGGCAAAACTCTGCAAGCTGGGCAGTTTTATTGGGGCTGGAGACAAGAACCGTAACTTTAAAATACGATGTGGATGTGGAATGCTCAATTAGACTGTTAAGTCTGCTTCTGAATGGCTGATGGCATGCACAAAAGGCCAGCTGTCATCACCATACTGGTGTGTTGTGCCATGAAACGCAGGTCCATCATTTAAGACAGGACTCATCATACTTGCACAGAGACATGCACACAATACTTTGCTAAATCCCATATATCACCGCAGCTCAAGCGCAGCTAACGTGTAAAACTGCTGTTAGTTTTAGCAATGCCACCTGGGTGTTATGTAGCTAACTTCTGCTTCACATGCACTTCTTGTGCTAACGTTTGCACAGTACAAATCTTCCTGGCCCATCAAGACACAAGCTTTCAGATCTTGGGACATGCACAGGCCCTTAGGAATCACTCTCCTCCTCTCTACATACCTTAAAAGCTGTTTACAAAGGACACAATCTTGTGTGCAAAAGCAGCTAGATGCAGCACAATGGAATGAGATAAACACAGGGGTCTGAAGTCGTGTTTTTAAAGTTTACTTAACATGGCGTCTTAAACACTGCGCTTATGGTGCAAATGCTGAGAGGTGTTGCAACAGTCAAAGATGTCCATTTAGCATGTTTACATAGAAAAACAAAACTAGAATTTTTCGTTATAATCATTGCAGTTGCATGCTTGCAGTGCAGACAGCTTCATTGTTTATAATGAGAATGTTCTAGTTTTGTCATCAAGATTGGGTGTCAGTCTAAGCACAAGACTCATCCTTCAGGAAGAAAACTGCCTTTAAACCGATTTTAAAAAAGTCACTGAAATTTGCTGACTGGTTCATTGTGATATTCATTGTGCCCTATCAGATGTTTGAAGGATTGACATGTCAAATGAATCCCAGCAAACTGCGTGAAAAAATACAGGATCCCGTGTTATGTCTAGGTTTCATGCCTTCCTAGATCTGATTTCAAATACACATCAGTGGCCTCATCTCTCAAAACCCTTTAATGTGATGAGTGCATAATGTGTTTATACAATTACACAATCTCTGCAAGTTGCTTTATGGAGTAGATGTTGAGGTAAACAATCGGTGGAACAAACTTTGATGCAGTCTGTCAGAAATGATTGGCCTACCTCATTAAGCCAACCATAACTTTCACATATAAATTTTAATAGGGATAATTTATGGCATGCTGTAAGAGCCAGAGACCACAGCCCAACACAAACAAGCCCTTTCAGAGTAGCAGACATTACTGTTAGTTCTCTGCCTGACCTCCATAAGCTGACTCTCCCAAAAGCTGCCATATTCTTTGAGCCAGGTATCCGTGACAGTCCCGGGAGAGTCATACTTACAGTACAATTATGAATCCAATATATCAAATATAGTGCTGATGTTAGAGCAGGGGCCCTAGAGCATTTCTGTTATTAAGTTTCCACAACTCTTAATTTTTCTAAATTACTGTTGTTTTATTTTAAAAGACCACCTGTTAATTGTAATATGCAGCCCAAACATTGTAAGACACAAACCACATTCTTCCAAGCAGCAAATGCTAAATTAGTGAATATTTCTGCTTGTGTTTAATTAGTTAAATAGCATAATCAAATTAAAAAAGAACTCATCAGAAAATCAGATCCAGAATTTTTTTGTTTTTGTTTTTTTACTTGATCCAAATTTGGGAGCACATACAACAGTGGAAGTTAAGTGAATAGCTGAGCTGTGTGACTGGGGTCTTGAACGGAGTCAGCATGAAATCGAAATGGACACTATTTACTTTCTTAATACACATTCCTTCTTATGCATAATTCATTGGTACACATTATTACAAAGAAAAAATAAATTATTTGTAATATTTTAAAAACATTACCGCCTCTGACACTACTTTAATTTTTCAGCTGATATCACCAAAACCTCTTGTTTTTCAGTCCCTCCCCTCCAACCACCTAGCTCCATTCTGGTATGTAACTCCCACTTTTTACAATCCAATCAATTCCCAAAAGATGAAATCAAGTCCTGTTTTACATGTTTAACTCAGAAATAGTTTAGAACGCTTTCAACGTTTCATGTTGTCATTTTTGCACCACTCTCGTCACCAAACATAATTGCAAAAATAATGCCAGGTTTACTAAACACTCCTACAGTACCAACCTTTCCACCCTGCCCCATCTAACAATGTTCAAACAAACAGGTAGTCCTGCCCCAAAATCACACCATTAGTTGAGACATAACTTGGACTGCTCAAACAAAAAGAGCACCATTTTAAAATCATCACAGTGTCACAGTGTTTTAGGGACAACAAACTATGAATGCCTTGCATATAGATCTATTGAATTGGGAAAGGATGAATATTTTAACATTGAAAAAATTACACACTTCATCTTTAAGTAAAAAATCTACATATTGAAGATGGAGAATACCTGCACTTCGATTTGAGAATGTAATTTGGGATTAACAAACTAAACCCTGGCCATTAATCCATGACAATAGTCCAGTGCACAAGACAAGCATTAAATTGACCAGGAACTGGGAAGTCCGTATGTGATCATTAAAGACTGACCTAAATCTAAAGTAATGCTACTACATGCCACAATTTTAATTTGATTAACTGTCCATTTCAGTGTACAAGAAGTAACAGAGCACGCGTTCAAAATAAGCCTTTAAGCATTTTAAAGCTGTCGTGTGTCAGTCATACTGCGCACTGGTACGGGATAGAGTCAGTGATCGGTACTACTGCAGAATCACTGGCATAGTTATATCTTTTTTTATTTTAGTATCGACTTGGTACCAAAGTTCTGGTACTTTTGACAACACTACTACTGATTATTAATGTAAGTGCTGCAGATGCCTATTAGACAGACGGATTAGTCACAAAACACATTAGAGTATTAAGTATACAAATGTATTCATAATAAACACAGATGTTGAACAGCAACACTGAGCTTAAGTGTAAACTGTGCAATGACTCCCTATGCTTACAGACAAATTTATTTATTTATTTTTCCCAGTCAACTGCACTGCGAGAATATTCAGTGCTCTCAGATTATAATCCATCACAATATGTGATGTCTGTTGTGCATCTTTGCAAAATAGCAGGATTTGGAAATTCAGAACAGTAACCAAGAGAAAATATTGTGACAATTTTCAACAATCTACCAAATGGTGAGAGTCACTACCCTAAGGGGAAGTCCTCTAGAAAGTGGGTGTTAGTATACTGTACTGTTGCATGATCCTAACAGCACCAAATGATGTTCATGTTTTGGGTAAAAGACAAATAAGGATGTCCAAGATTATGTGTCAATATCTCAGAAATCTTTCTATTCATGTTGGTTAAACAAAAAGTATGCCATTTTCAGCAACAGTTTGATTTAATCATCCTAAAATTGTCAAGTTGTGTATTTTCCTTACATCTTGAATACACATGAGTTTACACAGCTTAATCATTATATATATATATATATATATATATATATATATATATATATATATATATATATATATATATAAAAAAAATTTCAGGTAAAAAGCAGACTTCACAAATGGTATTGATCTATGAATATTAGGCTGTTTTCTATGGAGTTAAATTCCTATTTGACTACCTGAACTAAAATGACCATGATATACATTAAAATGGTTAAATAACTGACCAGGGAATGCAGTCATGAGGATCTACAGGACTCCTCTCTACATTGCAATTTCCTGTTTTATGCTTTTCTTGTCACATGACAACAAAACAGACTTGATTTGGCAGACAAAAGCTTTTCAAATATTAATAATAATATATGAACAAAACTGCTTTACTGCTTTACAAAACTGCAGAACTACTTATAGTCCTTTATTTGCAAGAACTTTAGACTTATTTTTCTTCATTAAGATCTCAGGATGGGAACTGGTATACTTTATTCTCCCACAAAAAAAAAATCTAAAAATTATTTATAATTTAGAAATTAAAAACATGTTTATCACAGAAGTGGTGTTTTCAGGTTATTATCTGTATGAATTGCATTTTTAATTGATTATAAAAAAAAATAAAAATAAAATAAAAAAAAGATCCAGACACAAAAAATGTGCCACGTCACTGACCCATTTACACTACATTGCTGATGACTTTTATCAGTGAATAAATTAATCATATCTTGGCAAGACCTGAATACATGTTTGACACTGCTAATTCTAACCATTAAGATAAGAACACATTCAGACAGAACCCAGATGACCTTAAATACTCAGATGAGTATAACTTCTCCATGTTGCACTGCGGGTGAACAGGCTAAATAATTAAGACGGAAGACAGCAGGCCTGTGTTTAGATCTGTGTCGTCTGTGTTAATCTACCTGGATCCTCCCAAAATAATTAGCCTCTCCCACAATTTATGCGTCCAGCGTCTGCGGCAGAGCTATGGCTCTCCAAAGCAGCTGCCCCAGAGATCCCTACATACTTCACTCCAATGTTTATCAGCCAGATTAACATGCTGACATTCCCGCCATTTGGAAACAGTTGCGATTTATGTCCCGGGCAGGTTTCCAAGGGCCTTGGAAAACAAAGATTGGTAGGACATAGTGAAGAGCCTACATGGTCATTTGCAAAACCCAATCTGGACCTGTTTTCACCAGTAGGACTTGCTTAGACAACAACGTCTGTGGTGGAGAGGCCTTTGAAGAGTTTGAAACATAGGTTCATTGTTCAAGCTGCGTGAACAACCCGCGTCTCTGATCTTGCAAGTTTGTATACTATGGAGGTCTGGCAGACTACATTGATCTCTTATTGTATTGACATTAGTAGTGAATAATTTATGCAAAGAAGCAACCCTGGTATCAGTATTAGTTAACAATGTTCAATGCATTTTGATGTCTGTATACAAAATATTAGTATCTAAAGTTTTTACAGTACATCTAAGGCTTGTAGCTGTGACACTTTAGTTATAGATATGGCATGAACTGTACAGTGATGTTTGCTGAAAATCAACAAAAGTAATTTGTTGTTTTTTGTCTCGTTTGATGCACCTTGTCTTGAATGTAGACAAGATTAGGCGGTTGCAATCAGCGAAGGAAAAAAAAAGTTGGACACTTCCCACTTCTCATAGTCGGATGCATTTGAAACACTGATGCTTTAACATGAATATGAATTTCATGAACAACAATTCGCTCTATGTATTATTTAATTCTGAGGAAATCTGTGTCTTTTAAAATTTGTTCAGTTAAATAAAGACATGTAGAAATACAGTATTTGTTTTCCTAAACAAGCAATACAACAGTGGTCTTTGACTTTAATTATGCTTATCTGCATGGATGCAGCATCACTCAAAAGTAGGGGTGTAATGATTCACTTATCTCAAGATTTGGTTCACGATACTTAACTCATAGTTCGGTTTGTTTCACGATTATTTAAACTAAGCCTGAATCAAGAAAAGTTAAGATTGAAAGTTTCTTCTTCTTCTTCTTCTTCTTCTTCTTCTTCTTCTTCTTCTTATTATTATTATTATTATTATTACTTTAAATACATGCAAAACAGTTCCTTTCCTTTTATTAGCCCAGAACAGGGCAATGATGACACCAAATGGAAATATTAGCTAATAATTCTGCTTTGCTGAAATACTAAATTATGTTAGATACAGTACATTCTTCTTTCACACTGACACTGATTTCATATATTTTAAATATTTTAAAATAATATGGTATTGTTTCTAAAATAATACTGTCTCTGATTACATCTAAATATTCTTTTCAAAAATACATATTTAATGGGAGTGCTTGCCTATCCATTTAAATCATATTATACCATGGGTCTGTTAAATGCTTGATTCTGATTGGTTCACGCATGTTCTAAGGTGTGCAATTATTTTTCAAGGAAATGCACGGCTATGAATTAGTTCCAGGTCTTGATGACATAACGGTTCCATATCACTTCACCAAATTATTTCAGTTATTTCAAAGAGCCCTACAGGCTACCACAACAAAATAACCATATAAACAAAGACAATTGTTAAAGTTAATTGGTTAAGAACGACAAACAATGTCTAAAATATCCTACATTTATTTCAATTTTGGTTAAAAAGAGCCCTCATGCTCCCTCGTCTCCCCCTCACTTACACACGCTCACGCACGCACGCACGCATGCACGCATGCACGCATGCACGCATGCACGCACACACACACACAAACACACATTGAGGCTTGAGTCACGACCAACAAATAGAGCCGCACCCCCTGTGACTTGATTAATACAACAATATCTATTATCCGAAATAACTTTTAATGTATTTTGCCCTAATCAGCCTCACATAGCTATAGCAGAAAGCACCCCCCACCCCCCTTCACACACACACACACACACACACACACACACACAGAAAAGCAGCGCATCCTTCATTGCTAGTTCTAAAATGACATTTTCGAATTAGCAACGAAGGCTTTAGCTGTATCAAAGCTAGATACACGTGATCAATACAACAGTTTCTATATTATCTGAAATATCTCTGATATCTCTGAATAACCCTCGCACTCCACTTACCCCTCTCTCACACACTCTTGTGGGCACACATTATATGCGTAACGCACACACATGAAGCCCAAACATACTCGTGAGAGAAAAAGAGGATCGTCATGTCAGCGCACTACTGCATCTCAGTCAGGATGAAAAAAAAAGTTGTTAAGGTCTTGGATCAAGTCAAATCTTGGTGATTTTGAAGCGATGTTACTTCTGATGAGAGCATCGTCACATTTTTGTACTGCAATGTATTGTAAACCGTTACACCCCTATGCAAAAGCATAAGTAATATAATTATTCGTATGTGAGAGTACATAATTTTAACATAGTTCTCAAAAGTATTATTTATTCCTTTAGGGTTAAAATGTTTTAAAGGCATCATGTAATGAGGAATCAAATTTTCCTTGATATTTTGACATATAAGAGGTCATTCTACTATTAAACATACTGTAAATTCCAAAACTCAAAACTTAGTCCTTTCACACTAGCACTTTTGGTGCGAACCCGGGGTCGACTGGCATCAAAGTTTGGTTCGTTTGGATAATGTGAACGCTGTTTTCCGAAGTCAGGTGCGCTTGAAAAGGTGGTCTGGGGTACGGTTCATGTGAACACCAGTACGGTTTGCTGCTGATATGAATACAATTGTACCAAATCGCAGAAGTGATCTGCTTGTGATGACGTTCATTTGCGTCTTTGCAGGCTCCCGATCACAATTATTATGGTATAACTAATGTTTTGGTGCTTGTTTAATCTCTTCCGATTGAGTTTCAAAAATGGCTGAATTTGAGAGACTGTACGCTGTTAGCCATTCATAACAGAGGGCATTTATGGTGAAGTCGAGCTTTTCAGAAAGATGGCCAGAGACAGGGTGGAAAATTATCATATATTACAAAATTATGACTGTTTTGGTGGGGGAAAAAACTTTACTAACATTATCAGTTGACCTCAGGGAAGATAATGAAACTCTAAAAAAAGAGCATTCATGACCCCTTTAAGTGGAACAAAAATTATGTGCCCCTTTAATTTAAGCCTATGAATTTTATTATTTTTAAATTTTTTTAAAGAATAATAAGTTCAAGGAACTTAGATATTTGAGTTATGAGCTCAAAACTTGGCATTTCAAGTAATATTTAATTAAGAAAATTTGT
Organism: Myxocyprinus asiaticus; assembly: GCF_019703515.2. Lineage (NCBI taxonomy): Eukaryota > Metazoa > Chordata > Actinopteri > Cypriniformes > Catostomidae > Myxocyprinus > Myxocyprinus asiaticus. The sequence continues at coordinate 34,150,439 of NC_059370.1, read as the reverse complement.
GTAACTAAAGTCTTATTCGTATGTGAGAGTACATCACTTTAACATAGTTGTCAATAGAACTATTTATTTCTTGAGGGATAAAATGTTTTAAGCAGAACAAAAATTATGTGCACCTTTAATTTGGGTATCGAGGCTGAGAATACAGAATTAAACTGTCAAGGAAAAAATTTGCAGTAAATTGCGACATGAATGTTGTGACATGCAGATGACAGTGACATGCCACTCTGTAATTGCTGTCCCTCTAAGACCCACACTGTTGACATTGCAGTGTGTCTCATTTCCATGAATCATTTAATTGGAGTGGTCATGGAGAGACCTGAAGCAGACAGGACTTTGGACAATGACAAAACATATTATTCTTACTATGTCAAACTATGTGTCACAGATAAAGGAAATAGCTAATTACGTTTTTGGACATTGATGTTGTGGAAGAATCACACAAAGAAATGTCTGGGTTATATTTCATAGAAAAACTAAACTAAAGAAAAAAAAATTAATTCTTTTTTGCACAAAGTGGCATTCTTTTCATGATATTAAAGCACATTTTCCTCCAAAAAAAATAAAATCTAATTCCCTTAGTGTAATGCAGTAATTTAAATTATATTCTTTTTACACAACTAACGCTTAAATAGTTGTTGTTCTCTGCTTGGATTGCTCATTCCAGCAGCAATCATCATGACCCCGGCCAGCAAATGATCAGGAAAACTGTAGATACTTGCAACTGTACTTCACAAATGCATTTTTTTTTTTTTTTTTTTTTTTACATTAGAATAGGCTTCATTTTCCTTATGCAAATTGCTTCATTTTCTTTATGCAAACAGAATCTCTTATGTTTTTCTTTTGTGTTTAGTATCATGTTTTTCACCATTGTTTAGTATTACATCTGCTGACCACATTCTGTCCACTTGGTCTCAGAATCAATGTCTATTTTATCTGGGGACAGCTTCCATTTTACTTGTCATCTTTAAAATGCAAAAACTAAACGATAGATTAACAAATGCATTATGACTCCCTCTCCATGCCAAAGTGTACCGTGAGATGGCCAAACACAAAGACAGTCTAAATGTCAAAATGGAGGTAATCCATTGGTGTTTCCATGGAAACAAAATCCACAGATCTGTTTTGAGAAAGTAATTTAAAAGAATTTTCATCATCATATGGCATCATATGGTTAGGATGAGAAGAAACAGTACAACAATATTCACTGTGTGCTCATTACCATGAGTACAAGAAACAGTCAGGACTGTGAGGAAGACGCAAAACCCAAGCAGCTTCAAATTAAACTTTCGGCCCTACAGATCTGGACCATATGCTTTTGGTGACAAAGCACACCTCAGGTTTTAATCTCACTTCTACGTTTCATTATTTGCAGGACTGACTATGCTTCAAAAATTGCAGCAAATTAAATATAAAAAGTATGCAACAAACTGAAAGCACTAGCAGTGAAAACAGAGCCGAAAGGCACTGATCTGAGGATTTGTGGACATGAGGTGCCCTCATCAGAATATTTTTATTTGGCCTCTTTGAATGTTTGTCTCCTCATCCCAGCAGGCCCACCACTAAATGTCACCAACAAGCCATGCATAAAAGCACTATTATAAAAACAATGGTAAACTCCAGCTATAAAAAAAAAAAAAAAAACATAAATTTTTTATTGATAGTTTTCTTATGCTTAGTGTCTTGAATTGTGGCTTAGAATGGCTTAAGTGTTGAATTACAACAATTCATAATAAAAGATCTAGAGAGAGGACCAGTCAAAGCATATGATAAAAGATACTGTAATTGTGAGCATCTATAAAATGCATGAATATGAGCATCATAAGAATTTGAGATCTTTTCACCAGAATGTTTGTGGAACAAACGTAATTTCTACAACTGGAAAGGAAAGTTAAAATCTTCAGAGCACAATAATAATATTCATAATTTAAAGGCAAAAAAAAAAAAAAAAAAAATATGTTGTTGCCACTTGCAATAATATAAGTGTACAATATATGTGCACACACTGCAAATATGAATGCCCTTCAAAAATGTTACATCATATTAATGTCTTTTATATACAGTATACCTCATTCACTTGTGCTCAGCATATTGTACATCTGTCCTCCATGTCTTGTTGCATTAATAACAACAGACACAGGCATGTATTCTAGATTTCCCTTGAGGGTTCATGAGTTCAAATAAACCAGCTGGCTTAAATCTTTAATCTTCACAGTATCAAAAATAACATGCTATGCTGTGGTTAAAGCCTGAGGGAGATTCCCTCAGTAGACCCCTCACAGCGAAGAGCATCTCTCTCTCCTCTACAAATCTCCTCCATCAGAGCACTTCAGCTGCAATGACCAACAATCACAACCATGTTGTGTAAGGTTAAGGCCATTTGGGAATTGTTGTGTTCTATTAATGCTGACACTGTATCCTGCATTACCAAATGAGCATTTAAAGTGATTACATCATGACAAATCAAACTCTTCTTGATCTTTTGAGATAACGCTTGAACACTTGAACACACGACATCCCACATTTACATGTCAACAGAGTTTTTTTGGATATTCAGAAACTTTGCTAGTCCAGTTACAGTTAAGTAATAAGGAGAAAGCTAGATATACACTATTATTCTTAAACACCAGAATAACTAAGAACTAAGAGTAAAATGTAGGAAATTCCACAAAACCCAACAGAAATTCCACAAAACCCAACATTAATCCCAACATTAGAGACTTTAACAAAGTCCCTGATTATTTCAGTCCATCCTTCACAGTTTCAGCAGCACATTTCAGCACAGATTCTTGCCTTACCTTGTCACAATATATTGCAGGCTTTCCAAAAGGCTGTAATTTAAGGATGAGGCAGTTAAAACTATATATGACCTGAAAGCAAGCTTGCAGCTCATGAGTAAAAGTGTGCTGTCTCCTTTCACATGTGAAGAGGGCATTTATATAAGAGTCTTAAAGGCACTGCAAAAAAAAAAAAAAATAAATAAATAAATAAATGGACCCATTTAATTGTAACGACAAAGAGTGAATGGGAAATTGTCATAAATAATTATGAATAATAATAAAATAATGATGCAAAAAAAAAACAAAAAAAACTTAACATTATACAGTAAGTGAACTGCATAAATGCATGCCTAAACCTAGTGAGCTGCCTCGCTGTCTCCTGCTGTCTTCTATGGCAGCATCCTAACTGAAATGGAGCCTTAAAAGAGCTCTACATTGGTGGCAACTCCATGCGTCAATCAAATAGCACTCCTCACGGGCAGCGCACGGGAGCAAGTAGGGATAGCTGCAATCCAGAGATCTCCAAATTAGGGTGGAATTTCCAGAAGGGGGCAGGGTAACTCTAGAAGGGGGTTAGGCCAGCTTCAAAAGGGGGCAACACTTCCACAGTTGGGGTTAGGGGAAGAGTTAGGTCAAGGGCTCTGTATATCTTTGCTAACAGTTTGGAGCTTCCGCCTCTTTTTGGAACTCGACGCAACTGATTTCAATACAGGTGACGCGAGAGGAACGACGCAATACTCTAATAAACATAAATACACATAACACACACACATTTATGGGTAAAATAGTAATTGTCCCAGGGAAGAATACATACAATGCTACCATAGAATTTAATGAAAATAAGATATCATATAAGGGAGGACAATTAAACTGCCTACCTTGTGGAATTGCCTTTGCGTCGGGAGCATGCCTATGATGACTTAAAATGCTGCCTCCTGTGGCTCACTAGGTTTAGGAACTGACCCAATTTTTGTCAGTTTTAACACCAAAATCTTGCTGTACAGAAAAGCTCTGATCAAGTAAAACAATCCACCTTCTCAATCAACGTTTTTCTTAGAATAGTTTGGAAATGCATAAAACAGATTAAAAAGTAGTTTTAATTAGGGGTGCATCGATTAATCGGCCACCAATTCTAAATCGGCAGATTTTTGTCTTAAAGAGCACCTATTATGGTTTTTCAAATATTACCTTTCGTGTAGTGTGTTATATAGCTGTTTGTGAATGTAAAAAAGTCTGCAAAGTTTCAAAAATCAAAGTGCATGACAAGTAATTCCAGTGCACGTTAGTAATTCCAGACTTACTTCCTGTACTAACCTACATAATTTGGTAACAAAAAACCCGTCTCTGGTCTTCACTGGCTGCTCACGAACAGCTTTGACCCACCCTCAAACACTACACTAAGCGTTAGACCAATCACAACAGACTGGGACATCTGACCAATCAGAGCATAGTAGGCTCTCTGAAAGGAGGAGTTTAGAATTAATCCTTTAGAACAGATCATTGAACGAGTCGTTTTTGACACTGGGGAAAAAAAGGTAATGCTGCAATTTAAATTATGAGCAAATTAAAGTGTTTTTTGACCTTGGATACATGTAAATCTATTGTATGAGACCTTTAAAACAAAATTAGGCACATTTAAAAACCATAATAGGTGCTCTTTAAATCCATGATCAGCGATCGGCCGATCGTGCCTAGATTCACGGCCGATCTTTTTTGCAGCACGCATACACAGCTACTCTAATGAATGAGTGCTTGCTCAGACATTGAAGCATACAGTGTGGCCACTGGAAGGTGAGTTGGTGGCAATTATAAGCATTCACGAATTTAAACTTTCAGACCTACTGTAATTTATATTAATATGCCGGTTTGTTTTAAAACGTGTAAGAATAACGTGTATGAAAATTAAGCTGCCCATTTTCTAGAGTCAATATGGTAGTAATCTGACGTGCTGCACTATGAGCATGGAGAGGATAAAGAGACTGCAAACAGGCATAAAAACGAATTAAACAACAAATAAACATGCAAATACAAATCTGAGTATATGTTATGTAACGTGAGTCATGACAATCAGGCGATGTGTGGAGTGATTGAGACTGTTTGAACGATCATGAGTGCTATTAGCTTCTCCACCTTCAACATAAGCACTCTCCGTGTCAATCAAACAAGCGCGCTCTCCAGGTGCTCTCCATATCTCATCAGTCACTCATCTCAGCACTATTCCCAATTTAATTGAGGATCCCAATTTAAATCAGACTGATGTTGGCCATAATGCCACTAATAACAGATATAACTGTTTAACCTTAAATAACAGCACCGCATCTTCACACATTTGCTTAATAATTATTGATTTGTATTGCAAAAAAACTCCAAAGGCGGTAAACAAATCACAAATACTAATGATTCCACACAGGAGCAGTTTTGGAGCTAATAATAGACAACTTTCTTATTTTTGAACGTACCTCTGCTGTGTGTGATGCCCTCATGGTTTTTACTGGTTGCCAGTATGTCACAATGACCTTTGATATTGACAACAGAACTATTCATAATTGTTTTCAATACAAATAAATGTTAGCAGTTCACAATTAATGTAATTTTACAGTGTGGGGCATAAACATAACTGCAGAATATGCAAGTGTGGCTAAGGGCACTTAAAAAAAAAAATAAAATAAAATAAAAAACGGTATTGTATCGGCCGATCTTAGCGTAAAAAAAATCTGTGATTGTATCGGCCTCAAATTTCCTGATCGGTGCAGCACTAGTTTTAATAGTTCAAGCAGAATCACAGTGAAACTGAGATGGCTAAATTTGAGGTTTATGCTCTCACATAATATACCGTATAACAGCCCTAGTTCCAATGTACAGATTATTTGTGTGCTCTTTTCTGAGTAAATGTTGTTAGGTCATGGAGGTGAACTATCTAGAAAGGTACCAAGGAAGAAAATTACACCTGACATTGACCAAAATGTATGTAAACATAATGCTGAGCATAACTCGAAAAAAATAAAAACATATGTTCACTTTCCATGGCTTTTCCATGACTTAAGATTTTAAAAGTTTTCCAGGCTTGGAAATCAAAAATTTTAAATTCCCTGATATTTCCAGGTTTTCAATGACTGTGTGAATCCTGATATTCTCATAACTGCAACTGTAATTCCTGTGTTTGCAACTTTATATCTTAGACTGATGTCCCCAGGGCCTCACAGTAATTATACTGTATGTTTCAAGTAGCAATGCACAATTCAAGAGAATCAATCAGAACCACAAAAGAGAAAAGAGAAGAACTAGGAAATTTTTTAATTCTTGTATCACTTACTTCAGGACGTGTGTAGAGCCATTGATCTGTGTAGCCGCGCAGGGCGTTCCAGGCCCTAGGATGGAAGGTCGACGGTAACGTTTATGTCCACAGCAGAGAATGATGAGGAAGGCACGACGGAAGGACTTGTTGAGGAAGGCGTAGAGGATGGGGTTGAGCATGGAGTTAATGTATCCCAGCCAGAGGCAAGCTGCCCACAGCTGCTCAGGAACACTGTAGTCTATGAAAGGATCCACCACATTTGTGATAAAGAAAGGTGCCCAGCAGAGGCAAAAGCAGCCCATAATGATGCAAAGAGTCTTGGCTGCCTTGGTTTCAGTGCGCATACGGTGGTTGCGTTGGTGGTCCGCGCTGTCCGAGGCTGCGTTCCCTGCTCCTCCTGCCCGCTGCAGCATGTTGATCTGCCGGGCGTGTTCTCGAGCCGTAACATAGATGCGCTGGTAGGCCAGCACCATCAGGATGAGTGGTAAGTAGAAGGCCACAACTGAGCAGGTCAGCGCATATGGCTTGTTCACCATGAAGACACACACTGTGGAGTTGCCGGAGACCTTCCGTTTCTCTATCTGTGGAGAGGGGGAAGTGTATACATTCAGCATATGGAAACATAGAAGAATGTGATATTCTTTTTCAAGATTTCTAGCGCTTCTCCCTTTGCATAAGTTCATTAAAATTCTATTCTATATTTCTCTGGCCTAAGGGAACAGTCAGTATGAGGAGACATTTTAAGAGCAGAGCTGGCACTTACAATACTTAATTTGGTCAAACACACATATGGACAGACTTCACTCATAAGGCATTAATTTTTTAATGTTTTGCTCAAAAACACAATATATAGAAACAACCTCAGTACTTTATCTGTTATTGTTTCCCCTTTGTCTTAATAAAACCTACTTGACAAATGATTAGCCTTTTAAAGATTAGCCTTAATTAAAATGTTTTTAATATCATGAGAAATAATAAATAAAATAAAAAATAATAATAATCTGGTAAGCGTGTGTAAACTTTTGGCAGGTATTGTATGTTTCCTGTCCTTGCCTTTATAAGCCCATTCAAACTGCAGGAAAGCATTTTTAAATTATCTGAACAGGGAAAAATATGAATATATGAAACATATGAAATCTGAATCCATGTTCCATTTAGAAATGTTATCACATTTAATTACATTAATTGCTTCACACAATAAATGACTGTGGATCACTCCAGGTGTCAAGTCGATCCAATCACAAACTCATGTGAAACGCATGCCCCTGTTCTATGAGACACATGGCAGATGTAAACAAACATGGATGTGCAGGTGCGCTCCACTGATGTTGCTGAAACACTGAGTCTCAAAAGAAATGGGCCGAGCGCATTTGGGTGCAGTCATGGGTGGAAAGACGGAGACTGAAACATGAGTTGGAGGTGAGTGCCGTTAAATGTTTAGCTCCACACTGAGCGCTTCTTGCCATTCCATTTCTTTTTGGTCCAGTGCCGTGGCAATGTGCGGTTGATTTCCAGTGGCTGCTCACCATTTGACTTCATATTTAAGTGGTGGAGAATCATATACTAGGAGATTTCCTCTAAAGTTGTCTCTAAAATATATATATTTTTTATATCCTCCAACTAAATAGAATAATTTCACCATCTGTCCTATTTGATTACATTTTTTGATTCCAGAGTTACTGAATCATCTCCATCTCACGTCAACGCATCCTAACCTTGTACGTGCTCTAAACATTAATCTTACGACTCTCTTCACACATAGCATCAAAGCTGAACCTTTCAGGTAATTTTACAACTTCTCTTTAAGGAAAACAGCCATAGCTAAATGTATCGTATTTTCAAATGAAAAAAAAAAAAAGTGAAAGTGACTAATTTCGGACATTATGAACAAGAAAAGAGAAAACAACTTCAACTTCAAGTCTGAATTAAAAATCTAGTGAATTCTACAAAACTTTTAAGTATGTCTATGATAAAGCTGTTACTGTAGACAAAAAAAAAAAAAAGACAAAAAAAAAAAAAAGAAAAACATAAATTGTGTGCAATCCAGGGGGTCAGGAATTGGCTAGTTAGCATTGCCCCATTAAAACTATACCATATGGTGCCAAAAAGCATGTTTCCTCATTGATAGCCATTTATTCTGGCTTTTTTTTCCCTCCAAGCAGTAGGCCTATACAGTATACAGTTAATTGCAAGTATACTGTATGATAGTTGTTACCAGTTACAGATTGTTTTTTGGAGGGCTCAAAAAAGTGTGAAATGGACTTCTATTTTTCCATATCTGCTACCACTGACGAGTGATCAGAGTGGCCATGAGCAACCTTAAATTGTGTACTTTGTGGGGTCAGCAAAGCATTATAGTGATGATGAGAAATGTTAATGGACAGCTCTCTCCGGGTATATTAGAACACCTTGGCTGCAACACACTCTGACGCAGGCATCAGTTGACTACTGAGAATTTTAGAGAGGTGGCTCGAGGAGTGTTTTAGAAAGCCAATTTGCTGTATTCAGCTTGATTTCAAACTGACCTAGCTCTTTCCACACCCACAAAATACGTCTTATGCATTCCTATCCGTCAAATGCTCCATCTGAACTTTCTCTAGTGTTCTGCTAAAACATTACAATTCACTGATTCTTCAGATAAGGGACAAAAACTGTTTAAAATGAATGGATATATTTGTAGACAAAGGTCTCAGCTAACAAAACAATGTAAGGGAACATTTTTCTATAAAAACGCTTTTTTCCCCCTAAAAATTTACATTTATTCACTTCATAACTTACATCTTACTGTCATTTGTGTCAACTCCATCAGACACACTAAAATGGATACAATTTTAATATGATACTTCCAACAAGACCACATAGTCTTAATTATCTAATAATAAATAAGTCATTAAATACATTCTATAATTATTTTAATTTTTTTCTGTTTTCACACTATTCTGAAAATTCCAGCCTGGTCTCATGAAATTTACGCGAACATGACAACATTTGTTAAATTCAAAATTTACGTGCTGTATAGCATGTTTGGCTGCAGGTTTCCAGTGAAATGTCCAGCTGGGGGCACCAACAGCAAGTAAAATGTGTCATATTCAGAGGCGTTTTTAAGGTGAATATTAGATTATTTAAAAAATAAAAACATACCTCCCTAACCTAAAACTTTTGCCTGAACCTAACCAATAGTGTTTTAAAATATAAATTAGACATTTAAAAAAGACATCCTTACCAAATCAACGCCTAAACTTAACCATTAGTGTTTTAAAATACAGTATATATGAGAAGTTAAAAAAGACACCCTTACCTTACCAGTGCCTAAATCTAAGCATTAGTGTTTTAAAATGCAGAAGCTAAATGAAAATGCACATTTCTGAAGCAATCACCTAATTTCAAAGGGCGCTTCAATTACTCTGTAATGTCATATGTCAGCTTGAGTTCATGGCTGGACTTGAACTGTGGTCCTCCATCTCTTAGGTGAGCTCCTGTGCAAGCTATTCATGTTGGAATAAGTGCATACACTATATGGCAAAAAGTTTGTGGACACAATATGTTTTTGATGAACATTTGATTTCAAAACCTTATGCATCAATTTCCTCCTTTGCTGTAATAACAGCTTCCACTCTTTTGGGAAGGAGTTCCACTATACTGTATGTAGTAACATGGCTGCAGGGATTTGCTCTCATTCAGACAAAAGGCTATCAGTGAGGTCAGGAACTGATGTTGGTCGATGGGGCCTGACTTACAGTTGCTGTTCCAGTTCACCCCAAAAGTGATCAGTGGGGTTCAGGTCTGGGTTTTGTGCAGGCCAGTCAATTTCTTCCATGCTAGACACAGTAAACCATTTCTTTATGGACCTCACTTTGTTCACAGGGGCATTGTCATGCTGGAACAGAAAAGGGCTATCCCCAAACAGTTGCCACAAATTTGGAAGCACACAAAGCCCAAGCCATTACATAAAGAAACATTAAGATTTTTCTTTACTGGATTTAATGGAGTAACCAAATTTGTTAATTAGAAGGGGGTGTCCACAAACCTTTGGCCATATAGTGTATATGTAGAGTCTGTAATACAAGCATTAAAATGTACTGTTTCTCAAAAGATGTGTTTGAGTAAAAGTGTGTGGATATCATAAAATAGCAGAGTCTGAGTAATAGTGAGAAAAATAAGTATTTATAAAGTCATAATCAGCCATTAAAGTCATGATTTGAGTGAAAGTGAATAAAACAGTTTTTGTAGCGCCTCTAGTGTTCATTTCTCCTGGAAACTGCAGGAAATTGTACCTGGAGACACGTATAACAAGTTCTGCAAAAATGTATATAGAGTCACATTTTCACTATGAGACCAGGTTGGAAAATTCTGATGGAGTTGACAAAATTGAATATTTTTCCATCTTAACCATGTGTTGTACTCTGGAGCTATTTAGTTTTTTTCCTGCTGCCTCTATAACCTAAACTCAAATGCCAAAATTTAGCCCACAATTCTTACAGAAATTATCACAATTGGAATGACGGAGTTGACATGTTTACATATATTCATTTGGCAGATGCTTTTATCCAAAGCGACCTCCAAAAGAGTAATACGTTATAAGCAATTCATCTTAAGGAGACAGTGGTACGAAAAGTGCTGCATTATGCAGTTTCACTAGCATCAGAATAGTAGTGCAAGACAGATTAGAGTGCAACAAGAATACTATATATACGTATATTTAATGAGTGAATGGTTAAGTGCTCATGGAAAAGATGTGTTCCCTGTCTGTTACTGTCGATATAGTGACACTAGGGGTTCGATCTTGAGAGCCCCAATCACCTTTGCTTAAAATAGAATTGGCGATTGGAATTTGCATGCCACTCTCCGCCCCCGGACATACGGGTATAAAAGGAGATGGCGTGCACCGCTAATTCAGATTTTTTCTTCGGAGCCGAATGCATGTTTGTGTTCATCCTCTCACCTTTCACATACGCTGCTGGATTTTACGGCACATATCATCTGTCACCCTCACATGGTTGAGTGCTGTATTTCCCCTGTGCGCTTCGGCAGCCTGAGCCTGCAGGTGCTAAAAGAGTATATTAGAAAGAGTATATTTCCTTCTAAAAGTGCTTGCGCAAATGCTTGGCCTCTTTTTAAAGATGTCCTTCCGTGTTTGCGCTATTGGATCATTATATCTCCCCTCCGGACAACCATGAAATCTGTCTCGAGTGCTTGGGGTGCCAGTACGCCGAGGCAGCTTTCGTGGAAGGGTTATGTTCTCATTGTGAGAACACGCCGATCAGAACGTTGTGGTTGCGGCTCACTTCCTTCTTCATGAAGCAAGGAGCCACCACGGCTGCTCCCCAACCCGCTCCATCCTGGGCTGATGTTCAGCCGGCCGGGTTGGCAAGCACTGCTTAAGTTTAGGCAACCCCCGAAGACCTCCCATCCCCCAGAATGCTCGTTCTATCCAGAAGAGCTGTCACGCGATACAGGTGGTCTGCCTCAGGGCGGATTTAATGTGTCGTTTGCGGCGAGGATGAGGTTTCGGTCGCAGCATTGGAGGGTGGGCTTCTGCTGTCGGAAGTGGACAAATCTTCTGAGCTCCCGCCCACGGGTGGTAGAGCACAGGATGAGGTGGACGCTGAGATGGCAGCCGTGCTTGCCCAGGCAGCTGCGAACATCGGGCTGAAGTGGAACCCTCCACCCTGCCCTGAGCATCCTGCCGCAGCTGGATGATTGGTTTCTGGGCTCGGAGCGCGACTCACGGCCGCGCTTTCTTCCCGGAAGTGCACGAGGAGCTAACGAACTCATGGAAGGCACCTTTTTCTGCCCGTACACGCTTCACAGGCTCGTCCATCCTAACTACCCTCGATGTCGAGCTCCCCCAAGTAGAGAGCACTGCATTTATGCCCGCAGGGTGCAGCCACCTAGCGCGACCAACCAAGGCTCCCTTCCAAGGCCTGTAAGTTCTCTTCCTCATTAATGACGAAGGCTTACAAGGCCGCGGGTCAAGCCACTTCTGCCCTGCACGCCATGGCCATCCTGCAGGTCCACCAGGCCAAGGCGCTGAAAGATCTGCATGAGGGTAAAGAAAATTACGGCACGCGCCCTGGGCTGGACGATGTCCACTCTTGTGGTCCAAGAGCAGCACCTGTGGCTCAACCTTGCGGAGATGCATGATGCCGAGTAAGTCCGCTTTCTCAATGCGCCCATCTCCCAAGGGGGGCTTTTTGGCGACACCGTCAAGGATTTCACCCATCAGTTCTCTATGGTAAGGATTAAGCATCTTGCCGCGGTGCGACTCGGCCGCCTTCAGGCCTCCAAAGTCCCGTGCCCCATCTGCTTCTTGCCAGAGCCGTTCCCCTGCGGTGCTGACCCCGGCTCCCTTACCATCGAAGCCTGTATGCCAGCCTCAGAGAAGAAGATCCACATGGTCGGTAAAACAGCAGTTTCCTTATTCCCTGGGTCAGCGCAATCACAACGGCCAGGCGCTGGAAGTCTTTCTGGTCAATCAAGCGAACACGAGTACCTCCCATTTCCTCATTCTCCTTTGAGAGACAGCCGGCGAACAGGTAAGTGTGCTGGTCTCTGTAGTCGCTCACCGGCCACCGTTGCGGGATTGCAGAGCAGCACATCCCCCCTGGGATGTCTTCCAGGTGGGGCGCCTGCTCTGCCTTGCCGTGAACCACCCTGCCCGGGCACGGTAATTCAGTCGTCCCCTAGGTGCCACTGGCGTGGAATCTGGAGGCCTGGTTAGCGCTCTCCAGCCCCTCACTGTGGCTCATCAGGACGATTCGCCTCGGCTACGCAATCCAGTTCGCCAGATGCCTGCCCAGGTTCAGTGGCATCCTCTCCACTATGGTGCAGGGCGAGGGTGTCTCTGTCCTCCGGGTGGAGGTTGCCACCCTTCTGGCGAAGGGAGCAATAGAGCCCGTCCCCATAGCCGAGTTGCGCAAGGACTTTTACAGCCCTTATTTTATCGTAACCAAGAGAGGGGGAGGGTCGTGCCCAATCTTGGATCTGCGTGCTTTGAACAAAGCCTTACACAGGCTTCCGTTCAAGATATTAATGCAGAAGCGCATCCTGGCATCAGTACGACATCAGGATTGGTTTGCGGCCATTGACCTGAAGGACGCGTACTTTCACATATCGATCCTTCATTGACACAGACCCTTTCTTCAGTTTGCCTTCAAGAGATGAGCATACCAGTACAAGGTCCTCCCCTTCGGTCTGTCCCTGTCCCCTCGCATCTTTACCAAGGTCGCAGAGGCTGCCCTGGCCCCGCTGAGGGAGAAGGGCATTCGCATTCTCAATTATCTCAACAACTGGCTAATCCTAGCTCACTTGCGAGATCTATTGTGTGCGCACAGGGACCTTGTGCTTCAGCACCTTGACCGACTAGGGCTTCAGGTCAACTGGGAGAAGAGCAAGCTCTCCCCTGTGCAGAGCATCTCTTTTTTCGGTATGGAGTTGGACTCGGTCACTCCCAAGGCACGTCTTATGACCAAACGTGCTCAGTCAGTGCTGAACTGCCTGAAGACCTTCAGGCAGAAGGTAGCAGTGCCAGTGAAACAATTTCAGAGGCTCCTGGGACATATGCCATCCTCAGCGGCGGCTCTCCCCCTCGGGTTGATGCATATGAGACCGCTTCAGCACTGGCTACAGACTCAAGTCCCGAGGTGGGCATGTTGTGGTCACGACAGATGCCTCGAACTCGGGATGGGGTTCCATGTGCAACAGGCAGGCAGTCTCGGGGCTCTGGACAAGGCCCCGACTCCTTTGGCAGAGCATTAACTGCTTAGAGTTGCTGGCGGTATTGCTGGCCCTGTGGAGGCTTCAGCCGTTTATTCAGGGCAAGCATGTGTTCGTCCAGACTGATAACACAGCGACCGTAGCGTATATAAACTACCAAGGTGGCATACGCTCGCGTTGCATGTTGCAACTCGCCCACCGCCGCCTCCTCTGGAGTCAGCAGATGTTGAAGTCGCTGCGAGCCACTCACCTTCCGGGCATCCTCAACCAAGCAGCGGATGCGCTCTCACGGCAGGTAACGCTCCGTGGGGAGTGGGGACTCCACCCCCACGTAGTCCAGCTGATTTGGGAGAGATTCGGGGAGGCGCAGGTAGACCTGTTTGCCTCCCAAAAGTTCTCTTACTGCCCCCTTTGGTACTCCCTGTCCGAGGCTCCCCTCAGCATGGGTGCCTTTTGAGGTGCAAGTATATGTCTCCTCCAGTGAGCCTCACTGCACAGACTCTGTGCAAAGTCAGGGAGGATGAGCAGCATGTCCTTTTCATTCTGCCGTACTGGCCCAACCGGTCTTGGTTCTCGGATCTGATGCTCCTGGTAGTAGCACCTCCCTGGTGCATTCCCCTGAGGCAGGACCTTCTCACTCGGGGGCAGGGCACGCTCCAGCACCTGCAGCCAGAACTCTGGAATCTCCACGTCTGGCTCCTAGACGGGACACGGAAGACCTAGCGCGTCTTCCGCCAATGATGGTAAGCACGATCACTCATGCTGTATGCCTTGAAGTGGCGTCTCTTCACGAACTGGTGTTCTTCCCGTCAGGAAGACCCAGAGATGCGCTGTCGTGTCTGTGCTGTCTTTTCTTCAGGAAAGGCTGGAGAGACGGTGAGACGGCTGTCTCCCTCTACCCTGAAAGTGTACGTGGCTGCCATAGCAGCTTACCATGACACACAGGACAGGAGGCCCTCATGACAGCACGACCTTATCAACAGGTTCCTCAAGGGCGCGAGGAGATTGAATCCTCCTAGACCGCGCCTGATTCCCTCTTAGGATCTCTCTGTGGTCCTACCTGCCCTACAGAGAGCCCCCTTTGAGCCCCTGGAGCAGGCCGAGCTCAGTACTTTGTCTCTGAAGACGGCCCTCCTGGTGGTGCTCACTTCTATTAAGAGGGTGGGGGACCTGCAGGTGCTCTCTGTTACCAGCAAATGCCTGGAGTTTGGGCCGGCACACTCTCATGTGATCTTGTGACCCCGGCCCGGTTACGTGCCCAAAGTTCCCACCACTCCTTTTCGGGACTAGGTGGTGAACCTGCAAGCGCTCCCTTCAGAGAAGGAAGACCCGGCCTTGTCGTTGCTGTGTCCAGTTTGCGCCCTGTGAATCTATCTGGACCACACGCAGAGCTTTAGATGCTCAGAGCAGCTCTTTATCTGTTTTGGAGGACAGCAGAAGGGGAAAGCTGTCTCCAAGCAGAGGCTAGCCCATTGGATTGTGGATGCCATTTCTCTTGCATACCAATCTCAGGACTTGCCGTGTCCCTTGGGAGTCCGGGCGCACTCCACTAGAGGTGTTGCATCCTCCTTGGCACTGGCAAGTGGGACCTCTCTAGCAGGCATATGCAGAGCTGCGGGTTGGGCTACACCCAATACCTTTGCGAGGTTTTAAAACCTACGCATAGACCCGGTTTCGACCCGAGTTTTATGCGGTAACAGCAGGTAGACAGGGCGGCCGGTTGTGTGTACCGCTTGCATTGTGCCTTTCCCCTTTTTCAAAGGTGATAATGTGCGCCTTTTTGTCCACAACAGTTCCCCATATCTGGTGAACCCCGGACGCCTCTTTAATTCTTAAGCACTGTCCAGTGACGAACTCGGCGGAGGAGTAACGACCAGGCCCAGTACTCGTTTTATGCCCCTTTTCAGGTGAGCCCGTGTGCTCGGGCTCAGTGCTCCATGTGTGGTGATTCCCCCTTGGTAATCCCGTATGAAGAGTTTCCACTGTTCGGTTTCCCCTTAGGTGAACCCTGTGTTTCCCCTCGCCAGAGCTTTCTCTGCCTCGGCCACTGTGGTTGCGTACCCTCTCTGTAGATAGGGTCCTCAGGTGGTATCATTCCATATGTGATCTTCCCCGTTGGTAAGTCCATGTGAGGTATTCTCCACATGTTAACCTCCCTCTGGTAGGATGTGGTCTCCATAGTGCTCTACTTCCTGGAGAGGGAAGAGCACTTCCCAGCACTATTCTAGAAAGTGCTCGGTGGGAAATTGCTTAACAGCAAACCAGGAAAGGCACCGCCAGTAGCCTACTTGGGTAAGTGCCTCCTCCCCCCTTAACGGGACTAGGGAGATGCCTTACCTAACTCGCTGGAAGGTCACGACGTGGTTGAGTGCTCACTGCGAGGCACGCAGCAGCTTGCCCGTGTCCACTCTTCCATGCCTCGTGACACGGTTCAGCACCTGGAGCATTTCCTATAGGAACCCCTAGTGTCACTACATTGACACAATGTCAAGTGAGTGACAGACAGGGAACATCTTGGTTACTGATGTAACCTCTGTTCCCTGATGGAGGGAACGAGACGTTGTGTCCCTCCTGCCGTGGCGCTGAACCGGCTGCTGACATGGCCGGGACTCTCTATCGGCTCCTCAGCAATAATCTGAATGAGTGGTGCACGCCATCTCCTTTTATACCTGTATGTCCGGGGGCGGAGAGTGGCATGCAAATTCCACTTGCCAGTTCTCATTGGCCTTTTCTATTTTAAGCAAAGGTGATTGGGGCTCTCAAGATCGAACCCCTAGTGTCACTACATCAAAAGTTGGGAAGGTCATTCCACCAATGTGGTACAGTGAAACCAAAAGTCCGGGAAAGTGTTTTGGTGCCTCCTTGTGTTGGTACAACAAGGCGCCGCTCATTAGCCGACCGCAGGCTTCTGGTGGGAACGTAGATCTGCAGAAATTATTTTAGGTATGCTGGAGCAGACCCATTGACTGTTCTGTATGCCAGCATCAGAGCCTTAAATTGGATACATGCATCAAATGGCAGCCAGTGAAGAGAGACAAGGAGTGGTATAACATGCGCTCTCTTTGGTTCATTAAACACCAGATGTACTGCTGCATTCTGGATCATTTGCAGGGGTCTAATTGCACATGCAGGGAGGCCTGCAATAATGTTGAAGCTGTGACCGCAGATACTTAAACATAGTTTGTTTAAAATATAAAAAATATCAAACTTCTCAGACCATGTGTCCTACTGTTGCATCCACCATGAGCAGGAAGTGGGAAAGTGGTCCTCAGCGTTATAGCTGATCATGACGTTTTCTGATTTATTCAAGATTGTAAAAACATTGATGTAAAGTGAGGACAACTTTGATAGGCAGTTTTTTTATGGAAAATATTATTTAAAGTTTACTTTATGTATTGTTTGATATCTTACAGATGCCTACCTTTCATTTGATATTTATATTTATGAATTTGTAGCATTTTTAAACACTTTGTTTGACAGTTTAACATTGTGACATCTTGCTGAGGACATATGTGCTTCCAAGTATAGAGCATGCATTTAAAAACAATCGAATGAAAGTATTAAAAAATATGAGTAATAAATGGCGGAGTATACACATTTCCTTTAGACTGAACTTTTCCAGTAATTTTATTCTTTTTAATTTCTTGATTTTTAACATAAAGGTGACTTTTGTATTTAAAACATGTTTTGTCCCTTATCTCAAGAAACTATTTTATTTGAATTACATGTGCATGTCAAAACCGGAGAGAAAGTCTTTCCAGACATTCCAATACCATTTCCTTTTTTCCACCATGACTTTAATTATGGTGCATCTATCTTCACCCTGGGCCATTTTTGTTTGATTACAGGAAAGTAATGGATTAAGTTCCCTAACTGAAACTCTGGCATTTAATTTTCTACTCAATCATCCCACCCCTCAAAAAGGGTCTTTATGAGAGCCCCTTCGTACTGCAATTGATTTCCTCGATACATGGACAGTGGTTTGGTTTTCTGTGAATGGATGCATAATTGCCTTTTTCAAACTGCATAGAGAGTGGAGAAAAAAATATAAAATGCTTCAAAAAGATTTGGCTTTTATGATGTGCAAACACATGCATCTCAAATTTGCTGGGATTGCTAATAATCCCTCCCTGCACTTTTTATAGAGCATTTTAAAAATCCACGCTTTCTTGTGGTTTTGCTCTGATTGTAAACAAGGTGTCAGAGAATCAAAGAAACATCATTATTAAAAGAACCAAATTCAGATTTAATTCAGAAGCCTTATCAGCACAAACAATCTGTAACATCTAATGGAAATGACTCACCAAATCATTTATTCCAATACTGTTCCAGCCTTGCATTATTGGTAAGAAGGAAATAACAGTTGGAATTATCCAGCATCCTCCGATCATTAGAGCCACTCTCAGCGGTGTCATCTTATTCCTGTAGACCAGTGGCTGGCAACAAATGGCATAGTACCTATTAGAAAAGGGGAGCAACAGTTATGGTAATATTATGTTGCAAATTTTTATTTGTACATCAACACAGTAAAAGCTGCTCATGTGTCCTCCAAAATAATTGTACATAACCACGCTTAATATGTTGCAGAAAAATATTAGTACATAACCATGCTAAACACACTGCTGACGTTTTTCTTCTATGATTTTTTTGAGGGGGGGAAACTATAACTTTAATACAGTGTGCATGTGATGGACAACAAGGCACCTCAAAAATCCTGAAGGAAGATGACCTATCAGTGCCCCTGGCTGACAAAATGTCAACCTATCAAGCATCTGGAATATACAGGAATAAGAGATTCTGTCAACCTGCTAGACCTTCTTAACCTTCCTGATTTGTCGGTCTAGATAACTTAAAGTTCCCTGTCTGTCACTCACTCGATGTTGTGTCGATGTAGTGACACTAGGGGTTCGATCTTGAGAGCCCCAATCACCTTTGCTTAAAATAGAAAAGGCCAATGAAAATTGGCGAGTGGAATTTGCATGCCACTCTCCGCCCCGGACATACGGGAATAAAAGGAGATGGCATGCATCACTCATTCAGATTTTTTCTTCAGGGCCGAATGCATGTGTGTTCATCCTCTCACTCTTTGCTACGCTGCTGGATTCTTATGCCGCATATCAGCGGTCACCCTCACACGGTTGAGTGCTGTGTTTCCCCTGGGCGCTTCGGCAGCCTGAGTCTGCAGGTGCTAAAAGAGTATATTAGAAAGAGTATATTTCCTTCTAAAAGAGCTTGCGCAAATGCTTGCCGTCTTTTTAAAGATGTCCTTCCGCGTTTGTGCTACTGGATGTGGCCGTTATCTCTCTCCTCTGGATACCCATGAAATCTTCCTCGAGTGTCTGAGGTGCCAGCACGCCGAGGTGGCTTTCGTGGAAGGGTTATGTTCTCATTGCGAGAACATGCGAATGAGAACATTGCGGTCGCGGCTCACTTCCTTCTTCATGAAGCAAGGAGCCACCACGGCTGCTCCCCAACCTGGTCCGTCCTGGGCTGATGCTCAACCGGATGGGTGGGCAAGCACCGCGGGTGATCTGGATGTGGACATGGGAGCATTTCCGGTGGCTCAGCCCCTGCGGACCTCCCATTCCCCAGCATGCTCGTTCTGTCCAGTTGAGCTGTCAAGCGATGCAGGCGGTCTGCCTCAGGTCGGGTTTAATGTGTCGATCGCGGCTCGCGATGAGAATGAGCTTTTGGTCGCGACATCGGAGGATGGGCTTCTGCTATCGGAAGTGGATGAATCTTCTGAGCTCCCGCCCACGGGTGGTAGTGCACAGGATGAGGCGGACACTGAGATGGCAGCCATGCTTGCCCGGGCGGCTGTGAACATCGGGCTGAAGTGGAACCCTTCACCCTGCCCTGAGCGTTCGCAGCTGGATGATTGGTTTCTGGGCTCCCGGTGCCTTTCTTCCTGGAAGTGCACGAGGAGCTAACGAAGTCGTGGAAGGCACCTTTTACTGCCCATACACACTTCGCGGGCTCGTCCACTATGACTACCCTCAACGGCGGAGCGGCTAAGGGATATGTCGAGCTTCTCCAGGTAGAGTGAGCCATAGCGGTGCATTTGTGCCCGCAGGGCGCAGCCACCTGGTGCGACTGACCAAGGCTCCCTTCCAAGGCCTGTAAGTTCTCTTACTCTTTAATGATGAAGGCTTACAAGGCCATGGGTCAGGCCGCTTCCACCCTGCACGCCATGGCTATCCTGCAGGTCCACCAGGCCAAGGCGCTAAAAGACCTGTACGAAGGTAGGACTGACCCAGGGCTGATGCAGGAACTGCACACTGCGACCGACCCTGCCTTACGTGCGACAAAGGTCGTGGCATGCCCTGGGGCGGATGATGCTTGTGGTCCAAGAGCGGCACCTGTGGCTCAACCTTGCAGAGATGCATAACGCCGAGAAAGTCTGCTTTCTCCCAGGGGGGGCTTTTTGGCGACACCGTCGAGGATTTCGCCCATCAGTTCTTGATGGTGAGAAAGCAGACCGAGGCAATTAAACACATCCTGCCACGGTGTGACCTGGCCGCCTTCAGGCCACCGAGGTCCCGCACCCCGTCTGCTTCTCGCCAGAGCCGTTCCCCTGCTGTGCCGGCCCCGGTTCCTGTACCATTGGAGCCCGCAAGCCGGCCTCAGAGAAAAAGATCCTCCTGCGGGAAGTCGGATCCACCTGCCCGTCAGTCGGCCCCCAAGAACCCCAGACGGGCTTTGAGGCGGTCCTGACATGGCCCGCCCAGGGAATGAGGAAACTGCTCTTTTATTAACCATATGGGTGCCGAGGCCCAGAGGGCACTCGTCGATGTAATACTCACCACACTCTGGCCCAGGGGTGATGGTGGGGCTGGAGAGATGTCCCGGGCCAGACCAGTCAGGAGCGGTAGCCTCATCCCTGGGTGGGCCATGTCAGGCGCACTCGCAATGGCCAGGCGCTGGAAGTCTTTCCGGTCAATCAGGCGAATGCGAGTACTTCCCGTTCCCTCATTCTCCGTCGAGAGACAGCCGGCGAACAGGTAAGTGTGCTGGTCTCTGTAGTTGCTCACCTGCCCCAGTCACTGGCCACCGTTGCGGGCTTGCGGAGCAGCATGTCCCCCCTGCGCTGTCTTTCAGGTGGGACACCTGCTCTGCCTTGCCGCAAACCACCCTGCCTGGGCACGGTAAGTCCAGTTGTCCCACTGGTGCTGCTGTCACGGTGACTGGAGGCCTGGTTAGAGCTCTCCAGCCCCTCACGGTGGTTCATCAGGACGATTCGCCTCGGCTACGCTATCCAGTTCAGCAGACGCCTGCCCAGGTTCAGTGGTGTCCTCTCCACTACGGTGCAGGGCGAGGGTGCCTCTGTCCTTCGGGAGGAAGTTGCCACCCTACTGGCAAAGGGAGCAATAGAGCCCGTCCCCGTAGCCGAGTTACGCAAGGGCTTCTACAGCCCTTATTTTATCGTGCCCAAGAGAGGGGGAGGGTCACGCCCAATCTTGGACCTGCGTGCCCTGAACAAGGCCTTACACAGGCTTCTGTTCAGGATGTTAATGCAGAAGCGCATCCTGGCGTCAGTATGACATCAGGATTGGTTCGTGACCATCGACCTGAAGGACGCGTACTTTCATGTATCGATCCTTCCTCGACACAGACGCTTTCTTCAGGTTTGCTTTCGAGGGACGAGCATACCAGTACAAGGTCCTCCCCTTCGGTCTGTCCCTGTCCCCTCGCATCTTTACCAAGGTCGCAGAGGCTACCCTGACCCCGCTAAGGGACAAGGGCATACACATTCTCAATTATCTCGACGACTAGCTAATCCTAGCTGACTCGCAAGATCTATTGTGTGCACACAGGGATCTTGTGCTTGAGCACCTCGACCAACTCTGGCTTCAGGTCAACTGGGAGAACAGCAAGCTCTCCCCGTGCAGAGCATCTCTTTTCTTGGTATGGAGTTGGACTCGGTTGCTCTCAGGGCATGTCTTACGACCATACGTGCTCAGTCAGTGCTGACCTTCATGCAGAAGGTAGCGGCACCAGTGAAACAATTTCAGAGGCTCCTGGGGCATATGGCATCCTCGGCAGTGGTTTTCCCCCACAGGTTGATGCATATGAGACCGCTTCAGCACTGGCTACAGACTCGAGTCCCGAGGTGGGCATGGCGCCATGGCACCCGGTGTGTGACCATCATGCCACTGTGCTGTCAGACTTTCAGCCCTTGGTCAGACCTGGCATTTCTATGGGCAGGTGTTCCCCTAGAGCAGATCTCAAGGCACGTCGTGGTCACGACAGACGCCTCGAACTCGGGCTGGGGCACCGTGTGCAATAGGCAGGCAGTGTCTCCATTAGCACATCAACTGCTTAGAGTTGCTGGCAGTATCGCTGCCCCTGAGGAGGCTCCGGCCGTTAATTTAGGGCAAGCATGTGTTGGTCCGAACCGACAACACAGCGACCGTAGCGTACATAAACCGCCAAGACGGCGTATGCTCGTGTCGCATGTCGCAATTTGCCCGCCGCCTCCTCCTTTGGAGTCAGCAGACCTTGAAGTCTCTGCCATAGCAGACCACGATACACTGGACGGCAATCCCTCATGACAGCGCGACCTGATCAACAGGTTCCTCAAAGGTGCAAGGAGATTGAATCCTCCTAGACCGCACCTGATCCCCTCTTGGGATCTCTCTGTGGTCCTACCTACCCTACAGAGAGCCCCATTTGAGCCCCTGCAGCAGGCCGAGCTCAGCACTCTGTCTCTGAAGATGGCCCTCCTGGTGGTGCTCACTTCCATCAAGAGTGTGGGGGACCTGCAGGCGCTCCCTGCTCCCTGAAATAATAAAGCTGATTCTAAGGTGAAAAGTAGGCCTTGGCCTGTAGTAGTAACTGAGTGACTCAGATGGGCCTCACAAAAGTGTCACCATTTAAAAATGTGAGTTTATATGAAAAAAGTAAAACTGCACAATATAGACACAGAGAGAAACTACTGCGTAACACTTCACAAAGTCCTTCATTCATATTTCAATAACAAACATCAGACGATCAATATCATTTAACATTATTTTCAGCTTAGGTGACGTCAACTAAAAAAAAAATAGTTGCTGCAGAGGCGGAGGAATTTATTACTTTTTGATGAAACATTACAAAGACAAACATTATTTTTTATATAATGTGGACTGATGAATCATGCGCAATCAGACTTGGAACATGAAATAAAAATGTAAAT
The DNA here is from genome assembly GCF_019703515.2 of Myxocyprinus asiaticus. NCBI lineage: Eukaryota > Metazoa > Chordata > Actinopteri > Cypriniformes > Catostomidae > Myxocyprinus > Myxocyprinus asiaticus. Next base: position 34,127,476 of record NC_059370.1, on the reverse strand, counting down.
AAGGCTAATTTGACTATGCCTATACTCCATCGATATTTGAATCTGTATATGACTCAAAGATTCATGAAAACATGTCTCTTTGAAAGTACATTGCTGTAATATATAATCTGTTAATCACACATCCAGTACTACTGTGATACTAATGATATTAATATTGTTATTAATGAAATTTATAAAAAAAAAATTCCATCTAATAGCTCTAAAGCTCTAAACCAGTTTCAAATTAATTGCATTTGATAGAAAAATGCTTGACTTGTTGAAGAGCTGAGTAAATGTAAGTACTGTGTATGGGCACTCTAAAAGTCTGTACCCCTCACACAACCTTCCACCCTTCGCTTCCCATCAAGTTCTAACCCTCACACTTTGCCATCTAGTGCACATTGACAGACTGGTCAAGGCGTGTGAACATTTTGTGCCTTTCTAGCAAGGATATGTGGTTGGATAGGTCAGGTAAGTCAAAGAGAGAGAGAGACAGGAATGAGGAAAAAGCCACAGTACCAACAATCCTTTAGATCAAATGGGTCCCTTGACCCAGATGTGTCAATGCTTCAGTCTGTGTGTGCTGAGGTTCCTGTTTATATCATGCTTCTGGCCATGAAAATCTGCCATTCCTACCATGTGGTCACCACAGCATGTTTACAGCTGGCAAAGAGTGCTAAACACTGTTGTACGTCAGAGGAAGTGCAATGTGACCTCTGCCCCTCCAGGTGAGTGTCTGGGCCTTATTGCACCTGAGTATGAAAAAGATAAAGCCTTGTGCCTGAAACCTACAAAGGCAGCATTCGCAGGCAGTATATGGCAGTCTCAAGGCACATTTGAATTGGGTCTAATGACATGCCTTCATCTAGTCTGTGCATTCATTATTTCTGAAGGCAGCATAGATTTACATGTACATTTAATCATCATCCAAAGTGACTTTCAGATGAGGAACATCACAAGCAATTTATCATACACAAACTAAAAACTTTGCAGTAATTATACAATGCCAAGGGTCAAGCATAATTTAGAATAAAACAGAAGCAAAAGCAGAAGTAGAAATATATATGTATATATCTCCCTCGCTGTCTATGATATCCCACAATTCAAGAAAAACATCATAACATTCTTAAGAAATCTTTTCAGGAATACAAAATATTCCTAATTTTTCCTTTAGTTAGAAAATATTAAGAAAATAGCAGTTAAGAAGAATTTTATTCTAAATTTTCCCGTTTAGAAACTTTCCAAACTATGCTGCCTTGTGCTTCACATCAACATGGCTGAGTGAAGCCATTCCGGACAGCATGTTACATCTGCCGGGCTTTCAGCTGTTCAGAGTGGATCGCATTGCAGAGTTAACAGGGAAAACAAGAGGCGGTGGAACATGCTTTTACATAAATGAAAGTTGGTGTACAGATGTAACAACGTTAAAGAAGATGTGCTGTCCTAATTTGGAATCGCTCTTTATCAACTGTAAGCCTTTCTACTCGCCACAGGAGTTTTCCTCGTTTATTCTGGTGAGTGTTTATATTCCTCCACAAGTGTGTGTGAGCGCAGAATTATGTTGTGACTAAACAAAATCCAAAATATATCAAAACTGTGTTATATTTTAGCATCTTCAATGTAGACCCATTTGCCTAGAATTTGCAGAAATGTACTCTTGACATTTTCTCAACCAACTTCTTGAGGTATCACCCTGGGATGCTTTTAAAACTGTATTGAAGGAGTTCCCATCTATGCTGGACACTTATTGGCTGCTTTTCTTTATTATTTGGTCCAAGTCATACATTTCTAAAACTTTTTTTTTATTATTTAATTTTAGTTTTATAATGAAATAAATTAATATGGTGGTATTTTTGTCTATAAAACTAATTTCAAACATTTAAGCATACGCCTTCAGATCAAAAGATTTTTAAGATCATGAGAAACATTTCAGGCAAGTGTTTCAAAAGTTTTGACCCGTAGTGTATGTGTGTGTGTGTGTGTGTGTGTATATATGTGCATTTTGAAATTAGTTCATGCAGCAAAGTTCACCCCGCAAACCTACATAAGATAAAATAGATGGATGGATGGATGGATGGAAGGAGGGATGGATGGATAGATGCCGCAGAGTTCAGATTTCTGTGTCTTTATTCAAAATGTCATGGTTACTTTTGTAACCTCCGTTCCCTGATGGAGGAAACGAGACGTTGTGTCGATGTAGTGACACTAGGGGTCACTCTTGGGAGCCCCAAACACCCCAAACACCAATGAGAATTGGCGAGTGGAATTTGCATGCCACTCCTCCGGACATACGGGTATAAAATGAGCTGGTATGCAACCACTCATTCAGGTTTTGTGCTGAGGAGCCGAGACCAGGTCCCGGCCATTTCAGCGGGTAGTTCAGCATTGTGGCAAGAGGGACACAATGTCTCATTTCCTCCATCAGGGAATAGAGGTTACGAAAGTAACCATGACATTCCCTATCTATCACTCGCTCGACATTGTGTCGATGTAGTGACACTAGGGGTCCCTATACAAAACGCCACAACTATCTGAACTGTGTTACATGAAATGGCGGTGTGTGATGGGTGGTGTGCCTTGTAGCCAGCGCACCAGGCCATCACGTAACCTCCCCCAATGCTCTTATGAGCATCAAATGGTCCTTCAGGAACAAGTCGACTGCCCAACAATAGGGACAGGCTAGCCCAGCCGAGGCTTCTTTCCCTCTCTTTTCTCCCCAAAAAGAGTGGAATTTGTTAACCGACTGGGAGCCATAAGTGTCTACGTCGGGGGGGGTGTCATAGGGGAATACACAGCGGAGACCACACCCTGGCCAAAAAGAGGGGGTATTTCGAGTGGAATACGTCACATGGTCTTACCGAGTCTTGTCGGAAGTATGTCATGTGGAGATGTCCCATGGTAGGTCCTAACTGAAGGGGGAGGAGTTTCTACAGAGCATGGCGATCGGGGGCAGAGGGGTCTCTGCCCAAGGAAGATGCAGTTTACCAACAGGGAAACGATTTTGCGGAAGATATCACATGGGGTCGCCTTGGGGGAACCAGCACATGTGGAGCACCTACCTTAGTGCAGGATCTCATTAGCGCATGTACTGGGCTGGCAGTGAGTTTCTCTGCAAACTCAACTGCCAGAGGGTTAAGGAGGAAAGTCATCCAGGGATCACAGTCTGTGAACACGACTGGGAGTCAAGAGCGCACGTCTTCACCTCAAGGGAGGGGAAAGGCGCTATACGCAAGCAGTACACCCGGCCAGCTTTCCTGGAACTTACCTGCTCGTGCCTGCCAATACACGGGATGAGACCGGCTCAACCCAGAGATTGTAGAACCTCGCAAAGGTGTTGGGTGCTGCCCAGCCCACTGCTCTGCAGATGTCTGCCAAAGAGGCACCACTGGCCAGGGCCCAGGAGGCTGCCACACTCCTGGTAGAGTGGGCTCGTAACCCTGCAGGGGGTGGCACGTCCTAAGCCTGATATGCCATCACAATGGCGTCAATGACCCAGTGGGTGATCCTCTGTTTGGAGACAGCGCTTCCTTTCTGCTGTCCACCAAAGCAGACAAAGAGCTGCTCGGAGCTTCTAAGGCTCTGCGTATGATCCAAATAGATGCGTAAAGCCAGCACCGGACACAGCAACGCCAACACTTGCAGGTTCACCACCTGATCCCTAAAAGGGGTTGTGGGAACCTTGGGCACATAGCCCGGTTAGGGTCTCAGGATCATGTGAAAGTAACCCAGACCGAACTCCAGGCATGATTCGCTGACAGAGAACGCCTGCAGGTCCCCTATTCTTTTTATGGAAGTGAGTGTAGTAAGGAGGGAAGTCTTCAAAGAGAGTGCCTTAAGCTCAGCTGACTCCAAGGGCTCAAAGGGAGCTCCCTGTAGACCCTGAAGGACTACAGAGAGGTCCCACGAGGGGACGAGGTGTGGTCTGGAGGGATTCAACCTCCTAGCGCCTCTCAGGAACCTGCTGATCAAGTCGTGCTGCATCAGACTGGACAAGTCCACTCTCTGATGCTGCGCTGGATAACTCATCGTCTTCTCAAGTTCCGAACGAGAAGTCGAACTCACGCTGAGACGAGCCGGCGGTCTCGTGCGAGAGCCCGATCGGGGCAAGCGAGCGTGCTGGGAAATGGGAGGTCCGTGGGGGGATACCCAGCGGAGGTGGTCCCACTGATGCCCCCAAATCGCCCCCAGTGCTAACCGACGCAGCCTCAAACCCGTAGGTAGAAGGACCGGTGCGGGGAGCCACTGGGATGGCTTGCTTTCTTACGAAAGCAAGCCGCGACTGCAACATTGCCATGGTCATGTTCTAGCAATGAGTACATGACTCATCCATGAACGATGTCTCCGCGTGGGTAGTGCCCAGATATGTAAGACAGCGATCATGGCCGTCAGGGGCAGAGAGATAATGACCGCAACCTGGAATAACAAACAAACGGAAAGACATCTTTAAAAAGACATTCCGTGTGTGCCGCTCTTTTTGTGAATGATAATATACACTGTTAGAATATACTCTCTTATTTTCGCTCTGCCGAAGCGCCCAGGGGCGTTCTTGTCACTCCACAGGTGCAGAGGGGGAGAAGCCGCTGAAATGCGCCATAAATCCAGCAGTTTTGAGGTGCGTCTTTGGAGGGAATTGAATTCAGTGCACTGAATACAACAGCTCGGCTCCGAAGAGAAAATCTGAATGAGTGGTTGCATACCAGCTCCTTTTCAGGGAGTGGCATGTAAATTGGCCTTTTTTCAAAAAAGCAGAGGTGATTGGGGCTCCCAAGAGTGACCCCTAGTGTCACTACATCGACACAATGTCGCGTGAGTGACAGATAGGGAACTGCTTGCATCAACCTGATCTGAAAGTAAATTCATTGTTGTTGCCTTCTCAGATTACAGTATATTATGCTAATATTACTTTTGTATCTCCATAAAATGTGTTATTACTCTGAAAGCTGGGTGATCTGCTCACTCTGCCAGGACTGTACTGTCACGGATCCATGTGATCACTCTCCCCTGAGTTCTAATTACATGCACCTGCACATCATCAGCATTCTAATCAAGGACTGCATTTAAACCCTGCTCTCACTCACAATCATTGTCTGTTCTTGTCTATGTTCTACCTGTGACCACAGACTCCCTAGTTTGTCGATACTTACCTATTTATACTTACTGTGTTTAGTGTTCTCCTCTTCAGAGTTTGGTGTTGTGTATTCCCACGTTATCTCCCCTGTGTTTGGACTCTCCTGTGTTTGTTTATGTTTCCTGCAAAGATCCAAGGATTGTTGTGAGTTTACCTATCATCTATACATTGCTACATAACCCTGTCTGGATCATACTCACCATCTGTTAGCATCGCTACTCTTTCTGGACTGTCTCTCCTGTTGTTTACATTGCTGACTCACTTCATCTGTTCAATAAACCCTGCGATTGAATTCATCGCTCTGCCTTTGTGAGTTTCTCCATGACAGAAGACAGACCAACCTAATGGACTCAGCGGGGGCTTCCAATTTTCCACCAACACCGACGAGAACAATATTAGAGGAGCTGGTGAACGAACTTCGTCGAGTCGTATCCCCATCTGGAACTCCGAACGCTAGCTCCACTTCTTATTCCTCCATTCACATCAGCTCCCATATTAGTCCACCCTGATCCAGAAAGACCGTTCATTGTGGAAGTTGATGTGTCCACCTCCAGCGTTGGAGCAGTATTGTCCCAGCGGCAGGGGGATCCACCCAAGCTTCACCCATGCGCCTTCTACTCACGGAAGCTAATGCAGAGCAAAATGATGACATTGGCAGCCGGAAGCAGCTCACTATCAAGCTGGCACTGGAGAAGTGGCGCCACTGGCTGGAGGGATCACGTCATCCTTTTCTGGTCATTACGGATCATCGCAACCTTGAATACCTGAGAGAGGCAAAACGGTTGAACCCCCACCAGGCCTTGTTCTTTACTCGGTTTTACTTCTCTGTATCTTATCGTCCAGGGTCCAAGAACACCAAAGCAGATGCTTTATCACGACTGTATGCTGCGGAACCTCCTTATGGAACACTGGAGTCCATTCTACCACCAGTGCTAATCGTCAGTCCCATCCAGTGGGCCCTGGATGACCAAATAGAGGAGGCCACCCGGGAAGAACCTGCTCCACCTGGATGTCCCGAGGGATGCAGATACATCCCTCATCACTTCTGTCCACTCCTCCCTGGGCTCTGGTCATCCTGGCTACCATCAAACCCTCTCACTTCTCAAAAATCGCTAGTGGTGGCCCCGTATGTCCCAGGAAGTCCAGCGATACATCCAAGGCTGTCCGGAGTGTGCCATCTTCCATCTGGTAAGCTCCTTCCTCTGCCCGTTCCTCAGCGCACCTGGTCACACCTAGGGGTGGATATTATAACTGACCTACCCGCCTCAGATTCCTTCACCTGTGTATTAGTTGCTGTTGACAGATTCTCCAGCTTGTTGTCTGGTTCCAGTGAAGGGCCTCCCCACGGCGCTGGAGACTGTGGAAGCATTATTCCATCACATCTTTCGGAACTACAGCCTCCCAGAAGACATAGTGTCTGACCGCGGTCCCCAGTTCATCTCACGGGTATGGAGGTCCTTCTTCTCCCTCCTGGGGGTATCAGTAAGTTTAACCTCTGGTAATCATCCACAGTCTAACGGGCAGACGGAGCGGAAGATTCAAGAGATTGGCCACTTCCTGCAGACCTACTACCACAACCACCAGAACAGCTGGAACCGTTTCCTACCCTGGGTTGAGTACGCACAGGACTCTCTCCATCAACCAGCCACCAGACTCATCCCGTTCCAGTGCGTGCTCGGTTTTCAACCTCCTCTGTTTCCCTGGTCTGGAGATCCTTCAGACCTTACAGCTGTGAGCCACTGGTTCGAGGAGAGTGAGAGGGTCTGGGACTTGGGTAGGGTGGGTATTCCCACGTTATCTCCCCTGTGTTTGTACTCTCCTGTGTTTGTTTGCGTTCCCTGCAAAGATCCAAGGACTGTTGTGAGTTTGCCTATCATCTATACTTCGCTACATAACCCTGTCTGGATCATACTCACCATCTGTTACCATCGCTACTGTTTCTGGATTGTCTCGTCTGTTCAATAAACCCTGTGATTGAGTTCATCTCTCTGCCTTTGTGAGTTTCTCTGTGACATGTACAGCATCAGTCCAGTACTGTGATGCAGGAATGAGAATCATCTCTTTAACATGCCAAAAGTCTGCATGACTACACCTGCATCTGGATATACGCCAGGTTAAAACACTCTTCTCCAACATGTTATCATTATTTTATAAATTATCGCTATTATGACTAAAAAGAATGTACACAATTGTTTTTTTTATTAAATTCAGTTCACCGTTTGCTTTCCACAGGCGGTAATAATGTGATGTTAATTGAGCTGGGCAAATAGAAAAGAGATTGGTGAAGTGTAATCTATAACGAGCCTACCTTAAATAGAATGGCGGTGTTTTTGCGCAGAAAGAAATTATAATGACTTACTTTAAATACTCAAGATGCAGTGCTATTTCAATGCTAATTGTGCCAGCTTAAATTAGATTCCTGGTGGTTAGTAAATACTACAGGTTTTTGAACTGAAATACCATGCACAAAAGTGTTTAGTGAATTTGCCCCTCAGAGTTAGGTTTCCCTCACCAGTGAATGTAAACCGAGCAAGGGTCAGGTAATAGAAAACCCAAAGTAGAGTTGGAGCAAAGTTATTCCAAAATGCTTTGAGTGGGGAGTACAAATTGATGTCACTCCACACCACTCACATTCTCTGCCAACGGATGTCATCAAGGACGTTCTGTGCACTTGCTTACCTGGCTTATTGAATTTTGACTATGGCACCTATTAGTGGTATCTAATGGGATGAAAGTGACCGTAACGGTGAACAGGAGGCAGACTTAAAACAACATTAGTATCATAATTACTGTCCTTATGATCAATGCGACCGGGGATAGCACTCGTTCTCTGAACACAGAGTGTATTTCAGGATATCTAAATCATTATCTATATGGTGTTGAAATGATGTGAAATTTGATCAGCATCATAAAATGAAATCTGTGCTTACAATTCCTAATATGTAGAAGTATATTGCCATTTTTGGACAGCTCCTGAAGCATGTACTGTATGAACTATCAGTCATGCAGATAAGTTTCCTTGAGAGTTGGCCCCATGGGGACATAGCATCATGAAAGTCTGTGTGAAAATCCAATTCCAAGCTTGGCTGGCATTGGACAAGCATGTGCTTTGGAGAAATTAACCTCCACTCAAATGAAAAGCAGACATCTAGCCTGAGTGGGCAGACACCCAGTTCTAATGACTATAAGCCTGTGAGCGAGAGCCACCTACAGGATATCACTGTTGTCACAGACTCATGCCTCTGTTGACCCATATCCTACTCTCATTGGCTCTTTCAAGTAACGTTTCATTGATAAGAGGAATATAAATTTTGTGGTAGACTTCTTTATTATAAACCGAACTGCACACACAATAAACCCTCTCTAGAGTTACGAAGACTCTTCCTTGTGCTATAAGCTTGTCAGAAATAGTTCTAGAGATGGTAGTCTGGACATAAATCCCATGTAATGCCCCTACAGAGTCAACAAGCGAGTCAACATATCTCTGGCAGTAAAACAATGTGGTATATCAGGCATGCCTAGAGAAAACTCTTTATTGTTGTCATATAAGGTGCATGACAGAAAAAGAGCAAAGTTCTTTGTGATACAGCTGGTTGAATTTGGAAGCTGAGATTGCAGGGGAAGGTTACATTCTCAAACATGTTTGCCAATAAAAATAATATATTAAAGTGTGCATCTTTTTTTTAAACGATTACAACCTCAATTCAAATCTTACAGGAATGCAACAGTTTATTGAGGTATCAGCCACATTACATAACACTCTACGAAATTTCAAAACTGCAGCCAAAAAAGCTGAAAGACTATAACAGCTCCCCCACTGCTCTTTTATTTCCCATGTGGAGGCTGATCAGGTGTGCCACTCGACATTTCATCTCTGGAATGCCATCTGGGTCTCTCTCTGTGCTGCTGAGGTGTGCAAATAGTCATGACAGCAGCAGCTCCTAGATCAATTTAAAACGTACAATGCATTTGTGCTCGCTCAGAGATTCTGTGCCTGAAGTTACAGAGTGTTTTGTCTGTGTAATGCAATGTTTTCAGTATGTACTACAATACATTCAACACTGATGTCTTGTTTTCCATTAAAAATATCTTAAATATCCTTAAAACAAGATACATTTACCTGAGAAGCAATATTTGGTGCAAGCATAACTTTAACTAAATTCAACTAATTCACTAAGCATACGGGCATAACAGGATATTAAATAAGACAAAAGTGGGCATTTCAATGGCGTACCAGACTGAAGCCAGACCTCAATGGCTTTTTGACCATTGGTTCAATGGTTAACATTATTTTTGCACCAAGGTGACATCAGCCAAAAACAAAAGTCTGACAACATAAAAGATTTGTATTGAAAGATTACAAAGACAAACATGATTTCTTAATAGCGTGCACTGGTGAATCATTCACAATTAGACTAGGAACATCTAGGCCTATTAAGAGAGTAAATAGGAACAATTTTGATTTCATGTTGATCAAATAAAAAATAAAAAATTAATATATATTTTTTTTGTAATATCTTATGCAATTTTGCTTTTTAGGTTAATTTATCTTGAATTGAGGATGTTTAGATTTTTTTTACCAGAAAACACAGCCAAGATAACAAGACTAAGATTAAAAACATGATTTCTTCAAGTGTGGCAGGTTAACGTTGAGCTATCGTGATAATGACATCACTAATGTTAGTAGAATATGTGTACAGTTAGAAAAAAAAATTCTTCATGGCTTGCTTTAATGTAGGCAAAATGAAAGCATAACACCTTTGGGACAGTTTATGCATGTTTTATCCTCTAACTGCACCTTTTCAAAACACCATAAAGTATATGACCTTCCTTATCATAGATATTTCACAAGTCTTAATAACCCAGAAGTCTTCAATAAATATCTCACTTGCTGAAATACACACCAATTATCAAGTGAAACTTCAGAAGGTTCTGAAACATATGCAAGTGGCTGCTCATGATGCACAAATAACACAGCTAACAAGCACCAACAATTAGCATTCAACTGGAATGAGTCAGATGAGCGGAGGCATAATAGAGAGCATTAAATTAAGCATTAAATCAACACTGAGATGGAGATTCATGTGAAGAGATACACGCTGTATCTGAGACATTAGCGATATGTGGAAAATTCATGATTTTGCTGGAGATTTAAAATTAAGCAACATTGTGAATATTGGGTGATTTTAATGTGCTTTTTATTTGGTCATTAGATTTTCTAAAGACAGTGTCATTACACTAGTTTCGGATCATTCCTTGTCTCTTGATTCGCAATTATGAGAGTGTTAAAGGCATAGTTCACCCGAAAATGAAAATTCTGCCATCATTTACTTAATTTCAATTTGGTCCAGACTCCTATGACTTTCTTTCGTAGGCATGTGACAGTATTCGATAATACAGTGTATCCCGGTTATTAACATGCATGATATTGTTATCGTGGGCACTTCAAAATACCGTAAATAATTCTAGATAACCTTTTAGCAAAATTGTTCATATTTTTGATCGTACAGTAGTTTTATTTTTCATCAGTGAATTAAGATTCACAACACTGCGTGTATGCAGCATGAATGACACATGCGCACTCTGATGTAAACCAATCCAATATGTTCGTTCATCTGTGGGACAATCATCCCATGCAATTCAACAAGATAAAGGTACGTTTTGACAGCTCTGCTTGTTTTTCCAAACTGTTTCTGAAAACAAAGAGACAACACTTTAAGAAACAACTAGCTAAGTGAAAATTAAGATGACAAAGACAGTGAACTGTTGTTGCCATTTGCAGATAATATGTAGCTTGCTTTCAATTGGCCAGAGAGTAGTTTGCTAAAACTATGCTAGTTACACAGTAATGTTTGCATCTTGTAGTAACAACTAAAATACAGTTGTAATCAGCTAACACTAAGTCCTATAATTAATAATGGTAATGAGGCACAATGATTATTTCAATATTAAAGGGATAGTTCACCCAAAAATGAAAATTCTCTCATCATTTACTCACCCTCATGATATCCCAGGTGTGTATGACATTCTATCTTCAGCAGAACACATTTGAATAAAAAAATCTTATCTCATTAGTCCTTAAAATGCAAGTGGATCGTGATCATACATTTAGCATAAACGTCATCCATACGACTCCAGCAGTTAAATTAATATCTTCTAAAGCAATACGATCGCTTTTGGTGCGAAAAAGATCAATATTTAAGTACTTTTTAACTATATACCATCACATCTGATAAGCTTCGAGAGAGGGTGGATTCCAAATGGTCTCTTGTGACGTATTCATGTTGCCATGTTACGGACGTAATCTCACATTCTTCTCTCAGTTGAGACATCCAGGATAAGCACACAAATGCACCATTGTGAGTAAAGAAACAGATACAAATACAGATGTAAACTAAAACCAATGAAGCTTCAGTACAGCGTTCCTCCTACAAAGTTGTAAACAGTGCTGCTCTTCTGGGTGTGTCGCAGCTGGAGTCATATGGATGACGTTTATGCTGACTATCTTTTCTTTTTGGAGCTTCAAAAGTTGGATCACCTTCCACTTTTAAGGACCTACATACAGAGCTAATATATTTTTCTATTTTTCTTCAAATGTGTCCTGGTGAAGAAAGAAAGTCATACACACCTGGGATAACATCAGGTTGAGTACATTATGAGAGAATTTTCATTTCTGGGTGAACAAACCCTTTAAGTTCAAGTTGGAACGCAATGCAATCATACGTTGCCATGCAGTGAGTGAACTTGCGTTTTTTTGCAAGCTAGCGCCTAGCTATATATTAGCAACTGGCTAACTGGCAACTATGGTGTTGAATTTTGTTCAATTTAAAAAAAAATATTTTATGTTCAGGGTTCTTTTCAAAGTTCTTTGTTATCTGTTAATTGAAAAGGCCAGTTTGGTATTGAGAAAAGTAATTAAACTTATTATTAAGAGAACAACAATAAAGTTTGTTTATCTTTCAACCCGTTTTTGCATTGTATTTCAATACCATGATAATACCGTACACCGTGATAAAAGCAATTATCATGATGTGAAAAAAGATGTAATGAAAGTGAACAGTGACTGAGGCTAACATTCGGCATGTGTTATAAGTCATATAGGTTTGGATGGAACAACATGAGGGTAGTAAATGATGAAATAATTTTTTATTATTGTGTGAACAATCCCTTTCAGACAGATATTATTTAATTAACTAAATAATGTATTTTTTTTATTACTGTGTATTGTTATATTGATTAATATAAATGAAAATGACTAAATATTATTCTTTAAATAGCAATTAAAAGCTTAAATGTAGGAATACATGCCTTGATCACTTTAAACTAGCTTTAAATAAAATATTTTGAAACTACTTGGCAACAATGGCTGTTATCTCAGAAATGATGGATCCTTATTAAGTCATTTGAGACACATAAATATCAAGATATATGAAATATCATCAAAAAGGCTTAAAGACACTGTATAAAGATTTTACTATATATGAGGAATGAGAGGAGACAGCTACTAAACCCAAAGGCCAAAATAAAAGGAGAAAGCCGCTTTAAAAAAATAAATAAATAAAATTGCGGAGTGTGTTTCACACACTCTTAAATGAGATGACATGGCTGTTATTGCTCTATGTGTAAGTTAATGCCTGAAGAACACCCGGCCAGCTTCACTGTCAAAACTCTGAGGGACAAATTAATTGTGAAATAGCTGTTTCCCTTCCTTGAGATACATGATTGTAATAAGTGCTGCCTGTAGTCGAGTTGACTGCAGCCTCTTCATTCCTCTGCACTCAGGAAAACATTACTCTCCTTTTGAAAATCAAACAAGGGCACAGCAGTAGACATCAGTGGAGTGTAAGGCGTGATAAATAGAAAAAAAAAAACCCCAGATGAACAGAAATAAACTGAGAGTGAAATCACTTCTATAAAAAGTTACTTGCTGCCATATTTTACTTTTAAAACCCTCGAACAATAGCAGAACAAGAAAGACCACAACAATTTTGAGTGCAGACATGTAAAAGACCATATGCTGCACTGCACTGCCATTACCATTTAAGGGCTATCAGTTGGTTAAACTTAAAAAAGCTATCTCTCGACCGAGGTTAAAGCACAATAAAAAGAGAGGACAATAAAGATGCAATGGAATGAGAAGGTGAAGGAGATGACAAAAATAAGTAGAAAAAGCAGTGCCAGCAAGGGAACAATATTGGTTTTGGGGTTGGTTCTTTGTAAATTAAATGCCATATCAGAGCCTCTTTGTAGTTGTCATGACATTGAGCTAGCATCTTAAAAAACATGACAATAAATAACACAACACCATCTTTGTAGTGTAACGATGGCTATAGATGTCTAAATATATGCAAGAAAGAAAAGCCCAATCACAATTTAGTGTGCAAATAGAAATAAGAAAGAAAACCATTTGGAATTCACTGTGCAAATATTGGGTGCCTACACCCTGGAGAAAGTGGACCCACCTCTCTGAAATTCTCATTGGTCAATGGATGCCTATGTCAGAGTGCGTTGAAGCACAAGTTAAAATGTTCTCAACATGATGGAGCATCACATTCGCAAACCCTCTATGCCCTTAGAGATGTACTATCCCCACTGAAATAAACAGATTTGCACTGTTTTCTGCACTAAACAGTCGTAATACAGTATTACATGTCCCTTTTCCACCCTGTCTCTGGCCCTCTGTCTGAAAAGCTTACTTTCTGTGTACTACAGGTTTAAGACACGCCCGCCATTATGATTGGCTAACATCATTGCAGAGCACATGCCACCATTCTCTACATAATATATACAATATATATATATATATATATATATATATATATATATATATATATATATATATACACACAGTATATGTAATATAGGCTATTTCAACAATGTTCATTTAGAATATAAAGTATAACATATAACACAAGGCTATTATTATTATCTAAACATAATTTTGCAACATTGGAATGGAGGCTTAAAGAGTAGACATGCACAGAAGAGAAACTTCTTATTCAACAAGAACCATTTCTGAGGTTGTACTGAATTATGATACATATGACAATTCACCTGTAGTCCCAATGTCATTGCATCATGAGTAGTGGTCGACCGATATATAGCTGAGGCCGATAAATCGGCCGATATTTTCCTTGAAGGTGCAGAAAATCACCTGCTTGCATGTGAAGCGTCTGAGACATGTAAACGACCAGTCACGGTTCGTTTTGTTGTTACGTGCCATCATGTGACTACAATAATAGACCGGTGTGCAACACAGTCTCATTTAAACGGTCCGCATATCTGAGCCGCGGCAGATGCGTTTGAGCTCATATTTTTAAAGTTTTATTCTCCCTCTCTCTCCTCAACAGTTCCCTGTAACTTTAACTGTCTTGTCTAATGAGAAAAAGGCAAATATCAATAAAACTAATATCATATACTGTCTGCAAATATATGCATATCTCGTTTAAACAGATGTAATAAACCAGCCTCACACAACTCAGCAGATCCAGCGTTCTGTGGAGCGCTCATAAATCTTTCTCTGAAGCATGTACTCTAACAGTCTCTCCTAAACAGTTCCCTGTAACTTTTCTAATGATACAAGGCAAATATTTAAAAAAAATTATATTATATACCATTTGCATATATGCAGATATCTCGTTTAAAAAGATGTCATTCACGAACCTCATGGAAATCCAGCATTCCCTGTCTGTCACTCACTCGACGTTGTGTCAATGTAGTGACACTAGGGGTTCGATCTTAAGAGCCCCAATCACCTTTGCTTCAAATAGAAAAGGCCAATGAAAATTGGCAAGTGGAATTTGCATGCCACTCTCCGCCCCGGACATACGAGTATAAAAGGAGATGGCGTGCATCACTCATTCAGACTTTTTCTTCGGAGCCGAATGCTTGTGTGTTCGTCCTCTCACCCTTTGCTACGCCGCTGGATTCTTACACTGCATATCAGCGGTCACTCTCACATGGTTGAGTGCTGTTTCCCCTGGGCGCTTCGGCAGCCTGAGTCTGCAGGTGCTAAAAGAGTATATTAGAAAGAGTATATTTCCTCCTAAAAAATCTTTTTAAAGATGTCCTTCCACGTTTGCGCTACTGGATGTGGCCGTTATCTCTCTCCTCCGGATACCCATGAAATCTGCCTCGAGTGCCTGGGGTGCCAGCACGCTGAGGCGGCTTTCGTGGAAGGGTTATGTTCTCATTGCGAGAACATGCACATGAGAACGTTACGGTCGCGGCTCACTTCCTTCTTCATGAAGCAAGGAGCCACCGCAGCTGCTCCCCAACCCGGTCCGTCCTAGGCTGACGCTCAGCCGGACGGGTCGGCAAGCACTGCTGGCGATCTGGATGTGGACATGGGAGCGTTTTTGCCGGCTCAGCCCCCACGGACATCCCATCCCCCAGCATGCTCGTTCTGTCCAGACGAGCTGTCGAGCGATGCAGGAGGTCTGCTTCAGGGCGGGTTTAATGTGTCGTTTGCAGCTCGCGACGAGGATGAGCTTTCGGTTGCGGCATTGGAGGGTGGGATTCTGCTATCGGAAGCGGACGAATCTTCTGAGCTCCCGCCCACGGGTGGTAGAGCACAGGATGAGGCAGACGCTGAGATGGCAGCCGTGCTTGCCCGGGCGGCTGCGAACATTGGGCTGAAGTGGAACCCTCCACCCTGCCCTGAGCGTTCGCGGCTGGATGATTGGTTTCTGGGCTCCCGGTGCCTTTCTTCCCGGAAGTGCACAAGGAGCTAACGAAGTCGTGGAAGGCACATTTTACTGCCCGTCCACTCTGACTACCCTCGACGGCGGAGCGGCTAAAGGATATGTCGAGCTTCCCCAGGTAGAGCGTGCCACAGTGGTGCATTTATGCCCGCAGGGCGCAGCCACCTGGTGTGACCGACCAAGGCTCCCTTCCAAGGCCTGTAAGTTCTCTTACTCTTTAATGATGAAGGCTTACAAGGCCGTGGGTCAGGTCGCTTCCGCCCTGCACGCCATGGCCATCCTGCAGGTCCACCAGGCCAAGGCACTAAAAGACCTGCACGAGGGTAGGACCGACCCAGGGCTGATGCAGGAACTGCGCACTGCAATCAACCTCGCCTTACGTGCGACGAAGGTCACGACACGCACCCTGGGGCGGACGATGTCCACGCTTGTGGTCCAAGAGCGGCACCTGTGGCTCAACCTTGCGGAGATGCGTGACACCGATAAAGTCCGCTTTCTTGATGCGCCCATCTCCCAAGAGGGGCTTTTTGGCGACACCGTCGAGGATTTCACCCATCAGTTCTCGACAGTGAGAAAGCAGAACGAGGCAATTAAACACATCCTGCCATGGCGCGACCCAGCCGCCTTTAGGCCACCGAGGTACCGCACCCCTTCTGCTTCTCACCAGAGCCGTTCCCCAGCGGTGCTGGCCCTGGCTCCTGTACCATCGGAGCCTGCACGCCAGCCTCAGAGAAAAAGATCCTCCCTCAGGAAGTCGGCTCCACCTGCCCATCAGCCGACCCCCAAGAACCCCAGACGGGCTTCGAGGCGGTCCTGACATGGCCCGCCCAGGGATGAGGTGACCGCTCCTGACCGGTCTGGCCCGGGACATCTCTCCAGCCCCACCATCGCCCCTGGGCCAGCGTGTGGTGAGTAAAGAGCAGTTTCCTCATTCCCTGGGCCAGCACACTCGCAACGGCCAGGCGCTGGAAGTCTTTCCGGTCAATCAGGCGAACGCGAGTACTTCCCGTTCCCTCGTTCTCCGTCGAGAGACAGCCGGCGAACAGGTAAGTGTGCTGGTCTCTGGGGCCGCTTGCCCACACCCAGTCACCGGCCAACATTGCAGGCTTGCGGAGCAGCATGTCCCCCCTGGGCTGTCTTCCAGGTGCGGTGCCTGCTGTGCCTTGCTGCGAACCACCCTGCCTGGGCACGGTAAGTCCAGTCGTCCCCCTGGTGCCGCTGTCACGGAGACTGGAGGCCTGGTTAGAGCTCTCCAGCCCCTCACGGTGGCTCATCAGGATAATTCGCCTTGGCTACATGATCCAGTTCACCAGAGGCCCTACCCGATTTAGTGGTGTCCTCACCACTATGGTGCAGGGCGAGGATGCCTCCGTCCTTCAGGCGGAAGTTGCCACTCTTCTGGCGAAGGGAGCAATAGAGCCCATTCCCATTGCTGAGTTACGCAAGGGCTTCTACAGCCCTTATTTTATCATGCCCAAGAGAGGGGGAGGGTCGTGCCCAATCTTGGACCTGCGTGCCCTGAACAAGGCCTTACACAGGCTTCCGTTCAGGATGTTAATGCAGAAGCGCATCCTGGCGTCAGTACGACATCAGGATTGATTCGGGGCCATCGACCTGAAGGATGCATACTTTCACGTATCGATCCTTCCTCGACACAGACCCTTTCTACGGTTTGCTTTCGAGGGACGAGCATACCAGTACAAGGTCCTCCCCTTCGGTCTGTCCCTGTCCCCTCGCGTCTTTACCAAGTTTGCAGAGGCTGCCCTTGACCCGCTAAGAGACAAGGTCATACGCATTCTCAATTATCTCGACGACTGGCTAATTCTAGCTCACTCGCGGGATCTATTGTGTGCACACAGGGATCTTGTGCTTCAGCACCTCGACCGACTCGGGCTTCAGGTCAACTGGGAAAAGAGCAAGCTCTCCTCTGTGCAGAGCATCTCTTTTTTCGGTATGGAGTTGGACTTGGTCACTCTCAGGGCATGTCTTATGACCGAACGTGCTCAGTCAGTGCTGACCTTCAGGCAGAAGGTAGCGGCACCAGTGAAACAATTTCAGAGGCTCCTGGGGCATATGGCATCCTCTGCGGCAGTTCTCCCCCTCGGGTCGATGCATATGAGACCGCTTCAGCACTGGCTACAGACTCGTGTCCCGAGGTTTACATGGCGCCACGGCACCCGATGTGTGACCATCACGCCACAGTGCTGTAAGACTTTCAGCCCTTGGTCGGACCTGCCATTTCTACGGGCAGGTGTTCCCCCAGAGCAGGTCTCAAGGCTCATCGTGGTCATGACAGATGCCTTGAACTCGGGCTGGGGTGCCGTGTGCAATGGGCAGGCAGTGTCGGGGCTCTTGACGGGCCCCGACTCCATTGGCACATCAACTGCTTAGATTTGCTGGCAGTATCGCTGGCCCTGAGGAGGCTCCGGCCGTTAATTCAGGGCAAGCATGTGTTGGTCCGAACCGTCAACACAGAGAGTGGCATGCAAATTCCACTTGCCAATTTTCATTGGCCTTTTCTATTTTAAGCAAAGGTGACTGGGGCTCTCAAGATTGAACCCCTAGTGTCACTACATTGACACAACATCTCGTTCCCTCCATCAGGGAATAGAGGTTACATCAGTAACCAAGATGTTTTCTTCCCGTCGAGCGCTCATCTAATATCTTCCTCTGAAGCGCTTATCCCATCGGCCAGAATCAAAACTTCAGGATCAGGATCAAAAGTTCCTCTTATTCACAAATCATGATGGTCCGTCTGTAACAACCCAAGTAGGCGATCCAGGCCTTTAAACTGTCAGGAGATTGTTGCTCGCGCTGGATCCTCACAAGTGTGTGAGCGCAACTTCAAGGCTGCGTCAGAAACTAGGAAAATGCTGCCTCCGGAGGCTGTATTTGGAGGTAGGATTAAAATAAGGTGCTTTTCAAACTGTTCGGAGATCAGTTTCCTTAAGAGTTCCATTCATTCAAAACAGCTGTCAGTTATGCCATTAACTGATTAGGCAGCAAGGTAGCAAGCCAGCTGCCTACATTTTCGGATGCAGCCCAAGGTAAAAGCGCTTCACGTGTGCAATAAGTAAATGTCTTATTTACTATGCACTGTATGTACAATTGGTTTGATTAGGTATTTTTTGAGTAAATGCGATTACTAACGTGGACATGCCATCTATGGCTGCTGGACTACTGTGTGTACTGTTATTTCCTTCTTCCTAATATATTAACAATTTCTTCATGTGCAAATAAATAAAAAAAATTTTATGACTAAACAGAAATAAGAAGAAACTGATATCTACCATTTAAAATACAATATTATTTTTTAGTTTTGTGTGAAATTGAGTAAATATAGTGCTAAATAATAATTATTATTATTATTTTTAGCAATTTAATGTTTGTTATTTACTATATTAAATTGCGTGATATATCAGCATAGTATTGGCCTTTCAGCCACCCAGCTGTTTGGATCTCAGCATCGGCCATTAAAAACCCATATTGGTTGACCACTAATCACGAGATGGTCTGAGATATGCAACGTTCTCAGAGAAGACACTATTCTTGCAAATTGTTCTGAGAGGACTGACAGAGAAGAAATAGTGAGAACCCATCATATGTGTGTGTTCCGTGAAACATGCACACGCTGCGCACGTGAGCACCAAAGCGCCAATAAACATCTAAACACACGGCGAATCACACACGTGCATCGCCGGCTTTTCTTTCATCTGTTCTTCAAAATATAATCAAGTGCACTTCATCAAACCCGCGTCTTTGTGTCTGTGGCAGACAAGCCTCTCGTTCATCAGGAAAGGAGGAAGCAGGAACTGGTCCCCTGGCGGACGGCAACAGCTCCTCTGCTTCCTGGCGGACAGCAGCAGTTCCTCCGCCTCCCAGCAGATGGCAGTGACTCCTCCATCCCCTAGCAGATAGCAATGGCTCCTCCGCTTCCTGGCGGACAGCAGTGGCTCCTCCGTCTCCTGGCGGACTGCTCCAGTACCATAGAACCACTCCTCTACTCGGCGTCGTGATCCTCCGTCAGCGGCGAGGGCTCTCTGATGGCGTGACTTCCTCCAGTCCCGGGTTGCAGCACCAGTGTGGCAGACAAGCCTCTTGTTCATCGGGAAAGGAGGAAGCAGGAACCAGATTAACAATCAAAAAGACTTTAATTCAACATAAAACACTGAACTGAAACATAACAAAAGCACACACACAAACACTGCTGCATGCCTCTCTCTCTCTCTCTCTCTCTCTGGCATCCCTGGTTCCTCCTTTTATCTCTCTCCGGCTGATTGGGCAACTCAGCGCCGGGCATGAATCCTCTCGGCCCGGCCACGCCCTCCTCCTCGTCACAGTGTCTAATGGCATTTATTGTCATTTGTCATTCTGAGATTTATTGGTCGCCTGCAGCATGAAACACCCGCACTTGGCAGGTGCTAATTTCATACCCTGGTAGGGATCCTTCAGAAGGCTATGCCGAGATGCAGTTTTTTAACAACCAGGAACACAACAACATCTGGGGACCTTCCTTGACATCTTAATATTTTCACTGGTTAAGAGTAAATTACAGTAATAATAGTACCACTTTCTGTGTTGAAATACCTCAGCCGTTCTCTCTTTCACTGCAATGATTTCATGTGTTGTGGAGGCAGGCTATTCAAATGACACTGCACTGTGATGTCACAATGTAGCCGATTTCAAAACAAGTCGTTTTTGCAGGGTGGAAACAATAAATGTTTAGAATTTTTGAGTTCTGAAACTTATAGACCATTTGAAGCATGCAAACAATAACAAGGAATTCGAATGTAATTTTTTCTGCAGCACTTCCGGTATCATTAATGGATCCTATAAATAAGACTCTCAGTTAACATATTTTCCTCAAATAATGTCAAATATTTACCTGAAGTGACTTATCTAGACGTGATGTTGATTTTGAGCGTGTACGTGGTGATGAAATTGTATTGCAGTTTAGATGCTCACAATTATTTCCTCAGCGGAGAGCTCAGGAATGATCGCTTCTTTCATAACAAAGTCTTTTTAGGCAAGTCAGCTTCACCATCTTTGGAACGCTCTCGTGCAGATGTTTTCTATGTAAACAAGTAGCATACAAGTGCAGCTCCTATGTACTTGAATGGGAAAAGACCAAAATCCCCAAAACGGTTGGTCAAGATAACTATCAAAAAACATATTTCAAATCAGCAGTAAAGTATGACAACATTGGTATAATAAATTGTGCTTCTTTATCACAGATTACAAAAAAAAAAAAAAAAAAAAATCCTGGCTTGTATAGCTAATGCGCATGCACATTCTCGAGTTGATTGACAGATAATGTCTGTATAAAAGGTGATTGGCTCGTTTACCTGTAAGACGGGACTTCCTTTTTACATCTGTTGACCGCTGGGTGTTCCAATTTCTCCCATTCATTTTAATAGAAGTGACCCGTCTCTGCTAAATAGTCTCTGGTTATAATCAATGAAGCTGTTCAATAAAACTGTCTGCGTGACCTGCGGACAAGGTAATAATTTCCTTTTTTAATGATTAAAATACTTTCCTTGTCTCTTTCTTCTGGATAAAAGCGTCTGCTAAATGACTAAATGTAAAAGTAAATTACTTACAGAGCTTAGTAATCGTGTTTAACCCTGTGATACCCACAGTTTTAATATTACATCAATTTTAGCTCTACTAAAATAAACCTGCACATGTTTGTTTTTTTCTCTCTAAGACCATTTACACAACTAATAGGTCCTATTGTTAAGCCTTGCAATGCTATTGGATGGTAGATTTTGTAAACAGGCCTGTTCACCTGGCCATGAACTCACACAACCTGCAAACTTGCCTTGAAGCACATCATCTTGTTTTGCTGGACTGGATGAATCAAAATTCAAGTAAGTAAAATGTCTAAAATATTTTTTTTCTGTGATTAGTAATATGTCTAGATCATGCAGATATTAAAGTATTGTTGAATGCTTTGATCTTTGATTTTGAGCTTGTTATGTCAATGTTGTAATTTTACAACACTGGGCGAAAGGGGTAGCAAAATTTGCCTGTGCACCTTACACATTACATGGATGATTTGTACTTCTCACCTGTTACAAGTGAAAAAAATACTAATAGAAACATACTATTTTTGATCATTCACAAGTTTAAAATGTCTTCTTTGTTACCATTTTGAGTTTCAATCAAAATTAAATGATTATTAAATGATAAGTTCAAGTTGAATTAAAGAATATATTATTTCTTTGAGAATTTGAAAGTATTTGTGTAGCAATATTTGAAACTATCTGTATCTTATCATTTATAAAATATACTTAACTGGTCCTGTTTTCTTTTCTGGGCTTTGCTTGTTTGCCCAAATATCTGCTTGCTTCATGAGGGACAGGTGATAATGTTCTGGAATGTGGGGGGTATAAGTGCTATTAGCATGATAAGTAGAGGGCACAATAAGCTAGCCAGACAGTATTGTGTAAATTCTGTGGAATGTGTGAATTCTGTGGAATGGGTCAATTCTTTAAAATGTGTAAGTACGATTGGGATTTATTTGCATTGAGATTATTTAGCCTGGAAAATAATCAGTGATTTTTTTTTTTACATTTCAGAATGCCACCAGCCAGAAAAGACCGTCTTATCTACAATGTGTATGATGTCATTGATGCCGTCCAAAATGGGAACAGTGACTTTGAGAAGGACTCTGATACAAGTGATGAAGAGGAATGTGGAGATGCCTGTGAACTGGAAAAGGAAAATAAAAAACCCAATGATCGCCCATCGGATGATTATGTGGACATCATGCCAACAAAACCAAGCCATTCAAGAACACAGACCATGCCCCGTGACAGGTATCGTTGGCTGAAAAAGGATTTTATCAGTACCAACACTGATTTTTCAGGTCAGTGGTATGAACAGAGCTAAACATAGTAAATGCCAAAGTTTTCATTCAGTTCATCAGGTTTTGTAAATACAATCTGAACATATATCTTTTATAATAAACAATTTTTAATAAAAATATGACTTGTCTGATTATCATTATTGTGTGATTATTAGTGTATAGATATATAGGCTACTGTTATGGGGCTACATAAGCAGTACACCCTGCAAATGAACCATTAGATGTTCTCTACATTTGTTCAGACAGTGAGTAAAATCACTGAAATTCTGCTACCCAACAGGCCCAATGTTGCAATATTACAACTTTTTCCTAAAAACTTACTAAAATGTAAAAAATGTAAAAACCCATTTATTTCTGTATTAGAGGCCTCCTACAACAACATATAAAAGGTTAATTTTTTTTTTTTTTAAGTTTCTATATTTGGGTCTCACAGGGTTAAGTCGCTATGAATGAAGCGCCTTGCACTGTTGTTTTTAATAAGGGTGCGTTCTATTCAGAAGTAATCATCCATTTCACTGTGAGATTATTGTGGCGCCCTAGGCAAGATCCATTTTAGCGCCCCCGTCAAGGGGGTAGGGGGTGTCACGTGACGCGGTGTTTGAGGGAAGGACCCAAATGCAGATTAGCTACAATGAGCTTTCATTTAAATAAAAAGAAAACAAACAAAACCAAAAACTCCCACAATGGGGAAAAAGGAAAAACAAAGGCAAACTAAAAACTTGAACTGACAGGGAATGTAGACAGAAGACACAAGCACTCGACATCAGGAGAGAATAAAACAATCCAGTACAGGACAGCATACTAGAGGAGCTAATATAGGGTGAGAAATCAAATGGGTTAACAAGGAAGGCAGGTGAAACAAATGAACTAATAATAAGCAGACAAGGAGGTGGGGTATGAAGCAAGACTGAGAGACACATGGCAATACGGAACCAAAAAAAAGCCACGGGCTCTCACAGACAAAACAAACAAATGGCATGAGCAGATATCTCCAAAAACTACAAGGCAACAGGAGCTCATGCCAAACGACAGACAAGAGAACGCATGGCAACACTAACAAAGTGATGCCATGCACTCTCATACTAGACAAAACCTGAGCGAACATCGCAAAGCAAATACCACATGATGCACGCAACAGGTGACAAAACGAGATGGGTCATCTATGCAAGAGTCATCTGTGCGAGGTTCGGCTACAAATAAACAGGCACTGAAGACAGAAGCGGCCGAACCCCAGCACAACATGAAGACGGATCGCGACCTAGACATGCAGCGCAAGCGAGCGCAACGCGAAGCGCACTCGAGGTCGCAAGAGACAGACACAAACGATTGACACAAGTGCATGCTGCAAGGATGACATAAGAGCAGTGCACTCATGCCAATAAACAAGACAAGAGAAGGCATGACAATGCCAATAAGGCAAGCCATGCATTCTCACACAAGACACAGCCTATACAAGACACTAAGTATGAGTGTCAGAGTTCAGCCACAAAGACAATGGAACATGTGCATGGCGGTGCCTAGTTCACCAATGCCTAGAAACAGCCCTGCTGTGAGAGCACTGTAATACAAAGAAAGAGGAAGTCAGTTATAAGAAAGAGGTAGACATTTAAAAGAAGCGAAATATTATCATTCTCTCCCTCCCGGTGTGCCCCTGAGACCCCTTTTTATGAGCGAGCCATTGGAAGGCAGTCTCTGTAACTGCAGGGGCCGAATGATGACATAAACTAGAGGAGCAGCTGAACACTCAGAGCTAATCTTGAATATCAGCCCTCTGATCTAATGCATCACTCTAGGGCAGTGGCTCCCAAATGTTTTACAGTGGCGTACCCCTCCAAACATTCAACATCCTTTCACGTACCCCCTCTCTAACGCATAGATAACATTCACACAATGTATTTTGAAAATGTCTATTTAACACAATTATCTTTGTAAAACAACTCCCTTATATTAAACATGTTTAATTTTTTACGTTTTGTACGTTATATTAAAGCTACACTACGTAACTTTTTTTTTTTTTTGTTAAAAAATAAAATGTAATTAATGAGTGCAACAAAAATCCATCTTCCAAACCATGTCTTTACCCAAATACACTTTGATAAACCTATAATAATGATTTATATTTTAGAGCTGTCGGGACGGATTTCGCGGGAAATTGCATACATATGTCATTCGCCCGTGTGTGTTGACATCATATCCGTACACAGAGAAAATAAGCTCTGGCTACTGTAGCACATGTATGGTGTGGGAGCAGTGTGAAGCTGAAAATTTGTTGTCACAACGAGCAAGAAAAATTGACCATGGATCATTCAAAACGGCAAACCTCTGGGGAATCACCGGTTGTAAAAACAAAGGAACCCCGAACAGAGCAGAGTCTACAGGCAAAAAGGGAAAGCGACAGAGTCCGTAATAAAACCTGAATCAACATCGGCTTGGCTTTTCAGAGATGGCGATAACTGAAAGGATTTAAAAGCGACCCAGAGATGGCTTTTGCCTTACTCAACAGGTAAGATATTTTATTGAAATGGTTTATGTATAGTTGTGTAATCACACACATATGTCTGTGTGTGTGTGTGTAGTGAAATACAATAATTATACTGTAATCGGTGCAGAACATTTCACTTGCTAACACATGTATGTATTTTTCTTTATAGCGGCAATAATTTATATAAATAAATCCTTTAGTCCTAGACTTGCCAAGGACATGTGAGTCTTGAAATGATGTTGACCACTGGTTGGTAACAATGACAATCTATAAATTAGTTACTACCGTGGTCTATTTGGCCAGAATATCCAGCAGTTATAAAAACTTTACAGCGTTTGACCTTATCAGACTAGCAATCGTTATGTCTAATGTTAACGAACGTTGCTTAACTTTTGTAACGTCATTTATTTCAAAACATCAGTGTTTCCAATAAGTCAAAACAACAGCATAAGATATGGCACTTACCTGCTCAGATTTCAGATATCCGTCTTATCACTTCTTTTGTTATTTATTTGTCCATTCCCTCTGATAAGATGTCCTGTATCAATGTGTACACCGGTGCATCGAACCACATTCATCCACGCAGAGGAGCAGAGTCGAAGCACAAAAAAACAACGTTCTTCCGCAAGATGCATGCAGTTTTATTTTTTAACCACTAGAGGGCCAAAAGTTACACAGTGTAGCTTCAATCATATACTTACTGAATAAATGGCTTACCGATTGAGATGGGTATGCTAGATATGATATAAATGCATAACTTGAAAACTCCCCCCTCATTGCGGGTAAGTATCTGTGCAATTGCGTGGTCAGCTCAAGGTTCTTTTTTTATGTCACATTTGACACTGTTAGCAAGGTTGAGCTCATTTGCTGAAAAAACATCATGCAACAATGTAAAAACAGGTCTCTAGCATGTGAGCAAATGTGAGTGAAAATTACTGCATGTGAATGTGGGAAATTATTTGGCGGCACCAGATGTCTGACACCTGTCATCAAATCTTATGAACTTATACCATCAGAATCAAAACTCCCTATGCATCTAACCTTAAATACAAATTATGTTTTAAACTGCGAAAAAAAAGAAAAGAAAATACAACCGTGGACGACTGACATTTGCGAGTCTGGTAAAACAGTGAAGTATTAATTTTACTTGCTATTACTAAGCTAAGTCACCTATCAGTGTGCTGTCTGGCGAAAAAAGATACTTGTGTGACGCATGATGCATGAGTAGATGCATTTTGTTTTACCGCAAAAGATAGGGTTATTTCATTGCATATTTATCTTACCTTTAGGACAACCCATTTTGGTGTTTCTACAATAGAGGGCACGCAAAAATCTTTTTGTCAATGAGAAATACAGTTGATGAGGTTTACATACACTTAGGTTGAAGTCATTAAAACAAATTTTTTAACCACTCCACAGATTTAATATTAGCAAACTATAGTTTTGGCAAGATGTTTAGGACATCTACTTTGTGTATGACACAAGTAATTTTTCCAACAGTTGTTTACAGACAGATTGTTTCACTTTGAATCAACTATATCACAATTCCAGTGGGTCAGAAGTTTACATACACTAAGTTAACTGTGCCATTAAGCAGCTTGGAAAATTCCAGAAAATGATGTCAAGCCTTCAGACAATTAGCCAATTCTGATAGGAGGTGTACTGAATTGGAGGTGTACCTGTGGATGTATTTTAAGGCCTACCTTCAAACTCAGTGCCTCTTTGCTTGACATCATGGAAATAAAAAAAGAAATCAGGCAAGACCTCAGAAATAAATTGTGGACCTCCGCAGGTCTGGTTCATCCTTGGGAGCAATTTCCAAACCTCTGAAGGTACCACATTCATCTGTACAAACAATAGTACACAAGTATAAACAACATGGGACCACGCAGCCATCATACTGCTAAGGAAGGAGACGCACTCTGTCTCCTAGAGATGAACATAGTTTGGTGTGAAAAGTGCAGATCAATCCCAAAACAACAGCAAAGGACCTTGTGAAGATGCTGGAGGAAACAGGTAGACAAGTATCTATATCAACAGTAAAATGAGTCCTATACCTAAATAACATGAAAGGCTGCTCAGCAAGGAAGAAGCCACTGCTCCAAAACCGCCATAAAAAAAGCCAGACTACAGTTTGCAAGTGCAAATTTTGGCCCATTTCTCCAGACAGAACTGGTGTAACTGAGTCAGGTTTGTAGGCCTCCTTGCTCGCACATGCTTTTTCAGTTCAGCCCACAAATGTTCTATCGGATTGAGGTCAGGGTTTTGTGATGGCCACTCCAATACCTTGACTTTTTTGTCCTTAAGCCATTTTGCCACAACTTTGGAGGTATGCTTGGGGTCACTGTCCATTTGGAAGACCCATTTGCAACCAAGCTTTAACTTCCTGGCTGATGTCTAAAGATGTTGCTTCAATATATCCACATAGTTTTCCTTCTTCATGATGCCATCTATTTTGTGAAGTGCACCAGTCCCTCCTGCAGCAAAGCACCCCCACAACGTGATGCTGCCACCCCCATGCTTCATGGTCAGGATGGTGTTCTTCGGCTTGCAAGCCTCACCCTTTTCCCTCCATACAGAATGATGGTCATTATGGCCAAACAGTTCAATTTTTGTTTCATTAGACCAGAGAACATTTCTCCAAAAAGTAAGATATTTGTCCCCATGTGCACTTGCAAATTTTCTGGAATTTTCCAAGCTGCTTAAAGGCACAGTAAACTTCGTGTATGTAAAATTCTGACTCACTGGAATTGTGATATAGTTGATTAAAAATGAAACAATCTGTCTGTAAACAATTTTTGGAAAAATTACTCATGTCATACACAAAGTAGATGTCCTAAATGACTTGCCAAAACTATAGTTTGCTAATATTAAATCTGTGGAGTGGTTAAAAAATTTGTTTTAATGACTTCAACCTAAGTGTATGTAAACTTCTGCCTTCAACTGTAGCTGAATGCCAATTCACAAAGTTTACACAAATTATCCATCAAAGTCCTATGCATACAAAAGATAAGCTCAGATGGAGAAAAATATAACGATGCACTGGATGTCCTTATTAAAAACAGCTCATCTTTGTGTTCTAGTATTTATTTGTCTTTCAATGCTCTTGTGGTTATTACAGTAATTCTTTTTTTTTTTCCTCCCCAATTTGAAATGCCCAATTCCCAGTGCGCTCTAAGTCCTCGTGGTGGTGTAGTGACTCGCCTCAATCCGGGTGGCGGAGGACAAATCTCAGTTGCCTCTGCGTCTGAGACCATCAATCCGTGCATCTTATCACGTGACTTGTTGAGTGCGTTACCACGGAGACGTAATGCAACCTTCATCATTTATGGACTGTAAGTCCTAAGAACTAGTGAATGTATGTACAATGCATCTAAAGAACTTTTTGTCTTTGGGGGTGTGTGGTTTATAATGCTGGGTGATATAGCAAAAAACATTTTCAACCATTTATCAGAACACAAGAAAGAATTATTTTGAATAATTTTCTTTGATAAGCACCAATATAAGGACACATATTATTCAACAGTAATAATTACAAACATTTTTACTAAAACATTTCAATGCATGGAAAATGGCACGTGAACATTTTTGAGTCAGGATGCAAACTAATAGTTGAATCAGAGTGAAATTGAAATGAATCAAACTTTACAACACTGTTTTTGCTACTGAAGCTTTAATCAGGGACGCTTTTAAAACATCTCTTTCTTAAACCTCTCATACTTTACTTGCGATTGTGAAATCAGTTTAATGACACTAGTCCAATGAGACTCTTTCAGAAACTTAATGGCCAAATAAAATGCACATTAAAATCATTGAGATATTCACAATGTTAATTAATTTTATACCACCAACAAAATCATTATTTACATATCATGAATGTTAGATATATTGTCCAGCCCTAGTGGTGTAGTGGTTATACCACATCACTGATATTCAGAGGGTTGCTGGTTCAGTCCTCACAACTTAACCTCAAGGGTGACTGTCCCTGCAATTCATGTTGGATCAAAGCATCAGCTAAATGACTACATGCTTTCTGTGTGTTCTAGCACCCAGATGTTTCTCAATCTTACTTAAACATTTGATGTCCTTATGGCTTTAACTGCTGTTTGACCATAAGACTTTATTTGGTTTGTAATCTCCAATTTATTTGGCAAAGGATTTTGTGTGGTCACATTCATATCACCATGGAAACAGCATCACCACACAAAGTGCAAAACTAAACTCTCAACTGCCTGTCCTCAGTGGCGAAACAGTTTATGGCTGCCATGACAACAGCAACTGCAGTCATGTGTCAAGACTATACTGTATGTTCACTGAATTTCAATTAATATAACTTGATTTACACACAACCAAGATGCCTCATAGGCAGTGGTACAAGCATTCTGAAATTAAAGGGCATGAATTTTTGTACCTGTCTAGGGATATGCAGCACAGGTGTAGGATGGAGGCGGTGGTAAGCAGCACGTCCAGAGAGGTGCGGACCAGGCAGAAGGTCTCACCAAAGATCCAGTTCTGATGGATTAGTTCTATGGCACCAAACGGCATCACCAGCACTGATACCAGCAGATCAGCAAATGCCAGTGAGGCGATGAAGTAGTTGGTTTTGATTTTCCTGCAGGAGAAACAGAGAGAATATGTTCGTTTCTACTCATTTATGAGTTCAATTGAGAGAAAAAAAGTGAATGTTTACTCTATTATTTTGAGATTTTAGGGGGAACTGATAAGGAAAAGAGCAGTGTAAAAGAACAATTTACAAAATAGGTAGTTTTACAAAATTTTAAAGCTGAAGTGTGTATCCATAATCCCAGCGTAATATGCAGAGGCAACTACAAGTAAGCCATTTCTAGGACGATTTCCCCGAAAAGTGTTAACATTGTGGTGCTATCAAAATACTCTTCTGTTTGTTTGAGCACCCGACCAGCCAGACACAGAAATATGGGCTCAACTAATGGCATAATTCTGGGACAACTGTTTGCCTGACCAATGATAGGTGGATTTATAAACAATCCTTATTTTTACAACTTCATTTGGTGACTCTAGTGGTGCAGAAATTACAAATACATTTATGCATTTGGCTGATGCTTTTACCCAAAGAGACCTAAAGTGCATTTAACATTTGTTTACCAGCTTCTGTATTTCTGGGAATCAATCCCATGACCTTGGCACTGCTAGCACCATGCTCTACTAGTTGAGCAACAGGAACACCTTATACACACTTTAAATTAAATGAATAAATGTAAACACACAGACGACAGCTAGGCAAGATGTGTTCCCACATGAGTGGAAATTCATATTCCCCATTAAATCAATAATTTGGGGGGAAAAACTGTAACAGGATGTCCTCTGAAAATCAGGTTGATATGTGTGTGTATATACGTGTGCAGTGACAGCTACATGCATGCATCTGTTCAAGCTATGTGTGTGGTACGTTGCTGAAAGGTTGTCATAATGTTCGCTCCCCTTGAGAATGTCCAGAGCTCTGGGCACCTATTAATGAGTAATAAAACTCTTGCTTGAGCATCCAAACACACAGCTCTATTTATAGCTCATTGAGAACCATTAATGGGCTCAAATCATTGTGACACTTAACCATAACATGGCATAAAAGCCACATACCAGCTGCCTGCAAACAATATACATCTTTGAAAGAATGCAGAGTGGGGCACTGATTGGCTTACATGCAAATTTGACACCAATTCAGAAGAACAAAAATCAACAGGCATCTGATAATTATGCCATCAGATAGAGTGTCAGTATTTACAAATTCCTTTTGGATGCATCATTAAAGCAAAATGCACCAGATGTTCCATTTGACCCCGCCGGAGGTGCATTTGGACATCGATCATAACAACATTCACCAGAGTTGCATTCAGACATTGATCATTACATAACATTCGCCATGCGACACTTGGGAGATCTTCTGAGTAATCCTTGATGAATGTAGATTATTTTATTCATGACCTCTATTATGAGAAATAATACACAGGTGGTGGAGTGGAAACATGCTGCAGTGTGTGAGTGTGTCTAGGTGGTATGCAACACAATAAGCAGTGCATAAATCAAAGGGTAGTACATTAAAAGGAGGCAGGAATGTATTTAAGTGATGTGTGGCATGAGGTTTGAGAAGACAAGGAGTATGCCAGAGTTCCCAGTCTAGAGAGATAAAGACACAAAGGAACCTACAGCATTTCCAGAGCTCAGATGGAACTCTCCAAGGTTGTCAATTATTTTTACCATTCATATGGCGAACTCTCGGCCAGCAAAGCCTTCTATGTTGGCGTAACATGTCTCAAAATAAATATTTTTTTCCTGTGATTTAAGTAGGGCTGCCCCCTGATAGTCGACCAAAGGTTAGTCAATGAGAAGAGTCTTGGTTGACCAAGTTTTGATTGGTCGGTTGGTCGCAGAAAAAACTCCACATAAAAACGATGTGCAGCAAGTATTAGCGCTGGTTGAATGCGAGGTGGTACTATGGGGTAATTTTCATTAAGCGGGGTTAGGGTTAAGCCTACACAATAAAGCAAGACACCTTGATTTCAAACATAGAACTTTATTTTTTATTTATTTTAACTAAAAATTCAAATGAAACTGGAAAAAAATATGTGCAACTAAAATGTGTGTTCTTCAACTTTTTGAAAGATGGTTTTACAACAGTTGTCAACATCTCTCTGGCAAAGAACTTACTTCATCTGTGCATTCTCTACCGGTCGGGTATTTCGTTATCCAGGAAAATACATCATATTTGTGAATAAATTTGTTTTGTTCCCTCCTTCACGATATATATATATATATATATATATATATATATATATATATATATATATATATATACAGGTGCATCTCAATAAATTAGAATGTCGTGGAAAAGTTCATTTATTTCAGTAATTCAACTCAAATTGTGAAACTTGTGTATTAAATAAATTCAATGCACACAGACTGAAGTAGTTTAAGTCTTTGGTTCTTTTAATTGTGATGATTTTGGCTCACATTTAACAAAAACCCACCAATTCACTATCTCAAAAAATTAGAATATGGTGACATGCCAATCAGCTAATCAACTCAAAACACCTGCAAAGGTTTCCTGAGCCTTCAAAATGGTCTCTCAGTTTGGTTCTCTAGGCTACACAATCATGGGGAAGACTGCTGATCTGACAGTTGTCCAGAAGACAATCATTGACACCCTTCACAAGGAGGGTAAGCCACAAACATTCATTGCCAAAGAAGCTGGCTGTTCACAGAGTGCTGTATCCAAGCATGTTAACAGAAAGTTGAGTGGAAGGAAAAAGTGTGGAAGAAAAAGATGCACAACCAACCGAGAGAACCACAGCCTTATGATTGTCAAGCAAAATCGATTCAAGAATTTGGGTGAACTTCACAAGGAATGGACTGAGGCTGGGGTCAAGGCATCAAGAGCCACCACACACAGACGTGTCAAGGAATTTGGCTACAGTTGTCGTATTCCTCTTGTTAAGCCACTCCTGAACCACAGACAATGTCAGAGGCGTCTTACCTGGGCTAAGGAGAAGAAGAACTGGACTATTGCCCAGTGGTCCAAAGTCCTCTTTTCAGATGAGAGCAAGTTTTGTATTTCATTTGGAAACCAAGGTCCTAGAGTCTGGAGGAAGGGTGGGGAAGCTCATAGCCCAAGTTGCTTGAAGTCCAGTGTTAAGTTTCCACAGTCTGTGATGATTTGGGGTGCAATGTCATCTGCTGGTGTTGGTCCATTGTGTTTTTTGAAAACCAAATCACTGCACCCGTTTACCAAGAAATTTTGGAGCACTTCATGCTTCCTTCTGCTGACCAGCTTTTTAAAGATGCTGATTTCATTTTCCAGCAGGATTTGGCACCTGCCCACACTGCCAAAAGCACCAAAAGTTGGTTAAATGACCATGGTGTTGGTGTGCTTGACTGGCCAGCAAACTCACCAGACCTGAACCCCATAGAGAATCTATGGGGTATTGTCAAGAGGAAAATGAGAAACAAGAGACCAAAAAATGCAGATGAGCTGAAGGCCACTGTCAAAGAAACCTGGGCTTCCATACCACCTCAGCAGTGCCACAAACTGATCACCTCCATGCCACGCCGAATTGAGGCAGTAATTAAAGCAAAAGGAGCCCCTACCAAGTATTGAGTACATATACAGTAAATGAACATACTTTCCAGAAGGCCAACAATTCACTAAAAATGTTTTTTTTATTGGTCTTATGATGTATTCTAATTTTTTGAGATAGTGAATTGGTGGGTTTTTGTTAAATGTGAGCCAAAATCATCACAATTAAAAGAACCGAAGACTTAAACTACTTCAGTCTGTGTGCATTGAATTTATTTAATACACGAGTTTCACAATTTGAGTTGAATTACTGAAATAAATGAACTTTCCCACGACATTCTAATTTATTGAGATGCACCTGTATATTGCAATATCCAATTACATCAGCAACCCCTGGGCTGAGGGATCAGTGAATATTCTTGCTTTAGTGATGTTGCATTGAAAATTTAATTAATTTATTTAAAAAATGAAAAACTTAAATCAAATACATTTCTAAATTCAAATTGCACTTCAAACGAAACAAAAAAGCAATTACAATAATGAAGTGATAAAAGAAATATATATATATATATATATATATATATATATATACACACCTTTCCATTTACCATCAGGCAAGAATCCGTCTTAACATCATGGCGGAAAATTACTTAAATGAAGACATGAAACAATTATAAATGTAAAAATAATAATTATAATGATGATAATAATCACTGAAATATAAATCATGGTACGAGGTGAACGTGTTTTTGTATTATTTTATGTTTTAATCACAGATGTAGGCTATAGGCTGCAGAGTTGGTCACAATAAACTGCTCTGTGGAAATAAAGTGAACTGAACTCAAAGCACCTCCTGAGCTGAGACGTCTGAGGTCATCTGCAGCATTCTCATAGACGATACTGTTCTTGCAAAAAAAAAAAAAAAATATCGGAAGACAGAAACAAAGAGTGAGAACCTTTTAGATGCGCGTGTTCCACGAGACTGCATGCCTCTGTATCAGCGTGTCATACATGCGCATAGAAGGCTTTTCTGTCATCTGTTCTTAATAATATAATAAAGTGTTAGTTCAAGTGCGTGTCTGTGTGTCTATGGGCAAATTATTTGTAATATTAATTTGATAATAATAGCCTAATAATAATAATAATAATAATTTTTAAAACGAGCCAAATATCGTCTTGACATCGTCAAAGACATCAGCTATTGGCGATCCCTCTGATCATTGTCGATCCCCGAAATCATTGTCTGTCGGCACAACCCTAATGTGCATTTCACTCTATAAATGAACAAAATGTTCAGACAGTCTCTTTGCTGGTTTTTCCAACACATTCAGAATCATTACAGCTTTTGCTGGTGTCACTGTGGCTCGCTTCGTGTGTGAGCTTGTAAAATTTAAGCTTGTAAAAGTCTCATTATTACGGTTTAGTATTTCTCTGTCATGTAGAACAGCGTTAGCAATATTACTTATAACATTCTTTCTCAGCGCTGGAACTCAAACCATTTTCTGATGCCCCTCAAAATATATATATTTAAGTAATTAAATTAATATCATTAACGTGCGACTAGTCGACTAATGGCTTAAATTAACTCCTACTAGTCGACTAGGAAAATCTTTGGTCGGGGGCAGCCCTAGATTTAAGACTGTAATGTGCAATGTCCAAAGGGTGTCCTGTTTATTGTGAATGATGGGGTTATTTTCCTAAAGCAGTTCTCTTCTCTACTTAGGCTCTGTCCGAAACCTGAAAAATATTGCTTTTGCAGGAAGTATACAGAGGTAGGAAGGCATCAAGACACATCCAATTAAATGATTGTGTCAAATACAGTCTACTAGATGCCTTCATCAGATCGATTTTGAAGACAGCATACAGTAGATGTATCCTCTGCTGCCTATGATATCACACAATCCTGTGTGTGTGGTTCAGTAATTGGTGGCAAATAAGGAAAGTAAATGCAAGTGAAAATGTCATGTGATCCACGGCTAGTCAACACATATCCAACAGGTGAACTAACGACAGAACAGATTGACTAGTCAGTGCAACCCCAAGTGAAAAGAATAAAAATTATGTCTGAAGGAGCGGTAAAACGAAGCAAATTAATTCGTAACTGTCATTTTTTAACCTATGATTCCATTTCCACAAAGAAATTAGAAATGTTTACTTGAGTTGATTAAAAGTGAAGTATTCAACTTCACTATAGTTATTTTTCAGCACAGTTACAAAGTACAAAAAAATACATAATATTTCTGAATTTATGGGAAATTTTTTGGGAAGAAGAAATCGGCAAGTTATAAGCATTAAATCTGTTTATAAACTAAAATGCGCTGTGTCTAAAACAAACTTTTTAAATACCTTAAAAAGATACAATGCCAATAGTGTCGGAAATTAATGGGGACTCAGGGCAAAAATGCCACCGAAATTGACAAAAATATCCCAGAAATTCAAAATATGTGGGCAAAAATGCCCACGCAACGAGTTCCTGTGTTTTATTAATAATATCTGATATAGTTACAATTACATACATTGTGATCTTCTTTTGACTTTTCACTGAATAAAATTTTTTTTTCCTGCCATACGGTTCCTCGCGCCATCCGGTTCCTCGCACTCGCTCCGCTTCTATCAATCTGCATCAGTACGGTATTGTACTCCCTCGTTAAATTCCGTAACCATTTGCCCCTCTTGTTAAAAATAAACTGTCCTACTGGGTAACACTCTTGCTCACGTGCTGTACTGTACTTCCCTGCCATGTGCTGCTGTTTATCTGTCTGAAAAGTCTCACCCATTAGAGGCCAAAAGTGCACAAGGGATGGATGTTATATAAAGAAGGTATGAGAAATCACAAAACATAATGTAACCAAATGCTACAATTTATTTAATAATAATACCTCAATATGTTAAATAACCATAATGTTAATTAAGCCTTTATTATTACAACTGTATTACAATAATACATATACAGAACAACCACTTTTAGTGGTTGAATCAATCATATCTCTCACTAAAAACTGTGTGAAATGTTTATTTTTGCCTTATTTTATTCAGTTGACATGAATTGAGTTGATTACAGTTTGCTTAATAATCTCATTCCATATCCGGATAATTGCTATAATATCATAGAGGATAAATTTCCTCCTCCATGATATTGCATTATATTAGTTTTGTACAGTATGTTTACTTAATAGCCAAAATACTTGGACATACGTGAATGAGAATAAATCTGAAATAGGAATGTGTTTCAGTCACAATGAACATTATGTAGTTTAGAGATGATTTAGAGACATTTAAAATGTTAGAAATGGCTATTTCTATTTCAATAAAAGTTTTATTCTTAAAATGTTCTGTTTGTCCAAGAATCCTATTGCAGCAATGCAGGTCTTTGGCATTTAGAAGCTGCTACTTTTGGACCTGTGAGGTGTCTGTTTCTCAAACTAGAGACTGTCTTTTTGTCTTTTTGTTATGCATCTGGGCCTTCCACTTCCCTCTCTATCCTGGTTAAAGACTCTTTTTTCAAAACAGTAATGCATGGAATAGCCTTCATCTCTCTAAAACAACAGACTTTAGGAGACACAGACTGAAATGATTGTGAGAATGTGAGATATGATACAGTGTGTGGGTGGAGATCTGGAGCTTATGCAAACAACCACTGTTTTTTTCCTTTCAGACAAATTCTGTTAATAAAGGACTCAAAGCTCCATTCAGCCAGTGGCTTTCATTGATGCAAAAACAATTGCTGCATAGTTTTCCAAGAGCACAGCAGGACTCCAAAGGAGTAATTAAAAAGCTGCTAATTACCCACTGAAATGGAACCCAAAGAGGCTATATATAAATGCTTATGAGCTTGTGAACTGCTAAACTAATAAAATATTCGCCAACTGTTGCCAGAGACTGTTAAACAATGATGAGCCTGTAGACTCATTCTTACAGTTAACCAGTAATCTGTGTATTGTGTGTAAAAGAGGAGAATTTAAATCAATAACTCAAGGAGCCATTTAGTTTTTCAGAATTCCACTGCAATGCATCATTTTCTTACTGAGTATTTTTGTCTTGTTTTCCTGTAAACATATCTAAACATTATTAAAATAAGATAAATTTACTTGATAAGTAAAATGACATAAGACAATTATAATTTTTAGACAAATGTTACAAAATGTTGTTACATTTATGCTTATTACAAGAAAAAAAAAATTCCCAATGGAGTAAGAAAAAAAAAAATGGATTCAAGGGGAAAACAAGTTTCTTTTTCTTTTACCCTAAATAGTTTTGTATTGTTTTAATCATAAACCTCACTAAATTGTGTTAATTTCTCTGAAAACAGGACTAAATATATGTAATTCTGCTTTTCAAGTAACTTTTTGTTTTGTCTTAACGATGTTTCATAAAATTGACCAGAAAATAAGACAAAAACATATATATTTTTTTTTTAATATACCACAAACAAAAGTGATGTGAGATCTGAATAGAGATAGTTATCATACGGAATTCAACGATTCTGGTTCCAATTCTGGTTCCAATTTAATGAAGTATTTAAAGTCGTAATTTACCAAAATTATTGACTTGATTCATGGAGTGAGTGAGCCGTTTTAGTTCATCCAATTCATTCAAAAGTACTAGTCATTCAAAAAGAAGAGTCATGCATTCGCATTAATTTATTACAGGACTACACTGGCCGTGCTGTATGTTTGTTGTTGCGTGTCTGGTTTTTCGTCACTCATCGCATTTAATTCAGATGGCAAGCTTACATCTTAAGTATCAATTGTTTTGCTGTGGCACAGATAATTTTTTTTTTTTTACAGTGATATGTTTGTTATGATAGAAGAATGCAGACATTTGTGTTTCACATTTTAATGGAACCAGTTCTTATTAAGAATTTACAATCCTCAATTCCCAACCCTAGAGCTGGACAAATAAAATGCTACATGATATTTTTCCTGGGGTGAGAGATTAACAGAGAGTAGTGGGAGGAGATAAGGGGAGGGAAAAGAGGGCGGAGCTACTGACCTGAGCTGACGGTCCTTGCAGACAGCCACCATAACCAGCAGGTTGCCCAGGACGCTCATGAGCATGACCAGCGACAGGAAGCTGATGAGAGCAACCCTCTTCGCCAACCCGTTGCTGTGGTAACAAGAGAAAGGACAAAGACTTATTGAAAATCAGTTAATCGTATGGAATGAAGAACATACTGATAAGTGAGGTGGTCCAATTATATTGATTGATATGTCATCTTCTTTAAGACAAAGAAATTCAACAAGGCTAACAAAGCCACATACTGTTTCAATTCAATATTTGAAGACATTATTGCATAATTGTGACTAAAGGAAATGCTCCCCATTAATTGTCTATTTAAGGCATGTAAAGTAAGTTTGATATGCTAATTGTTAAATGTTGATATTTAAAAAAGGTTTTGTCACCTCTGTCCCCATGGAAACAGCAGTGTAGAAAACTGCCCAAGAATAGAAAGCACATTGCCCACAAAGCGTGGTGGAAAAAGACAATTCATTCTTGCGTAAAGGATAATTTCTTGTCATGAGTACAAATTAGGCCTGTTATACTAATGACGTGAATCTCGCCGACACAAAGCATTATTTCTCATCAAAGCTGCTATAATCATTTGCAATGACATCTGAAATATTTATATTTCTGTTACACACATTTATTTTTACATGTTGTTTAGATTGCCAATTAGATTAGATAGTATCCATACTGTAAGGCTCCTCATCAGTCTCTGCTCCCTCTCTTCCCCGCTCCAACTCCCCCGAGTACTGATTACCCTCACCTGATTTCCATTAGCCACCTCATCAAGGACAATATAAACACTCACCTCTAACTCCCATTCCTTGTCAAGTCTCGTTTTGACTCCTCACGTGTGTACTACTCATCCTTGTCACGCTTCCTGAAGAATATCTCCTATGTTTAAGTTATTAGTTTGTTTGACTTCTCCTTTGTTTTTGATTTCTGTTCTCTGTATATATCCGTATTTTGTTTGTATCCCTTAGCAAATCTGTATTTGGGTTCATCACTTCTGTCGTCCTCTTCCTCTGAGAATAACAGAAGACTACAATGAACCCAGCAGAAGCAGCGTCTCACGTCGTGCGGTTGGCTGAACTTGGACATCGGCTCCAGCAACACGAAGGTGCGCTTGATGAAATCCGTAGCCTCCTGGAAAGACTAGTGAATATTCCACCCATCACCTCATCTTCCTCCGCTCCGGACACCTTCACAGATTCCACAGCACCCGCAACAGCTCCGCCGCTCCTTCCATTTCCTCTGGCATTAATCAGCCCAGTGGCATCGCTGGCAAATTACTCTGGCTTAAGAGTGCAGTGGTTTTCTTCTCCAGTGTACCTTGGTGTTTGAGACACAACCCCAGCGATTCACCAAAGATCGATTTTTTTCATCTCCCACCTCACCAGAAAGGCTCTTCAATGGGAAGACGCGATGTGGAAACAGGGAGGCTCTGTCATGCAATCCACTGGGGCTTTCACAACGCACTTCCGGGAGGTATTCGATCCATTTGCAGGGGATTTCCATGCCGGTGAGCAACTTAGACATTTTAATCAGAGAAAGTTGTCAGTCCCTGAGTATTCCATATGCTTCCGCATGTTAGCCTCAGCCAGCCATTGGAATGAACCAGCGCTGATTATCCGCCATCAACAAGGTTTGAATATGGCTACTCCCTCCTGGCCTTCCACGGCCAACGAGCCAACGAGCCAACGAGCCAACGAGCCAATGCCTACGGCTGCTATGGCCAATGAGCCAACACCCACACCTGCCACGGTCAACGAGCCAGCATTGCAAGCTGGAATTTACAGAGCCCGCGTTGCAAGCATCGTCCGTCCCAGAGCCCGCGTTGCAAGCCTCGTCCGTCCCAGAGCCAGTGTTGCAAGCACTGTCCGTCCTAGAGCCAGCACTCGCTGAGCTGTTAGATCTGGAGCTGGTTCCCACCCTTGTACCCACCCCGAGTACCCTTCCTCCTCCACTGGTTCCATACAGCCCTTCTGCTCCACTGGTTCCATCTAGTATCCTTGCCCTTCCTCCTCTGCTGGTTCCATCCAGCACGATGGATATTCCTCTTCAGCTGGTTCCACCAAGGACATTAGCTGCTCCTCCTCCTCCTGATCAGCCGGTTCTCCCCAAGTCACCGGCTCGACCATCGCCCCCTGTGGCATTACAGACGAAAAGAACTTTTGACCCTCCGACTCCGCCTAGACCCTCCAAGCCCTGGACTCCGCCTCAGCCCTCCGATCCCTCGACATCACCTTGGCTCTACGATCCCTCGGGGTGAGGGTACTTTTAGGCCCCTCATCAGTCTCTGCTCCCCCTCTTGCCTGCTCCAACTCTCCCAAGTACTGATTACCCTCACCTGATTTCCATTAGCCACCTCATCAAGAAAACTATAAACACTCATAACTCCCATTCCTTGTCTAGTCTCATTTTGACTCCTCATGTGTGTACTACTCATCCTTGTCACTCTTCCTGAAGAATATGTCCTGTGTTTGAGTTATTAGTTTGTTTGACTTCTCCTTTGTTTTTGATATCCAGTTCTGTTCTCCGTATAACCATGTTTTGTTTGTATTCCTTAATAAATCTGCATTTGGGTTCATCACTTCTGTCGTCCTCTTCCTCTGAACGTAACACATACCATATTGTGCAACACAAATTGTAGTGTACATCAGAGAGGGACCGAAATTCCTTCACAACAAATGCCTCTTGCATAACCTTTAAACTCTAAAGTAATTCTTATCTGACACAAAGTTTATTCTCAAGATTGACAGTGACTGTAAGATTGTTGTCACGGTTCTGATAAGTGGGATCCATATACAGCCGCCGGAGGCAGCATTTTCCTGGTTTTGGACACAGCCTTGAAGTTGCACTCACACCCTCATGTGGATCCAGCATGAGCCTCAATCTTCTGACATTTTAAACGGCTTGGAGTAACATGGATTGACCGTCATGATTTGTGAATCAGTGGAACTTTTGATCCTGATCCTGAAGTTTTTTATTCTGACTGATAGAATATGCGCTTCAGAGAAAGATATTAGATGAGCGCTCGATGGGAAGAAAAGGCTGGATTTTCGTGAGGTTCGTGAATGGCAGCTTTTTAAACAAGATATCTGCATATTTGCTATAATAGAAGTTTTATTGATATTTGCCTTTTATCATTAGAAAAGTTACAGGGAACTGTTGATGAGAGACTGTTAGAATACGTGCTTTACTACTATGTACTTAACCATTTGATACAATGTACTTATTATGTACATACATGTTGTTGCATTGTAATTACATTTAAAGTACTTGCATTTAATTAGATTTGTAGCTACACTGTTAACTTTACCCCTTACCCTATCCTAACCCTTACCCCAAAACCTACCCGTACCTCAACCTCAGTAGCAGCAAATGTGTGAATTTTGCAGAACAAAATGCAGTTACATAGAAAATACATAGTCTTGTTTGTATTTAATGTTAGTACATAGTAGTTAAGGCCACCTAATATAAAGTGTGACCAGTTTGGTTTATTACATCTGTTTAAACGAGATATGTACATATACAGCACTTTAACATTATGAGCTCAAACACGTCTGCTGCGACTCTGATATGCGGACCATTTAAATGAGACTGTGTTGCACATTGGTCTTTTAATGTAGTAACACGATGGCACGAAACAACAAAACAAACCGTGACTGGTCGTTTACATGTCTCAGACACTTCACGTGCAAGCAGGCGATTTTCTTCAATGGGAAAATTTATAGGCCGATGCCGATAATGAAAAAAGTCAGAATATCGGCCGATTTAATGGCCTCGGTGATATATCGGTCGACCACTACTTCTAATTTCTTGACTGCCTTATATTCTTAAAACATTATAAAAACATTCACAAGCACTTCATTAAGAACACTATGGTCCTAATAAAGTGTCAAACATGTTCTTCTGCTCTTGTAGCCCATCCACCTTAAGTTTCAACATGTTTTGCATTCTAAGATTCAATTCTGCTCATTGCAATTGTACAGAGGGGTTATCTGAGTTACCGCAGCCTTTCTGTCATCTCAAACATTCTCCTTTGACGATCTCTCATCAACAAGGCGTTTCCGTCTACACAACTGCTTCTCAGTGGATGCTTTTTTATGTGTGATGTTTTTGGCACCATTCTGAGTAAACTCTAAAGACTGTTGTGCATGAAAATCCCAGGAGATCAGCAGTTACAGAAATACTTAAATCAGCCCGTCTGGCAAGTCGATATCACTGAGATCACATTCTGATGGTAGATGTGAACATTAACTGAAGCTCCTGACTCAAATCTGCATGATGCCACAGGACTGGCTGATTAAATAATCGCATGAATAAGTAGGTGTACAGGTGTTCCTAATTAATTGCTCGGTGAGTGTAAATGGCTGCAGCTGAATCCAGGAAAATGCTGCCTCCAGAGGCTGTATACGGAGGTAGGAAGGGACCAAGGCACGTCCGAATCCAATGTTCATGTCACATCCTGTCTACTGAGATACCTTCATCTAATTGATTTTTGAAGGCAGCATAGATGCATCCTTCACTGCCTATGAAATCCCACAATCCTGTGTGCGCCATTCCACAAAAATTTCATTGATTCCATTTCTAGAGAGAAAGTAGTATTGTAGTAATTAAATATACACTTGGTTAAAAACTCTCTTGATTTTGCTCTAGATTATTAGACCACTCAGTCCAACCAAACCACAATGAAGCAGACGCGTTACCTTTAGTGGACACCAGATAGCGATAATCAGTTGCTGGTATCCTAGCAATGATGTGACGTTATGCTGCCTCAGTAGACTGTCCAAAACCAGATTCTGGAGGTACCTTCATATGCAAACGCTGTCTGTTGAGGCAACAAGACAGCTACCTTTTGTGTTTTGGCAGCTACCTTTTTGTTTCACATTATTTAAGTGCATTTCTAAAAATTAGACTTAAGAAAATATGAATCGTTGCAAGTTTCCATCCACTACGTAATGCACATTATCATGAGGGAGCTGCCTCGTCATGATGGAGCAGCTGAATTACCTCTCCCTGCTTTGGGGACAGTTTTATTTGCAAGATTGGTGCAAGTATCTCATTTTATTAAATGCATCCATGAGACACCGCAGAATAAGTGTAATATCTGATATAATGTGGGCTGAAATAGCTGCGATGCCCAAACACCTCCGGTCTCCGCATACCTGGGAGCACCCACTCTCAAAACTGTTCTGCCGGATTGTGAGGACCCAATTTATCGACCAGTTGTGGTTTAAACACTTCCGAATGACAAGCTCTATGTTCAAAGAATTGTGTGCCAAGGTTGGACCTTTCAGTGGACTAGTCACATCAAGCTATCGCATACTCATAACACATGCATGAATGGTCAAAATACGTCATCGTTTTGCAAATAAACCGTTTCCATCACCTTAATGAGCATTTTAACTAATGTGAAACTCTAGAAAATCCACCTCCTCCTAGCGCATTAAATTTTAAGCAAATTTAGAAAGTTTATTCGCATATCAAGCATTTCCATTCAGGATCTCTTATGCACAACTTCAAAATGCGCATAAAAATAGTTGGATGGAAACCCACATATTCAGTGTTGGGGAAGCTACTTTTAAACTGTAGTGTGTCAAGTTGCAAGCTACACTTATTTTAAAGTAGTTGCATATTTTTTTTTTTTTTAAGTGTATGCACTATGAGTGTAACGAGTGGCTGGCGCTGACAATGATGAAGACGATGACGATGAATTGAAGAACCCAAGTGCAGTTTTATTTACAGTTGTGAAATCCAAAACCCTAACTAAAGATGTGAACTAAACAAAACATAAACATGGACAATTAACATGAACATAAACTTGACTTGACTTGGACTTGACTTGACATAGCATGACATGATACCAAACACAAACAAAGTTACATTCAACAATACCTGACAAGGAACAATGGAAAACATGAGGGCTTAAATACTAGACATGGGAGAACACATGACAAAAATGACCAATGAACAGACAGAACAGATAACAAAATAACAATACAATGAACCAATGAAAACAAGACACATGAACATGGAGGGAAAACAGGACATCACATGACTAGGGAACACATGACACGAAACAGGAACTAGAATACAAAATAAAAGAAATGATATACATGAACACATGCATTAAACATTACAATAAGCTACGAACAAAATTAAATCTATGAAAGGTGCAATATCTTTTTAAATACTGTTATGTAACTATACACTTCTATTGTTTACGAGTAGAATTTAAATGGCACAAAAACAAGGATCTCAATTAGGGTGCATTAATATCCTTTCATCACAACAAAACACACACACACACACACACACACACACACACACACTTTAAAAATTAAACAAAAACACACTACTGTAGTTTTTTTAATGCTGTACTCCCACAGCTGTGGAATGTTTAAACTGTATTGACTGAGGAGATCAGCAAAGGAGCGGAAGTCTCACAGAGACTAAAATCAATACTAGCAGATGGCCGCTCCCTCTGCAGCGTACAAGTTGCGTGTGTGTATGTGTGTGTGTGTGTGTGTGTAATTACTGGTGAAACCTTTGACCCCGAGTATGTAATTGAACTGAGGGTGCAATCAGAACATAGAGGCTCGATCAGAGCACTCAGCGCGATGACATCAGGTCAGTCGGTACACTGGCCCTTTTGTTGTCTTC
This sequence comes from Myxocyprinus asiaticus, assembly GCF_019703515.2. Taxonomy (NCBI): domain Eukaryota; kingdom Metazoa; phylum Chordata; class Actinopteri; order Cypriniformes; family Catostomidae; genus Myxocyprinus; species Myxocyprinus asiaticus. Next base: position 34,082,590 of record NC_059370.1, on the reverse strand, counting down.
TGTCGGAAAACGTCACATTTCTAGACAGCATGTCGGAATGCATTCGAATTCCTCATTTAAATTAATTAGTAGCTTTTGTGCCACAAGTGCATGTTAGTCAGAAAAAGACCTTGATATAAAAACTACCCACTAAAGCAACCTATGACAAACTAAATATTGTGGAGAAAAATTTAATGTCTTAATAATGTAAATAATATACAATCTTTTTTCCTTATTGCACATGACAAATTGGCTCCACTTTAGAATGCAGTTTATGGAAGTTCCTCTTTTGTCTCATCTATCTTTAGATGAAAGGACACAAAAAAAGTTCTCCAAATTTTAAGAAAGTTCGTTTTTGCATTGATAACATGTAAAGTAGTTAACTGTATGTGAAGTAGTCTTACTTTAGTGCATAATATAATATAGTATTAAAGATCTTATTTCATGCTTGTGACATTAACTCTTTAACTTTCCAAGGGCAAGGGACTGACTTACATCTTCAGTAAGTCATTAAGGCGATTTTGACTTGATCCTTTATTTGCTGCAATGCTGTCTACCTGTAATATGATGTCATGTAATTAGACCACATGTTACTCGAGTTGTACATATTTTCTTTTTAGTGCAAGAGCGGTGTAAAAAATTCCAGACTCTAGACTGAACTCTAAGTGAAAACATGCTTTTTCCTGAGAACGATGGCAGCATCTCACGTTAAATTTCAGTCCTCCTGAATCTACTCATTATATAGCAAACATTAATTGTTACATTTATACACACTACTATTTGCTAAAAGAAAACATGTCTGAAATATTGAGGAATCAACAGCCAAAATGAGGAAAGTCAAAAGTTTTGCTGTTCTCAAATGTTTTATTTGTTATATATGTAACAGTAAAGTTTTGCAGTCCTGTGTACTATTTCTCAAAAAATATAATTCACCAAATACAAAAGAAAAAAAAAGGAACAAACAGTGCTGGTAAAAAAAAGAAAAAGAAAAACAGGCCTTTGAATCCCCAGCATTGCTGGTTGGCTGGTTTGAGCTTTCCCATTGTCTGGCATGTCACGCATTCAGCCATACCTGTTGTTATTCAATTGCTACTGAAATGAAGGTTGAAGGAAATTTGCCCTCAATTGCTGGGAAACTGGCCAAGAGTCTAACTGTTGACAATCCAAACTTGAACTAAAGCCCTTCATTTTCATTAATTCAGCCCTGTGCAAACTTCACGGCCACTTGTGGTGGACAAATATGCTGATTAAAGGCACAAAGTGCATGGTGTGAATTTACCAAGATCAATGAATAACTGACCCTTGCAGAAGTGGGCATTTGCAATTCAGAATGTGCAACTCTAAACGTTAATATGATTGGAATCTGTAATTTTTCAGATCAACTAAACTAACTTTCAGTTTGCACTAGAACTCCTTAAAGTTATATTGTGGATAATGAACAACTTGACAAACAATATATACGATCATGAGATTTTGTTATTATACTAACTGGTCTAACATCATGGGTTCAGTTCATCACATGGTTCTTAAATCATAAACTAAAACTGCTTTGCTTGAATGTATTGCTGCCTTCCAGCCCTCCTGGGAAGTTCCTACTTGTAAGTTTGGAAAGCAGGCATGATAATATCATAATTATTTGTCTCTTTTTCATATTCTGACAAAGACAGGAAACTTGTTAATGCTAGTACAACTAAAATAGAGCAAAGGATGCACATTAGTTGTGTAATTGATGACTTATCTATGTATTTTATGATTCTCATGCTGCCACACAGAATAGTGGGAAATGTAGTTTCCTAATATTAATTATGTTATGGCATTCCTGTGTGTCCAGTAAATATGATCATTCTAGTAAATCAATCTAGTAAATACCTGTACGATCATTCCGACATATTATAACAAAGTTCTTGCCTTGTTGTGTATAGTAGTATATCAATGGGACTCTTTGGAATACATCTAGCCATTTATTTTGAGAAGCTACCCCAATAAATCATGCACAGCTAGTTCTTGCCTTTCATGACGTTCATGCCGACGTTCAGGCTTGTTCTTATTTTAAATTTGACAATTGCACCTGTGCTCTCGAAGACCAACAGGAGAACAGACTGAAGATACTGAACAAATCATCCATAGCTTTTCATTCGGCTATCTTGTGTAGCTTCGATGGTACCTTTGCATTAGAAATTCTCCATAAGACAGTGAGCTTCAGACCTCATTCTGCTTTACCAAACAGAAGCGTAGTTGAAAGGCCACACACACTACATGACCTTCAGCATTGGGATGGAGGGCAAACTGAACTGCTTTTTGTTTGTTTTCTTTGATTGTATTTTATACATTATACACTGTAGGTGAAAAAAGCAAAGTCTTTTAAAGTAATGGTTATAAATTCAGACCCTTCAAGGTTGTTGATCAAATTATATGCATCAAAAGGCCACATCTCTGGTTTCCCTGGAGCACTGCTGCTATCTGCTGAATTCCTCAGGCTAAGTATGTCAGACGAATACACATGAGACAAAGAGCGCACATTTAGAAGAACAAATATTCTTCCACACATCCAAGGTGCCATATAATTCTCTTAATTCCATTTGCAGATGAACACATCCCTGAAATTGAATAAGGCATCTCAATGGAGTTTAACCTCTTCGACCTCATCCAATAGACTCACATAGGTAAATGTGTTTCCTGACTATTATAAGTCATTTATTTTTTTCTCCATCCTGTTCCACGGATTGACACTAATTAATGGGAAATCTGCAAATAACTTGCACCTGGGAATGGGTAGGGTTTTGTGTCAAGCTTTGCTTTTTCTAAGGGCACATGTGACTCTTCCATCCGTGAGGACAAAAGAGTCTTTTGGGATGAATCTGAAAGAGCGCAGATCTCCACAGGATGACTGGCATGAGATTAAATGTGGATCGTTTAGCGCTTGTAAGCTTCGTATTTGTGGATAATTTACAGGTATTTGCAGATGTCATGTCATCAACACTGAAAAGTGTTTGGGTTGCTGTCAGAAACCTTTAACCCTGATGAGGTGTTTGAAAGCATGTCAATATTTTTCCCCATTTTGACATGTGTTAGGCTCATTTGTTAGGCTCAAAGCAATAGGGCGTATGTGTGTGGTAGCCTATAGATGGTTAAATATGTTGCACTGCTTATCTTGCGGGGGTGAGTAAAAACCTAATTCAGAACCTCAGTGTTATCTCAGCTATCCATTGAGAAATAGCTGAAGGTAATCCATTGTAATAAATCTATGTTCTCTATTTCACATGGTGATGACAATGCTGACAAGAGGTACTTAAAACAGTGCACAACATAAATGTCGTCAAAGCTCATTTGTTTCACTACACTGTTTACCCACTATAATAATTACTTAAGATTAGGGAGTTCAACCCCTAAACCTAAATAAACTTAAGCATGTAACTTGTTCAGGGGTGCGTTTCCCAAAAGTATCATTAGCCAACTGTGGTCGCAAGTTACATCACTACCAACATAGTTAAAAAATTTGATGTTTCCCGAAACTGTATTTCCAACGAACATTCGCAAACAGCATTGCAAAGTTGTGTGGTTGGAACTACAGCTCTTTACTTATGGTAAGAATCATAGTTCATTGTTAGTCTGCTGTGTGGACATCATTTAACTTGTCTGAGGCTTCTATATATTTAATTCCATAAATATATTTCATTCTGTCAACATTTTGACCACAATTACGAGCATTAAAGAAAATTCCAAAGTTTTGCAGAAAGTGGCGTTGTGAAACATCACGTAAACGCGAATGCAGCTGTTTAAGTAATTAAAGGCCGTTTAGAGAAAGCACCTTATCACACATGGTTTCTGTTTGAGAAAATGGCTTTTATGTGTTTTTGTTAATGCATAAGTGCTGTTTATATGTTTTTGAAGACTGCGCATGTGCGTTTGTGCTCAAGTGCGTCGGGGGAACCCCGAAGTCTGATGTAGAGGAAAACCCCACTATTGCAGAATATGTATCTATCACATTACACAGTGCATGCAGCTTTCTCGCATTAAAAAGCTTTCTGATGTAAGTGTAAATAAGCTTTTATAATTCAATATTCGCAGAAGTTATTACTCCATCATCTGTGTAACGCCATTAACAACGACAGCTCTATGTTACGATGTGTGAACGATGGATGTGTGACATAGTTACAAGGGTTTTGGGAAACAGCTGTGACTAGCTCGTTCATTTCTCCAAGGTTGCCTGGTACTATGGTAGTTAAGCAGTGAGTTAAGTCGTTGTACAGGAAATGCACCCCTGCAAAGTTTGAGGTATGATTTTAGAAAAATGTATGAAGGCGGGACCCAAGCACTAATCTTGGGGGTAGGCTCTTTTAACTTGGGCCAGTAAACAACTACCTAGCAACCACCCAGAACACACTAGCAACTGCATAGCAGTGTTAAAAACCACTCAGAACATCTTAGGAATTACATATCAGTGAACTGGCAACCACCCATAAAAATTTACAGGTTCAATATGTTGCCTGGGACTATAAAGCATTTAAGACAAGTTATCTTTTGCTTCTATCACCATCAAACAATAAGCTTGTGCTTGAACATCTCCCCTAAATTTGTGCTGGATTCACGAAAATGTTCTAATGACAGGCTTTGACATTGTCTGGTTATCCTAGCCTGCTCATGAGGTTGCCTTGTATAATACAACAAATTCAATACTTCTACACTGGTAAATCGTAATGATAAATGTATCTATCAATTAAAATAGTTTTAAGTAGATTGCAATAATTTTTTTGAATGTAAATTGTGTGAGATGTATTCTTTTAACAACATTAACTGTCATAGGACAATTTACTTCTTGGTAAACATTAGGCCAGTGGTGTAGTCTGGGCCATACGCACATATACGGCGTATGCTTTATTCCCAAGGCTGTTTGTATATATAACGACTTCTAAGGATCGATATTTGCGTATACCCTCGGTATACCCACTTGTTTTGCTGCTTCAAGTCCATAATCTACTGTCGTTAGTTTCCCTTTAACTGTATTGGATGCTGTTTTGTGAAACTGGAGATTCTTTGTTGTAATTGGTGTATTATCACTTGAATTCTGCCATTCCCTGCCCCTGACAACCGTTGTCGCTGCCATCATTGACTGAGGGAATTTATGATAGTGAGTGGAGAGAGAGTCACCCTCACGCTGAAGCAGTATCAGGTAAAATTAATTAACAAATTATTGCAAACATCCTGTAAAATAAGGAATCGTCCCATAATTAAGGGAAAAAATTGCTGTATGAAAACTATACACGGTTTGTCCCGTATTTTAGTATCACACACCCAAACTGCTGAGAATGTTTTACAAATCGAGAGAAATTGACCTGAAACACACACACCTTTTGCATGAGTTGTGTGAGATATTGGCTGTTGCTTTACACGGACGCTACACTTGACACAGAAACAGCTGGAGAAAAGATCAGTGACAATCAGCGTGTGTTTTTTTTTTTTTCAGAAGCAAGATAATTTTGTCAAAATCATATAGCATTCGAGTGCATGTTAATTGTTTAAAACACCAGTAAACGCACCTATTCATGACATGTCATTACATTTTATTGCATATGTCAGAGCTCGTTCTGGTAGAGAGAGAGTGAGAGGTAAGAAAAACTGGATTACCGCATTAATTCAAAATAAAAGTACAGTAGTACAGGGGTAGTTAAAACACTAAATGTGATTTTCTTACATTTCCCTTATGATAAACCCTATTTACTACCAAACAACGACACTAATCCAATGAGAAATACACTATTTTCATGTTAAGCCTTCTCTCTCCCTTTCGCTCTTCTTCCTGGTCATTGTATTAAATCATTTTTCATTTTAAGTTTACTAGGGGACGTTCGCATTGAACATGCTTCTGCATCCGTCTTAGCTGTTTTTCAATGTAAAGCAGTGTCTTGCACAGGAACGCCTGTAAATATGGGTCATTCCTACAATTCTGTGTCATTTAAGCCCCCATTACAAGTGTGTGTGGTATTTATCTTGTTTAATTTCACCCGATTACAATTTTGAAAGTCTTGTTAAAAAGAATAAAGACTTTTTAGAATGTTACACACTTCTGTGGGCTTAAAAGTAAAATTTTAAATAACTGAAATAATTTTCTGTTGCACTGCGTCATTATATCATGGCACATCAAACATCTAAATCATTGGATTTCTATTTTTCCCTCACATACAGTTAAGAGTTAATGTTGCATTCTCTCACTAACATGTATACATTTATGGTAAATGTGTAATTTTATCACTGATAGTGGAGGATTTTTGTGTGTCCCTTGATTTATTGTGCACCCTGTTATGTCATGAAACTATGACCTTTCATTGAAGATATACTGTATGTTAGGAAATTACATCACATGCACTGGGGGTGTACATCACCCATTCTGCAAAATTACTTTGAGTTATTTGAAGTTTATAATTATTGTTTTATTTATGTTTTCCTTTATTTTGTGGTGTTAGTCATATGTGGTCAAGCATAACATGTCCACCCTGATATGGGAAGATATATGAGAAATTAATATAATGAAAAATTTCAATATACAGTTTATGTTAACAGAAATAAAATCGTAAATATTAGTTTACAAATATGTTTCCTAGATATCAATCACAGACCATGTAGTGGCTCATTTATCCACTGGATGTCCACCCTGTTATTATCCACCCTGATGCTGCCCATTTAACTGGATGGACATTGAATTATTTAGTAATTTAGCTTGACCAGTATGACTAATACAATCTTTAATATGTCCCTGTAATGATGAAACATAAAGAAACTTGTAAAAGTATGTTTGATTTTTCAAAAGTTTCAAAGCCGGAATGTCACCGTATTGTAGGAATGACCCATTTACGATATGTACAGAGTTGCAGTTCCACCGCTCTCTATATGCAGATTACGCAGTAATCTACAGTAACAGAAAAGTACAATCTATAGTAACAGACACCCCCAGTCAGATGAACAGGGACTGGGCAATAGTAAACCACTTTTTTTGGTAGGACTACACCACTGCATTAGACAACTTTTAATTTGACATGGAGGAAAAAAAGAAACAAAAACTTCAGTTGACAAGAGCTGGAGGAAAAAGTTATCTTTGGGAAGCTTTATAATTATATCACGTCAGAAAGTAAGAAGTAGACATGTGAAAGGTTGGCGGAAGACACTCTCAGCTTTCTAATGATATAATTATTATGTTTCTTTGGACTCTAAAGATAGAGAGAGTGAGTAATTCAGTGCATCCATTTAAATTGACTAGTATGATTGGTCACCACATTAAGAAGCTTCAAAACAACTATTATTTGAATTTTGTGATAACATTTACATGGTTTGAAAGCTGAAAATAAAAATAACATAAAACTTAAAACAGTCAAAAAATGTGTTTTGGTCTAAAATCACATTTCTACATAAACAGCCCATTGCACTTTCCAAAGTCAACATGATAGAACGTGTCACATTTGAAACAACCTAGTGAATTCATTAAACATCTTACCTTTTGGGATTTAAGACAACTGTGAGGTTATCCTAAGTATAAGATGTTATTTACAATTCTTTAGTTTTTTCTTAAGATCAATCTTAAGAAAAATATACATTAAGAATATTCTTAAAGGGATAGTTCACCCAAAAATGAAAATTCTCTCATAATTTACTCACCCTCATTCCATTCCAGATGTGTATGATTTTAGGTGTCTGTAAGAAATATATCTATTTTTAAAATTTACAGCCAGCTGTGATTTGCACAGTCACAAGGGTGGAGTTCAAATTGCCTCTCGCATGACGTGAGCACGTTGGCATGTCGATATCGCCAGATCCCTCGGCTGGTCTGAAATTAGCAGGGGAAAAATATTCACTGCACACCCTCAATATTTTGAGTGACTCAATGGGTGTTTTGATATCCCAGTGAACAGCAAGCAGCTATAGCTTCAGTCACTCAGAATCAATGATAGGAAATATGTGAAAAATTAGTCTTTCCTCTTGTGATGATACCCGCAAAGATAAAGCTTTACTGTAGATTGAGGCATCCAGGATAAGCACACGCAAACACCATCTTGAAAAATAAACTGATACAAATACAAATCTATAGCAAAACCAATTCAGCTTCTGTATAACATTCCTCGTATTTCACGTCAGATCTCGCGTGAACTTTCCAGCACGCTTCCGTCATGCGAGAGGCAGCGTATATTTGACAGCTGGGCAGCTGGGCAGCTGGGCAGAAACTACATTTTATAGTAAAAAAGTTTTAAATATTGATTTTTTCTTACACATGTAAGAGTCGTATGGACTACTTTTATGATGGCAATATGTGCTTTTTGGAGCTTCAAGATTTTGGCACCTATTCACTTGCATTGTGTGGACCTTCAGAGCTGAAATATTCTTCTAAAAATCAATAATTTGTGTTCAGCAGAAGAAATAAAGTCATACACATCTGGGATGGCATGAGGTTGAGTAAATGATGAGAGAATATTCATTTTTGGGTGAACTAATCCTTTAAGAAGAGTTTTATTTCTTTCGTAAATACCCAAAATTCTTAACTTTTTTCTTAAATTAGAAATCAAGAAGAAAATAGGAAGGTAGTTAAGAAGAATTTTCTATGAATTTCCATGTTTTTTCCATGATGTTTGTGATTGCTGGATAATGACTTAAAAAATTATTTTATTGAGATTGCAGTCACAATTTCTAGCCAATAAAATATTGGCCTGCGTTCTGAGTAGTGGTCGACCGATATATCGCCGAGACCAATAAATCGGCTGATATTCAGAATTTTTTAATTATCGCATCGGCCAATACATTTTCCCGTTTGCTTGTTTTGTTTCTTGAGGGTGCTGAGAATCGCCTACTTGCATGTGAAGCGACTGAGATATGTACAGTCACGGTTCGTTTTATGTGCCATCTTGTTACTACAATAGACCTGTGTGCAATACAGTCTCATTTAAATGGTCCACATATCAGAGCCATGGCAGCGCCTGTTTCATTCTCCCTCTCTCTCCTAAACAGTTTCCTGTAATTTTTAACTGTCTTGTCTAATGATAAAAAGGCAAATATCAATTAAACTAATAACATACTGTATACCATCTGCAAATATAAGCATATCTCATTTAAACAGATGTAATAAACCAACCTCACACAACTTGAGCAGATCCAGCATCCTGTGGAGCGCTCATATACAGTATATTCCTCAGAAGCACGTATTCTATCAGCCTCTCCTCAGCAGTTCCCTGTCACTTTTAACTTTCTTTTCTAATGATATAAGGCAAATATCAATAAAACGTCTATTATATACCGTCTGCAAATATGCAGATATCTCATTAAACAGATGTAATTTACGAACCTCATGAAATCCAGCATTTTCTTCCCATCAAGCGCTCATCTAATAGCTTCCTCTGAAGCACGTATTCTGTCAGCCAGAATCAAAATGTCAGGATAAGGATAAAAAGTTCCTCTGATTCACAAATCATGACGGTCACTCTGTGACAATCCAAGCAGGTGATCCAGGCTGCTTAAACTGTCAGGAGATTTCTGCACGCGCCGGACCCGCACAAGCGTGTGAGTGCAACTTCAAAGTAAAAGCACTTCACGTGTGCTTTAAGTAAATGTCTTATTCACTATGCACTGTATGTGCACTAGTTCTGAGCCACTGATGAAGTGCCAGCTTGCAACGAAATGCACCGGGCACCTAGTCTTGGTTCCTCATAATACACAAGAGACTTTGCACCTATAGTTATAGAGATAAATTATAAGGCTTTAGAGCTATTCTTTTGTAAAATACAATACATTTGTATTGTAAGGAACATGAGAGTTTGCATTCAATTCACACAGGGGTCATAAATTCTGCATGACTACTTTCAAGTGCATATCATTAGGTCAGGAGTTTATCAAAGAGACCTGTCACCGTACTCATAGCAGCAGTTCACAGGTCGGTTCAATAGTAAAGTTTACAGCAGTGGGGTGATGTGCAGGTTGATTTGCTGAGATCAAAAGACTGTGACATCTCTAAAATAGCATGTCTGTTCAAGCAGAGAGAGGGTGGAAGAGAGAAAGTAAATGACAGACATCAGATTAGTGCAGCGCTTCTAACAAGTGGTCCTTCTTCTTACCATTTTACCAAGGGCTGGGCGGTATGACATATTGCATACTGTGCCAGGGCCGTTTCTGGCCATTTCTGTACCCTAGGTGAGATCGCTATTGTCACCCCCTTGGGTTGGGTTGGGTTTGGTTGGGTTGGGTTGGGTTGGGTTGGGGGTGGGGGTGGGGGGTGGGGGGGGGGTGGGGTTGTGGTGCTCTCGACTGCTGGAGCGATCTCATCATTAATGATCCCTGGGGTCGGACCCTCTAGTTCGCCTATGCCTAGAAACGCCTATGCCCTGTACTGTGCAACTATAGAAATGTTTCAATCAGCAAGGATTCAGCTATTTTATTTATACCATTTTTTAATAATAATAATAATAGGAGCAAATTAGTTTTGTCATGTCACTTCTCTTGTGTTCAGTGTAAACATGCAGCTGTAGGTTGTTTATGGTTGTAAAGCATCATCACAATTTACCACATTAATAGAGCACAACAGCGCCCGCACTCTTTTTAGCTGTCTGGGTTCTGGAATTATTTTTCAATTAATTTCTTTCATAGGCTTTTCATAAACTCCTTCACAAAAAAGTGTAAGCCATGAATCAAATCAACCAGCTCCGAGGTGAATCATGCCATTACAAACTTTGACTTAAATCAAAAAAGTATTTGAAAATCGGACAAATTGCCGTCTTTTATGAGGGCATGAACTACAATCCTATGAAGCATTGCGAATGACATAATCAAATTAAAAGCTATTGAAAAAATTCAAACTAATGAAAGTACAAAAACAAGATATTTGAATTTTATTGCAAAATATTCAGATATTTACAACTATATACAGTAAGTAGCTTGAGAGTGCAGGAAGATCGAATCTGTTGCGTCATTCACAGTACACCATGTGAGTGGGTGGTGGTTGGAGTGTTTGTTTGGAGTGCTTTGTTGGCCGCGATTCACTGACTGGTGGAACTTTTCTCTTCAGCAGCATATACCACTGATTAACAATATCGGAGCTCATGGTAGGTCTGTCTATAAAGGTTTATAAGTTATCCTTTAAAATTAATTTGCCTATGGTAAAAATGAATGGGATTTCTACCTGACTGTTATGGTATCTAACTGTGTGTATAGGTTTCAAATGTGGTTTCTCCAATCATTTTTGGAGTTGTGTTTCTACCTTAAGTGTTACATAATGTGAAGCTGTTTCTGCACTGATGCCGGAATTTTCATTCATGTGTTATGAATAATCTTTGTTTTTGCTCTTGCGTCCATCAAGTTCCAAATAAAAGTTATCAAGTTATGATATCAAGTTATCAAAACAGACATTACAACATGTTTATATAATATATAAAATATTTTTGCATTGAATTTCCAACTAAAAAAATGTTATCATGATATATACCGTTTCTGTATTAATGCATACTGTACAATGAACTATGATTTTGGTCATTCTGTGTACCAAACATAGTCTACTTGGCTCATTAACATACATTATTTACAAAGCACATTAGGAGGTTAAGTGATCCTGCTCTGTGGCCCCAGTGCTTTCCAAAGTTGAGTAAAGCTCTGGATTTGTGCATCCTCATTCGTTCCCATTAAACAGAGCATTAACATTAGCTCAAACTGCATCATTAAGCACATTGGTATTTACCTCTAGTGTTGAGCTCGATGACAGGCTCTTATGATAAAATTATGATCTTTACATTTAATTTTGCAGAGTTACCCATCATTCTTTTTAAATTTATGACAGCTCTGGATAACGTTTCCCCACTTATGACAGTCTTAAAATACAACATCAAAGAATTCCTCATCTGAACATGGCACAGACCTGGAATAACCTCTCCTGTCTTCCTCTAAGCATAAAGTGCAGTAACTTCCAAGATACTCTGGAGATATTCTTCAAGAGTGCAGTATACAGTGACAGAGGGATAAGGACTGCGGCATTCACTGGAGACAGGGACATATTGCTGATAAGCACCTGAAAAGAGTGGATCTTGCCAAGGAGTTTATAGTGATACAGGGCACTCTGTGATCAGTGATGCTTGCCGGTATGAATGAAAATATTTGAAAAGACAACATGTCCTCTAAGATCTGCGGGTACAATGATGATCTCACACTCAGACTGGGGTGTTGTGTTTCCTCATTTGAGGATTTGACAGCTTTGTTGGATGCGCTAGAATTCAGACTCACAGAGAGCTGGATGGCAGCCGGAGCATCTAGCTTTACCATGCATAAGGCTTTTACTGGGGGTACTGTCTTAGAATTAATCTCTCTTTCTTTTTTCATTGCAGTGCTTGCAAATTGGCACTATGTTGACCTTCCTGAAACATTCTGGTTAGTGTTTTTTCTAAACCCTTTATTATTAAACTTCTGCTATTAATTCAGCCTGAAATGCTTAATGTACAGACTCCTTTTAAACTTTGTTTGTCTTAGGTGTTTTACTTTATACTTTTTAAATTAAAGTTTGAAAATGTCCCATTGACTTACACTAATAGAATGTAACTAACATGGTTGACAAATATTTGCATACCAAATTGAGATTTGTCTATATTTTTAAATTTATTTAAATACTACATTGTTATGTCTATTTTAATTTATATTGAAACATTTATAGTTGTCTTGATACTGCACAGTGATTATGTGTTGATTCTTGTGTGCAGCTGACTAAAAACAAGATACTGTATGTGCAAAATTTGCAAAGCCTTAAATCTAAGCTTACCTAAAACTTAAACACTATTTCTTTTACAGTCTTGCAAGCGCTGCTGTTTCAATAAATGGATTCAATTTTTCAAACTCAAAAGTGCCGATACAATCACTGTTAATTCTAGCCATGATTTGTAAGTACATGATAATGATTAATAATACTCAACATTCTCTGTAATTTAACGTGCCAATTTTCAAGAGTATTGGCTTAACAGTTAGACAGAGTGGAATAGAAACTGCACAAGGATGTAACAATGTAAAACTTAAACATCAAACAAAGATTCATACACTGTACAAATCTGAGTATACTTGATGAACATGAGCGTGCCAGTTAGGCTGTGCGTGCATTATGCAAAAAGATCTTTATTTCAAATTGTAAAAAAATCTTTATTTCAAAATCACGAATGTCTGAAAGAGTCATGAAAATAAATTAGTCAAAAATTAATCAAATAATTGGTAAAAAAAAAAACTAAAAAAAAAAAAAAAAACTAAAAAAATTATAATTATCAGCCAATAATAGTGATAAAATATTGGTTATCGGAACTGTTTTACCCCTAGTTGGCACCTTGAATGTAAACAGCAACAATGTTTAAATGGCATAACATTTCACTGACAGCAGCAGACCTGACAATGACATGTAGACGCTTCCATGAGCAGCGCACACTCCGTGCTATTTATAACTGTCATTACTGTGTTGTTTAGTGCTGTGAGACTCCAGTTATGTTACAGGATACTAACTAAGGGTTTGGGGGAAATGTAAGCAGATACAGCAATGGAGAAAGTTGATGCCAACAAAGAAAGACCATATTTCCTCTGTCCTGCTGTGCAAACAGGCCCAAACTCTCTGGAGACCTTCAAGTCCCCCTGATTCTGAAGCAGCTTCCCCAGCAGTTCCATATAGCTTGCATTCCTTTGGATTCTTGAGGGAACCGGTGGCATTTACAGCAGTGACATTTAAAAAAAGCAGGCTACTGAGGTGAACATATGGTAGTATGTCACTGTTGTGCCATTCAAGTGAATTCATGCAAAGGCCCCAGGCAGGGTTAAAATGCTTTTCAATGATTTATGCATGAACCGGGTCTATTTATAAGCTAACTTTGGCCAGCTTAACAGGTCAGCTTAAACATGTTAAGGAAAATGCAGATGATGGTGGTGGTGCTCTTACCTCTCATTGGTATCTACTTCCTCCATCTCAGGCATCTGGCCGGTAGAACTCAGATTCATGTACCCATAGATCCAGAGCGGCCCTGGAAAACAAGGAGAAACACAGGTTATGGTGATGGTGTGGTCAAGCATATACAAAAGTCATTTTTTCCATGTCTTGTTTTCCAGTAAAAAAAATATCTAAATCTAAACTAATCTTAAATTAAGATTTATTGTTATCAAGATTTTAAAGGGCTAGTTCAGCCAAAAAGAAGAATTCTGACACCATTTACTCACCGTCATGTTGTTCTAAACCTGTTATAACTTTCTGCCATGGAAAACAAAAGAAGAAATTGTTTAAAATGTTGACGCTGCTCTTTCCCATCCAATGAAAGTGAATAGGGACTTAGATTGTCAGTCCCCAACATTCTGCCAAACATCTCTTTTTGTGTTGTACAGAAGAAAGAAAATCATACAGGTTTGGAACGACATGGGGGTGAGTAAATAATGGCAAAGTTAAATGTTTTGGGTGTACTACACCTTTAAGACTTTAAGACCTTTAAGACAGAATATATCGTAATTTTTTTCTAGTTTTAAGAATTAACTGCTGTTCTGATGATTTTGTGTGTTGTGCTGTTGTGGTTTTCTTTATACAGATGACAAAAATAGCTGCGTAAGGAAATTGGGTCAAGCCTAAATTTTAAAGAAAGACAAATAAATATCAGTGCATCATGTGTGTTATCTATTAACCCTGGGAACAATGTGAGAGACCGGTTGTAACATGGCGAGGGAAATATATTGCTGTTGTTGAATGTCATGTGTCACAGAGGAGGGTAAAAGTACAGATGCACTCAGCAGCCTATTTATACGAAAACACGGAACATGTGCTACCAAGACTTCAGGTAAAAAGGAAATACTCAAAGAAAGAGGCTTCATAAAACCTCAATTATTATTGGTTTAACTCAAGTACTCAACAAGCATTGCTGTTTGCATGAAGGTGTGGAGAATGCAGAGTTTATGTTAGTTCCAGTGCAATAGCCAATAAATTCAAGGCTTATGAAACACCTTGATTGCTATATTTGAAACCAAGTTTAACACATGGTCAAGTTTAAGCATGGTCACGGTCAATTGCTTGACTTTTACTTCGTTGACAGTGGATGTCACATCTACTGTATTGTATTAACTTTGAACTGCTTAAATGTGACATTCTAGCAAATTAATATAGCAATTTTCTTTCTACCATGGAATAGAAAAGAAGATGTTTAGCAGAATGGCCACACTTCTCTTTTCCATACAATTCAATCATACAGTGACCAGGAATGTCGACTTGTGCACTATATTTATGGTATACTTGTACAGTACTTTTATGGTGCCTTGTCCTTTATAGAGACTGAGAGTGTGCGTTCCCATTTACTTTCATTGTATGGGGAAGAGCAGCCTGGATATTCTGCTAAACATCTCGTTGTGCGCTCCACAGAACAAAAAAAGTCATTCCGGTTTAGAATGACACAAGAGTGAATAATGATAATATACATATACTGTAGATATGATAAGATAAATACAGCCTTTTCTCTCTATTAAAACCTGTCAGGAGAAACAAATAACCTCAAGTATAGCTTGGTGGGCCAGAACTATTAGCTCTTGAAAGTTATTTCACTCAAGTCCAAGGGCACATATGAGAGGTTTGATTCATTCTGCTGGAAAGAGCTCCTTGTCATATGAAATGCCTCCTGTTTTCTTTCACATTTGAAGCAAAGAGATTTGCAACTGCAATAAGCGTTTGGGTCACCACACGCACAGACATATAAATCCATGCTTGTGCAATAACAGCAACACTGCAGTTGGGAAGCATGCCAACCTGAAGTGCAGAAAGAGAAAAAGAGAAAGGGAAATCTGGTAAAGTGAACCGTGGCTGAACTGGTTGGATTCTCATCACTCTCAGCTTTGCCTAGAAGGAGAATTCCAGCAGGAGCCCACAAACAGGGAAGTTAAACCTCTAGATGGGATACAACTCTCCCGGTTGGTGCCCAGACTGTCTTTTACATTCATTCTCCTGAGCAGACCACATAAACACCCAGTCCCACACAAACGACTTAACAGCAGCAGACAACTGCAGGGTAATTATCATCTAGCCAACTAAAACTTAGACAAAACTATCAGTCTAAAAATTTTTCGTAAACTGATGATTTCGTAAATCATTTTCAAAGTCACATTAAACTTTACAACGAAATCAGTTAGACTGAGAAGACACATTGTTTATAGAGGTGGGGGAAAAAATCGATATGCAGTGCTGGGTAGATTACTTCAGAATTTTAATCAAGCACTGACTACAAATTACATGACTAAAATTGGAATTAGTAACATAATCTATTGGATTACAGTTTTTTGGTAATCTAATTTGATTAATTTGGATTATGTCTGACCTAGGCCTGTCGCGATTATTAAATAATCGTCTGAGCGCAGTTATTTGATCTAACCGTGGTTATTTAAGATATCGGTGATTATTGTGCACCTCAAAATCCAATACTATTTTGATGCCCAAATAAGAGAATTTTAAACTAATATATAAAAGCCATCAACAGCACATTTGTGGGTCATTCAGTTGAAATCTGAGCGTCACTGAGCCACACTGCGGGCGTCAACCAGAGCATCTCCTGTCCGAAAGAGCGTGTGAAGCACTTCTCAAACGCTTTAATGTGTGTGATGTCAGCAGAGGATTGTGCCAAACTCCCACAAAAATATAAATGAACAAATCTAAACTTTGATAGTGAACGCAAAGTGCTCAGGCTTCAGTGACACAGAAGAGGAGACGCACGCTTACTCTATTTCTGGGGAGTGATAAAATGAAGAAACAAAATCTAAAAGGTTTTGCTTCATGAGAAATGAGGTCTCATGTGTTTAATCAAATATTTTCATGGGTTTGTCAGTGACCTGCATCAGTTAAATTAAGAAAAAAGGTCTGTCTCTCCAACAACGTGCATCCATTTCTTAATTTGGTATTATTTATTGTGTGATGTAAGCCCAGATGCAAATACTCAGTAACAGCTGAGTTCAGTTTACATGTAGTATGTGGCTTGAACAGCCAGATGCATTTACACTTGACCGAGTTTTGCATGGAATGCATCTCAAACCACCTCTGGAGATTTATATCCGTCTCGAATCTGTCTTGGAGGGCATTTACACTTGGTCTTTTCATGATTGGATAGTGACCAAGTATAAATACCTCCTCATTTGAGGGTCAGCATTGTTTGTTTACAAATTAATGGTTCACATTCAAATGATTTCAGGCACTTTTATAATAATCTAACAATGCATTTGGTGATTTGTCAACAGTTCTCTGAAGTCCTATGAAGAAGAATGAAAAACAGTGACTAAAATATTGCAATATACATTATCGTTTTGAATCGCAATACACTAAAAATGAAGATTATTTATATCGTGTCATGACCTAAATATCGATAATATTTTATCGCCAGTTACCTTTTGATTCCCACCCATTTTTACCATGCATGTGTTAATCTTTCCTCAAAGGTCCTGCTAATTGTAGATCTAAAAATCTAAAATCAGACAATGTTTTGCTAGTTCCTCAACTATATGATTAAGAAATAAACTAAAAGTCATTATCATGTCAATGGACCTCAACCATAAACAAAGGCACTTCCCAAAAAATTTAATAATAATAATTAAAAAAAGAAAACTCTATGTACCCTCTCTTTTCTCTACTCTACCATTTTTTTTGTTCTGCTCTAGCTGCTGTAATACGCTAGTATACTCTTAAAACTTGGCATTGCAATTCTGCAAATACTGTTGTCTCTTGTATGATAATTGCTTGTGATGTTCCTCATTTGTATGTGACTTTAGGTTAAATCATCTCCTAAATGATTAAATTCATATATTTACATTTATGCATTTGGCAGACACTTTTATCCAAAGCAACATACACTGCACTTATTACAGGGACAATCCCTCCAGAGCAACATTGAGTTAAGTGCCTTGCTCAAGGACACAATGGTGGTGGCTGTGGGGATTCAAACCAGCAACCTCCTGCTTATCAGTTCTGTGCTTTAGCCCACTACACCACCACCACTGTGTAATGGTTATATAAAACTGAAACTAAAATAAATAGAAATCCATTGCTGAAACTACTTGAAACTAAACTGAAATGTAAAGTGACTTTGACAGTGTCTGAGCTTCCCGACTCGTCCTTTCCCGTGCAACCTTCACAATATTGATCCTCATTCACAAAGCAGTCCGGTGTAAAATGATATGCACAATCATACATGAATTTCGGTATGTTTTGGGGCACATTTGCTTCAAAAACAAAACTTGTCCACTGCGTCTTCAGTGGCTCTGATGCTGGGAGTACATGAAGACTCTTATGTTCACTTTTACAGCCAACAACAGAGCACTTATGACGCTTACGAAGCTGAGATATTATTCTTCTCACCGTAGCTGCTCCAGTGCGGAAAAAAATGGCGGACTGTGTGTAGATCACTCAGGGGAGGATCTATGATAATAGGGTGGAGTCCGTCACCAGTCGTGGGCGAGGCCTGCTCTAAAGTGACGTCACTTTAGAGCAGAAACGAAAACCGATCATTTTGAGACACTGTTTTTGATTAATAGAAATATAAGAAAGAGGAGTGGGTGGACTTTTAACATTGTAGGGTGGTTGTGTACACACACTGCCGACTCACATTTATGTTCAAACACCATGTAAAAGTGAATTTTGCATAATAGGTCACCTTTAATTCACACACTCAGTATTAACTAGTGTT
The DNA here is from genome assembly GCF_019703515.2 of Myxocyprinus asiaticus. Classification (NCBI taxonomy): domain Eukaryota; kingdom Metazoa; phylum Chordata; class Actinopteri; order Cypriniformes; family Catostomidae; genus Myxocyprinus; species Myxocyprinus asiaticus. The sequence continues at coordinate 34,063,940 of NC_059370.1, read as the reverse complement.
ACATTATTAATTAAGAATTAATCAATCCCTAGCCTATAACTCAGGGCCCTTTGCTAACAGTTTTGTAAGGGAACAGTCAAAAAATTTGGGGAAATGAAATTCATAAGTATTTAAATGTATTTTCAGTATAACTATCTCTGTTAAGCGTCGCATAATCCAATAATGCTTAGTGTTAATGTTATTCATGAAAGTTATAAAATGTTAAAGGTTATTCCGGGTTCAATACAAGTCAAGCTCAATCGACAGCATTTGTGGCATAATATTGATTACCACAAAAATGTATTTTGACTCATCCCTCCTTTTCTTTAAAAGAAAGCAAAAATCTGTGTTCCAGTGAAGCACTTACAATGGAAGTGAATGGGGGCCAATTTTTGACCACTAAAATACTCACTGTTTCAAAAGTATAGCCACAAGACGTAAATTTGCGTATCCAAATTGCTTACTAACCTTTTCTGTGTAAAGTTACAGCCAATTTTACAACTTCGTTGCCATGACGATGCAATGTCAACAAACAATGAAACACTAAAATGACTGTAAAAATGACAATTTAAACAGATTTACAGCTCAAATAATACATGAGGTTATAAGTATAAATTGAAAGACATCACCCACGTCTCCCAAACCGCTGTCTCATCATTAGCGCTATTTTTCCCTTCTGTGCAAATCAGTGAATAACAGGTGCAAGCTTGTCTTTCATGTTTTTTTTGTTGATGTGCTATGACGAATAAACCCTTCTGTTGCTATGTGCTTGAGTTTGTAAAGAATTTAAGGATCCTAATATCAGTCAAGAATGATGATTGTGCTTTTGATACATCCATTCTTCGATCAGTTTTGTAGTGTGCGCTTGGTATTAGTATATGCACTTTTCTACCATCTCACTATGTCTCTGGCACGCACTTAAATGTCACTTCACTGCCAAGGTTTAAATTAAACTCAGAATCGATTCAGAATTTTTTGAGAATCAATTCAGAATTGTTGGAGAAAGAATCTTGATGCATTGGAGAATCGAATTTTTCTCCCACCCCTAGAAAGAACATTGGTTGACCATTTTGCATGTTGGTCAAATGGCCCGCTCCCCTTTAAGCGGGGCAGTTCCTCGCCATAATAATCTGCAAAATTGACCATACTTTATACCAATCATAAAAAGTCGGTTTAAACAAGAATAGGTTGGATGAAAATAATTAAACTGAAATGGTTCATTTGACATGCCATTTGCAACCCCTTTACTTCCACAATCAGATGCATTTCAGAGAGAAATAAGATGTTCAAAGAGAAAGAAGATTTTATAACATCCTAAAATGGAGTCAGAAATTAGGGGAGGAGTTGAAAAAAGGGAAGTCCTATCAGAGCAGGAGTAAGAGTATTCAATTTTGATAAAAGATTAATTTAAGTGGATTAGAGTAATGTGCACTAAGTCATTAAGTATGTGCATTAAAAAGGTAAATAGGCTCAATTTTGATTTAACTGATTTTAAAAGTAACGAACACAAACTTGAAGTCAATATATTGTTTTCTTCATTATCACCAAAAAGTTTGGAATGGATGCTTTAAACACCTGTTTTTCCAATAGTGCAACAGACTAATCAGAGAAGCAGGAAATTCTTTCAAGACCGCCATACACTGTACGATTTTTACAGTCCTTTAGGATTGTTGCTTGTCAGACTGTATGATATGAACACATTGATATAACCATGGCACACTGTGCGACATTATGTCAGACTGTACATTACACATCGTAGCCGAATGTGGTACCAATCGTCATGATCAGTGAACGTAACTCACGTTACGGGAGCGTTGCGGAATAGATGCGAAGTGGCGAGATTTGCCCGTCCTGGAGGAGCAATTTTTTTTTCTGAAAATCAGGACATAAGCATTTCCGTTGCTCCAATACCACTCCATCACGAGCATTTGCTAACATATGAAAAGAAAGATGGATTTTGTCAGATAGGCCTATAATAAGACAGCCTGATCACAAATACAAAAATTACAGATGTTGAGAATGAACGCAAGTGGGAGAGGTAGCCTACAACAAGCAAATAAAAAGACTTGTGGCCCGAAAAGTTACAAACTTTTTGGTTCACATTGGGGAAAACAAAAAAGGTGGTTTATAGTATGCCTTTCTCCTCTTTTTGATTAGTAACCTATAGGACATGCAAAATTAAAAAAAATAATGCAGGCTAATAATATATCGTGCTCGCAAATTCCCTGTGGATAATGCACAAACATGACATAGATTTCTATAATTGTATCCAACTGTATCTGCTGATTTGGATTAAAATGACCCATTAAATGGGTATAAATTGTTCAATTTTTATTTTATTTTTTTATAAAATTGGAGTGGTGTGAATCTTAACTAAAGAAGTTTTCAGATGTTTAAAGTAAATTTATTAAAAGTAAAATAGTAATTAAAATAAAGTTGTAAAGAAAATGCATGATAAATGTAAAATAAAATAATAGTAAAAAAAAAATGTGTTAAGAAAATGCAATCATTTATTTATTTTCATTTTGTAGCCTAAGCTCTGTATTTATTAAATTCAGAGAATAATGCTTTCATATTGCGAAGTGTTACACTTTTCTCCAAGTATTTTCTGCTTATTTATTTATTAAAACTTTTTATATAAAATGAAATGAAGAAAAAACATTGAAAGAGCTTGAGTAAAGTGATAACTGGGCACAAATGTTGCTATGGTGGTGCAAACGCGGAGCAGGCTTCTTTCCAAGTTAATTTGGGTGCGAGAAAGGAGCTGAATATCTCATCTGGCCGTCGTAATAGCAGTCACACTATACGGCTGCGATGCTAAATTTCTGACACTGCCAGAACTTCATTGGAGGCTAAAAATCATCGAAAAGGCTATTAATCTGCTGTCGGTGAACATGTCATACTGAACGTTGTAAGAGTGCCGATTTTGCCCTACGATGACACAAATCCTTTAGGATTCCTGAAATTTGTCTCAGACGGTAGAATCGCGGCCAAACTTGTACAGTGTGCAAGGCTTTACACAGATCACAGATATGTGACTCCTTGCCAGGTAAACTCAATCACTCTGGCTCAAAACTGAGGAATCCCTTGAATGTCAGGCACCAACTCAGCCTCCCTGAAAACTGAGAGGTCCTCACCATCTCAATAAAACAGATCTCGCTGAGTCAGCTGTCTCCAGTGGGGAGACAGAATTAACACTGAAGACCATCTCCCAGATGTGAGGAGGGTCACCAGCACTTGAGGTTCCCCCAGTATAGAACTGAGAGTATCAGAGAGAGTAATGAGAGCAGGGAAAGTTTCTTCTTCCAAATGAGCCTCCTCGCTATACCTGAGGCTATACAACACTCCGAGGAGTTTCACATTTCATGTAAATGCAAATTTTGGGTGTAATGATGATCTGGGGCATCTACTCTTTAAACCCGTACATCTGTTATTTCTCAGGATCACATATTTAAAGCCATTCGTTTGTCAGTGGTGTGTTCTATATTGCTCAGATTAAGGCAGCGGAGTTCTGTATTTTCCTTTTTCATCCCAGTGTGTCATTTTTGCTTCACTAGCATCATCAAATAAAATTGCAAAAATTAAAAGAGCTTTTACGAACACTCCCCCTGTCTTTCATGGTTGGTCATACAGATTATTCCACCCCAAACTTGGTTGAGTCAGTGTTGCTGTGTTTGGCTGGCCGAGTTGCTCAAACAAACAGAGCAATGTTTTAAAAGAGCCACACTCTTTTCAAGGGAATCATTCCCAAGTTAACTTTGCATATTAAGCTTGGATAGGAGCTTGGATAGGAAAAAGTATTTTAACGTAAAATGAAATTACACACCATTAACAAATACATTACATCTAAACTCTGTTTATACAGTACCTATTGGGTCATGAGTCCCTTTTGCTTTGTAAACCACTGACTGCTTACAATTTCATGCATTCCTCTCAGTAATGTGTGTGTTTTGTTCATAATTGGTCACTTAAAGGAAATTTACAAAGCAAGACGAAGTGTTTGCCAAAAACACTCAATTTTAACAGGCTATTTGTTTTTACAATACATGCTGAATAAGAATGAAATGTTGTGCTAAAACACAGACATCTGTCTGTTCGAAAATTGTTATGTAATATCTTCTTGAAGTCGATCAATATTGGTGAGTGCAATAACGGGAAATAAATGATGGGTGATAAATTTGCCACAGTAGCAAATATAAACTGCACTCTAGCAGCTGTCACTCTTTAGGAGGGAAATATTAAACCACTCCATGAAGCACAGTAACATCAACTCTTTGAATTGTAGAAAAAGCCCACAAGAAAGAAAAATTACCAATGAGATCTCTAGGCAAATTCCAATCAAAAGTGATCATCCCTATGCTCTACTCACTCCAAAGGACAGAGCTCTTTACGTGGGCACCCTAAAGGGAGCATGTCATTATGAATGTACCCTTCGTTAAGGGTCCTTCGTGGAATTTTTTTTGGAACGACCCTTCGAGTGTGTGCTGTTCCCGCAGTGCACTTCAAGGGTGCAAAAATACAGTTTGGAAAATGCCCTCAGTTGATTATTTTAGACTGTAGTAAGATTAAAGGAATAATTCACCCAAACATGATTCATCATTTACTCACCCTCATGCCACCCCAGATGTGTATGACTTTCTTTCTTCAGCAGAACACAAACAAAGATTTTTAGAAGAATTTCTCAGCTCTGAAGATCCATACAGTGCAAGTGGATGGTGATCAGCCCTTTAAAGCTCCAAAAAGCACAGACAATCATAGTAAACGTAATCCAAACGACTCCAGTGGTTACATGAATGTCTTCTAAAGTGATATGATCTCTTTGGGTGAGAAACAGATCAATATTTAAGTACTTTTAACTATAACTGTTTACTTCTGGTCGCTCTCCAATGTGCCTTCATAAGAGGACCAATTACACGCAGTCTCTCACGTGACGTAGGCGTGTTGGCATGTTCACGCAAGAACTGACACAATACAACCGGCAGTGCAGCTTGGATTATTTACAAAAGAACGCGGTTCACAAACATAAAGGAATGTTCCGGGTTCAGTACAAGTTAAGCTCAATCGAAAGCATTTGTGGCATAATGTTGATTACCACAAAAATTAATTTCGACTCGCCCCTCCTTTTCTTTAAAAAAAGCAAAAATCTAGGTTCCAGTGAGGCACTTACAATGGAAGTGAATGGGGGCCAATTTTTGAATGCTAAAATACTCACTGTTTCAAAAGGTTAGCCACAAGACAAAAGGGTTTGCGTGTAAACATGATTTTAGTGTGATAAATTCACTACAAACATTTTCTGTGTAAAGTTATAGCCAATTTTACAGCTTCCTTAACATTACGATGTAATGTCAACAAACCCTAAATGACTAAAAATTACGATTTAAACAACTTTACAGCTCAAATAATACATGAGTTTTAACAGAAGAATTAATGCAAGTGCTTTTATAAAATTATACGCTCCACATTTCTGTGTTTAAACCCTCCAAAAATTGGCCACATTCACTTTCATTGTCCCCATTCACTTTCATTTTAAGTGCCTTACTGTAACCTCGATTTTTCCTTTTTTTAAAGAAAAGGAGGAACGAGTCGAAATAAATTTTTGTGTTAATCAACATTATGCCACAAATGCTGTCGATTAAGCTTAATTGGTATTGAACCCTGAACATTCCTTTAATTGGTTTTGCTTTCATTTGAACACGACAATGTGCTTACATCACGCATGAGGCTGCGTGTTATCAGTCCTCTCATGAACGCGCATTAGAGATTTTTTTTATCTGTTTCTCACCCAAAGAGTTTAAATTGCTTTAGAAAACATTCATTTAACCACTGGTGTTGTATGGATTACTTTTGTTCTTTTTGGAGTTTTAAAGTGCTGATCACCATTCACTTGCATTGTATGGACCTACAGAGCTGAAATATTCTTCTAAAAATCTTAATTTGTGTTCTGCAGAAGAAAGAAAGTCATACACAACTGGGATGGCATAAGGGTGAGTAAATCATGAGAGAGTTTTCATTTTTGGGTGAAAAATCCATTTAAATGGAGAGCAAGTGGAGACTTCTCAGATTTTTCTCTTGAGAAAATAAGCTCAGTATGCTGCCATGTGTCTCCTTTGGAGTTTAAAAAGAGATCAACAATGTCACAAAGTGTGCTCAGATTTTTCAAAATTCTAAAGTCAGAAATTTCAATATCAGCTCAAACAAATTCTTTCAGTACAAAATTATCTGTAGCTATACCTTCTACATACAGTATGTCATAAGTATACAGTATGTATGTAAACACTCTTTGACAAACTGCTATAGAAAGCACATTCTGTTTATGGAAAATAAATATAATTCCACTCACCTACAAGTGATAAGGTATAAAAAATAAAAAAAAGGTTTGACAAAAATGACCAGTCAAGCCATTTTGAACAGTAGCTAACAACTTCAAAGCAGTTCCCTATAGTATTGCAGACACAGCATACACAGCCCTCATCTGAATGTTTCAGTAAACGAGGGAATTTCTCCAGTCTGTGATTAAATACAGTGGTGATTTAACCTCCGAGTAAAGTCCTGGGCACAAATCCTTCCTTTACAATACTTTTATCAGACATGAAGCATGTAGTCTTGGCAAATTAACCAGTAACATTGGTGATTTCACCGACCATAGAACTTTCCAGAAAGGCAACAACGCCTGTAAAGCCGTGAGCCTTGCCAAAATCAACCAACAATCATTTCTCTACAAACAATACAGTCTGTCTATTTCAATAGTGGATGCCATGTTTTTACAATCTTAACACCCCCCAGTATTTTACGACCCATTACCGCCTGTCTAGGTTTCTCTCTATATCTGAAAATGAGAGCAGAGTCCAAGGACTCCCATATTGTGTACTGTTTCCTTTGTGCTAACCACCACCACTGACCACACACTCTACTACAAGCCACAAGTTTATCAAAAACAGAATCTCTGGCTGTGTTTCAAAATCTAGTGAGCTACCTACATAGACAGCATTTTAGGCATCATAGGCATGTTTGAATTGTTTTAACCAGTGAGCTGCCAAACTATTGAGATCGACCGATTTACAGGTTTTGCAGATTTCTCTGTGGAGATAAAAGATTTTGGAACGATCAGATATAGGATAAAATTAACACAATAATTTTGTTTTACATACAGACAGTAGGTGCCAATGGAGGGTTTTAGAATATGACTTTAGTCTGGAAATAAAACAATAGCTGACCCATTCTCATGAATCTTTCATTTCAGACTCAAACGGAGAACTGTTATCATGTCATGTTTAGCCTACTTTTCCCTCTATGGACCCTCTACTGACTGGTTGTTAATATAACAATTGCAGGCCTAGTTGAACTTACACATTCACAACAGAGTTTTTTTTAATGAGTGGAGTGGGAAAAAAAGTTACATTTGATAGGCTATTTAGCACCCAAGTTAGTGGTATCTGAAAAAATTCATTAATTGGACAACCTCTACCTACCTAGACAGTATTTTGGGGAATCACTGGCACATTGTGATGCCCTAAATATGCTGTCTTGTTTGGGAGCTCACTAGGTTTTGAAACAGCCACTGACTGCAGGGATGCTAAATTACATGAATATGTAAAAATATGAAATTAAATAAAAATAAAAAAACTCAACGGGGGACTCTGCAGGTAGACAAATTATTTAGCAAAACTGCGAGCCATTCTAAAAGCATGTCCCCTCAGTGGGGTTTAACTGAACTGGACTGTTAAGCTGTCCTCCAAAGCCCAGTCAAAAGCTTTTCAGAGATGGAACGTGTTACTTTGCATCTTGCAAGTGTTTCATGGTTCAGTTGCCTGAAAGTGGTGTCCTTGCAGTGATAAAGTCACTTGCTTGTGCATGAACTCAAGGCTAGCTGTTTGTTTTGATCTTCACCCACTTAATAAAAGCCTTAGAAATAAAATTATAAGCACAGACAAATTTCCATTTGTTTCACTGCTGCAATGACTGCCTCAGGCAGGCAGAGAAAATTAAAAGGATGCTGAATGGCTTCCATCTTAAATGAATAAAATGGATAAGATGTACCAAAAAAGTAATGTCCTTTCAATCTCCCCTGGCCAGATTATATTATGTATATGAGAAATGTAATGAATTTCAGAATGTTTGCAGCTAACATTTGCACACTGCTCTGTGTTGAGGGTTGTCAAAGGTTAACCACAAATATGGGACAGGGATTGAAATACCGGTGGCAGTATGTACTGTATAGTATGTTGATAAATGAATTATGTGTAGCAGTACTTATGTATACACAAGCATACTATAACTACTATGCTGAACTATTTCACCTTGCCATTTACATTTTACATTTGCAGTTTATATATAAATTACATTTACATTTGCTTTGAAAGGCCTGTTCTCACCATGTCTGCTTTTTTAAGCTATGGACTCTAACAGTACTTTTACATTCTGCACAGCAAGAAAGAATTCCTTGTACAAAAAAGGCTACTTTTGCTTTAAAACTGCCACACTTTTTCTCACCGTTAGTTGGACGAGGCTCTCTCTTCGTCCAATGACATTTAATGAAAAGTATTTTATGGCCACAAACAGATGGTATGAATGTATTTATACAAGAACCACAATCAACAATCACAGAAAACAATGTAGATCACAATAAAATGTTCTTTGTTTATTCTTGTGCACAGCTGAAAGAAAAAAAGACATGCTGATTGTCATGACAACAGCAAAGTTTACAAAGCATTTTGTTTACAAATAGCTGGGATGAAACAATTTGGACCAAATAAATACATGTCTTAGCTAATATGGGATGACTGGCAACCCCATAAATTATGTTTGTGTTAATTCACACAGAGCCTACAAATTCAAGTGCAAGTTTCCATCTCTCTCTGACTGTCAGTTCATATCCCTATGAAGTTTAAGCAATCTTTTATCCTTAATAACTGTAATTATAATGACCATCTTTTGTCATTTTCCATCATTTTATTTACCTTAAAGGGTTAATTAATAGTAAACATGTTCGTCTTCTTGACTGGGTAGATGGAAGAGCTCACATCGCAAATTACTGTATAGGCATTCTAGGTGAGCTCCAGCCAGTTTCATATATCAATGAACATGGAGAATCGCTGACGTCAGTGGAGATGTTGCTCAAGCTAGCCTGTCTGGACTGAGATGGTAGACTATACTGCCTGACTGAGTTGTCAGTAAATTAGTGATATATTTTCAAGATGAAGTAATTTCTAACACTAGCATCACTAAATGGAATTGCAAATATAATGACTGTTTTTAAAAATGTTTCTCGAACACTCCCCAGCCTGTCTTTGGACAACAAAAAGATAGTCCTGCCCCAAAGTCATGTCATAGGTTGAGCCAATGTTGCTGTCTAGGGCTCGGCAGGATGCTCAAATAGTCATGTGACGGTCAGGGCTATATTAACGAATGGGCTTACTGGGGCTTAAGCATTCTCCCCTGTCGACGTTCAGCCAGAGATGCTGATGTAAACACAGAGAGGGTGCACAATGGCTAAACAGCCATGATGGTATTTAATAATACGGATATCACAGTAATTAAAATGCACAATATTGTTATCATGGGCACTTCAAATACTGTAAATAATTCTAGATAACCTTTTAGCAAAATTGTTTAGGTTTTTCTGATCACACAGTAGTTTTTTTTTTTTTTTCCATCACTGAATCAAGATTCACAGCAATGCATGTCTACAGTGCATAAACGAATCATGCGCACTCTGATTTAAACAAATCTAACATGTTCGCTCATATGCGGGACAATCATACCATGCAATTCAACGAGATAAAGGTGACAGTTCTGTTTCTGAAAACTGAGACAACAAATTAAGAGACAATTAGCTAAGTGACAATTAAGACAACAAAGAAAGTGAACTGTCGTTGCCATTTGCAGATAATGTGTAGCTTGCTTTCAAGTGGCCAAATAGTAGTTAGCTAAAACTGCTAGTTACACAGTAACATTTGCATCTTGTAGTAACAACTAAAATAGTTGTAATCAGTTAACACTTAGTCCTGTAGGCTATAATTAATAATGGCAATGTGGCACAATGTTGATTTTAATATTAAATTCAAGTTGGAATGCAACGCAATTGTACGTTGCCATACAGTATGAGTGAACTTGTAGTTATTAAATTTGTAGCTAGCAACTAGCTATATATATTAGCAACTGGCTTTCTATCCTGAAAATAATGCATACTATTGTTGTAGCCTAGTAGCTGGCCTGATCAAATTTGTCTAGCCTTACTTTAACATTAGCACCAAAAAGTTGTAGGTCTGTACTGATCTGTAATGATCAGTGGCCCTCTGACATAATGACCAATTAAATATTAAGACATCAACTTATTGATATATATGGCTATGTATCTATGGTGTTGACATTTTGTTCAATTAGTTTTTTTTTTAAATGTTCAGGGTTCTTTTCAAATATCTTTCTTATCTATTAATTTAAAAGTTCAGTTTGGTATTGAAAAAAGTAATAGTTAAAATAAAGTTTGTTTAACTCTCAACCCGTTTTTGTAATGTAATTCAAAACCGTGATAATACTGTATACCTTGATAAAAGCTTCAGCAATTATCATGATGAGAAAATTTTATACTTTCACATGCCTATGCTCAAACAAACAGAGCAATGTTTTGAACATCATATAGCCACAATATTTCCTTTTGGGGGGAATCAGCCTACAGTATGTGTAACGTGTTTGGGTGTTCTTGTTTCATGTTTATATTGATGTTCTTACATCAAGGCTGGATTACTGTAATTCACTTACTTTTTTGTCTACAAAAACACTCAAATGCTTACAATGTGTACAAAACTCTGCAGCTCATCTTATTATGCTTACAAAAAAAAAAAAAAAAAAAAAAAAAAAACTGTGCACATTACTCCTATACTTCAGCACCTACACTGGCTGCCTATCATTCAGTTTATACAGTAAAGGATCCTCATTCTCTCTTACAATGCTTTTAATAATCTCACACCTCAATATCTAACTGAGCTACTCCAGGTTTATTCCCTTGCTCTAAGGTCCTCTGATGCTGGCTTTTTGACTGTCCCAAAATTTAGACTAGCATCAATGGGTGCTAGGTCTTTCAGTGTGGCTGCCCCTAGACTTTATCTCAGGGCTGCACCTTCTCTGTCTGATTTTAAAAAACGTATCAAAATATATATTTTTTCATGTTATTTTCAAGAGTATTTTCACTTGCTGTTTATATATATATATATATATATATATATATATATATATATATATATATATATATATATATATATATACTGTATATATATATATATATATATATATATATATATATATACACACACTACCGGTCAAAAGTTTTGAAACACTTACACATTCTTTATTATAATTTTTTTCTTCACATTTTAGAATAATAATAAAGTCTTCAAAACTATGGAATAACATAAATGGAACTATAAGAATTATGTTGTGACTAAACAAAATCCAAAATAAATCAAAACTGTGTTATATTTTAGCATCTTCAAAGTAGTCACCCTTTGCCTAGAATTTGCAGACATGTACTCTTGACATTTTCTCAACCAACTTCTTGAGGTATCACCCTCTTTTATTTTGTAATTATTTCACTTCCGTTTCTAGTCATGTGATTATCCTGTTTCCCTCATGTTCATGTGTCTTGTTCTCATTGGTTTATTGTCTTGTTTGGGGCAGTGGTAGCTCAGCGGGGGCAGTGGTAGCTCAGCGGTTAAGGCTCTGGGTTACTGATCAGAAGGGTCGGGGGTTCAAGCCCCAGCACTGCCAAGATGCCACTGTTGGGCCCTTGAGCAAGGTCCTTGACCCTATCTGCTCCAGGGGTGCCGTATCATGGCTGACCCTGCACTCTGACCCCAGCCTAGCTGGGATATGTGAAAAAGAAGAATTTCACTGTATATGTGCAAATGTATAATGTGTGATAAATAAAGAAAATTATTAAAAAATTATTATTATTAAAATTATTAATTATTGTTAACTTGATATCAGTCTTGTCTTTCAATGGTTCATGTTTTAGTAGTCTTGTTATCTTGTTATTAGTTTAGTCTTGTAATTGGTTGTCATTGTCATGTGTTTGCCCATGTCCTTGTATTTATACCCTCATGTTCTCTTGTCCATTGTCAGGTATTGTGATTGTTTAATTTGGTAACGGTTTCTTTAATGCTTGTTCTTTGTTTTTCTTATAGTCACATCATGCCAAGTCATAGTCAAGTCTAGTTTCTTGTTTTATATCTTTTGTTTCTTTGGCACTGTATAATAAAACTGCACTTGGGTTCACAATCATCTTGTCCTCATCTTTGTCCTCATGCTTGCTCAGCCCTGCCTGAACGTTACAGAATACCTGACCTACTATGAACCCAGCAGTTCAGCTGATGCATCTCTGCCAGGGTAATCACCCCCCTTGAGGATTTTGTTATGGATTTTCTGGAATTATGTGATCTTTTCATGCGGGATTAGATGAGCCTATCTGTTCCCAGATGCCACCAGGGGGAATAGATTGAACTCTTCAGCGGTATATTGACTTTGCCCTGCTCCTGAGTGGATCGTCTTTCACTGTGGGAGTAGCTGGTGGGGAACCCTGCGCTCCTACAGTGGCCACCTCAATGTTCCCCATCATGGCCGCCAGGGTCCACGAGCCAGCACCCACACCTGCCACGGTCCACAAGCTTGTTCTTGAAGCCTCGTCCATCCCAGAGCCAGCATTGCAAGCCTTGTCCATCTCAGAGCCAGCTCCAGCCCTAGAGGAATTTTTTTTGGGGGGGCACTATGGCTCCAGTGGTCTCTGAGCTCCCTTCAATGGTGACCACTTTCTCCCCAGCCTCGGTGGTCCTGGAGCCTTCCTTCATCGAGCCTCCCACAGCTGTGCTCACGGCCAAGCGGAAGAGAAGAAGGGCTCCTACTCCAGTCGCTGCCCATGCTTGCGGCCACAAAGGAGGTTTCTCCCATCAATGCCAGTGCCCATGACCACGGAGGTCATTCCCTCTTCACTGTCTGTGCTCACGACCATGGAGACTGTTCCCCTGCCGCGGCCAGTGCCCGAGCCTTCCACAGCTTCACTCCCGAGCATTCCATGGCTCTGCCCTCTGAGCCGCTCCCTCCTGAACCCGGTCCAGCGGCCACAGCCCAGAACTCTGTTCCCTCTGCCCTGAGGCCACCTCCTGACCCTGTTCCTGCCCTGTAGCTGCCTCCAAGGCCTCCTGTCCTTGCCCTGTGGTCACCCCCCCCCCAAGCCGCTGGACCCTGCTCCTTTCTTAGAGCTGCCACCCAAACTGCTGGACCCCACTCCCTTCCTGGAGCCACTTTTCTGGCCACTGGCTCCACCCTGGTCTCTTGCCCCATGCCCTGTCTTGCCAAGCCATGCCTCACCAAGCCCACCGCCGGCTCAGCCTTGGTCTCCTGATTCGCCCTGGTGTCTGGGCCCTTTGCCAGCTCTGCCCTCTGCTCCACCATGGTTTACAGCGCCCTCTGGCCCCCCATGGTCTCTAGCCCCTTCTGGTCCCCTGGTTTCCCTGCCACACAGCCCATGTCCACCCCTGCCCCAAGGTCCAGGTCCACCACTGCCTCCAGACCCACCTTCGCTGATAGCTCCCTCGTGAACTTTTGTTTTTGGGCATCGGGAGCCGCCCATGGGGAGGGGCAGTTGGAGAGGGAGGGATATGTAACGTGTTTGGGTGTTCTTGTTTCAGGTTTTATTTTTTTTTATTTTTTTTTTCCAGGTCTTTTATTTTGAAATTAGTTCACTTCCTTGTCTAGTCATGTGATTTATCCTGTTTCCTTCATGTACATGTGTCTTGTTCTCATTGGTTAATGTTTTAGTAGTTTTATTAATTTAGTCTTGTTATTGGTTGTCATGTGTTTGCCCATGTCCTTGTATTTTATACCCTTGTGTTCTCTTGTCCATTGTCAGATATTGTGATTTGTTTAATCTGGTAATGTTGTCTTTTTTTTTTTTTTTCCTTATAGGCATGTCACGCCAAGTCAAAGTCTAGTCTCTTTTGTATCTTGTTTCGTTGGCACTGTATAATAAACTGCACTTGGGTTCACAATCATCTCATCTTCATCCTACTCATGCTTGCTCTGTCCTGCCTGAATGTTACAGTATGAATGGGTTACTGCATATCAATGCATATTAAGCTTGGATGGCAAAAAGTAGGAATGTCATAAATATCATTACATTGATTACTGATGGGCACATTACTTGGTTATGTTTTTGAGTCTTTTTGATTTTCTCCCCCTTTTTCTTCAATTTGGAATGCCCAATACACTCTTGGTGGCATAGTGACTCACCTCAGTCCAGGTGGCGGAGGACGAATCTCCGTTGACTGTCTCAGACGCGGAGGCAATCCGCGCATCTTATTACGTGGCTTGTTGAGCGCATTACCGCGGAGACATAGCGTGTGCGGAGGCTCACGCTATTCTCCGCGGCATCCACACGCAACTCGCCATGCACCCCACCAAGAGCGAGAACCACATTATAGTGACCTCAAGGCAGTTACCACATGTGACTCTACCCTCCCTAGCAACTGGGCCAATTTGGTTGCTTAAGAGACCTGGCTGGAGTCACTCAGCATGCCCTGGATTCGAACTCGTGACTTTAGGGGTGATAGTCAGCATCTTTGCTTGCTGAGCTACCCAGGCCCCCCTTGAGTCATTCATATATTAACATTAGCCAACATTTAAATTAGAATGCTAATTTATGTGCTTTTAACTGTCAGTTGGCCTTTTAATGTAGCCTGGCGTAATAACTTCTGGAGACCACAAGGGGGTGATATAACATTTACTGTACTTAATGCTGAAGGAAGTGTCGATGCAGTACAAGTGGCAGTCCAAAGTTGTGAATCTAGTCATCATACACACAAAAGTTACAAAGGTTTTTGTACTTCAAGAATTTACAAAGTTGATGAGTTTGCAGGATAGTGTATGAAACAGTTTTAAACATGCAAACTGAACAATTAGAAATGTCAATGTTTATAATGCAAATGTTGCCTTTAATAGGTTTTATTCACACTGTCAAACCACAAAAAGACATAACGGTAACTGAAAAACATTGTGTAGGCTATATGAAAGATACATATACACAGTGTATACTAGTGTGGAGCTACTGATTTGTAACTTTTTTTCTGTCCATGTGACGAGCCAAATAAAACAAAGGCTTTTTAAGTTTTAATTTAATAAATAAAATTATATTGAGCAGCCTCCGGAGTCATAGCTGGGCACCGCCATCACATTTTTTTCATCTAGTTTTTTTTACTGCGAATTTGCAAGTTCTCGTGCATGTTAAAAATTAGCAGTATTATTGATACAGATGTAATTCATTAATCCATAAGTCACACACTGTAGGCTACATTCACACAGCAAGTGTTTGGATTAACAAATGTTTTAACTTCAAGGTGTGTGTCTCAAAATCTCCTGTTCATACAACAGCTTACAGTAGCAGTAACAAGTACCATTTGTGTTGCATGTCTCGCACTCCCTAGCAGCTCTGGTGGAAGACAGCAGCTGAATCTTCAGATGACACTCCGTGAGTTAATGAAACGCCTCATGATTAAGACGAGACATGCACGTGTACAATCAGTGCAGTGTAGCTCTCACATTATATGATGTGACTGACAGCTAGTTTTCCAGTACAGTTGCGTGCACACAGTACGGGTTTGCCGTTGTGAGACCTGAAAATGTATGGGTGTCACTCTCATAAATAAATGAACTGTGTGTGAATGTCGCTGTAATTAAGCACTTAAAGAGCCCATATTCTGCTAATTTACAGGTTCATAATTTTATTTTGGGGGTCTACAAAATTTTTTTCAAAAAAAATTTTTTTTTTTCTCATACTGTACATTTCTTTTCCCCTCTCTTCATCCTCTGGCTCAAACACTCTGATTTAACTCCTGTCTCTTTAAAGCCCCCCTTTCCGAAAAGCCCAGTCTGCTCTGATTGGTCAGCTGGCCCAGTCTGTTGTGATTGGTCAACCACGTAGAGCGTGTGTCGGAAATGTAACGCCCCTTACCATAATCGAGTTTCAGCTCCCGAGGCTTCGTGAGCAGCTCTGTAAACACTATTGTAACTATGGTAACAGTGGTGATGGTTTTTGCCGTACCAGCTCTAGCCCAAGTCCGATAATGAAAGTTTGGAAGAACAAGCTGATCAATCCAAACCACCTTCGCAAGCACAATTTCAGCGGGACGTTTCACAGTGGTAGGCTTTAATTTAGTAGTCTTCTTACAAGTACACTGTTGAAAGCTACCGCAATGCTGAGCTGTAGTCTACAAACAACATTCTCACATAAGTGTTCTTTTTTTCCAGGTGGGAGAGAGCAGTGTGTATTGTAGATGCGATGGCATCATCAGTGGAGCGGTTGTTGCGGTAAGCAAACTGCAATGGGTCTAGTGATGGAGGCAGCACAGAGCAGATGTAATCTCTGATTAGTCTCTCAAAGCATTTGCTGATGATGGGAGTCAGAGCAACAGGATGCCAGTCATTTAAGCAAGTGATTTTGGATTGCTTTGGAACAGGCACAATGGTGGACGTTTTAAAGCATGTGGGGACTACAGACAAAGAGAGGGAATGCAGTGGCCCGGAATGCCGTCTGGACCTGCGGCTTTGCGGATATTTACCTTGTCGGAAGGATCGGGTTACATCCGCTACAGAGATGGAGAGTGAACTAACCTCTGTAGCTTCAGCCGCGAGAGCTCTCTCCATGAGGGCGGTGTTATTTTCCTTTTTATGCTCATTTCGAGGGGAATAACACCGCCCTCGCGGAGAGAGCTCTCGCGGCCGAAGCTGCAGAGGTTAGTTCCAAAGCAATCCAAAGCAATCCAAAATCACTTGCTTAAATGACTGGCATCCTGTTGCTCTGACCCCAATCATCAGCAAATGCTTTGAGAGGCTAATCAGAGATTACACCTGCTCTGTGCTGCCTCCATCACTAGACCCACTGCAGTTTGCTTACCACAACAACCGCTCCACTGATGATGCCATTGCATCTACAATACACACTGCTCTCTCCCACCTGGAAAAAAAAGAACATTTATGTGAGAATGTTGTTTGTAGACTACAGCTCAGCATTCAACACCATAGTGCCCTCCAAGCTAGATGAGAAACTCCAGGCTCTGGGCTTAAACAGCTCGCTGTGATCCTGGACTTCCTGTCAAGCAGACACCAGGTGGTTAGAATGGGCAGCAACATCTCCTCATCACTGACCCTCAACACTGGAGCCCCGCAGGGCTGTGTTCTCAGCCCACTCCTGTATTCCCTGTACACACATGACTTTGTGGCAACACACAGCTCCAATGCCATCATTAAGTTTGCTGATGATACGACGGTGGTACGTCTGATCACTGACAATGATGAAACAGCCTACAGAGAGGAGGTGCACACTCTAACACACTGGTGTCAGGAGCACAACCTCTCCCTCAACGTCAGTAAGACAAAGAAGCTTGTGGTGGACTTCAGGAGAAGAGATAGAGAACACAGTCCCATCAACATCAATGGAGCACCAGTGGAGAGAGTCAGCAGCTTCAAGTTTCTGGGTGTCCACATCACTGAGGAACTCACATGGTCCATCCACACTGAAGCCGTTGTGAAGAAGACTCATCAGCGCCTCTTCTTCCTGAGATGGCTGAGGAAGTTTGGAATGAACCGCCACTTCCTCACACGGTTCTACACCTGCACTGTAGAGAGCATCCTGACTAGCTGCATCTCCGCCTGGTACGGCAATAGCGCCGCCCACAACTGCAAAGCACTGCAAAGGGTGGTGCGAACTGCCAGACACATCATCGGACGTGAGATTCCCTCCCTCCAAGACATATATACCAGGCGGTGTGTGAAAAAAGCTCGCAGGATCATCAGAGACTCCAGCCACCTGGGCCATGGGTTGTTCTCACTGCTACCATCAGGCAGGCAGTATCGCTGCATCAGGACCCGCACCAGCCGACTTCATGATAGCTTCTTCCCCCAAGCAATCAGACTTTTGAACTCTTGATCTCCCACGATCAAAATACATCAGCACTGCACTTTATTACTCTTACTTTTATATCTCACACCGGACTGTCATAAATTATATTATTATTATATTATATTCTCTCTTAACAATACACTGGCAACTTACTATCAACCGACAGCCTGAATGTCAATACAGTACAATACAACCTACTGTACATTTTATATATACTATATATACTTTTTTATTGTATAATGTGTATTCTGTATTGTGTGTATTGTATACTGTACATTGTATGTTATTATTTGTATATTGTGTTATGTGTAATTATGTGTATATTAGATTTTAAATTGTGTTGTAAATCTGATGTTTATTGTAAATTGGTATATGTCTCATCACTGTCACGACTACTATGTTGCTCGGAACTGCACCCAAGAATTTCACACACTATTGCACTTGTGTATATGGTTGTGTGACAATAAAAGTGATTTGATTTGATTTGATTATTGTGAACCTAACAAAGCTTCAAGTAAAAGACATGTAGTGCATCTAAGATTGTCATCTTTTGCTGGAATGGGTGTTGCCGAACTTTTTTTGCCTGAGCTATGAATGGAGAACAAAGGCTTACTCCCGGTTGGACATTACCGGGTGTACTAGAGAGTTAGTGAGCAAGTTAGCCATGGACTACCGATAGCGGCTGTAACATTACAGCTTGTAATTATATAATTATATAAGACTCTTGAGATTGACCATTTTGTTACACAGTTTTAGGTAAAAGCCGGCCCACAGCTGAATAGTTAACCCTTACCAAAACAATAACATTACATAGCAAGTTAGCCGAGCACTACCGTGGATTGCAGACATAAAATGACCATTTGTAAAAATAAATCCATCTCCACACTTGATCACTATTCATGATAGTAAGAACGACAAACAATCTGCATAATTCTACACAATTGAAGGTAAAAGTGGGCCTGCAGCTGATTAGCAAACTATTTAAACACAATAACATTAGCTAGCAGGTTAGCAGAGGCCTAAAGCTGTGCACTGGGTGAACACCGTAGCTACAACACAAAACTCCACATTTGAACTCTCGGTAGCAGATAAATCCACAAATAATCAAACATACTTACAGGTTGTGATCCTGAAGCGCCAGATTGTCCCAAAAAAGTAGGAACTGCACCATCTTTCAGGAGTAAGTGTCTTGAAAATCCGGCATTGGTTGTGGTTGTACTGCTGAGGAATATTTGTAAAAATAAATTTTAACCACTTATTCTTCCATTTGTCTGCCTTTGGAAGTCGAAGTTTTGCTTTCGCAGTGAAGAAATCAGCATCTTCTCGACATGGCCACAACACTAACCCAACTCATCCTGGCTTCTGCTATAATTACATTTGTTTGAGGGTGGGCCAAAGTATCCCTTAGGCAGGCATTATGCAAATGTGGTACATAATGACGTAGATACTTTATGGAAGAAATGGCTGGACTACAATCCAGCCGTTTCTTGTAGTTCTTGAGCAGTGTTGTCTGTGGGAGAGTATAACTCCCTTTTGCATGGACTTTGTGCTTTGTAACTTTGCAGACCTTTTACATGCACAAAGAGCTATGTTACACACTAAAGGAAAGGTAAAATCCCAAAAAGCATAATAGGGACATTTTAAAGATAGGACTGACAACCGTATTCAGTTGCTGTGTGACTGTGGCCATAGATAGTCTAAACTGAGTGCACGCATCTTTTTTTTCCATTGAAGTATTGAAGAGCAATCAAATAGGTGCAACAGGTTATTTATTTTAATGCTTCAGTGATTGTAACACTACGTGTAAGACTCGTGTTAGACATGTTTGCACACGGATAATGTAACACAGTAACTGTCACGGTCCTGTCACTCTGTCAATCTGGGTTTTTGTCTGACAGGACCATGGCATTATCGTCCCATGTCTGTCTTGTGTTTCGTTGTCTGTCTTTGTGTAAGCACGTGGTTTCGGTTGTATTCCCTGCCATGCGCTCTTGGGTCCGTCTTGTTTCATGTCGGGGGCACGGTGTCTGGATCCTGACTTTCTGTCTGGTTCGGTTTCGGTCTGTGTCGGGATCCGGACACTCGTGCTCCATGTCTGTCTGTTATTGACATGGGTGCATTGCGCATATGTCATCTTGGCAGCATGCACTTGCGTCAATAATTTGTCTGGCTCTCGCGAACGCGGGTGAGCCTCGCTGTCTTCATGTTGTGCTGAGGTTCGGTCACTTCGGTCTAAGGTGTCGGGTGTGTGTATGGCCAAACTCTCACACAGGTGTCCTGTCTTGTTTTTGTCGCCTGCATTGTGTGGCATTTTCCTCGCAATGTACTCTCAGGTTTCATTTAGTGTGGGAATGCATGGCATCACTTTGTTTGTCATTGCTATGCATTCTCTCATCTTGCTTGTTGGTTGGCATGAGCGTATATTGCCTTATTGTCTTGGTGATGTGCGCTCATGCCATTTGGGTGTTTTGTTGTCTAGTGAGAGCACGTGGCATTGTTTTGTTTCTGTATCGCCGCGTGTCTCTCTGTCTTACGTCATACCCCACCTCCTTGTTTGCTTATTATTAGTTTATTTTCCTCACCTGTCCCCTGTTAACCCATTTGATTTCTCTCCCTATTTTAGTCTCCTCGTGTTTGCTGTCCAGTGCCAGTTTGTCTTGTTTCCAGTCTTGTGTTTTCAGTCTTCCCTGTCCGTCCTGTTTCTCCCACCTGGTTCCTGTTTCAGTCTGGTCGGTCCTTTTTCTCTCTGCCCCAGCCTGGATCTCCTTCGGGGTAGTTTATGTTTGTTTTATCCCCCTTGTAGGAGTTTTGGTTTTGGTTTTTGCCCTTGTTGTTATTTAATAAATTCCATTTTATTTTTCAACTTTTTTCCTTTCTATAGAATGAATAGAGGAAGATGCTTAGATTAATTTCCACAGGCTTGATTTATATTGGAGTCGTTAAGCAGACAGGGAAATTATGTAATTAATGGAATTTATATAAATGCAATGGAGACAGGGATGTACAGTGCTGTAGATACTGAATAGTGGGTTACTTTATTTGGAAAACAAACAGCATTGGGCTGGGCGATAGGATGATGTTTTCATATATTGACGATATCTTACAAAGATCCCAATGCTGATTGCGACACTCAATTGACAGACGCTGATCAACAATATCGGGAAATGGCAAAACCATGGATCTGGGAAGTTGCCAAATATATTACACAGTGGCCAGTGTGTGAAACTAGCACCCACCACCCGCAAAGAGGCTGAATCCAGTTCGCAAGCTTGTCCAAATGCAGGTAGCCTATTTCATGCGCGGGTAGTTTTGTTCATCTACCCGCAACAAGCGGGCAACCTGTAAGACGTCTCGGAGTGACATATGACAAGAAATGCTGTTAGTCACAAAGACACGCACTTGAAGAAACACAATTTATTATATTTTTAAGAACAGACAAAAGAAAAGCCGTCAATGCTCGTGTCTGATTCACTGTTTGTTCAGAGGCATGCAGCACAAGCCTGTCTTGTGGAAACACGCATGTAGGCTGCAGCGCGAGCCTGTCTCGTGGAATAAGTGCATGTAAAGAGTTTTCACTCCTTTTTCTCTGTTTCATTCATCTGAAAACTATTTGCAAGCATAATGTCATCTATGAGAATGCTGCAAATGATCTCCGATCATCTCAGGAGGTGAGTAGTGTTGTCACAGTACAAAAATTTCAGTAGTCGGTACCGATACCAGTGAAATTTCATGGTTCTCGATACCAATTTCAATACCACAGCAAAAATATGCTAATATGATAATGTGCTATTGAACACACCAGTTTAGTTATTTTTAATTATTTAATAATTATTATTATTTTCCATATCTTTTGTTTATGTTGTTCATGTTTCAATAAATTAATCTATTTTTTTAAAGCAAAATCAATAAAGCAAAAATATTCACCGACCCTCGGCAGGGGGGTTGACGATATAATTGTATATCACGATAGTTTTTAAGGCGATTATCATAAAAATATTTTTTTACATATCGCCCAGCCCTAAAACAGCATTCTGCTCTATATTAAATACAACTGTAACAAATCCACATACTGTAATGCTTTGAAATACTGAATTTATAATGGAAAGGTGTCCTTATCTTTATGTAAAAGAACTTCCTTCTAGGGTAATATTTTTGAGAGTATTTTATTCCTACTCGTTATTCCATTGTACAACAAATCATTACTATGTTCCAAGCTATCATTTTGCAAGCATTAAACATTTTTGCGAAATTCATTCATCAAATCAAAACAGATTTAATGGATGAAGCCCGGCAGGGGAAAAAAGCTTGGTGGAATCCATTTTCACGTTGTGAAGTGGGCTGTAGCTCTAAGTGTTTATTTTCTAGAGTCAGCGGGTGCAGAGGACGCAATGGTATCTCATACAGGCATAATAAAGCTGGTGCACCTTTGCCAGGGTAAACTATGATGATTTCTCTCTCGAGTTACTTCAGAGTAAATACTTCACAGTTTGCTGTCTGGGTTTCATGCACTCCTAGTCTAAGTGTCAGATGTGGAGCGTTTAGATTGCACCAGACCTAGAATTCAGACTCTGTACAAACTCATGCGGAGAGCAGAGAGCTGAGTGTGTTTAATCGATTATTTGGCACACAACTTAAACTGGCTCTTGCGTGGAAATACAAATGGCAAAAACCTGATTAGAATATCAAGTTCGTTTGCTTTGGAGAGAAAGGCATCTTCGTGTAGTCCTGGCTAAGTGACAGCAGTAAAGCTACTGGTAATAGAAACAACTAATCGTTAAGGGCTTTAGCTGGTATTATGTAGAACAAATATTATCCTTACTATGTCAATATCCTTCTTATGTCAAACACTCTGTCTCTGCCTGCAAATAATTCTGAACAACTATGCAAATTAAAATAAAATTTACATTTTCATTTGTCACCATGAGACAAATTGATCCGACCTACTGTACAACATATGGAGTGCTTTTACATTCCAGACCGCACTTGTAAACTGTAGATTTCTTCAATCGAGTCCAGAGAGGAGTGACAGAGATAAAACAGTGACAGGTCAGCCACATTTATACAAGCCAGGAAAGCACACATAAGAGCAAGTGCTCCATTCCTGGGTTTGCTTTATATCCGCAGGCAGGCGAGCACTGACAGCAGCAAGCTTGTTTTTTTCATATCTCCTAAGTATTCCCATGTCATGGTTAGTGCACAGCAGAACAGCTAGTTCACCGCTGCGCCTTTGCCTTAAATGACTGATTCAAAGGACTTTATTTTAGTTTCTTTAATTTTTTCTTTTTAATAAACAAAATAAAAATAATTTTGCAACTCTGGTAAATATCCTGGAGTGTTTTACAAACAAATTAAATATATTTCCAGGACTAATATGCATATGTCTTAAGGGAAATCAATATTATTAATATCATAAATGTCAGAATGCCAAACATGTAAACTAAACTCAATTGTCTAATTCTTTGTTTAAAACAAAAAGCTTTTAAAAGCTCAGATCTTGGAAACTGGCCCAGATGCTACCAAATATGTCCTATCAATCCAGTTCACAGAGGAACTGAAGGATTTTTAAACAAAATGAGGACTTATTAATCACATTTGGCAAAGAAAAAGAACAATCTGAAATTGCTGAAGTAATGGTGTAATTGTGTGATGTGAGCTAACAAACTCAGTATGTACCGCTCTAGTACGAATGTCTCTAAGCCACTGTAAAAATGTACTTTCTCAGAATTAACTAGCTGGAGCCTTTTAGCTCCCCTAAAATTGCAGTGCTCCTAATAACTGCTGTGATCTACACGGAGATGCAATGTAATACTAGTGGACATCCTGAGGCAAATAGGTTGTATTAAACGTGCTTAAAAGGTTGTATTAAACATGCTTACTAACAATAAAGAGGACACAATCATCTTTTAAAAATACCTCTAAATGACATTCACTGAATTAAAGGGGAAAAAATACTTTTTATTAAGTTTAATTCAGTAAAGAAATTTACTACAAAAAATCCTATTGTTATCAAGTGTTTTTGTCTTTTTTTCCATTTAAAATTGTCTAAAAATCCTTAAACAAGATACATTTTCTTGAGAAGTAACATATAAGATATTTAGACTTTTTTTAAGAGAATGTATCATAAATATAAGTGTATTTTGTATATAAGTATATTTTTTCACTTGGTTATACTTCTGCAAGTGCAGTAAAGACAAAATATACTTATATTCAAGATATATTCTTTAAAAGCAAGTCTAAATATCTTATATGCTGCTTCTCAGGTGAATGCATCTTTTTTTAAAGGATTTTTAGATATTTTAAAATGTTTGTATTTTTAATAATATATTCAACATTCTCATATAAAAAATGTTGTCTTCTGCAGTATAGCTGCTAAAGTAAATGTATATTCTTTTAAAGGAGTTTTAGATATTTATATTGGAAAGCAAGCCAAAACAAAAACAAATCAAAAATGTATTTTGCTGCAGTGTATAATACTACCTCTCTCACCTTTCTGTTCACTTCAATACATGTTTAACTCACAAAAAAACAAACTCACTCTTATTAATAAAGCTGCGTATTGCCAATTTTCTTCACAATAAGAAATGCACAGTGACACATATACTGTATTATGATACTATAAGTCGCGAGCCATCACGTTATAATCTATCTGCATTAAGCGTGCACGCTCAAGGGATGAGCATCCCCGTGACAGAGTGTGCATCAGCCGGGTGCAGTTTCAGTCTCTCCCCCTTAGATCGGGACATTCACTCAACTCACAGAAGAGGCGCTGACCGCACAGAGAAAGGCCAGTTTCGGAATTTGTAGTTATTTACATGATCTGCTTCCATATTATTTGAACTTAAAACTGCATTTAAGATGTAACGCTGGGGTGTTTCCTTTAAAGAGCTCCGGCTCCGCTTATTCCACAATGAGAGTGCTTCTGTATTTACTTATTTTGTATTTTTTAATAATAATTCCCTCATACTTTGCGATCTACATCACCTGTAGCAGATTGGAAAGTTTGTGCATCTGGACTGTGAGCTGTGCAATTCTTCCTCTCCTCAGTCAGGCGTGAGCTGTAGTGCTGCTCTCACGAGTCATCATTAGAGTTTAATGTGATCTCGTGTTACGTTAAATGAGATCAAACGACTATTCGACAACAAACATTTTTCTCGACAATTTTTTATTGTCGACGTTGTCGATAATGTCGGCTAATCGTTTCAGCCCTAGAGGCAAATGAACAGAAATCCAGGTGTTACTTTGATTTCATGCCTCCAGTGGGACCCACTCTGATAATGAGGCCATCGGTCTTCTGATAACACACACTAGGCCCAAGAGCACCTGGATTTTTCTATAAACAGCAGAGGACTGTGGATCTGTAAAAGGAGTGTTGTTCAAGAACATCAATAACCTACTAGAAGGTGGCTTTCTTTAAGACAAAGGAAAATTAGTATTATATGAATATTTATACAATTAAATGTGTAAATATTAAAAACACAATGCTTTTTCATAACAATGAACTTGTAATGGGGTGTTTCTTCTAATACTGTAATCTGAGGCACCTTTATGAGTGTGCAGCATGAATGTCCCTATATGTAAACCTTATCCGTAAACCTTATCCAAAGTGTTGCTATCAGTGTAACTACTGTTAGATTTAGATATGACATGATACTTGGCCATTATGCTGTTTTATTAGGCCTACATGTTATTACACGGCTCTCTAGAATGTTTTATTCTGATTAGTCAATCTCAGCAGTCAAATGTTTTTCTAAAACCACTAAACTGTGTAACTGACCAGTGTCCAAAGCAACCAATATCCTAGTTGTGCTAGTCTTATGTCACTTGGGATATGTTCACACAATCAGTGTTTAAGATTGACAACCAAATTTACTTACATGTGTGAGTCTTGAAAAATCCCATTCATACAACAGCTTACAGTAGCAGTTTGAATGCTGTCTGTATGAATGAACACCCAAAGTCACAACCATAATCTAACAGCTGTAACCATTAGTGACAGTGACTAAAAGATGGCGAAGTCCATAACACCGGCATATCTTATCACAATTTCCATGGCGTTATTAAATAAACGAGTCCAATCGAGGCACGAGTTCATCCATTAGATCATAATGAACTGACAGCAGCTTTGAATGATTTTTAACCACGTGAAGAGTGCAGCATTTGTGTCGTGCGGCTCGCACCCGTGAGCAGCCGGTGGAAGACAGCTGCTGAATTTTCGGATGACACACAGCTCATTTCTCCATCTCCGTGAGCTAAAAAACCCCCACATGAAACATACCAGACACACGCGTGTACAGTGCAGCATGTCTCACACTGTACATGACGTAACTAAGAACTAGTTGTCCAGTACAGTTCTGTTCACACAGCACAGGTTTGCCGAGAATGGGGCTGTGAGACCTGAAAATTTGCGGGTGTCAGTTCAGTTACAGAATGCGGTTGTCACACCTGTAAATAACCATCCTGTGTGTGAATGTAAGCGTATTAAGCACTCAAAACAGGTCTGACAACCGCATTC
Organism: Myxocyprinus asiaticus; assembly: GCF_019703515.2. Lineage (NCBI taxonomy): Eukaryota > Metazoa > Chordata > Actinopteri > Cypriniformes > Catostomidae > Myxocyprinus > Myxocyprinus asiaticus. The sequence continues at coordinate 34,037,505 of NC_059370.1, read as the reverse complement.
TGCTGCCGTGTGGCCTTGGATCACTCTGTGGTCTCTTTCTTCTAACATAATCAAATAATTTCAACTCAAATTAATATTCAATGCCCATTTATTTATTTATCTATGTGCTTTGTGATCAACCTGTCGGGGTATATTTGTAATGACCGGATGACTGTACAGTACATTATCCCAAACTTAAACATGCTCAATCCATTCTTTGATGTGAAGAACAATGTGTTACAAACTATCTGTTGCAGAATTTGCTTACTTCACCTAAACCATAATTTCACATGTAAGTTTGGATCCCCTAAGACGGTGTAAGGTCATCATGGCAACAAAGTTGTAATTTTGGACATAATTTTCCACAGATAAGTCTAGTAAGCAATTTCATCAAACTAAAATGAAGTTAACATGTAAAATGTTTGTCTGATTTATCGGTTAGCTGATATTATCGGTCGGCCGATATTATCTGCCGATATTAGCCTTTCACAGATATATCGTATCGCCGTATACGTTTTCCGATATGCGCAGATATTAAAACTTATATTTCAGAACATATAATGCAGAAAACAATGCTTGGGGTGATTTAGAATTGGTGTCATAACATAGTTGTCCAGCAGAGCGTGCTCCAACTCCATTGTTTACAGAGCTGAGCTGATGGTGGTTCTGCAGACAGTGTGGCGTTAAGCGGTGTCTTACCAGTAAGCTGCTTACTAGTTTGTGAAATACAAACTGGAAAGTTAATAAACAATGACCCCATCATTTTCCCTTTTCAATATAACTAATATAACATTAACCCTGTCCTTGACAACCATGTCACTCATGTTTATCACATCTATTTGCTATGTTAGCCAGCTATAGTTTGTCAGTGCAGTCAGTAACATAGCAGATTGAAAGGTACATCAGAGCATCTTTTTGCAGCTCAGCAGACAATGGTGCGGTGGTGGATTGTTTCTGTTGAGTGTTGATTTCACGTTACGTTGTTACCTGGTTGGTGAGACGCAATGCTGGAAAGTAAATAAACAATGTCCATCTTTTACTCTCTGTGACAACAAGCTTATAGCTAACCAGCTAACCACGTAGCTACTTTCATACCTTGTCAGCTGAGTGGAAGCTAATGTGTAAACATGTATTCACCAAACTGTTTTGTTCAGGATTTGCAGTTTGGTACCGCCTTCAATCGAACAATTCCAGTCACTGCATTTACAAAATGTAATATTTAAAAGTCTGGTTTTCCACTGTTGAATGTTTCTCCTGAACTTGTATAGCAGAATATGGTTTAACACCGCTGCCGCTATTTATCTCTTGACTCGGCAGCAGCGAACCATGAGTTATTGTTTGTGACTGTTTTGTTATACATTAACAGCGAAATATTGCTGATGATGTTTTAGAGGTACTTGTGCTTTACTTGAGTATTACCATGGTATTTTCTATTACTTTATACTTCCACTCCACTACATTTCAGAGGGAAATATTGTGCTTTTTCCACTGCATTTATTTTTTTAACAGCTATAGTTACTAGTTAATTTTCAGATCAATATTTTATACGTAAAATATATGATCAGTTAAGATGAACTGTTATCTCTACATTTAAAAAATACTCATCTTAAAAATGCCCAGCTTAAATCAAATTTTCTTTCCTCTATCACCTACAGATGGCTGAAAAGCGACTGAAAAATTAACTATATCGGCCACCATATCGGTAATCAGTGAATTTTCCCCCTCTAAAATCGGTATTGGTCTCAAACATCCCATATCAGTTGGGCTCTACTTCTGGCTAGACTTTTGAAACAATGGATAATTTAAAGTTTATGCACTGGCCTTAATCACTTCCATTGTAAGTGACTTAATATATCCGCAACTTTTGCTTTTTATTTAAAAAATAGACAAAGGACGAGTCTAATAAATTTTTTGTGGTAATCATCATTATGCCACAAATGCTGTTATTGAACCTGTGTTGAACCCAGAACATTCCTTTAATACTAACCTTGGTATTTCCCTAATAAATAAATAAACATCCAATTTGCCTGACAGATATCCATGCGATATCAGTACAAGACAAAAGATCAGATTTGAATTTAAAAGTGTGATCTTAGGTCAAATGAGGAGGAAACTGGAGAGGCAGGCTAACGGTGCATGCAGAATTCATCACAGTTTGTGTCTGGGGTCAGTGCCCATTTTTAGACAAGTGAGGGAAAACAAGAGCTCTTGTTCACATTGAGGGAAATGTGTCTGCACCTCATTAAAAACCTTGATTCCTAAACACTTTTTATTACTGCAGTAATCTGAAGCTTTGAGGAGGGCTAAACTCTGAGATACAAATGGCATTAATAACCATTAACTGTTTAATGCATTAACATCACGTCTGACAGCAGCTCTGTGAGCAGATAAAAGTTCCTCCTTTCAACCAGCATAAGATGTTTCCTCAACAAACTACTCAACATCCATGGCAACACCAGGGACAGGCAAACTAATCATTCCAATCACTGCAGTGTACCAGACTTATTAATTCTTCATGTCAAAATCGAACATTGCTTAACATGGCTCCCTTTGAAAATTTAAAACTCCACGTCCACCTACAACTACAGTACATTCTATTTAATCAATGGATTTACACATTGGGTCCATGGAAAGTGATTACACAAAAGAGGAAACTGATTAGGGAGTTTCAGGAAATGTAAATAGAGCTGCATGTTCGCAGTCGCTTAGGGCTTCACCTTTGGTTTTAGGTTCGGCACAGGGGCCCTAATGCAATGTAAAAGACCACATATTGATCTTCTGGCCAGTGCCCCCTAGTAAGCTATCTATCAAAATACATTCGTTCCATGCTTGGCACGGCAATATTAACCGCTCTGCACTCACTACTGCATAAACACAAATTGACTTAGCAGCTCTCTGGATAAGTGATAAACTTATCCTATTGCTAATGCTAAGCACAGCACACTGAAAAAAAAAAAGAAATCCCATTGTTTTTACAAAACAAAACAAAAAAACTGTACTCTCTTGTTAAACATAATATACATTTTAACCGTTAATTATACAGGAAAATCATACTTTTTTCATCTAAAATGTTTTAATTTTTTACAACATTTTACTGTAAAACTACATGTATTGTCTTTTTAAATATATTTTAAAATTTTAACGTACATTTTATGGTAACTAATTAACAATTTACATTTTTTTTTTTACTGTAGCATTTTTACAGTCTTTTACCGTTAAAATTACGGACATTTTTACAGTGCAGCACAGAGGACTACTGGTGGTCTCTGTCCTCTCTTTCAGGATCACTACCTGAAGCATCCCATTAGAACTATTTGTTTGTGAACTTTTTAGAATTATCTGTAGTAGGGCTGGGTAAACAAAGTGATTTTTCCGATCGTTGCAATCTTTATTTATTGCTATTGATATTGCTTCTTAAATCCCAAGATCAATTTTTTACTCTATGCTCAATCCTCTACAATGTGACCAAATTTAGTGCTATGCAACTAAAATATCTGCATTTAGCCACTGTCTGGTACATTTTCCGATTTCATTCACAAGTGATTGAGTAGTACAGTGTTGAAGAAGTTCAGCACGGAGCTCGTTTCACTGTGTTGAGAACTAAAGTTTGGTTTGACTCGTTCTGTGTAATGTTTGTCTAAAGATGAGATTCAAGCAATCCATTTGTCATTGAATAATGTCATTAATACCGTTTCTGTTCTTTACAGTCAGTGGTTGACCAAAAAAGCAAATAAAAATAAAGATTAAATTTCAATCAGGCGTAGCATGGATGCAGAAAAAGAAGTCATTTGACTCCACTCACCTTAATGTGTGCTCAGCTGCTAATGAACTGCCTGTATTCTTAAAGAGACAGTACCATTTTAGCATGTGTTTTATAAATAATGTAAATACTTGTAAATAGTACAAATTAGGCATGTTAACAATAAACATACACAATAGGCTATATACATACAATATATATGCAATTCAATATATGCAATTTCAAGACATCATATTTTTTTATGGAATGCAATGATTTGTAAATGATGAAAAACTAATAATAAAATAGAATTTATGTTTTCATAATGTATCAAGTTAGTCCACTGTATAAATTAACAGCATTAGCTGAGAGAGATGCAAAATAGACATTGTAACTGAAAATACCCATTTGAATCAAATTGGAATCGAATCAATAGCTTGTGAATCAGAATTGAATCAAAACAGGAAATGTGTATCTATACCTAGCCCTAATCTGTAGTCCTGCATTTAACCTAAAATGAGAGCCTTTATCTAAGTCACTCATCTGTCCATGGTGAAATAACTAGCTGTTCATATTATAAAATCTTAAAGTCTTTAAAATACAGATGATATCAGATATAATATCAGATGATATTTTGGAGAGCAGTTATTTCTTCTCTGGTATGTTCCCCATTCATGCCTGTCTTTTCCAGTATTTTCTCTTTATTGGAAATGCGTGCATTTTGACTGATTAGCCATTGCAAAATGGAATGGAGATCCTTAGCTGTGAATTACCCATTGGCCTTGAAATTTGCTCTTTGTTTGATTTTAGCAGAACACTAATAGGAAGAGAAACAATGCTGTTGTATTTCCTTGTTTTGATACTGTCTGGTTGACTGTGAATCTTTAGTTTTTCAATGGCCAATGCAAATACAATATCAATATCTACAGAGCAGGATGGCCGATTGTTATTGTATGTAAAATTCATGAAATTAAATGAACACTTAGGGCCTATTTTACACACAATTTATGGCAAAATATTTGAAATTGAAAATGTGCATCATCCACTGTCAAGTCTTACTTCTAACAATCGGCAACAATTATTGCATGGAACGGATATTGGGCAATAATAATAATGTCTAAAGAACAAAACATTTTTTTATAAATTGGCCTGGCCAAAATATCGGTCTATCACTAATCTTTAGAATGGTTTGTACCTACTCTATTTCGAGCCTTGTTAATATTGACAAATCTTTTTCTTAGGTCTTTAAAAGTCTCACTTAATCATGGCAAATTTGACTTCATAAACCTGTCGTTCACAGCATAGTCTGAGATAGCAACAAACAAAGTCTGTGTTTGTTTTGCAGGGAACGGCACTCAAACTCACACCTCTTCCAATCTCATTGAAATTACCCTCTTAATAGGGCCCATTATCCAACAGGTTTACATAGTTTTTCCGGCAAAGATTATGAATGTCAATTCAATATGTTTAAAAAAAAAAAAAAAAAAAAAAAAACATGAGGAAATATCCCTATTTTGTGTTTTTTTCTTTAGTGAGATCTGTTTCTTAACCTTAGACGAAGATCAGCTCACATTTTAAGTTACATACAAAAACTCTTCAGACAAATCCAAAGTATTCATTTCTAACACTCTAGCTCTCTTTCCCCTCCTTTCTCTCTCTCTTCTCTCATAGCTGCAAATCATGAAGAAGGATTACTGCCTGGTGATTGAGAAAGAGCGCTTTCCAAATGTGACAACCATTAAATTACCTTGTTGTAAAAATGTACTGTCAACATCTAGTCAGCACAGGTGATTTTCAAACGTTGATCGTAAAGCCACTAAAATCCACAAAAAAATGCTGAACAAAGAAAAGTAAAATTAAGAAATGTTTTAAAAAAAGAGCTAAAGAAAATTGCTACATGATACTTTAGAGCTCAGGTGGCCTTCGGCTAAAACACATCACTACAGAACAGTAATATAAGGCTCTGCTCAAGTGCCTGTGCTTTCACAGCATCTTGATATTTAAATATCATAATATATCAATATTTAATGGGAGCTTTAAAAGCCCTTAAGCACTTGATAGTCTCACCATCTAGTCAGTTAAGGTGCTTCTTGCACCTTTGGGCAAGGTACATAGATTCACTCTGTCCTTAGGGACACGTTTTAACTAGATTACACAATGCTGTGCCAAATGTGAAGAATGTCTTGGCCTATTATGACATTTGTATTTATCAACAATAAACGATGACATGGGAAATCATGTTACTGCCAAACCACTTGTTGAAAAGACTCATTTACATCAGTATTTAAAAAAAGGTTTCAGAAGAGTTTCAAACAGGTTTTGCGTGTGTACTTTGATTATGAACTGAATTTTAAAGATGTTCAGCGTTGAATATGAATAAATGATATTCCATTAAAAACCCTGAATTAAATCAGTAATATTAAACTAATGTGAGAAAGTGTTGTCTTACAGAACACCGTTATTTCTGACAGCTAATATTTCCCACACATTCGTTTCAAAACTGTTTGACTAATAAGTATATTACAGGCTATACACCCTACATATAAAAACACTTTTTTCTAAACATTTCTGTGTATTTTCAGCTTTACCACAGAATAAGAGACTGAAGAGTTTTCTTTATTTTAGCCCAATTATAAAGCGGTCAAGTTCAAGATAAATTAATCACTCACCATTTCTGTGTGGAGCGCGCGGGTCAAAACCATGGCACGGCTTTAAATCCTTTGAAAATTCACATCCTGGCATGGAAGAGACAGGCTTGGAAAGAAACAGACAACTTCTAGGATTCGCCGAGTTCACCGAATGTGGACCCAGTTGTGTGAGTTTCAAGCGACGGTTATGTCAGCGCAAACTGGAAACGATACGCGCGCGCGGACAGTTCCGTTGCTCAGTCAGACAGAACCGAGCGCGAGCGCCTTTCGCTTTCCACACAGAAACGTAAACTGAAGTCTCAAGTCCCTCCTCTCTCACACCGCTTCCATCTCTAGAGTCTGCCTGGCGTATACAAAAAGCGCTTTTGCTCCCTCTCCTTCCAGTGTCACATGTGCGTAAAAATGTGTTAAACGCGCGCGTTTACTTTTCAACTAGGCGTTCACGCGATATCGAAAACAGAACGCAGATACTTGCTGTTTCTTTTCTTGATCTATACTTTAAAAGTGCGTTGACATCGATGTAACTAAAAATAAAGGTAACCCGTATGCAATGTAATTGGAATGTGATGTTTTCCAAAACAAACACTAATTTAATTGGTCCCTCATTTAAATCAATGTAAGAATGAATAGTTGATGTCAGCTTTCACTATGTTTTATTATAGACATTTTTTAAACACATCAACAAAGATCCAGATATAAAAGTATTGCATTTATATTAGGAATGTCATAAAATATCGATACATCGATCACTGATCAACTAGGCTACGTTATTTTCTCAATACGTTTTTGATCCATCAATATATTAAAGGGATAGTTCACACAAACATGAAAATTCAGTAATTGTTTACTCATCGCTGTGTTGTTACCCATCTGACTTTATTTCTTTTTCTTAACGCAAAGCGATAAAATAAAAAAATAAAAATCTTGTGCTCAGTTGTGTCATACTATGACAGTTTATTGTGACCACCTCTTCCAAATTCAAAAGGAAGCAAAAGCATAATTCAGAAGTCAGAAGTTTGCACTAAGTGCAAACAGTGTTAGATGCTATTTGCACCCTAACATACAGTAAAGGCTCAACACTGCAGTGTGTTTATTGTGTTTATTAATAGTCCCACAGACAAGCTACAGTGCATCCGGAAAGTATTTACAGCGCTTCACTTTTTCCACATTTTGTTATGTTACAGTCTTATTCCAAAATGGATTAAATTCATTATTTTCCTCAAAAGTCTACAAACAATACCCCATAATGACAACGTGAAAGAAGTTTGTTTGAAATCTTTGCAAATTTATTAAAAATAAAAAATGAAAAAAATCACATTTACATAAGTATTCACAGCCTTTACCATGACACTCAAAATTGAGCTCAGGTGCATCCTGTTTCCACTGATCATCCTTGAGATGTTTCTACAGCTTGATTGGAGTCCACCTGTGGTAAATTCAGTTGATTGGACATGATTTGGAAAGGCACACACCTGTCTATATAAGGTCCCACAGTTAACAGTGCATGTCAGAGCACAAACCAAGCCATGAAGTCCAAGGAATTGTCTGTAGATCCGAGACAGGATTGTATCGAGGCACAGATCTGGGGAAGGGTACAGAAAATTTTCTGCAGTATTGAAGGTCATAATGAGCACAGTGGCCTCCATCATCCGTAAATGAAAGAAGTTTGGAACCACCAGGACTCTTCCTAGAGCTGACCGCCCGGCCAAACTGAGCGATCGGGGGAGAAGGGCCTTAGTCAGGGAGGTGACCAAGAACCCGATGGTCACTCTGACAGAGCTCCAGCACTTCTCTGTGGAGAGAGGAGAAACTTCCAGAAGAACAACCATCTCTGCAGCACTCTACTAATCAGGCCTGTATGGTAGAGTGGCCAGATGGAAGTCTCTCCTCAGTAAAAGGCACATGACAGCCCGCCTGGAGTTTGCCAAAAGGCACCTGAAGGAGCTCCAGAAAACCTGCTCCAGAGCGCTCTGGACCTCAGACTGGGGCGAAGGTTCATCTTCCAACAGGACAACGACCCTAAGCACACAGCCAAGATAACAAAGGAGTGGCTTCGGGACAACTCTGTGAATGTCCTTGAGTGGCCCAGCCAGAGTCCAGACTTGAACCCGATTGAACATCTCTGGAGAGATCTGAAAATGGCTGTGCACCGATGCTCCCCATCCAACCAGATGGAGCTTGAGAGGTCCTGCAAAGAAGAATGGGAGAAACTGCCTAAAAATAGGTGTGCCAAGCTTGTAGCATCATACTCAAAAAGACTTGAGGCTGTAATTGGTGCCAAAAGTGCTTCAACAAAGTATTGAGCAAAGGCTGTGAATACTTATGTACATGTGATTTTTTATTTTTTTTTCGTTTTTTATTTTTAATAAATTTGCAAAGATTTCAAACAAACTTCTTTCACATTGTCATTATGGGGTATTGTTTGTAGAATTTTGAGGAAAATAATGAATTTAATCCATTTTGGAATAAGGCTGTAACATAAAAAAATGTGGAAAAAGTGAAGCGCTGTGAATACTTTCCAGATGCACTGTACATCAACCCCTACCTCCAAACCTAACTCTAACCTTCCCTTACAAAAATTAACCATGGTTTTACTACAGTAACCATACTATCACCATAGTATTTTGGAGTAAAATCATAGTAACCACAAAATTAAAACATATTACTTTAGTAACACCATGGTTAATTACATTAAAACTATGGCTTACACCAAAAAACATGCTTACTACAATATTACTACCATGTAATATTAAAACCATGGTTAATTTTACCCAGATCAAACCTTTCTCTCAATTACTCAACCTTCACCATTAACAAATCACTGCGAGGCAATCAAACTTTATATAATTTTTCATGTATTATTATAAGTAGTATTAAAGGAAATATTAAGAGTGAAGACAGGAAACAGGATGGGGAAAACTGGGGCATAAGGGGGAATCGAACCTGGGTCATCCATACAAGAAAAACACATCCATTGTGTTTTTACATACCACACCATTGAAGCAACACCTGGTGGAATAGTTTGTCTTTAATTTCAGTGTTTTCACCAGACTATTTGAGTGCAAATAGCCGTGATATGGGTTTATAATTTACAGTCTATTATAAAAATTATATATATATATATATATATATATATATATATATATATATATATATATATATATATATATATATATATATATATATATATATATATATATAAGGTTGATTGCCTCGCAGTGGTTTGTTCATGGTGAAGGTCGGGGCGTTGAGAGAAAGGTTTGATCAGGGTAAAACTTACCATCATTTTAATAGTACATGGTAGTAATATTGAAGTAACCATGTTTTTGTGTTTTTGGTATAAGCCATAGATTTTTGGTTACTATTAACTACTATTAACAACATGTTACTGTAGTAACACCATGGTTAGTACATCAGAACTATATAGTTTCCACCAAAACACATGGTTACTACAATATTACTACAGTAAAACCATGGTTAATTTTATCCAGATCAAATCCTTCTGTCAACTCCCCGACCTTACTGTGACCAAATCACTGCGAGGAATCTCTTTTATTTATTACTATAAATAGTATTATAGGAAATATTATGAGTAGAGACATGGGAAAAAGCATGTCAAGGGGTGGGATTCAAACCTGGATCTCCAGCATGACAACACATACACATACCATTGTTACACTCAGAGCTACTACAGCTGCACATGGGGTGCAGTTTGTCATAAAATCTTAAGTTTCCACCAGACTATTGGAGCGCAAATAGTCACTTAGTTATCTAATCTCTTAATCCACTAAATGTCTAAACCGTTAACCAGTTTAATGTCTCTGCCCTATCGTGAAAAATTCAAATATGCCCACATTCATTTGATCTGCAGTTGACCCCAAATAAATCTGTCGTGGCTGTCTTGAGTTTGGTCTGAGCAGTGGTGGGCAGAGTTAGTGTAAATGGCCTCTGCCAACAAGATGGGCTATTTGCACTTAGTGAAAATAGACACTCCGTATATGGATATATATATATATATATATATATATATATATATATATATATCCATATAAGGGATAGACCAAATAAGGTATCCTAAAGGCATCCTCATATCGACAAAGGAATATATACTGTATATATGCACACACATACATATCTTGTTATTACTTAAGTCTTGTCATTGGTTGTCTTTGTCATGTGTTTCCCTTGTCTGTGTATATATTGCCCTCATTTTCTCTGTCTTTGACAGTTGTTAAACCTGCATGGATGTTTGGTTTGTTCTTTTGTTTAGTTTTGAGTTACGTGTTTAGTTTTATGAGTTTTGAGTAAAAGCCTGCACTTAGATCCTCCTTCTCATGCCTTTTTCCTACAGATGTTATATATATATATATATATATATATATATATTCCTTTGTCGACATGAGGATGCCTTCAGGATACCTTCTTTGGTCTGTCCCTACCCCTGTACCCAAATAATGTGTCAACGCTGTTATCATAAAATGTTTCTCCCCGTTTAACAGAATGACCCAAATTATTTACTTAGACATGGCATTGTGGCATTTAAAACACAATAAAGGAACTGAAAGTTGTGTGAGATTGAATATAAACTGTAACTAGACACATACACAATGCACGCACATGTCAGTCATTTAAATATTTTCAATGTAGCAATTCAAGATAGTCTATTCACTTGATCCTCTGTATCTAATCTTTTTAATCTGCATGTCTCACAACCACTGTCAATTTCTCTAATCTAATATATATCTTAAATAATAATAAAAAAAAAAAAAAAAAACAGACATAAGTAAGGCATAGAAACCTATGTTCACAACCTTGAGAGGCCAGCTGCAACATTTAAAATGTTTAATTTACACAGCCAAGCAACGTGAAAAAAAAAAAAAAGTAAAATAAGCTATAAAAATCCATCAGAGAAAAAAATAGCTATTACCACTCTATACTGTATATATAGCTGTTCACCAACATAATGTATGTTATGTTTTAGATGCTGGTGTGCAGGTGACACCAGGCTGTTTAATGAGCTTAACCAACAAAACTTCCTTGAGCTCATGCTAAGTTTTGCTGATGAACACTATGCTGGTCCACCAGCTAGACCAGCAATAACCAGCATAAAACAACCTGGAACAGAACGGACATTTTTCTTGTTCTAAACTGATCTTTTCAGCAGGGGAGGGGAACCTTTTAATAAAAAGAATTATTAAAAATTCAGAGAATCATAATACATGTGTTGACCACCACCAAGACCCCTCACAGTCCAAAGAGCTTGTTGACGCTCTCAAGAGTCAAGGGATCATGAGAATGATCATCTCCCTAAATGATTTCCTTTCTAGAGGACAGAATGAATGATATTTTTCTAAAGACTTCACTACTGTAGCATATTCTTTCCTTGTCTCTTTTCCCAATCTCTATTCTCTCTGCGAAAACTGGTATTGCTGTCCAACGAGTCCAGTCCAGCCATCAACCAGACAGAACCATTGTTATTATGCCTCTGGTTCTTTGTCTTGCTATGTGTAAATGGAAGGCACTTTGCACTGAATAAACAGAAAGAGTTGAATTGTAGAAAGAGCATGCTGTCTTTATAGTCGTCATCTCATTTCTCAAGCTTTTTATTTTGTGTTCACTTTGGTATAGACATTGAATGGGCAACATGCTTTATACCAATGGGCTACAACCCAAAATTGGACCACATTTCTGTTCTGATGTCATGGAAAGATGCGGAAAAAACACTGCTTAAATCAAATAAAGAATGCAACTAAACACATAATTGTGCGTCGTTAGGATAGCAAAATAAATAGACTAATCAACTTTAAAATTATTTTTTGGTCGTTGATATTCAAATTCAGTCAAATTCTACTGTATTCTGGCATAAATTCATCTGTCACTTGGTAGAAGCTATAGCCAAATTATAGGCACATGCCAACATCAGGACAGTTGTTTGACATGCCCACTTCCCTAAAAACCAAGAACAAAACTATGCAAAGTAAAATAAAACACAACCCTGATTACATTAAATACGGCTTATGTTTAGTGTTATGTTGGGTTGTGACTTGATGACCACTGTAAAATCTGGGTCCTGAAGCAAAACCTGTTGAGAACCACTGCTCTATACTGTAACATATTCTCTCACACAATATATAATTTCCTTGCTTAACAGTTTGTTGTGCTTCAAATATGACAAACCAAAAAAAGCATGGATCTCTCTGTTCTTTCATGTGCAGAGCCAAATTACTTGAGCACCTAGTCATTGTTCTTGTGAAAATACACTTCCACTCCACCCACAGTGTGGTGACAAAATTGAAAAAGATTAATCTTCAAAACAGTTTCTTTTCAGTTTTCTGTTCTGCTTTCTCATTCAGTCCCACTTGCGTTACAAGAGAAAATTTGCCAATCCTGGTATTTCTCTTCATTATGTAAAATACATCATCTGCTTCCCTTTAGGTATACATAAAGGGTGAATGAACAGCCAGCACATTCAAATGTTAGTCATACATCTTTTATGATTACATGTACACCTGTTGTGCTTACATGAAGTATACATTTAAAGCTTGTTCTTATCAAGTCACCAGACAAAGCAAAGCCAGGTGAATACCTCTAGCTTTTCCAGTTAATTAATTCAATAAATTAAGGGGTCACCAACAGTAGGTACTCGAGCGATAAGACAGAAAAAGAGGAAAATTATATATTTTTACTTTAATTTAGTTGTTTATTTTAAAAATGTTGAAATCAATCACATATGCTTGAAACCACTTTTTGCAGTAATGCTTCTTTGTTGTTACACAGCCTTCGTTATAAGCTGTATGGGAAGCGAAACCCAAAAGTGTGACAAAACTGTGCTACACAACTGAAAAGTGCAGTGCCATGCGTCTTTATACTGCACTTGCAACCTACTGATAATGCAGCACAGACGGTGCAATGCAAACCAGAAAATGATCTGGCCGCAGTAACAGTGAGTCATGTAAGCAAATGGATCTGCTCAGAGATATTCAGTGGATCATGCAAGTACATACTTATTGCACTTTGGTCTGCTTTTTTGCTGCTTTTTTTAATCTCAAAACAATAGTTTGTAAATTAGTGGATGTAACTTCTCATATAAATTATATCACTTTATATTGTATTATAATGCACATACACATTCAAATGGGTAGGTTGATATGATTGTGTTTACCAAGATTTTTTTTTTTTAAATGGCCCTTAAAGGGATCATTTGCTCTCATCATTTGCTCAACCTCATGCCATTTCTTCAGCAGATACAATATTTCAGTCCTTTATTACTCTAAATCTCCATTTTACCTTTCAATTTCAGATGTAAAAGTGAAACTAAATAGGCACCACATGTGACTTTCAGATGTGAAAGTGAAAGTGGAGATTTAGAGCAAAAAAGGACTTTAATTTTGATCTGTTTCTCACCCACACCTATTATATCGCTTCTGAAGATATAGATTTAACCACTGGAGTCTTATGGACTTCATGTGATTTTTGGAGCAACAAAGGTCTGATCGCCATTCACTTACAATGGACCTACAGGGTTGAGATATTCTTCTAAAAATCTTTGTTTGTGTTCTGCTGAAGAAAGAAAGTCATACTCATCTGGGATGGCATGAGGGTGTGTAAATGATGAGATAATTTTCATTTTTGGGTGAACTTTCCCTTTTAATGTCAAAAAGATTGTTGAGCCCAAAATTAAATCAATATCTGTCTTTTAAAGAATCAAACTATTCTGCTCCAACATTTGGGCCACTGCAGTTGTAAATGTGGACAAATGTTTCACTCAGATTCAGGGGAAAGCAAAATGTTCATTGTGGCAACAACCGTCTTTTTCATCGGAAAGGAGGAAGCAGGAACTGTGTTATCAAACAAAAATACTTTTAATAAACAAAACACAACATAAAACTGCTTTTCAGCATACACGTCGACACACACACACACACACACACACAGCTCGACCTGGCGTCTCCAGCTCCTTATTTCTCTCCCGCTGATTGGGGCAACTCAACGCCAGGCGTCCATCGTCGCAGCCCTGCAATGCCCTCCTCCTCGTCACATACCCCCAATGCCTACTCCAACCTTCCCCCCAACCCCCCCACCCCGAAGGGGAGGAGTTGCCCCTTCGACCATTCCACCACCGGCTGGTCTTCCCCGCCTCCTGGGAACCTGAGAAGGACAAGGGGAGGGACGGTAGCAGGCTCCTCCACCAACTGACAGACGGCAGCGAGCTCCTCAGCCTCCTGGCGAACTGCTCCAGTACCACAGGATCGTGTATCCTCGGTGTCGCAATCCTCCGTCAGTGGCGAGGGCTTTCTGACGGCGCGTCTTCCTCCAATCCCGGGTTTTCGACACCACTGTGGCAGACAAGCCTCTTGTTCATCGGAAAGGAGGAAGCGGGAACCGAGTTATCAACCCAAAATTATTTTAATAAACAAAACACAACATAAAACTGCTTTTTCGCATAACCAAAACACGAGTCGACACACACACACAACTCGGTGTGTCGCTCTCTCTCTCTCTCGAACTGGTGTCTCCTGGTCCTCCTTATCTCTCTCTCGCTGACTGGGGCAACTCAGCGCCAGGCGTCCATCATCACGGCCCAGCCACGCCCTCCTCCTCGTCTTTAGACTTAATTTTGGTCCTTTTGCAAACTTCTAGTTAATGTGTGCTTTCATGGCAGATTCTTAATGGATGTAATAATGACTGCCATATTGGAAAAGCATCTCCATCTTTATCTGCTTCCAGACACCACTTAGCACTTGACCCACATGTTTCATTGGCTCCAAGTTAAAGATGTCTATATTGATGGCAGCCTGCTCAGTCATGGCCCTCCTCGCAGAGGCTGGTGTCAGAGCGCATCGGTCTGGGTCAGCACAATTCCTTTGATGGACATAAACAGGGGCCTGTGATATGCTTGAGATGAGAGAATTTAGTGAATCCCTAGAAAGAAAGTGAAAGGTCAGGGAGAGAAAGGCAGGAGATCTGATGCTTTAATTCTAAGAAACCTCTGCCCTACCATGCTATTTATCCATACTTGGCCAAGGTTTCAGAGAATGCGCCTGCCAATGCTTAAGGCAGCAAATATTCCTCATGAACCATGAGGTTTTGCTGTACCTAGAGGAATCAAGTGTAATTTAGAAGTCATGCTGTGCAATATTTTTGGCTTTAAGTTCTTTTCGCATCTATCAGGACCATCCCTGTAAACAAGGATAGATTTGAAGTTCACTTGGGTGAGCTTGTTTAGACCGCCAAATTTTCTATTTCATTGTAACTTATATGTTCTTTGCTTGCAATGCACGCAGACCACGAATTGAAGATCAAACTGCTAATTGTGTCTGTATATACTTGCCTAGACCATTAAGTGACCAAGTGTCTAATTCTTAATGATGTGTAATGTCTCTCCCAGACAAATGCATTTGGATAAGTGGATATTGGCTTTTACCTTATCTAGATGACAACTGTAGCATTTTTATAGAGTACCTTATTAACAGACATTTAACTGTGGATTTAATTTGTACTTGTACGATGCTATTTAAATGTCTAAACCTTTTTGGCATTTCATTCTGACAACTAAAGTCAAAAAGCAAGTTTATATGACAACAAGAATTGGAAGCCAAGGCATTTTTAGAACAAACATCTTGCTCGTTATACAAATTGGGATGTCAGCTGTGGTTGTTTCTTGGACAACGTTTCTTTGCAGCACAGAGACAAATTGTATGCATGATCTCTGATTTCCCACACAGTGTCCTAGAGAGAGAAATCGTGAAAAACAGACACATAACATACACAAGCCTACCACGATGTGCTTGAATGCCAGGTGTGGACTCTGATATTGAATGTTTGTATGAATGTTTGTTGTATCGGGCAGCCCAGCTGGCTTAGATCATATTTTTTTCTGAAATTCCCAGCTGTGTCTGCGTCTAGAATTCTGGCTTTGCTCCTCGGCATCAACTCACAAATGGCAGTTTTGCCTTTGTTTGTTTGTCCGTCTGATCCAAACTGATGTCATTGCACATGCACTGTGTGTTTGATACGAGTCTGGATGCCAAACAGAAATTTTAGTAAACTGATATGGGAATATAAATGCAGCTTTTGATGAACTCAGATTACTGTATTTGTCATTCACTTGACATAAAGAGGAGAGTCGGTCAGATCACGGTAATGAGTTATGTTATTTTGCTGTTTGGCATTGTCATGTGTGGTCTGAATTGGCTGGCAAAGGTCTAATTAAAGGTTCAAAATCAAAATGATTTATGCAAATGTGGCTGAAAGGGCTCAAGTGAAACAGGTTGAGTCTTCTATTTTGCAATGTCATGGTGACAAAAGGTGGCATGATGTGATTTGTAAATTGGGTATTGAGGTTGTATCACGTAATTTAATCCCTTTATAATCATCTGTGTCAAAATGTCCTCTCTCCAAACACTTCATGCCCTGTGAGGGATCAAAAGATAACTTATTTTATCTAATTCAAAATCCTTTTGATATACAAATTGTTGAATGTGTACCTTTTGAAACAAAGGTCTCCCAGAGAAAAATAGTAGCTTTTGCTCAGAGGTTGCTCTTTTATAGCTCATGAGACTTATGTAGTTCTTAGTGATGTGTCATTTAACCCTTGTGCACCCTTCATTATGGGGGCATTCTTGAGGCCTTTGGGGACAAATCTGACCTTCAAACATTAACCGTGTAATTTCGTACGATAATCATGGAATTTTATTAAACAAATGTAATAACACTAACTTCTCTCATTTAAAGTTTTACCTCTAAACTACTAAACTACACCATTAATTTTCATATAAAATAAGAACATTTTATGTCACATTCATTTCAGTGAAGATCTACATTTCTCAATTTAATTGAGGAAGAAAATATGAAAAAGGTGTCAGGCATTAGGGGCAGATTGCTTCCATCTGCTGAAAAAAAAAAAAAAAAAAAAAAAACTTTTAAATTAAAATGACCTGAAATTATACAATTATAACCAGTGGATTGCTGCAGAGGTCCACTCATTTGCCCATTTTTTTTTTTTTTTTTTTTTTTTTTTTTTTTTTTTTTTAGATCTTATCACAAGTTCTGCATTTGGATATATATTTAGACATTATCAAATACATAAAAAAAAAAAATCACTATTTTTGTCAAAGTTTAGCATTTTTGGTAACACTTTCCATGAAGCCCATATTTACAATGCATTGTAAAGGCATTATAAATGCATTATACTGCATTCATAATGTCTCATAATACACCTTATAATAAGTTATAACTTCACATAAATAATAATAACTACAGTTATAATACATTATAAGACTTCCCCTATTCAAAGTTATACTTTAGAGGATAATGCATTATAACACAAGCAACATCCAATTTTAATGCAGCAGATGTTAAAGATAATTGTACAAGTGCTGTATAGTGTAAACAGTCAAAAGACTTTATGACGTGATCATATTATAAGTGGTTTTGACCTACTTTAAGTAAAGTTACAAAAGCAATATCTTCTTATTAACAGCCATAACATAAACATGTAACATACAATACATTACAAGTCAAACTTATATAATGGAAGTTATTTATAAAATAAGTCTTCAAATAAGATGCACAAACATTAAAGTTTATTGAATAGTGTCCATTATAGAATCAGATTGATTTTTGTTTACACCAGTGGCAAATTCTCAGGGCCAGCAAAGCCTTCTCTGCTGGCCTAACATGCCAAATAAATAAATATTTTCCATCCTTTCATTCTCAATCACATTTTTGCCTCTGTATTTTTAATTGCTTTCCACTCTTAATTAATCTAGAAACAAATAGAGAAAAATGAAAAGTTTATCAAGTCAGAATTTATTCTCGATGCTTCCAAGCAAAGTGTGACAACTTTTTCACAAATCGCATGCCCGAAGCAGCGTGTGAGTCTGAGCTCCACCCCCTCAGGCCTTCAGAATTTCTTCAGAATCCCTCAACAGTGCAAATGAATGCGCATCTAATGTCAGATTGTCAGATTCATCAGCAAATCAGATTTATTTATTTGTTCTTGGTGGGTGTGATCTTTAGGATATGTCCCAGTCGAGGCCTTCTAGCTGGCCTTGAGTGACGCAGTCACACTTTAAGTGATGTACGTAATTCAAGAGCGAAAAGCATAAAATCAAGCTGTCTGACGAGTCGGCTGTCATCACTGCTGGTATTGCCATTGAGAAAGAGATCCTTATGGATTTAAAAACACGAGATGTTCTGCATGACCATGTGATTGTTTAATTTATTAAACAGGAAAGGAGGACTGATTTTCACTTCAAGTAAATTGGTAAGTGCTTTTTGCATTGTTATAGCAACATCAGGAGTTTTCTAAGTGTAAATTAGGCTGCTTGAGCATTCAGTGTCGGATCAAGTTTTGAAAAGTAGTGCTGTGTTCCATTTAACTCGGAAAGTTGGATTTTACAACTTCTATTAGGAAAAGTGCAATGGAATGCATCTTTAAGTCAGAATTACAATTTGTAGGCTCATTCAGAAATTCTCAACTCCGATTTCGCCGAGATGCAGGGGCATGATGTCACACAAACATGTCAACACTCAGGGAGATATACAAAGTAAGTGATAAACATTCACTTTATTAAGTAATATCGATAAATGAGTTTGTTTCCACATTACATGATATTAAAGCTTGTTTAACAAACGCCTGCAGAAACAGGTGTATAAAACTTTATAATCTCTTTTGATAATCGTTCACCTGAATCACAAATGCTAGCGCTGCAGCACTGTTTATCAGTTGGGTTGCTATGAGACATCTCTAATGAGAGTCAAACCACTGCTAAACTAACGGGAGCGTTGCAGTTTTGTTTCCTTAAACGTCATCTTCCGAATATCGGGGAATGGAATGCATTTATGGTCAGAGATATCAAGTAGGAATATCCCTCATCCAACTTGAATGGAATGCAGCATAGCCGTGTACCCTGACGAAATTAAATTTATTGCAAGCAACATTTAAATCGCAAATATTATCAGATAGATTTTTCCAGGTATTATAGACCTCCTTGGTAGATTCATATGAAAAATTATGATTTTTGAATGTCTGTTCGGGAGACATTCATTTCATAAAGAGTAATGCTGCAGTTAAAATTAGGCTTGCTTGAGCATTAAGTGTCGTTTCAAGTTCTGGCTTTCGTGCGTGGATGTGTTTTTAAAATGTTAATTGGTATTATTAGTTAGCTGCGACATAATGTATGAAGCCCAAAGGCATAGGGTGTCTTATTAATTGTGAAACTGTGTTTTCTTAATGGCATGAATCAAACTGAAGGCCTAGACTGTAAATGCACGGCCCGCCACTGGTTTACACCCAAGAAGATTAGCTACATGTGTAATCAACATACATATTTTTTATTCTGACATATTTTAACCTTGTAGCTTTACAAGTCTTTTTCACAATTTCTCAAAATGTACATTGAATGTGTGTTATTTTGTATTTTGTGCATATGTAATGTATATAACTTCCAGCATGACTTGTAATGTCTTACAACCAATAAAAAATATCTTATGGATGTTTATAAGAAGACATTGCTTTTTTCACTTTACTTAAAGCATACCTATTATATATATATATATATATATATATATATACAAATATATATAATACATAACTTCTGCAGATGAAATTGGATGTTGTTTGTGTTATAATGCATTATACTCTAAGGTATAACTATGAATATGTAAGTGTTATAATGTATTATATTTGTTGTTACAAGAATTTATGAGAAGTTATAACATATTATAAGGTGTATTATGAGACATTACTAATGCAATATAATGCCTTTACAATGCATTGTAAATATGGGCTTCATAGAAAGTGTTACTGTTTTTTTTTAGGTTTTTTTTAAGTGTCAGTTTTTGCAATGATGACACATTATGATTACAAACCACAGTGTTACAAAGAGAAGACATAGAGTAAAATTTGTGTTACCTATCATTTATTTCAAACATCCCAATTCAATAAATCAATAGAATAAATTAATAAAAAATGTCAATAAAACCATTAGCATGCTTGGTGTGTGCTAAGTACTAATGTGTGTGTGTGTGTGTGTGTGTGTGTGTGGGTTCTCCATTCTGGATGTGATATGGTCTCACCCCTTTATTTCTGTGTGTGTTCTGCATTGTGGCTGATTTTATTTGACAAATTCTATAAGAAATGCTCTCTTTTATAGTCTCACCTTTTCATTCCTGTGTGTGATTGTGTGTGGGTGTGTGAACATGTGGGTTACGCAATGTGGATATGTTATAGTATCACCCCTTCGTTTCTGTGTGCGTGTGTTCTGCATTGTGGCTGATTTATTGATTTTATTTGACAAATAATAAAATAAATGCTTGTTTTATCCTCTCAGCCATTCATTTCCTCTGTGGAGTCAAATTTCACCCCAACATCACGAGTGTGAGTTTTTTTGTCACACCACCGCACAACCTCAATCCAGCCCAATTTTTTTGGTGTGTGTATGGATAGAAAATGTAGGAAAAGTCACCAAATCTCATGCCACTGAAATTAAGAAACCCATAAAGCAAAGTTCAAAAGGGGTCATTTTTGAGCCCAAAGCTAATTTAGGGTTAAGTATTAGCTTTGTCTCAAGGTTTTTCCTAAAATAAACAAACAAGACAATTGTTTACATACAGTAAGCATATAGACACATAAAATTATTTATTTTTTTGTGGATGTTTTCCCCTTTTTCTCCCAATTTGTAATGCCCAATCCCCAGTGTGCTTTTAAGTCCTTGTGGTTGCATAGTGATTCGCCTCAATCTGGGTGGCAGAGGACGAATCCCAGTTGCCTCCGCGTCCGAGACATCAACCCGTGCATCTTATCACATGGCTTGTCGGAGGAGCATAAACAAGCCAGTTATGCCCTCTGAAAAACTATCAGAACCGCAAAACGCCAGTACAGGGCAAGATTGAAGGACAGTTTAACACCACCAACTCTAGAAGCATGTGGCAGGGAATTAACATCGTCACGGACTTTAAAGGGAATAAAAACTCCGCCATGAACACCGCTGCCTCTCTCCCAGATGAGCTAAATTCTTTTTATACTCGTTTCGAGGGAAATAACACCGCCCTCGCGGAGAGAGCTCTCGCGGCTGAAGCTACAGAGGTTAGTTCACTCTCCGTCTCTGTAGCGGATGTAACCCGATCCTTCCGACGGGTGAATATCCGCAAAGCCGCGGGCCCAGACGGCATTCCGGGCCATGTCATCAGAGCGTGCGCAAACCAGCTGGCTGGAGTTTTTACGGACATTTTCAACCTTTCCCTCTCTTTGTCTGTAGTCCCTACATGCTTTAAAACATCCACCATTGTGCCTGTTCCAAAACAATCAAAAATAACTTGCTTAAATGACTGGCGTCCTGTTGATCTGACCCCCATCATCAGCAAATGCTTTGAGAGACTAATCAGAGATTACATCTGCTCTGTGCTGCCTCTCTCTCTTGACCCGTTGCAGTTTGCTTACCACAACAACCGCTCCACTGATGATGCCGTTGCATCTACAATACACACTGCTCTCTCCCACCTGGAAAAAAAGAACACTTATGTGAGAATGCTGTTTGTAGACTACAGCTCAGCATTCAACACCATAGTGCCCTCCAAGCTAGATGAGAAACTCCGGGCTCTGGGCTTAAACAGCTCGCTGTGCAGCTGGATCCTGGACTTCCTGTCAAGCAGACGCCAGGTGGTTAGAATAGGCAGCAACATCTCCTCATCACTGACCCTCAACACTGGAGCCCCGCAGGGCTGTGTTCTCAGCCCACTACTGTATTCCTTGTACACACATGACTGTGTGGCAACACATAGCTCCAATGCCATCATTAAGTTTGCTGATGACACGACGGTGGAAGGTCTGATCACTGACAATGATGAAACAGCCTACAGAGAGGAGGTGCACACTCTGACACACTGGTGTCAGGAGCACAACCTCTCCCTCAACGTCAGTAAGACAAAGGAACTTGTGGTGGACTTCAGAAGAAAAGACAGAGAACACAGTCCCATCACCATCAATGGAGCACCGGCGGAGAGAGTCAGCAGCTTCAAGTTCCTGGGTGTCCACATCACTGAGGAATTCACATGGTCCATCCACACTGAAGCCGTTGTGAAGAAGACTCATCAGCGCCTCTTCTTCCTGAGACGGCTGAGGAAGTTTGGAATGAACCGCCACATCCTCACACGGTTCTACACCTGCACTGTAGAGAGCATCCTGACTGGCTGCATCGCCGCCTGGTACGGCAATAGCACCGCCCACAACCGCAAAGCACTGCAAAGGGTGGTGCGAACTGCCAGACACATCATCGGAGGTGAGCTTCCCTCCCTCCAGGAAATATATACAAGGCGGTGTGTGAAAAAAGCTCAGAGGATCATCAGAGACTCCAGTCACCCGAGCCATGGGCTGTTCTCACTGCTACCATCAGGTAGGCGGTATCGCAGCATCAGGACCCGCACCAGCCGACTCCATGATAGCTTCTTCCCCCAAGCAATCAGACTTCTGAACTCTTGATCTCCCACGATCAAAATACATCAGCACTGCACTTTATTACCCTTACTCTTATATCTCACACTGTCATAAATTATATTATTATTATATTATATTCTCTCTTAACAACTGACTATCAACCGACAGCCCGAATGTCAATACAGTACAATACTGTACATTCTATATATACTATATATACTTTTTTATATATTTTTATTTTTTATTTTTATTGAATAATGTGTATCTATATAGTGCGTATTGTATACTGTACAGTGTATGTTATTATTTGTATATTGTTGAGTGTAATTATGTGTATATCAGATGTTTAAATTGTGCTGTGTTAATTTTATGTTATTGTAAATTGGTACTGTCTCATCACTGTCACGACTGCTATGTTGATCGGAACTGCACCCAAGAATTTCACACACCATTGCACTTGTGTATATGGTTGTGTGACAATAAAGTGATTTGATTTGATTTGTTGAGTGTGTTGCCATGGAGATATAGCACGTGTGGAGGCTACACGCCATCCACCGCGGCAACCATACTCAACTCACCACATGCTCCACTGAGAACGAACCACATTATAGCGATCATGAGGAGGTTACCCCATGTGACTCTACCTCCCTAGCAACCGGGCCAATTTGGTTGCTTAGGAGACCTGGCTGGAGTCACTCAGCACGCCCTGGGATTCAAACTAGTGAACTCCAGGGGTGGTAGCCAGTGTCTTTACCACTGAGCTACCCTGGCCCCAAGACACTTTACATAAATATGTTTAGCATGGCATCAAAATTTGGGTTTTGGAAAAATTTGATGAGAAATTAGTTAAAGGAATATTTCACTCAAAAATGAAAATTTGCTGATAATTTACTCACCCTCAGGCCATTCAAGATGTATATGACTTTCTTCATCAAAACAGGATTTAAGATTTTTAAGAAAGTATCCCAGGTTTTTAGCTTCATCCAATGCTAGTGAATGGACACCAATTTTTGACGGTCCAAAAAGCATAATTAGGCAGCATCAAAGTAATCCACATGACTCCAGTCAATTAAGTAATGTCTTCTGAAGTAATTTTTTTTTTTTTTTTGTGAAAAACAAATTGCTAATTAAAAAGTTTTTAACTTTAAATTGGCACTTCTGCCAGCTCTCTGTAGCTGTTTGAATTTACCTAACTCTCGTGTGAAGTATGTTCCTCTGTGGTAAACAGAGTGGAACCTCTGAATTTTCGCCAACATGATGACATCACGCGACAGCAACGGGAGGCATTGAGTGTTTACAGGAAGCGATTTTTTAAAAGTTAATAAAGTTTTAATTAGCGATACGTTTTTCACACAAACATATCAATTCACTTCAGGAGACATTACTTTATCAGCTCGAGTCATGTGGATTAATTTGATGCTGACTAAGTGTGCTTTTTGGACCATCAAATATTGGTGCCCATTCATTTGCATTGGATGAAGCTAAAAACCTGGAATACTTTCCTAAAAATCTTCAGTTCAGTTCTGATGAAGAAAGAAAGTCATATACATCTTGGATGGCCTGAGGGTGAGTGAATTATCAGCAAATTTTCATTTTTGGGCAAACTAATCCATTAACATTGAAATCTCTGACTTTCGGTTGTAGACTATCTTGTCAAATCTGAACACAGTCTGTGAAATTGTTGAGATCTTTTCTAAAGCTCTATTGGAGAGAAGTGTAAAATTAAGAGGACATCCCTCTAGAGACTTAAAACATTCTAAAGACTCTGTAACAGTATAAGGACGGGCAAGGAGGAGGTGGGAACCAGCTGAACAGTAAACATAAACTTTAATGGTAAACTTAAAACCAACTTAAACAAACATGCAGCGTGGCCGCGTGTGTCTCTCTCTCTCGAACCGGAATCTCCGGCCACCACTTTATCTCGCTCTCCCGCTGATCAGCTGATTTAGCGCCAGCTGTGCTCCATCACGGCCCGGCCACACCCTCCTCCTCGTCACACTCCTCCACCGCCCGATTCAGGCCGGGGCGCCACCGGTCTGACTAAATCCTCCCCAATCTCTGGGAGGGAGACGCTGCCCTTCCGGCCGTTCTGTCAGCCGGTGGCCCACCCCGTCTCCTGTGAACTTGGGGGGAGAGACGAGGGGAGGCGTGGGGAGAGGGAAAGGTTGAGCGGAGACACACAGACAGAGAAAGAGAGAGGAGAGAGAGAAGAACTTGCTCACAGCTCCCGGACACGCTGTCGCCCGGTCCTCAACTGCTCCTCCCCTTCTCGGCAGATGGCCACAGTTTCTCCGGCTCTCGGCGGCCGGCAGCAACCCCTCCGTCCCCAAGCAGACACTGCGGCTGCTCCCCTGGCGCATGGCAGCGGCGAGGACTCTGCAACAGCACATCCCTCCTCCCTCCCGGGTTTTGGTACCACTGTAACTGTATAAGGACGGGCAAGGAGGAGGCGGGAACTAGCTGAACAGTAAATATAAACTTTAATGGTAAACTTAAAATGGTAAACCGCATCTCTCTCTCTCGAACCGGCTTCTCCGGCCGCCCCTTTATCTCGCTCTCTCGCTGATCAGCTGATTCAGCGCTGGCCGTGCTCCATCATGGCCCAGCCTCCTCCTCCTCGTTACAGACTCATTTACTAATCTATATGTTGTTCCAAACCTACATGTCTTTATTTCTTATTAGCTTTCATTGAATGGCAAAGGTGAGGGTGAGTAAACGATGACTAAGACTGCATTTCAAATGGCTTATAGAAAGCCTTCGCAGGGTACTTCAAAGGAAAATAATCATGGTAGCCATGCTGTAGGGTCGTTCCAAACAGAATTCACAATAAAATAAATCGGTGAAAAAGGTAGTTCAGCCTTCCAAAGCTCTAGAGCGAAGGGTAAAGTCTCAGAGGGTGATCACTTCTGAATGAAACGCTACCAGAATTTTCATTTTTTGGTGAACTATCCCTTTAAGCAAAAATCTTAATTTGCTCTTCATTTAATCTCAGAGCCTTCTAGAAGAAATAACTGAGATATTAAAGATATCTCCTTTGTGATTCTCTCCAATGGGCTGACCTCAAACAGCCATTTGACTGGTAAATTTAACATGCTGGGGAAAAGTTGCTTGTCAAGACAATGTCAATCAATCACTGCCAGAAACTAGTTCAGTATCATCTCTAATTTCTTCTTGACAGCACCTGATGTCGATTAAGGAGTAAGAGAGAGAGAGAGAGAGAGAGAGAGAGAGAGAGAGAGAGATTTAAATATGTTAAAGTATAATATGCCACATTAATTTACAACATTATAGATATACAAAAATACCACCATGGATATTGAAAGCAGAGTGACATACTTGATTACTCCTTCACTGCGTGTGCAGAGAGTGTATTATGAAGTCTATTACAAATACAGTCTGTAATTGCCTGCCTGAGCAAAATCAGAGATATTTCACTGGCAGCTGTCTTTGTGATCATTCTATGGTTCTATCATAAGACACAGTTGTGTTTTTCATTCATTTATTTGCAATGTTACTTAGAATAAATAGTCTCAGGCAGATCATTGTTTTCAATGAAAACCTCTAACAAATCAACAAGAATAAAACGTGCAAGCAGTCACATCTGCTTACCATAGAGTCTTCTAAGTATGTGGAGCACAATGTATGCCTATAGAAATGCAGTTGCCCAGCCTCTAAAGCTTTCAGCAGATTCTGTTGGTGGGCAGCAATGTATGGGGATAATTAACTCTGATGATCTAACTGTGCAGGAATGACTAAGATCTGTAAAAATACCTTCTCTTTATAAGGTCTGTTGTCTGCCTACTGAGTTTACATAATTGTTCAAGAAATTATAGTCACTGCACATGCACTTTCAAAGACTTTAAATTGGTTTTCTTTTTGGTTTCCTATGGATCACATTGCTTAGCAGTTCACCTAATTCTGCTTTATGAAGATTAAATTATTCAAAGTGTTTTGTTCAATGACTGCTGATAATGACTGCTGTTAATGTGTGTGGGTTTTTTTCCTTCTCTTTTTAAAAACCTATGGATTGTAAAAAAAAAATTCTTTTCAAGCAAACCTCTCATCATCATTTCTGATCTAAAATAGTTTTTTCACTTGCTGTGAAAATAAATAACATTTGTGGACAATGTCGAGGTTTTAAGGAATGACAAAATGCAATCTCGACGGGAGTGAATTTGGCTAGAAACCCAGAACAAATGGTTATCTATAAAATTATCCGGAAGACAAAGTGTTTTGTTCTCCCGAGTTAATTGGGTGTCATTCATCAAGTGTAGACAAACAACTGTTCTGATATAACAAGTGCACATTTGTGCCAAAAGACACAAAAAGATGTCTCAAAAAAGATTCAAGAGCCGTGTCCACACAACAAAAGGTCAGAGTTGATCGACAGAGGGGCTGTTAAGACCAAAGTGATACTTTCATGTTGATGTGTTTGTGTAACCATAATGTGAACACTAAATCTGACATGCTTGGACACTAAGCACAACAACAAATTGACATTTAAATAGTGGTTCTCAAACTGTGGTACGCAGAGTGGGACACAACATGACGATCAATACACAATTTTAATATAGCTTTGTGCATCTAAGACTCTAACACTACTGTGTTTTGAATATGGACATGCTGTTCAGAGTTTGTGCACCACTATTATTTTATTCTGCACGCTTAAAAGATACAACATACTACTCTATTTAACTACCAAGCAAGCATCAGATGGTTGATTACATAAAGGCACAATTTAAGAGTGGTAATACGATATTGATAATGTAACCACCAGTCAGACTAGTTCTTTAAGATTTAAGACCAAATTCCAAAATATATTTAGCATTTATGTGTTCAATTTAGATAGAAAAGAGTCTTGCAACACCTTAACAGGAATATTGATATCATATTTTACTCACAGCTTGCACTTAAAGAGATATCAATTTGTTCAGTGCTAAAATATTTAAGCATATCTGTTGAGGGGGCCTGGGTAGCTCAGTGGTAAAAGACGCTGGCTACCACCCCCGGAGTTCGCTAGTTCGAATCCCAGGGTGTGCTGAGTGACTCCAGTCAGGTCTCTTAATTCAACCAAATTGGCCCGGTTGCTAGGGAGGGTGAGTCACATGGGGTAACCTCCTCGTGGTTGCTATAATGTGGTTCGTTCTTGGTGGGGCGTGCGGTGAGTTGAGCATGGTTGCCGCAGTGGATGGCGTGAATCCTCCACACATGCTGTGTCTCCATGGCAACGCACTCAACAAGCCACGTGATAAGATGTGTGGGTTGACGGTCTCAGACGCAGAGGCAACTGGGATTCGTCCTCCGCCGCCCGGACTGAGGCAAATCACTACGCGACCACGAGGACTTAAAAAGCACATTGGGAAATGGGCATTCCAAATTAAAAAAAAAAAAAAAAACACATTTCCTTAAATCAGTACCTCATATATTTATTACTGTAAATTCAACTACTTTCTGCATTTTCGTGGTGAATTGCAATTTTGTATCATTTCTGCATAAACTGTGAATCTGAGGTAATCCGATCACTGTTCATTTGGAGTGCTCACATAATGCACCAGAAAATGAGACACAAAAACATGGCATTCTATGGCATTTCTTTACTCATTTAAAATGTCCTTATTTGGATAGTCAAAAATTTGATTAGAATTGAATCTAAATCGCAACAGACCTAATTATTGAATCCTAAATTGTGTTTTTAGTTTACAGTTTTATTGTATATCTACTATTTTAACCTATTCAAAGTTTACTTGCATTATCTGAGGCAGAATAAAATAATAATAATAATAATAATAATTTAGGGTCTTCGACTGAACTCATATGATCTCGGATTGCACCTTTTAAAATGTATGAAATGTTGGTGTGTTTTTATTTATTTTTGCTAGGTGCATATTCAGTTATTATAATGCACTAAAATATTTAGAGGTTATTGCACTTATACCATCACTGACACAAATTACACAAGTATACTATGATTATTTGTGAGTTTTTACTGCAAAACAATAATAATAATAATAAAATAAAAAAATAAAAAAAACATTATTTTAGACTGCAATTATCAAGAAAAACTATCAATAAATAGTGAGACTCCCTATACATGTTGGGAAGCCCAAGCCTTGTTTAGCAAAGGCAAGAGCAAAGTGTATGACATAGGTTTAAGGTTGACCAGTGACTTGTGTTGGCATGGTATGTACAGGGACTAGAATTACATGAAATCTCTGAAAGAGTGGATATCATAATTCAACTCTTTCTCGAGACAGGAAATTATGTCATGGCTGCTCCTTGACAAGTGAATGTGTGTTTAGTTTGTTTAAAGAGCCCCTTATGCTCTAATTCACTCATCCATCATTTTAAATCTAACAAAAGCTACCAGTTGTGATCCCAAGCTAATTACGCGACGTGACCTGAACCAGTGCCAAAAGACAATATTTTCACCTATATTATGCCTTTCTCAAACTCATTAAACTAAATGAGCCACCAGGCTCTTCAATAATAATGACTGATCAAATACATGAGGACTTGGCAGGTTTTCATATGTAAATTGTCATATAGAACATCAAAAGAGAAAAAACAAAATGGGTGCAATTCAAATTAGCTTCTTTATTATTATTATTGAAGCACCTGCTTCAAATATACCTGAAAGAGCGTCAAGAGTCTTCACTATTGAAATCCAATGACGTTCAGCAAAGAGAAGGCATTATCATCTAAAATACAAACACGATTCAGAAAATAAACATTTAAAGGTCTAGTTCTCCTTCGCAAGGAACTTGAGACCTCCATGCCCTCACCAGCATCTCTTGAAATGGGGAAATATTGGGATGACTTTAAAGTAGCTAAACACACTGCCAGACTTGTTATCTCAGTGAACCGGCTGCCGCTACTGACTCCACATTCTAATTTATATTCTGTGTGAATGTTTGCCTGGAACCAAACCCTCAGGTGACACAGATCAGGGTGGAAAATGTGAGCTGGTGAGACTCTGGTTTACCTTTCCAGTTATAGGAACTCAAGAAACAGTTCCCCACACTCCTAAAACATATCATTACGCAAGACCCTCTCAAGTTGAGCACAGTGCTAATGCCGACAAATCAATGTTTCCCTACATGAGGGTCAGAAATTAACTTTTTTATTGGGGGTCAGTATTTGCTCACTGAAACTTATTTTATGGGGCATGTTTAGCTTTATTAGAGCACTTTTCATGTTTTTAAACATATACAAACAGACAGCATGCTGTTTATTTTTGTCAAATACTGAACCCAAAATGAAAATTATGTTGGTGCGAAGCACGGTGTGACAGTGCGAGCACGATGGTGCCCCTCTGAGGAATTGGTGCCCTATGCAGACTCCGTCATATGCGTATAGGAAGTGGCGGTACTGACACAATAAATGCTCTACTAGAATATATATAAAATAATGTTACATGTAGGATTACGCAGCTCTCATTATGTCACTACAGTGTCTTCAGAGGCACTAAACCCATGTAAAAACTAAATATGCTTAGAACTGCATTTTTTAAAATTATCCAATGGTAGGGAACATGTAAAGGAGGAATTCACTCCAAGGTTTTTTTAAATTTTTTTTATATCTTATCTAATTATTAAATGTTATATATCTGTGCAATTGTGTCATTTTCGCCCTGGTTAATTTTCCCTGCTCTACACTCAGGATTTTGCAGTACAAGCAATGTGCTACGTGACTGTGAATGAAAAATTTTCTGTGAATGTATTAAGGCGTCTCTGAGGTTGTTAGCACGGTTTCTCCTACATGGCTGTTGGAAGTAGATTTCATCTGTCTCAGAGTAAAAAAGCTGACAAGACTAATCAGGCTGTGTGGCTTCAAACTGCAGGGGAGATGGAGAGGGCAGGCCAGACACTGGGCTCCTGCATGTCAACCAACTACTGCAACTCTGTGAAAAAAACAAGCAAACGTTTTATTGGTATTGACCAAGTGCAGATGGCAGGAAATGAATTAAACCAGGTCAATGTATTAAACTCTGATTTCTGAAAAAGGCACAATTTGTCTTCACTGATTGCCGATACATTATTGCATTTAGACATGGCACTCTCTTTGTTGAAATCCCATGGGCGTATTATCCCTGATATTCTTAGAATTCATCCTGTTCACCCACACATAACTTTAATGTGAGCCGTAATGTGGGGAACAGTCACTACTTAACCCTCAACAGGAATGTGAATGCAGATTGCAGAACAGCAATGGGCCAACCGAATTTTCCATCAGCGTAAAATGTACAAAGGTGCCTTGTGACTCTCTGATGACTACATACAATATGCTTCTATTTCGTACAGTTTGAAACATTTGCTCCACCATCTCAAATGTATAGGGTTTCTACAGCTGTGCATCTAACTCAGACTTTTCTCACTTTCCAGTTAAAAAAATATTTTGATACTCAAAAGCAATCATTGTCAAAGAATTGCAGGAAATCTTTTCTGGAACTTGATGTGGACCAGAAGTTCTCAAAGCATCTTATACTTATTTTTACATGTGGTTAAACAGTCTACTGCTGGTCATTTCCCTTAAATGGTCCTGGTAACATGATTAAGGCACAGATTTCCGCAGACAAAGACCTAAAGTGTGTGTGTTAGTGAGAGTGTGTAGGTTGTACTGTACTATAGGTGGCTAGAGCAAAATAAAATGCCACCACTTGTAGATATCATTCCGTTCAGATTTGGAAGATGGTGAAAAGTTGCTTTATGAAACCTTGTATAATCATGAACTCTGCAGGGAGTGCAAACACTCATTTTTACACATCTCTCACACACTGCTCTTCATCTGTCCTACAGCAAATATTCGCCATAGCTTCTGCATGCCATAAAACTGCAGATTAGTTTATTTCTCTCTGGCTTTATTTCACAGGCAAATTTTTCATGATTTCAAAATTTCTCTGTTCCAAAACCTAGTTTGATGTCTACCGAGGCAGCATTTTGAGGCATCATAGGCATGCTCCCAAAAAAGAAGCTTGTTCCTAAAGGTAGGCAACATAATTATGATATGTTCATAAGATACCCTGGTTTACAGCATCCAACATACAGGTACGGCTTTGGGATCACTCAAAATTTGTTTCACAAAGTTTTCTATTATATTCGACCCAACACAAAACATATACATAATTAACTTTTACAAATGCTAGAAGATACATTATGTACAGGCAATTTTTCAGTAACAAGTCTCTCAAGTCATTGGTCCTCAAGTCAAAGTCAAGTCATTTCTGCATTTAATCAAGCAATTTATAAGTCCTTAAATTTGCAACTTGAGTCAGACTCAACTCAAGTCTAGTCATGTAACTTGAGTCCCCCACCTCTGATTATGAGGTTCCATAATGGCTGGCATGATACCTTAGAAAGCAGCAGCCTATATAGACAGTATACACTATGGCAGCTCACTAGGTTCTGGAGCAGTGCACGATTTAATTACTTACAAAGCACTGTTTAACCACCCTATATATCTGATATCAATATGGTCTGGCTCTCATGAGAAAGAGGGACAGAGGCAAAAAAACAGCCTTGCTGGGAGGCATACAGCAGAATAGCAGTATGTGTGTGTGGTGTGTGTTTTATAAGCAGGGAGTAAAACTACAACCATATGAACAAGGGTCATGTCTTTACACAAGCTACACACGTCTGCTGCTGTCGGGCTATGAGACAAAAAAGAGTGTTTCTAATGTATTCTAAGCCCTTGAGACATTCCTATTCATAGTCTATTCAGCCCTAATGTCACTGATGCAGGGTTACGTACAGGCCACTCATCTACTAATATCTCAAAGAGCAGTGTGGATACTGTGCGTTGATGAGAACCTTGTGCAAATGTGGTTTATAGAGGTTTAACATGATCTAAAGAGTGCATTCCAAAATGCAACCTGCCTACCTCCAACACAATGGCGGATTCCTGAAGCAAGGAATATGAGTGCTGTCAGCCTCTGTATGGTGCCTGTTATGCTTGTAAAGTAAATTCCAACACTGCTCTTAGCCACAGAAGAGGCCAGTATCAATGTTCAAAGATAAGACAAGGTGACTTTGACATTTCTGGGTAAGGATTGTGGATAAACCGTCCTCAGTTCATCACACAGTCTACGTGGGAGTATCTTTGCGAGTAGACAAGTCTAAATGTCAAGGGTCTCACATCAAAGCCTCACTTTCTGTCCAATCTGGCGAGCCCTTCTTTGATCAGAATTTCATTACCACAGATGAGGACAGAGTTTGGCAGGAGGGTTGATCATGCAGATAGTTCGGCCTGGACTCTCATGCTTCTGCCCTACGTACCCAATATCCAAAATCCAATCACTCATTTTGTATCCCGGTGAATGACAAGTCACAATACAAAGCAAATCTGTGATGCTTGGTGGTTCTGAATGGGACACTTATGAATTCACATGACATCCTGCAGTGCGAAAGGGTAAAGAACATTATTGGATTGCTCAGAGAACAAAATGGCAGTTGCTACTGGAAGAGCGGACTTGGCAAAGGGCAGTCCACTCATGTCTCAGAGCTTTAGTCAGCTAGAAATAACAACAGCATAAAATGGATTGAAGGAGGCAATTAATATGCCAGGCACTAAACAAACATGCTGCAGTGGCTTCTAAATGTTGTGTTTAATATCCACAGCTGCTGAACACACACGCCTCGATGAGCCTTGCTCTATCAAACAAACACAGTATCTTTGATCAACCACACAATTACCCTTTAAAGGTTTTCATATGAAAAACATTTTGGTTTAATTTACCTCCTCTGCCTTTATCTGCCGTGTTTGTCTCATTAAACTGTCTGTAGGGAGAGGGCCACAGTAGAGGGAGTGGGATACTACAAACTTCTTGCGCTGTAAAAACAAACTCTTTATCAAGGGGTCTAGCAATCATTTTAACTGTGTGTGTTGGTGTTGTGGAGGGGGGGGTGGGGGGGTTGGGGGGGGGGGGGTTAAATCTCAGGTTTAACAAGTTAACGCATGCAATTAATTAAAAAAATTGAATGCGTTATTTTTTATTTTTCACGATAAACGCAATTACCTGACATTTTATTCAGCTCTGTGTGAGTTCTAAACACTAGTTGGAGTAGGGAGGAACCTTTGTGCTGTGACCACCTGTGGTCGTTACACTGACGCACACTCAACAGTGAGTCCATATCAATGAACAAGTGAAGGAGAAAGGATCTTTTAACGCTCATTGTTGAACAAAACAAGCCCAGATGAGACTTGTGACAGAAATCAAGTACTCTGCAGCCTCTGTAAACACGTCAAGTCTTAACTATCACAAAAACACAGAATGAGACTGTAGTGAGACAGACTGCTGTCTTGTAGTTTTCCCCTGGTTTTGTCATTTCTGTCATATTGTGTATAATAGTGACTTTCCCTTTTATGCATAATATAATTTAACTCTAATGTGACCTGCATTATACCATATGGAGAAGACACAGTGCTTCTGTCTGTTTTATTGTATCACGGCCCTTTGGAATTAGGTTGGGTTTGGTAGCCTATCACTGTGCTTTCGTGGGGTATATTAGGCCGGCTACGTGTCACCTAGACATGCGTCACGGTCTAATGACCACCCCTTTTCCGGAGAAGCTTCCTTCTGCGTTCTTCTTTTCCAGTATCGGTATAATTCTGGTTTTTGGTATATTTCCATTCAAATATCTGAAGGTGCTGTTTTGGGACTCACAGAGACAAGTGTGAGCCTTGTCTCAGTATTTATATATCTTGAGCCAACAAGATCATGATAAGAGTTTGGAGGCAGTGTTTTGTTCTGTTTGAAACTTTTATATTGTTGTTGTTTCTGTGAAGTTGAACTTAGCAGGGTGATTTGTCATCAGCTCTCTTTTCTTTTGTGTGGGTTAAAACCCTTGTTTGAGTTTGTCAGCTCTGTGTCCTCTTGGTGGTGGCCAGAGTTTGTCTTTTTGTTTTGTTGGTTTATTATGATTATTTTATTGTTAATTTGTTCTCTTTTTCTCAGGAGCTTAGGGCCCAGTTTGGGGGACTAGCCGTTCCCCGCTGGATGGTGTCGTGTGCTGAGTGCTGTGTATTCACAGCTGATTCACCTGTGTGCTTTGTGTGTGTGAGTGTACACCTGTGGGTGAAGTGTATCTTTATAGGGGGGAATCGCTGCACTCGGCTAGCCTATCTGCTCCTGTTAAGCCTCAGCTCAGCTTTTTAGTTCCTTTGAGTGTGTGTTAAGCCTTATTGAGAACCACACAGCTATTGCTTGTGCTCATTGTAATGTTTAAATCACTTTTAAATGACTGAATGAGTGTCCAGTGTCCATCAGACTAAATACATAACTAAAAATTTTTGTACATTGGTATCCACGTCTCTTGCCCTTTTGTTTTGAAACAACAAACCTGTGTGCCCTTTCTATTTGTGATTGGGTGGCGTAGTTGAACTCTTCTAACTTAAAAACCTCAATTAGTCATGTTACTCTGCCCACCACTCCGCTACAAGACTCTGTCTGCAGGCGCTTTTCATGTGGAGTTCAAGCGGCACCTGATGCAAATCGTGAATACGACTTCACGATTGCTGCGGCAAAGCAGATGGCCACAGTCAGATGGTCAATTAATATTGTGGAGAATGAGAGTTTAAGAGATTTAATGCACACTGCAATGAATATGCAACCTATGGGAACTAGTTCTTTCAATTAGTCAACCTCCTAATTGTGTTTAATAGGGAAACATTACATGTTACTTAAAGTGGTGCTCTTTTAGTGCATTTCTATCATTATACTTTGGAAGGCTTTGGTTGGAAAATGTTGATAAAACATTATTGTTACATTTTGTTTTGTTTTCTTTCCTAATGTAGCCGGTGGGCTGCAAATAACCACACTGGACACAAAAATATCTTTTGGGGTTTCATTCTGATGGCTGTTTATTAAAAAGGAAATAAAAAAACAGCGGTCGATGGGGGCCGTATTATTCCCATCACATCTATGATCCTGTATACAGTAGGACCTCATGAATTCTGTATTTTGTTCCTACCCAAAGGTCTGTGAAGCAAGTATACCTACTGACTCACATCAATAACAGGGCAACAGACCTTGTCATTCAAAGGGGCAAGTCTCTCAGCAGCCTTGTGTTTAGCATATTCCCTGGCTTTCTCATGAGCTTCTTTCAATCTATCTTGGTGAATCACAAACCAATCATGTTTTCTGTCCACAGTTTGCTCTTGATCTAGCATTGCATCTACTGGAAGATGTGAGTTGACACCAAACAGCAAGTAATGTGGTGAGTATCCAGTGGTTG
This sequence comes from Myxocyprinus asiaticus, assembly GCF_019703515.2. Taxonomy (NCBI): domain Eukaryota; kingdom Metazoa; phylum Chordata; class Actinopteri; order Cypriniformes; family Catostomidae; genus Myxocyprinus; species Myxocyprinus asiaticus. The sequence continues at coordinate 34,001,472 of NC_059370.1, read as the reverse complement.
CATGTGGTGTTACATTATAAGCATAAACCAACTCAGGAAGCTGTTCTGTCTAACGCTTTTTATTTTCAGGGGGAAGTGTACATAATGATCATGGAGCGTTCAGTTAAAGTGCTCGCACTGAATGTTACCCTGAGGCCATTAGGGTGTGGTGCGGGTTTTCATTACACCATACATTTTACCCAGCTCAGCGATCAGGTCACTTTCAAAATTTCTACCCTGATCAGAATGTAATCATCCAGGCACACCATATTTCATGAACCACTCTTTCAGAAGGATCTTGGCAGTGGTATCAGCCCTCTGATCCTTGGTTGGAAACACCTGTGTGAACTTTGTGAAAATATCAGTCACAACACATTCTCACAGCCATCAGTTTCAAGCACAGTAAAATCTACCACCATCACTTCAAGGGGCCTTGAAGCCAGAAATGGCTTCATAGGAGGATGTATCCTTTAGCTGTGGCATCTTGGTTAAGATGTACCTTTGACACTTTTTGATCCACCGCTCCACATCATTATACATGCCAACCCAGAAGCATCTTTGTCTCAACAGGTTTAGCATGCGCTCAATGTCCTGATTTCCCATGCTGTCATGAACGCTTTCAAGGACCTGTTCTTTCAGACATGAGGGTAAGAGCAGCTGTTGACATTCACCACCATGTTGGTCATTCATAATGCGATAAAGCAAGCCATCCAGCTTTCTAACACACTTCCACTGCTTTATCAGTGACAGAACAGACTTTGATAGATCAGATCTCTCACAAGTGGTAGGCTTTTGTTTACATTCCCAAAAGATTCTGAAAGAACTGAGAGTGGGATCTTTCATTTGAAAATCCTTCAGTTCAGCTGTTGTATAACCCGACAGGGTAGGTGTACTTCCTTGAGGGTTACTGCCTTCCTCTACTCCACACTCTAAAACTCGAATCTGTCTAACCCTACAGCACTTTTCACCAGCCATCACTAAGTCAGGCACTAAGGCTCTTCCTTTGTTTATTATACTGCAGAAGGCAGTACAGACATCATATTCTGTATCCTCATGAGTGGCAGGCTCCCCTGCTGATGGCTGCCTAGAGAGCTGTCCTAGGCAGTATTTCACCTCAAAATAAAAGACGGCTAATTGAGCAATCCATCTTTGCTCAATTGCACCGAGCTTGGCCATTTTTAGATGGCACAGAAGGTTGTTATCTGTGATAACCACAAACTTGGAACCCGGCAGATAACCACAGAATTTTTCAGAGACTTTAGGGCCAGTAGCTCAAGCTTCATGCTACTGTAATTTCAGTCATTCCTTTCTGCTTTACGAAGTCTTCTACTGGCATATGCTATGACTCTCCTACACTCACCCTGCTGCTGGTATAAGACAGCACCCAGGCCTTCATTGCTCACATCAGTCTCCGATATGAAAGGAAGATTGAAATCTGCATACTCTTACACAGGAGCAGAAGTAAGCTTCTCCTTCAGCAGCTCAATTGCTGATTGGCACTCTGATGACCATAAAGCACTAAACTCTCTCTTTATGGTGCCAAACTGCTTGATACACAGGTTCACTAAATCATGGAGAGGGATGCCAATTCTAGGAAAACCCTCAATAAACTTTCTGTAGTAACTACAGCACCCTAAGAATGAGGCTAATTCCTTAACTGTTTTGGGAATTTTCCATTGCTTGACCACTTCAACTTTACCTAGATCAGTACCAATACCTCGAGCTGAGATCTGATGACCTAAGAAAGTTTCTTCTTGCTGCAAGAAATGACACTTTTCTTACTTAACTTTGAGACCTGTTTTTTTAGTCTGTTAAAGACTACTTTCATTCTCTGCAAGTGCTCAGGAAAAGTGGGTGAGTACACTAGTATGTCATCAAGGTACACTAGCATGATCTAAAAAATTAGATCACCCATGGAAGCCTGCATAAGACATTGAAATGTCAAAGGCCCATTGCAAACCCCAAAGGACATCCAAGAATACTCAAAGATCCCAAAAGGAGTCGTAGATGCAGTCTTATGCCTGTCTCGGTCGTGGACAGCAACCTGATGATATCCACTAGCTAAAACAATGGAAGAAAAGAACTTTGATCCTTGTAGTGCATCAAAGCTTTCATCTATCCTTGACAGAGGAAACGTGTCTTGCTTGGACTTTGAATTCAGCTGCCTGTAATCGACACAAAGCCTGAGACTGCCATCAGTTTTCCTAACTAGCATGATAGGTGAAGCATAAGCACTAGTGTCTTCTTGGATCACTCTTTTCTTAAGGAGCTTGGTGAGATGTTCTCTGTGTTGCACTTTGTTGGTAAAACTGAGGTCTTCATCCTCGAGAGCAAAAATATCAGAGTCCTTCATCAACAAATCACTCAGCTCTGCCTGCTGTTCAGGAGTACCACCATTGTGTAGCTTGTTGAAAAACTCTTTGGAACTGTCCTCCATTAACTGACTGTCTTTTGTGTTTACACATATCTCTTGAATATCAGCAGAAATCTATGTATTTTCCAGCTACTCAGACTACACTTCACTTTTCTAGACTGCTGGCACTCTGCATCTGCTGAAATGCCTCCCTCCAGACTACAACTCTCGACCTAGGGTAGTATCAAACTCTGCATGAACCAGTTATCTACATCTACAAATGATGTTCATGCCGATGAGGGCTGGTACAGCAAAAGAGTTTTGTGAGTCTCTGACTATTAGAAAACCATACTCTGGTAGGGTAATACCCATGGTTTCAACCTCCAACTCAAGATAACCTAGGTAAGGTATGTCTAAACCATTGGCAGCTGTAATCTTCAGCCAACCTGCTGTGGACAGCATATCTTCATCCTCCCCAGACAGGTGTTCTCTGAAACTCTCAGAAATAGTACTGAATTGGCTTACTGTATCAAGTAAACAAGAGGTCATTACTCCACTAATCTTTAGATTAGCGACAGGACATTTTCCCACAGCACGCTTGCGTAGTCAGTCATGACAAGTATTGATATTGGTTGAGCCTATGGACTGCCCTCGCACTGCCTGGCTCACAGCAAGCGAGGGTGCAAGTTTCCCTGCTGTACTGACGATTTAGCATTCTCTTTGACAGTCTGTTTGTTTTTCTTCACAAACTTCTTAGCTATGTGTCCTGCACCATTACACCAGAAATATACTGGCTTACCATCATCTGTAAACCTTGGCTGAATCTAGGGTTTACAAGAACCACAATTTCTAACTTAGTGCACTGCAAAATGAGTTTCTCGACAGTTTGTGTTAGCTCTCCTATAGCTTTTCCTTGCTCTGCTGCAATTTTTAAAACTTCTTCACTTGTAGCAGGGTTTTTCTCAGGTATACCAACAGCAGCGCACTGAGCTTCTGCTGTTTCAAACACAACACTTCTGTTGCTGACTAATCTTGTGACACAAGATTTAGGATCTTCAAGAGACCACATAAGGGCTTCATCTCACACTTCAATAAGTGTTGACTGTGGCTTGTCTCTCACAAGCTTACAAAGCTCCCTTCTAAGGCCTGTGTCACTAATACCCTCAGTGAATTGATCTCGTTTTTCCAGATTCACATTTGATATTGCATTTGATGATTGCTTCAGGTTAGAACTCAGAATTTGAGACAAAGCATGAGAGTATCCTTCCATTTATTTAAAGCTATAGAATGTTTGTAATAACTGAGTCACACTGCACTTTTCTCAAAAAGTTTATCTCAAGTACACAAAGAGGTCACATGGTTGCTTCGGTTCATTACCCATCCATAATCTGACCTCCTCCATGGCTGCACCCTTTAAATGGGAGAGTATGTGGTCTAACTGGTACTCTGTGGTCTGATTTCTAGCATGTAACACCCTCTCTACTTCTTCAAAAATGTCATGAACATATCTCCCATCTTTGCTGAAATCACGACTAAATGGTTGGATGTGACGCTCTATTGGCACATTTACATAAGACATGATTGGCTCTCTACTCAATTTGGTGATAGCTGCCATGGTCACGTCATGCTTTCTGCTGAGTTCTTGAATCTGTCCCAGAATATCATGCATCATGCATTAAACTATAGTATAACATTAAACATGCGTCAAGCAGACTGAAATCACGGCTCTCTGGAATACTCAGTTCTGACTGGTCAATCGCACAATCCAGCAGTCTGATATTTCAGAATAATGACCACACATCTGAAAAAAGTGATATTTCACCAGTCATCCACGTAGTGCAAGTCACCTTTCATACTTCTCGTATCACTCTGCAATTTACAAGTGGATAAGTGAAATAAAATAATTTGGTAACACTTTACAAAAAGGTTCCATTTGTTTACATTTGTTAATGTATTAGGTATCATGACTAAACAATGAACAATATAATTTTTTTATACAGCATTCATTAATCCTTTTAAATGTTTATAAAATAAAATGCAATTGTTCATTGTTAGTTCATGTTAGTTCATAGTGAATTAACTAATGTTAAAAAAATTACTTTTTGATTTTAAAAATGTATATGTTTAAATGAACATTAACCAAGATGAATAAATGCTGAAAAGTATTGTTAATTCAATATTCATTCAAATCAATATTACACAATTAGACAGCATTACATGACAGTGCATATAATAGAATATGATAAATGCACTATTGTAATGTTATGTCAACTATTTACGTGACTGTTGTGCCATAACTGGGTTCATGCTTGTCAGTCATGGAGTATCAGGTGGATTTGAACTAAGAGAGAATCAGTGACATGGTTTCTAAATTTGAAAATCGAGTTCCTGTTTCATGTCATGTGGTCCCCTGGTCATGAGATTTCATGTTTCCCTCCATGTTCATGTGTCTTGTTTTCTTTGGTTTATTGTCTAGTTATCTTGCTATCAGTTCTGTCTTTTCATTGGTTAACTTGTTTGTCTTGTTACCCTTGTCCATTTATTTAAGCCTCATGTTTGCCATTGTCCATTGTTAGGTATTGTGAATGTAACTTTGTTGGATTGTTCATGTCAAGTCAAGTTTATGTCAAGTCAAGCTATAGTGAAGTTCATGTTTTGTATTTTGTTCACGTTTGTAGTTAGGGTTTTTGGATTTCACGTTTGGAATAAAACTGCACTTAGGTTCATCACTCTTCATCATCTTTGTCATTGTCAGTGCCAGCCCATCGTTACAAATGCATGAACTAATGTTAACAAATGGAACCTTTTTGTAAAGTGTTACCACTTCATTAAATCAGGATAACGGCATCATTTTTCAAAGTAATTGATCCCACATAATTCCACTGCGTACTCAAGACTTTTTTTTTCCAGTTTCCATACTGAAATGCTCCCACTTCAACTTTAAAATCTCCTCATGAAAATACAATTAAAGACAGCGTTTCAACAGGCAAATTAAATTTGCTAATTTGCACCGAGGGCCTTTCTGTCCTGTGGTCTTCTGTATTCTCTGCCACCCTCTATAGCTTCAGTAGACCTCTTAACAGTACCATAAACATTTAAATACCTCATTTAGAAATTCAGTGCACTGCTAACATCACCATTTGACCTACTTATTATAGTATGTGTGTGTGTGTCAGTTGGCATTCTTGCGATTGTGTCGGTGCATTGTAGAGTGGCTTTGTGTGTGTGCTTAATTAATCACAGCTCTGTCTAATTCATAATACGAACAGATTCACATGAGCCCGGCAAGGTCAGCTAACAGCTCAAGGATTGTTATTAAATTTTTACAAAAACACATTTGATGGACTAGGGAATATTGGTGCCTAAACTCACAACGTGCAAGCTTTGGTAATTACAGTGCTTGCAAAGATATTCTTCTAAATATACTGGTTGGGAGTTTTTCTAAACTGGTTTAAACTTCTGCAATTAATTCAGCTGGAACCACATAAAATACTGACTCCATTCAAACATTGTTTTGTAATATACTGTACAAACTTTGTATTATACTTTCAACCTCATTTACACATAACCATATCTAAAACCTAAACTTTAGGTAATTTTTTAAAATGATCGTTCACCTAAAATGAAAATTCTCTCATCATTTACTCCCACTCTTGACATCCCAGGTGTGTATGACTTTCTTTATTCAGCAGAATACATTTGAAGAAAAATAGAAAAATATCTTAGCTCAGTAGGTCCTTAAAATACAAGTGGATGGTGATCACACTTTTGAAGCACCAAAAATCACAGACAGTCAGAATAAACGTCATCCATATGACTCCAGCAGTTAAATTAATGTCTTCTAATGTGATACAATCGCCTTTGGTGTGAAAAAGATCCATATTTAAGTACTTTTTAATTATAAACCTTCCGGTAAGCTTAACGAGAGCGCTGAGTTCCTGTGGTCTCTCATGTGACGTATTCGTGTTGGCATGTTTCGGACATAATCTCACGTTCTTCTCTCGGCTGAGACATCCAGGATAAGCACAAAGACACACCATTGTGAGTAAAGAAACTAGGGATGTTCCGATACTGATACTGCGATCGATATCAGTTCCGATACTGCGCTCATGTACTGGTACTCGTAATAATCCTCCGACACCAAAAACTGATACCATCTGATGTACGAATGTCATTACGTAAACATTCAGCCCACAAATTAAAATCACGTTATGTCCTAGTGAGATTATTTAACTGTAAAATCTGTGTTTTAATGAGATAAATATATAGTTTGCATGTAATTCAAATGTGAGTGCTTGTGAATGTGTTGTGCTGATGCCGACTGCTCATACCTTTTAAGGCTCCTCTTGGCTCATACAGGGAAAACACTGTCATTAGCATCGCACACTCTGTTTGTGGCAGATGACAGTAAACAGAGTGCAAATTCACGTTGTAGCGTGAGGGACATATAGAGTATATACTTATTTAATTAAATAACAGCTTTTTGCGGTGGTAGCAACTTTGAGTCAGGTAGCAAACAGCTTTAGCAGAGTGGGAAGTTACCATCTTAACATCAGAGCTCCTTGGTCAAAACAACACAGAAACATTTCAAAATAAAAGCTCAGTCAAAATTAAAGGTAAATTTATAGGAAAAAAAGTGACAGGAATATATCACTACTATAAATGTATGTATTATTCACCGTAATACTACTACTACTACTACTACTATTACAACTAATAATAATAATAATAATAATAATAATAAATCAGTAGTAATTGTATTATACTTAAGCAGTATCGAACATCTGTATTTGACAAAATATAACTCCAATGTTGCATTTTAGGTTGTGCAGTGAGGTTATGATATAAGCACTTCATTTGTTAACAAATAATACAATATTATGTTGCAAATTAATTGTTATATTTTCATTTGATTAAAGTTTTGATGAATTCATTTATTTAAACACCATTTTGATGATAAAATTGAAATAAACTGTTTATATGGAGTAAAAAAAGGAAAGGTCTCGGCGAGGACCACAAATTTTATCGAGACATCCCTAAAAGAAACCGATACAAATACAGACATAAACCAAAACCAATAAAAGTTCTGTACAGCATTTCTCCTACTCAGTTGTAAGCAGCGCTGCTCTTCCTGGTGTGTAACACATTCGTCAGTTCTCACGTGTCTCACATGCCAACGCAATTACGTCACAAGTGCATACTGCTGCTGACCTGAAGCGATGATTAAGAGTTCAAAAGTACTTAAATATTGATCATTTTTGCACCAAAAGTGATTGTTTTCTGGAGCTTCAAAAGTCAGATCACCATCCACTTGCCATTTAAGGACCTACTGACCAACTGAGCTAAGATATTTTTCTTCAAATGTGTTCAGCTGAAGAAAGAAAGTCATACTCATCTGGGATATCATAAGGGTGAGTAAATAGTGAGAGAATTTTTAGTTTTGGGGTGAACTAACCCTTTAACCCAAAAATGATGAGCGATAAGAGAGAAGCTCGTTCACACTGTTATTGATGGCCCATTGCGTGTGCAAGAGTTAATTGCTCAAATCTGGCATAGTCAGGAAGCAAACAACTGAATGCATAACGTAATGATCTTCCAGTAAATCCAGGCCTACTGTACGCAACCACTCTTTAAGAGCCCTGCTATTTATTTGTCACAAACCCAACTATTTGTATGTACATCTTGCTGAACCTTAAATCACACTGAGGCCTTCCACATTACACCTGCTATTGGAGAAACCTGGCGGTTTTCCCACTTGTTATTTCAGACCAATGGCATGTGTCAGTGGAGATAAGGGAGGCTGAGCCAAGATGTAAGTGAGATCAGGATCAGAATGGAAGTACTCGGCTCAAAGGGAAAAGGTTGCCTGCAGACATCACAAGGGAATATGATTACGCTGGTAGGTTGTCAGATTTGGACATGGGGAATAGTGACAAATGTGTGGTCATGTTCTGCACTTTATGCTTCCTGAAGTCTTTAAAGTTTATTCAGTTTTTCGCTTTTATTTTTACTTAGTCACAGTTAACACTGTCTCACAGTGTCTTGCATGTTCTTGGGAGACCTTTTAGCACTAAAAACAATACAAACGAGTTATCGCGTGAACGTGATGTCATGAACGTGCAAAGTTTGTTAAATGACATACATTTTGAGGTGTTTCTTGCCAAACATATTGTATGTCTTCAGAAGGCTTGGAATATGAGTCAAATTGTGTTCTGCATTAGAAAGACAGTCATACAGGCTTGGAACTACATGAGGTTGAGACTTTATTTGTGTGAACTATTCCTTTAAACAAATATAGGATATTTAATTTGCACAAGAACAATGGATTGTTCAGTATTTCATCAAACGTTATTAATTGGATTTGACTCAAGCTGTGATGCAAATAATGTAATTATCCTTCATTTTGTAATTATCATGCTTGCTTTTTCCACACAGCATCATGATTTATTTGTTCTTAAATTTGCATTCGAGAAAATGTTTTCACCCTATTGTCATGATAAGTTGATTAAAAATCATACTGTTCTCTTTAGTTTGTCCCATAAAACATGTATAACCCTCCTTCTCATAAAACCAGATCCACAAAAAGCAACACAACCCCCCACCGTGCCGGGACACTGTGTGAGCTTATACAGAATTCATTTTGGGGATTAAAACAGTGAGTGAACTCACAATTTGTTCTGCTCACTGCCTTCTCTCATAAAACTTGTCTGAACTCATCCACTCATTCTATTCATAGGGGATAAGAACAGATTTCACTCAGCTAAATCTATTTCTGAATTTTAAGAGCTCTTTAAAAGATATTTTACTTTCCCAAGCAAAGAAGTATTACTACCATGATGGGAAAATAACATCCCCCACCAGCCATATGGTGGTCTCTTTTTTACAGTGACAGGTGATAGTGATGGAGTGATTGGGCCATTTTACTGACTTGGATCTTTGAATCTCGTTCAGAAAAATTAACACATTTTATTTAAGTCATTTCATTCATTTGTCATGTGACAGTCACATAGGCTCTATAGGAAAAATAAATGATAAGTTCACCTCCGACTGCGTCTTCGGATCTGAGGGTGAGTTCAGAATAGCATACTACCCTTACTACTCCTGCTACTTTTGCCATGTCTGTCTATGGCAGAAATAGTAAGCGTAGTATGGTAGTAGTATGCCATTCCAAACTCGGCCTCTGAGTCTTTCGTTCATTTGCCACATGATTGCTACTTGGCTCAGCATAGAAGAAAAACAATTTGTTCACGAGTGACAGTTACTGGTCTTTCATTAATTTTTCTCTTTACAGCTTACAGTTCAGTGTGTTGCAGTTGTTTGTATCGTGATCAATACATGTCAGTGTGACTATAAATTACTTTTTTTTCAATGCAGGAAGTGTTTATTCTCTGCCAAGTGTACATTTTAAGTAAAATTGTCTTAGATTCAGAAGGAAATTCAAAGGGAAATTCTGTAGGGCATACTTTATTTGGGTCTCACCCCAAATACATAAGGATATAAATCATACAAGGGGATGCATCATGAAGGAAAAATAAATGACAATTTATCCAAAATCAATTCAATTGTCAAGTCAATATAATGGAATTTTCTCATAGCCTTTGTAGTCTACACTGTATGATATTTTCTGAAGAGAAAATCAAAGATGTAAATCCATTACAAACAGTTTAGGACTGGGCTTGAATTTAACACATTTTGCTTTATGAATGTGATTTGCCCCATTATACAGATAAAGTTCAAAACATTAACTAACTCTTTATTACCAGATTCAATGTTATGGAAAAGAACCACAATGACAGAAATATTCACAAAGTTCTAAATTGCAAGAAATAAGCTCAAATTTGAGACCAGAAATGTGTTGTGTATCTGTAAGGGAAAAATTAAAACCTAACTAACCGCTTATATTTAAGGAAGGTTGGGAGTATGAACTCATTTCTGTCAGCCTATGCAGCTGTCACGTGTCAAATAAATGAAACATGAACAATAAATTGTGCATATATGCGGCCTTGACAAAATGAACAAATCACTCTCTGAGACTTCTCGTCAAAAAGAATGAATCGTTCATGAATGACCCATAACTAGCAGGTAATTTTTGTCTTCATGTGTGTATTTAGCTTTCACATGCATAAACTGGTGTACTGGACACCCCAGCAGTCTTATGTGGATAAAAAGATGCAATAAAGTAAATGGTGACTGAAGCTAACATTCTGTCAGACAGCTTCTTTTGTGTTCCCTGAAGACAGAAAGTCATATGGATCTGGAACAAATGAGGGTGAGTTAATAATGGCAGCTCTTTTCATTTGGGGTAAACTATTCCTTTCATTTTTTTGAGATCTTTTATATAGGTGTTTGAAATGAAAACATGAAAATACTGTGTGACGAGGAGGAGGGCGTGGCCGGGCCGAGAGGATTCACGGCTGGCGCTGAGTTGTCCAGGGAGAGAGAGAGACGCACGTGTCTGTGTGTGTGCGTCTATGTTTCTTTGTACTGTTTACATTTTAGTTTGAAATTAAAGTTCTGTTGATTGTTCACTCCGGTTCCCGCTACCTCCCTGGTAGGGAAGGCAGTGTCTGCCACACTGGTGCCGAAACCATGGGCTGCAGGAAGACGCGTCATCAGAGAGCCCTCGCCGCTGACGGAGGATTGTGACGCCGAGGAGAGGAGTGGTTCGATGGTACTGGAGCAGTCCGCCAGGAGAAGGAGGAGCCACTGCCATCCAGTAGGAAGTGGAGGTGCTGTTGCCATCGGCCAGGGGACGGAGGAGTCGCTACCGTCTGCCGGGAAGCGGAGGATCTGCTGCCATCCGCCAGGAAGCAGAGGAGCTGTTGTTGTCCACCAGGGGATGGAGGACCTGCTGCTGTCCACCAGGGGACAGAGGAGCCGCTGCCGGCCGCCAGAAGGCAGAATCCAGTGCCATCATCTGGCGTTGCGTAGGATTGCTGGACAGCTGGCTGAGGGCAGAATGGCAGTGTGGTCGGGAACCAGATTTTTTTTTTCAACCAGAGGTTTCCCCGGCCTGAATCAGGTGGTGGGGGTATGTGATAATACTATGGGTGTAGGATTCACGCCCGGGCTGAGTTGCCCAATCAGTGGGAGAGAAATAAAAGGAGGAGCCGGGGATGCCAGAGAGAGAGAGAGAGAGAGAGAGAGAGAGATAGAGAGAGAGAGAGATGCACGCATGCAGCAGTGTTTTGTGTGTGTACTTTTGTTATGTTTCCATTCAGTGTTTTATGTTGAATTAAAGTCTTTTTGATTGTTAATCCGGTTCCTGCTTCCTCCTTTACAGATGAACAAGAGGCTTGTCTGCACAGACTGGTAAAATGTTTTATTTACCAACCACTGTGGCTGACAAGAAAAAAAGGTACATTTCCCACCCTCTTTGTATCCCATTGTAGTACTGTCTACATAAATGTTTGCTGGAGTGATATTCACAAACGATTGGCCCGCGACGTCACTACAGATTTGAATCTGATATTGATTGCTTTCATTGCACTGAGCATTACAGTAATGTTGTCAAATGGTCTCATTGCTGGGATGGACATACTTGACATTGTCAGTATGCTTTATCTCTAGTGTGTGGCTAATCTGAGGGTGATGTCCATCAGTACACACTGATTTGTAAAGCCTATTCTCTGTCAGCAGCACCATCATGGCTGGTTAGCATCAGCCTTTAGCTCCCATTGAGGGTTCCCTGCCCCTTGCCGTCCCTGTCAATCACAACCCACTCGAGTTGCAGTGACAGCTGTCCTTGTGAAGATGGAGGAGGAGGAGAAGGATGGGTGTACAAGCACACTTCACAAATCTTAGATGACCTCTCAGTGACATGGCTTCACCCTGCCCTGTAAGAACATCTCTTCAATCCCAGTGTCCTTCAGAGCTGGACTGAAGTATTTCTTGAGACCTGAACACTTGTTGTTTTATGTAATGAGGGTGAGCATGAAACAAAGAGAAACAGAGAGAGACAAAGAGATGGAAAAAGCTTCTGTCAAGTATCAGCAGCCCCTATAGAACATTTGTACAACCCCAAGATGCATATGTGGGTTGCAGTTTTTTTTTGCCATATTTTTTCCCTTTTGTGAATTATATAGTTTTCACTTTCAGTTTGCTATTTTTATATTAAAATTGTGTTTTTTATTAATACCAATTGTTTCCATATGTGGGTTAAAATACATTTTATTCCCCCCTCATTTTACATCTACTGGCTATATGTATTTACATTTAGGCAATGAGAAATTTATACTTAAAGTAAATAACAAGCTGTCATTTAGCAGATGCTTTTTCCAAAGCGATTTACAGTATACTCATGACTGTGACAGTCCCCTGAGGTTATGTACATACAGTGTACAAACACACACTTGCACACACACACACACACACACACACACACACACACACACACACACACACGTTCAAACACACATGCTCAAATACATTTATAGTTCTTGGCTATCTAACCCTATACATACTGTACCATAGATTTCTAATATTTTTATATAAATCTAAATATAATACATATAATGAAGACCATAATAACCATAACCATAACCATAACCCTAACCATAATTTTTTTAGCATGAAAAAAACACACAAAAAAAAACAGTATTTGCCTTATTTATTTATGAATCGAATGTCCTCAAATGTCCCGAAAGGTAGGTTTTGTCAGATTTTGTTAACTTCTTGCAGACAATTTTGTCACCAAACTAAGTGCATACACACATGCATAATCTACTGTTAATACATTAATTTTTATTGTCAAAACAAGTAGGTTTAGAGAGAATGTTCATCTAATTGTATGAAAAGTTCACCATGCATTTTAGGATTAAATTGGCTGCTTATCACTGGTGTTCAAACATGTTAAAACATGATAATTTAAGTGATTATATACAGAACTACTACAACAAACCACATTTAATCACAGCTGTCAAATGCATCCAGAGATCTTAGACTTTGATTATTGAGTAAAAACTCATCAATATCGTTTCATGAGAGGTCAATATCTTTTGAGCAGTACATACTCACTCTTGAGAGGTTCTACTAACATGATAATTTATCATGTTGGTAATTTACTGGGATATATGAGAGTACTAAGTCTCGCGCCTAAGCAGGAAATGTATTGTGCACTCTTGGGCAGATGCTAATAATTCTATTATCCAGTTTTACTAAATTCACTAAAATTGTGATCCTTCGGTGACCTTACACAAGAGATGGAGCCTTTGAATGTAAATGAAGGTACATTTTCATAACACTTTTTTGTTCATTTAAATTGAGTGTATGTTTCAAAGAGATCCATTAATGACTATCTCTTTATTTAGCAGCTGATGGCCTCCAATCTTTTCTCCAGCAGCTTAATATCATAGTCTGATTATTAACTATGGGATATGAGGTCTGAGCATACGGCTCTGATGAATGAGGAGGTGAGTTTCTCTAAAAGTCTTGATTAAGACACAGTTCTGTAGGTATCTATTCTGAAAGCAGTACCCCAGCTGCCTCACAGTAGGGGTGATCTGATTGCCACAGCTGTGCCTTATTGAATGCCTTCCATTTCTTTTATGCCCAATTTCCACACTAATCTGCATGCAGAAAAAAAAAAAAAAAGAAAAAAAAAAACATTGGTTGCTTTGAATGATTCTGAAATGTGGATCTTAAGTGATTTCTGAAAATATCTTAATTCTGATATATTGATATGTTGCAGTGGTTGTGTTCAGACTCTGAATGAGGCCATTTTGGAGAACAAGTTTAAAAATAGAAACCTCTCTGGGAAAATTACATTGTTGAGATTATGGAGGCACAAAAAAAAAAAAAAAACAAACAAACAAACAAAAAAAAAAAAACAGCTAGAGTGGGCAAAAAAAAAAAAAAAAAAAAAAAAAAAAAAAGAGGCTTGAATTGAATGCAAGAAAAAGCAAAGCCCTTTGTGCCGCTATGAGGCCCTGATGTGGTATTGGCTGTGACAGCGGGAAGCATCCTTAGAAAGTGTAGGTTTTCTACAGGCTAGAGGAAAGGTCACGTTCTTTATCCTCATGACGTTCTGGATGCACTTGACCTAACTCCACCATTAAGCAAATACTTGGTCCACTGCCCTCACCATTGGAGTACCTGATCTCCTACCCTACTGAAATATCTAGCTTGTGGACTTTTCAATAGGGTAAACCAGCAAGCAACTCACATGACCTACTGAATCACAAAGCCAAATACCATCTAGTCCTGCATGAATCAGTCTATAATCGGGATGGGAAATGCAAGGAATTTTATGATTCTGGTTCTGATTCCTCTCAATGATTTCAGTTCCTTGATGGTTCCATTACCAATTCTTTTTGTCCTTTGGAGGAAAAAATATTTGGAAAAAAGAAAAAAGCCTATCATTCTTATTGGATTTACTGCCCTCAAAAGACTGTTACCAAACGATGAGATGATTTTAAATTTTAACCTATTCAAAAAGATTCAGAATTTAACAGAACTTTTTATTAAGATATTTTATTAATTAATTAATTTTTATAAAATACCAGTAATTACAACTAAACTCTCAATGTGTATCTTTAAGTACACATTGTCATATCAACAAACATCCAGTCATTTCACTGAATCTTTAGTTTATTTCAAGTCGGACATGAAGAAATTTGCAATTCAGTGCCGGTAAGTTTTTGATTCACTAAAAAGAACTGGCTGATAAAAGTAAGTTGTTCTGGAGAAATGCTGTATGATTTGTTGTGTACATTTACATTTATTTATTTTAGACGCTTTTATCCAAAGCAACTTACAAAAGTGGAATACATTATAAGCGAATCATCTTAAGGAGACAGTGGTACAAAAAGTGCTGCATTACAGAGTTTCAGTAGCATCAGAATAGTAGTATTCAAGACAGATTAAAGTGCAACAATATTTTTATTTTTTATTTAGTGACTGGTTAAGTGCTCATGGAAAAGGTATGTTTTTAATAATTTTTTGAAGACAGAAAGTGAGTTAGCTTCACGGATGGAGTTGGGAAGGTCATTCCACCAACGTGGTACGATAAAACCAGTGTAGATTCAAAAGAACCGATTCAACAGATTTGTTCTGGATTCTGGCTCCACTGGTCGTGCTGTATGTTTTGCACTGTAGATTCAAATGATCCGCTTCATTTTGGAATCAGATACTGTTACGTCCTAAGATGTATTCAAGTGGGCATTTTTTATCATTTGTTTTGTTTGTGTATTTTGGGGTGGGAATATCTTTTGTGTGTACATGTTTTTTCCCTGTCTTCTGTCTCCTTCTCTCTTGCTGGCTCTATCACTCTAATGACTACCAGGTGAGACCACTAACGAGAGGTGCCTGGATTGGTCTGGCTGTGATCTGTGGGGATAAAAGCTGCTGGGAAACACCAGTTTCTGACTCCCCTGTCCTGTCCTAGATGTGCTGAAGTTCTTTGTGTATTGTGGTTAAGTTTTGTATAACAGTGTTAATTGGTATTGTTGTACTGCTTAAAGTTGTTAGCTACTATTGTGAGCTTTTGTAGGGAGGTGGGTGCCATTTCATTTTACCTACTACTTCTCCTGTGTGTTGCCAATGAGGGAGGAAAGCCTTTGTTCATTTAACTTTTTCTTTTGAAACATCAGGTAAGACTTTTTTTTTTTTTTTTTTTTTTTTTTTTTTTTTTGGCCTTTTTCCCCCTCCAGAAGTTTTTGCTGTTCCCCTTTTACTTTTGTAAATTTAATAATTTTGATATCTGATTCAGTGTGTTTGAGAGCAGGAGACAGGACTCCAGGATTCCTTTTCAAAGGACTCGTTTACCTTTTTATGTTTCACCTCAACATAGACTTAGGGTTTTAATCATAACAGATACACTGGCTTTGCTGATTCAATAGCATTGTTGCTGTGCCGCAGTGTGGTAGCAGGAAATGCTCTGAACATTTTGGCATGGTGATGCATCTGCATTTGAGAAAAATGCATGTTCAAGAACCATTAATTGATCTGAAAATCATGTGGTTCAGAGTGGGGTTTTTTTTTTTTTTTAAATGGAACTGATTCTCAAACCAGCATTGTTTTAAGCTTCATAGATAATCACTGGTTAACTAAAAGGCTGTATGTCTCAAGCTAATGTCCACTTTCAAAAGTGAATCCTGCAGTGTCTCAATGGTCTGTACTGCAGTTTAAAGTGTGTTGTTACACGGACAAAACATTCAGTATACAAAGAACTCCAGACAGCAGGAGTTGTGGTAAATCAGATGTGATTCTGGAGCTTTACACTGTGCGTGCCTTTGAAGACATTGTAAATCTATCCCTCACAGCCTTGTCATTCCCATTAAAAATCAAAGATAGCACTGGTGTGAGTGAGGTCTATAAGAAGTCTTGAATTTGATTTTCAGAATTTGATGTTCCTTGAGTTAGACCAATGTTGATCCCACAAATTCATGGACTTCAAAAACCATATGGTTTTGACACAGGAAGTGTTTTTGGCTTAATGGGTCACTTAGGTTTGACATTTCTGTAAGTTAGCTTTCTCCATTTCTGTGACTTTTTAAAAATGGTGTTGTCTCAAACGGAGGAGCGCACTAATTAAAAACACTTGCCTGAAAGCAGGAAAAGTTGTTCTGTCCCAGCCTTTCTTCTGGTAAACTATGCACATCTGTGATCTAAATCAAGCATTGTCACACAGTAACATTCTGACAGTGCTTTCAACTTCCTCTCATGGGAATCTGTCTTTGCGCCATCTTGAAATGATTCAGGGGCAGTTTGAGGGTCGAGTGACACTGCATTCAGTCTCCGTATCTCTGCTGAATGTATTCCACTCAAGGGCCAACTGTCCCCGGATCAATGCTGTATCATTCTATTTGTGGCTCTCCCTGACTCATACCATTGATGCCTGGCCAAAACGTGGCTCCCAGCAGATCGAAACTTTGACCCATTACTAATAACTACCATAAATTATGCCACAAATCAGTTGTTAATTAAGATAATTGATTTGCAGTTCAATGGAAAATCGCTAAGCCTAAATGGGAAATCAGATTTTGGGAGATGTCCCAATGTGTGCTCAGAATTCTGTCCCATGAGGGATACAAGGAGCAGCGCAAGTGATTTTAGAATAAGTCAGATAAGTGGAATTAGTGATATGCTGGTTACAGTATTTCCTAGCCCTAGGCTATGTTACATCATTTATAGACCACCTGAAGTCAGAGACCTTACCTAATGTCAAATGTCAGTTTCAGACATGCAGTGGCTTAGAAGCACACTCTTGCACGTAATGTCAAAGAACAGTTGCACTCAATTTAACATAACTATAGGATGCAGTGTGCTGTATACTGGCATAGGAAAATGTTTATTGATCAGAGCCTATGATGCCCATTGAGTGAGAGCATTATGGGAAATTAGATTAACACTTTAATGCAAAAAATAAAGAGAGAATTTACATCCAGTTTTCTTTAAAAATTTTCAGAAATTTGGAAAAGACAGACTATGGTTTGATACAGAGAGTGGTGGAGTGGTGGGATTTCCACGAGTAGCTACTGCTGATAATGACTTCTGTCATTTGCCTCTACTATTTCAGTTGTAGTGTAACATTATTGTATTAATGGAATGACATGTAGAGCTTTCTATGCATCCCTCAAGCAGGGTTGGGAGGGTTACTTTTGAAATGTATTCCACTACAGATTACAGAATACATGCTGTAAAATGTAATTTGTAACATATTCCTTTAGATTACTCAAGGTCAGTAATGTATTCTAAATACTTTGGATTACTACTTTAGCACTCGTAGATTTTTCACTTGTTTTGACTATAAAAACTTTGCCAGTACAGTAAGACAAAATTTTAACACATGTTAAAAATACATTCTCTGAAAAACCTAAATATCTTATGCAGTGTTGTTTCTAAAACAAGAGAAATCAAATTGATCTTGTTTTATGGATTTTTAGATATTTTTACAGGAAAACAATACAAAAATTATCAAGAATATGATTTTTGCCCTAATATCAAAGGTCTTACTAAAAAAAAAGAAATGATGATCCAACGTGAATTTTCTTGTAAAAAAAAAAAAAAGATTGTGCCTGGTAATGTGCATGTAAAATGGCTAGAAATAGCATTTTAGCTTAGCATAAAGCTGATGATTTACACAAGGTTTATTTCTACTGTGTCTGCTTGTGTGAATGTAACATCATAAATGTTTCACTGCTGTTCAAATGCACTTTGGATCGCATCATTTATATGTATAAATGTTTTCCATCTGAAAGGACTAAATATTAAATGAAACAAATGACAATAAAATGCAAAGTAATCTCTTCAGTAATCAAAATACTTTTTGAATGTAACTGTATTCTAAATACCAATTATTTAAATTGTAACTAGTGGAATACAGTTACTTATATTTTGTATTTTAAATACGTAATCCTATTACATGTATTCCATTACTACCCAACCCTGTGTGTAGTTAAAATGTGAAAATCAATCAGCACATATCGCTTTGTGGAAAAAGATATTGGGCTATTCAGTTGAATGTACCGACAAAGAGATGTCAGTGCTGTAATATGGGATTTGTTTAGCTACAAGCTGTGAAATGGCTATTCTTGGCAGGCTGACAAATTGTAAAAGCAAAATTGATTTATTTTTTATTTTTATAGGAGGTAAAAAGGAGGTATTTAGCAGAATGTCCAATCAAGAAAAATGTCCATGCTGCTCTCTTCCATACATGAAAGTGGATGAGGACCAAGGACAGCCATGGTCACCATTCACTTTAAAGGAAAAGAGCAGCTTTGACATTTTGCATGATTACCCCTGTTGTTTTTTTATGCACGGTGGTGTATTAAGACTTCACGGTGCCCCTGGGCAACAGCCATAGCAAATGCTTTTGCCATGCTCTGTGGGTATTCAATGGGCATGCTGTCTAAGACTAACCTTAAAGTCCATCTCCAGTATCTGGTTTAACCCCTAAAAACTCATCTTTGTTAATCAAAATTACATATTTAAGAGTTTGTTTTTTTTTCCCATGAAAATAATCCCTTCATGCCTTAAAATGGCTTAGATATAACTCTACACCTATGCCTCATTTAGTATGCACGGATCTATGAATATGCAAATTAGTCCCCACCTCCATCTCCACTCACCCCTGCACCGCTAACCTGCAGCTCGGGCTACCTGCTCACCTTCAACTCTGTTCACTGTAAAAGTACTAAACTAAACGCTATGCAATGGCAAGTGGTAATATTGGAATAATTCAGCCATATATTGTCGAACCGGAAAATGATTCTGAAGAAGAGTGAATTGTATAGGGTTGCATGCAAGTCAATGTATCACAATGGTAATGTATTTTATGTATCGCTCTCTACAATGTTAGAAACGTAAGTTACGTAACGGTAATAGATAACATGATCCTTCGGCTTTACTACGTTATCAAACAGCTAATAACGTGTTGCTAATGTTAGACAAACCTTGTTCCCATTTGCCACCTCTGACAAGTTAGCTACCTTGTGAAGATAAACATCCAGATGTGCCATTAGGAAGAAACGCTTTGAACACCATAGAAAGTCTCTGGAGAAAGGCAAATGGTCCATCACTAACATCGTAATATACAATATGTATATGTTTTGAGTAATGTTTGCCGTAATGTTCTTTGTCAACATTCCCAAGCCATATAAAATGTCCTATCAGCATTTGACATGAATCATCATGTAACTTGGCATGCAAACATTGGCTAACTTTATCTAGCACACTGCAGATTTGTTGGAAACAGTCAACTGATAAAACACAAGAAAAAGAAACTTACCGGTTGACCAACATGTTTGGCTTGTACTCTGTGTCCCCAGGATAAATTGATGGAACCACGTTTGGCTTCAATATAAGTTTAGTGGCAAAACCCATCTGTTTTTGGGTAAAATTTTCAAAACAGTTCTCTGGAAAATGACTACTGCAAATCCAAGTTTTCTCTGGAGTTTTGCTGGGACATTATGATTTTTCCAAATAAACTGCACCAATTTATCTCTGATTTTCAGATATTTTGGTAATACACAAAGGCTCACCATTTGTCCTTTCGCAACTTTGCAACTTTTGCTATTGATATGGAAAGCCCCACCCCGCTAGTTGACGGGATTGGTTCCTTAGGTTTGTGACGTATGAAACCCCGGCTGTCTGAAACTTTGTTTTTGAGACTGTCTTTGGTACACTGCAGTTCCAAGGCGAAAATGCTCAGCCATGGCGTTGACTGCTGATTTCACTCATGGTGTGTCTTCTAGCCAGGGCTTTAGCTAGTGGGGTGAAAGGTGGTAATGATTCTAGGGGCCCAAAGGTACAGAGGGCCCCACAACAAATTCTAAACTGTATTTTTTAATAGGAAACCTTGCTTCTAGCATATAAAAAACACCATATGGACATGTAAACAAGGTTAAAAACTTAATTTTAACTGGAGGGGGTCTTTATGCATTGAACAAATGTAAATCTCCTTGAAATTTTCTTGTATTAATTGTTTAGTATTTAACAAATACAGCAGCCAAAACATAAAGGAGTGCAACATAATCAATCTCATATCCATAGCACATTTTAATATGATGACATTATTATTATTATTAATATTCATGTTAAGATTTATTATAGCCATTTCTAAACTCCAACACACCAAAGAATACGCACAATGAATAACACTAATATTATAAATATAACCATTTTAATAAGTGTTTTTTATTAGCATTCATTGTACTGGTTTAAGAATAGACCACTGAAAAAAACACTATTAATAGCCTGTTAGGAACATATTGTATGGTGATTCATTCGCTGCTGTATGCAATTTGCATGTGCAATTCTAATCTTGCAGTTCGATTCCGAGCACTATACCACCATATTTTACACACCCTGCTGGGACTGAACAGCATCACCTCAATCCAGACACCTGGATTATCTCTTAAACATGCAGAATGTGTGCTTGACAACACCGCACATCTGGATATATGCCAGGTTATTATGCTCTTCTCCATCATTTGATTATTTGATTAATTACTGCTGATATGATCGGTAGAAAATGTTCACAAATATCTCTTTTAAATAAAATTCATTTCACTGCCTACTTTTGTTTGGCGATAATAGCGCAATCTCAATTGCGCCAGGCAATTTTTGTGAATGAAGGGCAATCAACAATGAGCCTAATTTACATAAAAAGGAGGCGTATTTGCATGGAAAGGAATGGCAATAACTGCATTTAAAAACTCAAGACGCAGCACAATTTCAGTGCTGACTGCGCCTACTAAAATAGATTGCTGGTGATTAGCATCAAGATCCAGGTTTTATATCTAGGATACAGACCCAAAATTGTTGATGGGCCTTTATATTTCAGACTGATCACACCGTGAATTTGGAAACTTTTCAGAAATCTGTCTATGCTTAAGTTCATATCACTGTCCCTAGTGGCCGAAGCTGGAAGTGTTGTTGAATGTATAGGCATGTATAGGCATGTATAGGGGTGTGCGGATGGTGTTTTAGCAAGGGCTGGATTTACAAAATTATGGTGCTTGAAGCGAATGCCGAGGCGGACTGCTCACATCTGCATCGGCTAAGACTCCAATCAGGTTATTTGCAAAATAGCAAAAAAGACCCCTGTAATTTGCATCGTGCCCCAAGGCTGCCCGCACACCATGCTATCAGTATCACCAGAGGGAAAGTTGTTCACAGGGCCTAAGCTAATGGGGTGAAAGGTGGAAATGATTCTAGGGGCCCACAGGTCCAGGGGGGCTCCACAACAAAATTAGATCTGTATTTTTTTTTTTTATATGAAAGGGACCAAGAGCAATATACAGTCAAGGGGCCCAGAATTCCTTGCTACGGCTCTGGTTGTTTACATTTGAATTGATGCAAAAAAAGTCTGGTGGGGGATGGAACTTGTAAGTAATTCAGCAGAATGAGCTTGATTTTAGGGTACACAAACATTCTAAAGCATCAAGTCAATTTCTCGTGGGATTGCTTTGTATTTTTTTTGTGGGAGTTTTATATCACATTAGAAAGGACTAGACCAGACGTCTGTCGCAGCCTGGTGTGGACGTGCCTATCATCAGAGACAGAGAGTCTCTGATTGATTGGCACTGTGCATCTGGAGGACCCAGATATGAACACTTCGTTGGGCATGGTGATGAATCACCTACAAATTATTTCCCTTCACCAAATACCAACAAACTACCTGAGAAGAAACCTGTAGATGGCCTATTCACATCAGGATAACACTCTTGGCAGTAAACAGCAGGGATATGTGATTGAATAGCAAACTCATGTGGGAGGGAAGTTGTTTGACACCCTGTCGTTTCCGGTTGTCCCCCTAACCCACCCTTTCCAAGGCCATTGTGGACAAGAATGCCTACTCTTGCCTGCCGAATACCTGAGCTGATTTTATCTGGCCCTTAAATAGGCTGTCTCCCCAGGATGTTTTTCTTAGAATCAAGCTTTTGTTGTCATGGAGACCAACCAAACTGTCAATGCCCAAAAAGTGGCATGACGCAAAGGCAATTTGGCCGTGTTTACCCTCGCCTTGTGGAGCCAAGGATAATATGACACATTAAAGTGATGGCTCACAACTCAGAGAAAAGATTGGAATAAACAATAGATTGTGTTGCATAAAACCAGACCAAAAGCTCCCCAGCATCTAAGGAAAAGACTGAGCTCATTTAAAAGGTTTTTATAGTCCTCTTTCAGACCCACATTGCTCAAATTTATTTTGCAGCTAAAGTAATGACAATCTCACTGTTTTATCATGCAAACAGTCTTTTTAGCCCAGTACGCTACTTCGTTTTCCCATAGAGACAGTTTAATACACATACCAATGTAATAACGTACATTCCTCTACTTAACGAGAATGACATGCACCATGTGTTCAATTGGAAGGATCATGGAAAACTGAAATTCCATTATGTCCTGAGTTTGGTTGCACCCTGGGCATGTGATCTTCCCATAAGTGCATCCTTGATTGCAACACTGCCAAATCATAATAATTCTAGAGAGTGGGAGGACAGTGTGTGTTCTCAGACAGAAGAATTTGCCTTGGGGAACTCCATGGTTCTGATGTTTTAAATCCTAAAGACAATCATGGTCCATAGTTTTGAAGGATGGTGAAGAGTAATAGAGTAGAGCTATGTGATCTCTGTAATAGAGTGCCAATTCACCCTGAAACCAGCCTTAGAAATTAGTTAGAAATAAGAATAAGACTGCTTGGAGTTGACTGCTAATGAGCACTGTGGACTTTCCATTTGAGCTTTAACTAGACGTAGAATAGCCCTCACCATCCAATTCACACAAAGTGCTAGAGGTTAAGCCTTGTGATACAGTATACTGGCAACATCTCTAGCAATTCACAAGATAACTTAAGAGGTGACATGCTCATTTTGCAAGGAGGAAATTGCATCACAACAGGAACAAATTCCCCCACATTTAGCAGGTAACAAAATGAACATCTATTTGTGTTCGGAGTGGACAGAGTAAACTTTGGTCAGCGTCCATAAATCAAAGTAAACTTTTGAGGAAAGTGGAGCCAACTGACTTTTAAAAACATGGCATAACACAAACCATTACAAGTGTAAAAGGCCTTGACTGAAATTTTATTTTTGGGTTGACTATTTCTTATATTCCTTAAGTTAAAGTTACACAAACATAAAGTTCAAATTGTTCCAAATCGCCATGCTTTTCATTGTACTACAAATGCAAAATGCCTTTAGTAACCTTCTGGAACAAGAGCAAAGGTTACATTTACAACTTCCTTGATGACTAATTCACTCCACTAGTTAATCTAATTAAAATGTCAGGCGGGGAATTATGTTGTGTAATGGGACCTCATTGTAAATAAGTAGACCGGCAGTCAACTGAGAATATAGAGCCACTTGGAATACAATGGCAATCAGGAAAATTACCATGTACTGGAAACAACCACACAGTCATTTTAGTCTTAATACTACATCTGAGCTCTGTAGGCAACTTTTGTAGCTTTAATTCTAGTTCCCTATCTGTCACTCATTTGACATTGTGTTGATGTAGTGACACTAGGGGTCGCCCTTGGGAACCCCAAACACCTCTGATCTTTGAGAAAAGGCCAGTGGGAATTGGCGAGTGGAATTTGCATGCCACTCCCCTGGACATATGGGTATAAAAGGAGCTGGCTTGCAACCACTCATTCAGATTTTTTTCTTCGGAGCCGAGCGGTTGTGTTCAGCGAGCTGAATCCTCTGCCGTTCCATTCACCTCTAAAAAATTGTTGGAGTTTATGGTGCATTACAGCGGCTTCTCCTTATGCACCGGTGGAGTGCAGAGAACGCCCCTGGGTGCTTCGACAGTCTAAAAGAGTACATATTCTTGCGATAGAGTATATTTTCATAGTGGGCACCTTTCACTGCCCGGACCCGGTCTCTGAGCTCCTCCACTCTCACTACCCTCAACGGTGAGGCTGCCAGGGGGTACTTGGCGATTCCCCAGGTGGATAAGGTGGTTGCAGTGCACCTGTGCCCGCAAAATGCCGCTACTTGGCGGAACGCCCGAGACTTCCATCCAGCGCCTGTAGGTTTACGTCATCTCTGGTGACTAAGGCCTACGGTGCCGCTGGACAGGCCACCTCCGTCCTGCACACCATGGCTCTCCTACAGGTGCACCAAGCCAAGGCGCTAAGAGTACTGCACAAGGATACTTCTGACCCAGGATTGATGCAGGAGCTGCGCTCGGTGACCGATCTCACCCTCCAGGTGTGGACTCTCGGGCAGGTGATGTCCACCCTGGGGGTTCAGGAGTACAACCTATGGCTCAACTTGGTCGAGATGAGGGAGGCTGACAAGGTACGGTTCCTTGATGCTCCCATCTCCCAGCGGTCCGGCCCCGGCATAGAGCCACCCGCTCTGGTACGCCCTGACCAAGGCTTCCCTCGGCACAGATGCGCTGGCTCACAGCTGGCCCTGGGGGCTGCTCTAGTATGCATTCCCCCAGTGAGCCTACTTGCACAGACCTTGTGCAAGGTCAGGGAGGACGAGGAGCAGGTCATCCTAGTGGCACCCTACTGGCCCACCCAGACTTGGGTTTCTGACCTCACAATCTTCACGACAGCCCCTCCCTGGTGAATTCCCCTGAGGAGGGTTCTCCTCTCTCAGGGATGGGGCACCATCTGGCACCCGTGACCAGACCTCTGGAACGTTCATGTCTGGCCCTTGGACAGGATGTTGAAGACCATGATCACTCAGGCTAGGGCTTCCTCTACGAGGCACCTGTATGCCTTGCAGTGGCATCTGTTCGCTAAGTGGTGTTCTTCCCGACGCGAAGATCCCCAGAGACGTGCAGTCAGGTCGGTGCTTTCCTTCCTGCAGGAGAGGCTGGTGGGGTTGCTTTCCCCCCACCTTGAGGGTGTATGTGGCCGCTATGGCGGCGCACCACAATGCAGTTGACGGTGAGTATTGAGGGAAGCACGACCTAATCATCAGGTTCCTTAGAGGCACGAGGAGGTTGAATGCTCCCAGACTGCGCCTCATTCCCTCATGGGATCTCTCCGTGGTCCTGCAGGGAGCCCCGTTTGAGCCCTGGAGTAAAGGCAATCTCTTGAAGACTGCCCTCCTGACTGAGCTCACATCCATCAAGAGGGTAGGGGACCTGCAGGCGTTCTCTGTCAGCGACACGTGCCTGGAATTTGGTCCGGAATACTCTCACGTGGTCCTGAGGCCCCGACTGAGCTATATGCACAAGGTTCCCACGACCTCGTTTAGGGATCAGGTGGTGAACCTGCAAGCGAAGCTGCCCCAGGAGGAGGCAGACTCAGCATTTTCATTGCTGTGTCCGGTGCGTGCTTTGCACATCTACTTGGATCGCACACAGAGCTTTAGAGGCTCTGAGCAGCTCTTTTTCTGCTTCGGAGGACAAAGGAATGGGAGTGCTGCCTCCAAACAGAGGATCGCCCACTGGGTCGTTGACGCCATCGCTTTGGCATACCATGCCCAGGACGTGCCGCCCCCCTTGGGGCTTCGGGCACACTCCACCAGGACCAATGGCGCCTCTTTGGCAGACATCGATAGAGCAGCGGGCTGGGCAACACCCAATACCTTCGTGATGTTCCTCAATCTCCGGGTTGAGCCGGTTCGTCCTGTGTGTTGTCATGTATGCACAGGAAAGTTGGCGGGACAACTGGCCAGGTGTAACGCTTGCATATAGCGCCTTTCCCCTCCTGGAGGAGGAGACGTGCGCTTGTTACCCCCCAGCCATGTTCATTGACAAAAACAATACATGTAATCAAAATGTTGCAATTAACCTCAGCGTTAACGGGTTGTAGCACTATTTATAGACTATAGTGAGCTTAGTCATTGGTACCAGAGCAGAAAAGAGTCTGACACCAATTTGCATGATATAAAAGTTTTGGAAAAGCCTTCAATATGACCTGTGAAGATTTAAAGTTAACTTTTTTAAATCATTATAAGTGAGACTTCATGACACTGAAGACAATTAATATCATGCACGTTTTTTTACCTTGCAAATTACGTTTTCTTTTAACTCAAGTTTCCTCTGAAAATGTTTCTCGCCTAGCTAATCTAGCTAAATTTACCCTTGCGCTGCCTGGTGCAACTTCATTATGAATCTTTTTGCCAATTTTTGGGGTAAAATAACAGTTGGTGGTTCAAATGTTGCCTGCTAGCATTCCATAAGACACAAAAATAAAATTAAATCAATAAGGGTCCCAGAATTGCTCAGATTGGCCAATGAAGTAGCAGTTATGTATTATTGTCACCTTAATTAATTCCTTTCCTTTCCTTTATTATATTACTATAATTAAAGTGCAAGTGGCACAATCCCTCACTTCACATTACTGTATTACATTGAAAGTGCTGTGACAGATCTGGCTTTGGCTGACCAGATCAAATCGGCATTATTAAGGAGATGAAATAGGTGAATTGTCATCGCATTATTTCCACGTCATCTTACTTCTCTGAGGCAGAAAGCATGATTTGTTGTTGTACGGGGATCAAAGCTAGTGGCTGCTGACTGCTTTAACATGTAAAAAGAGCCTCAGCAGCTCAGACCACCTGTTAAGGTTATGGATTAATTTCAGAGGATGTGACTTTTATGAGCCACTGGGAAGCTTCATGAGACTGAATGATGATGTTATACATCAGAGCTCTGCAGTCTAATGGACAGTGACTCGAATCATACAACAACATTAGTGGCTGTAACTTTGACCAAGGGAACAGCAAATTAGTCACTAAATATGTCATAGTTTGTCAATTTCCTTTTCATGAGACTATCATTTTCCAAATACCTTGGCAAGTTTCAGTAGAGCAAAATCTATTTTTGTGTCATAAAATATATGAGATATATATATATATATATTTTTTTTTTAAATATACAGGTGCATCTCAATAAATTAGAATGTCGTGGAAAAGTTAATTTATTTCAGTAATTCAACTCAAATTGTGAAACTCGTGTATTAAATAAATTCAATGCACACAGACTGAAGTAGTTTAAGTCTTTGGTTCTTTTAATTGTGATGATTTTGGCTCACATTTAACAAAAACCCACCAATTCACTATCTCAAAAAATTAGAATATGGTGACATGCCAATCAGCTAATCAACTCAAAACACCTGCAAAGGTTTCCTGAGCCTTCAAAATGGTCTCTCAGTTTGGTTCAATAGGCTACACAATCATGGGGAAGACTGCTGATCTGACAGTTGTCCAGAAGACAATCATTGACACCCTTAACAAGGAGGGTAAGCCACAAACATTCATTGCCAAAGAATCTGGCTGTTCACAGAGTGCTGTATCCAAGCATGTTAACAGAAAGTTGAGTGGAAGGAAAAAGTGTGGAAGAAAAAGATGCACAACCAACTGAGAGAACCGCAGCCTTATGAGAATTGTCAAGCAAAATCGATTCAAGAATTTGGGTGAACTTCACAAGGAATGGACTGAGGCTGGGGTCAAGGCATCAAGAGCCACCACACACAGACGTGTCAAGGAATTTGGCTACAGTTGTCGTATTCCTCTTGTTAAGCCACTCCTGAACCACAGACAACGTCAGAGGCTTCTTACCTGGGCTAAGGAGAAGAAGAACTGGACTGTTGCCCAGTGGTCCAAAGTCCTCTTTTCAGATGAGAGCAAGTTTTGTATTTCATTTGGAAACCAAGGTCCTAGAGTCTGGAGGAAGGGTGGAGAAGCTCATAGCCCAAGTTGCTTGAAGTCCAGTGTTAAGTTTCCACAGTCTGTGATGATTTGGGGTGCAATGTCATCTGCTGGTGTTGGTCCATTGTGTTTTTTGAAAACCAAAGTCACTGCACTCGTTTACCAAGAAATTTTGGAGCACTTCATGCTTCCTTCTGCTGAAAGATGCTGATTTCATTTTCCAGCAGGATTTGGCACCTGCCCACACTGCCAAAAGCACCAAAAGTTGGTTAAATGACCATGGTGTTGGTGTGCTTGACAGGCCAGCAAACTCACCAGACCTGAATCCCATAGAGAATCTATGGGGTATTGTCAAGAGGAAAATGAGAAACAAGAGACCAAAAAATGCAGATGAGCTGAAGGCCACTGTCAAAGAAACCTGGGCTTCCATACCACCTCAGCAGTGCCGCAAACTGATCACCTCCATGCCACGCCGAATTGAGGCAGTAATTAAAGCAAAAGGAGCCCCTACCAAGTATTGAGTACATATACAGTAAATGAACATACTTTCCAGAAGGCCAACAATTCACTAAAAATGTTTTTTTTATTGGTCTTATGATGTATTCTAATTTTTTGAGATAGTGAATTGGTGGGTTTTTGTTAAATGTGAGCCAAAATCGTCACAATTAAAAGAACCAAAGGCTTAAACTACTTCAGTCTGTGTGCATTGAATTTATTTAATACACAAGTTTCACAATTTGAGTTGAATTACTGAAATAAATGAACTTTTCCACGACATTCTAATTTATTGAGATGCACCTGTATATTTATATATATATTTAAGATTTGTTATCCAGAACAGATATCTCATAACTGGAACGTTGACCAGGAGTACCAGTAAATGGTCAGAAACTTGATGATAATAAAATGTCCAACAGCTGCTATAGAGCACAGAGCTCAAGAATATCTTCACCCAGCTCATAATGGCAAAAACATTGAGACTTTCTCAGCCAATGATTGCATTCTTTACCAAAACGTAGCCTTTGTGGATATGCATGGATGACTTTTCCAGGAAGAAATGTGATGTGCAAAGCTACTGGAACACAACTGCACTAATAAAATCAATCTCTCATCCTGATATGAGATTGGCCACTGCCCTTCAGACCTACTGGACCGCAGAGAAAGCTCACTCTGGATTTTCATACATTTAGATAATTCAAAACACACCGGTTTGGCTTTTATTTTGTTTATTATAGACTCACCCACATTTCCTCTTCCCTTCACTCAAACTTCAAAAGTATGATTTTTTTTTTCATAATTTAACTTTATTTGTAAATGACTCTTCACTCATACCGCCTCCACTCTCAGCAGCTGTTGTGCTCAACCCAGTGCCAAAAGCATGCCAGCTGGAGACCTTGATGGTCACATGAGACCCATGGCGCTAGTCCTTCTACTTGCTGCAGTATCATTCCTGTTATGCAGTACCATTTCAGCGCTATGAATTTTAAATAAGGAATATGACTGTATTGTAATTTAAGGAAGTATTTCAATAAAAAAGTTACAGTAGATTTTCAGAAATATCAGAATCAGAATGAGCTTTATTGCCAAGTATGCTTACACATACAAGGAATTTGTCTTGGTGACAGGAGCTTCCAGTACACAACAATACAAAAACAGCAACAAGACTTTTAAAAAATAATGAAAATTGATTAAAAAATAGATAAATATTGAAAAGAAAAAAGTATATATAGAATACACAATAGACAATATATATATATATATATATATATATATATATATATATATATATATATATATATATACACATACACACATACACATACATAGTACAAATCTAAATACAAATCGGTTATGTACAGTACAAGGGAATGTATTGGCAGAAGAGGTAGGATGTGTTGGATAATATAAAAAGACTAAGCTGTGTATTGCACATTAATTATTGCTCAAAGGGGCAGTTTTAACTGTTCATGAGCTGGATAGCCTGGGGAAAAAAACTGTTCCTGTGCCTGACAGTTCTGGTGCTCAGAGCTCTGAAGGCAACAGTTCAGAAAGGTAGTGGGCAGGGTGAGTGGGGTCCAGAGTGATTTTTCCAGCCTTTTTCCTCACTCTGGAAGTGTATAGTTCTTGAATGGGGGGCAGGGGGCAACCAATAATCCTCTCAGCAGTCCGAACTGCCCTTTGTAGTCTTCTGATGTCTGATTTCATAGCTGAACCAAACCAGACAGTTATTGAAGTGCAGTGGACAGACTCAATGACCGCTGAGTAGAACTGTATCAGCAGCGCCTGTGGCAGGTTGAACTCAACTGGCGAAGGAAGTACAACCTCTGTTGGGCCTTTTTCGCAATGGAGTCTATGTGGGTCTCCCACTTCAGGTCCTGTGAGATGGTAGTGCCCAGGAACCTGAATGACTCCACTGCTGCCACAGTGCTGTTTAGAATGGTGAGGGGGGTCAGTGTCGGGGTGTTCCTCCTAAAGTCCACAATCATTTCCACCGTTTTGAGCATGTTCAGCTCAAGGTTGTTTTGACTGCACCAGACAGCCAGCTGTTTAACCTCCCTTCTGTATGCAGACTCATCATCATCTCGGATGAGGCCGATGACAGTGGTGTCGTCTGCAAACATCAGGAGCTTGACAGAGGGGTCCTTGGTGATGCAGTCGTTGGTGTAGAGGGAGAAGAGTAGTGGGGAGAGCACACATCCCTGGGGGCACCAGTGCTGATTGTACAGGTGCTGGAAGTGAATTTCCCCTGTCTCACAAGCTGCTGCCTGCCTGTCAGAAAGCTGGTAATCCACTGACAGATAGACGTGGGAACAGAGATTTGGTGTAATTTAGTCCAGAGTATAGTTGGGATGATGGTGTTGAAAGCCGAACTGAAGTCCACAAAAAGGATCCTTGCATTTGTCCCTGGTCTGTCCAGATGTTGCAGGATATGATGCAATTCCATGCTGACTGCATCATCCACAGACCTGTTTGCTCGATAAGCAAATTGAAGGGGATATAGAAAGAGTCCAGTGATGCCCTTCAGGTGGGCCATCACCAGTCTCTCAAATTATTTCATGACCACAGACGTCAGGGCAACATGTCTGTAGTCATTAAGTCCTGTGATTTTTGGTTTCTTTGGGATGGGGATGATAGTGGAATGTTTGAAGCGGCATGGGACTTCACACTGCTCCAGTGATCTATTGAAGATCTGTGTGAAGATGGGGGCCAGCTGGTTAGCACAGGATCTAAGACATTTATGTGAAGTGAAGGTCAGAGTGGGTGTGGGGTGTGAGATTGGGGCTTTCAAATCTACAGTAGAACACATTCAGGTTGTCAGCCAGTTGTTGGACCACCACAGGGTTGGGGGTAGGAGTACTGTAATTCATAAGTTGTTTCATGCCACTCCACACTGATGCAGGGTCGTTAGCTGAAAACTTGTTATTTAGCTTCTCAGAGTATCTTCTTTTAGCCACTCTGATTCCCTTATTCAGTGTGTTCCTGGCCTGAATGTACAAGACTTTATCCCCAACCCTGTAAGAATCCTCTTTGGCCTGACGAAGCTGCCTGAGTTCCACTGTAAACCATGGTTTTTCGTTGTTAATTGTTAAATAAGTCCTAGTAGGAATGCACATATCCTCACAGAAACTGATATATGATGTAACAGTATCTGTGAGCTTGTCCGGGTCTCTGGCTGAAGCCTCAAAAACACTCCAATCAGTGCAGTCAAAGCAGGCTTGTAGTTCCAGCTCTGCTTAGTTGGTCCATCTTTACAGTCCTTACTACAGGCTTAGCAGATTTTAATTTCTGTCAGTAGGTTGGAAGAAGATGAACCAGACAGTGATCAGATAGTCCCAATGCTGCTCTAGGAACAGAGCGATATGCATCCTTTATTGTTGTGTAGCAGTGATCTAGTATATTTCTCTGGTTGGGCATGTAATGTGCTGTTTGTATTTGGGCAGTTCACGTGTGAGGTTTTCTTTGTTAAAATCCCCAAGAATAATAATAACTGAGTCCGGGTATTGTTGTTCTGTGTCTGTGTTATGATCAGCAAGCTGTTGCAGCGCTGTGTTCAAACATGCGTTTGGCGCGATATACACACTCACCAGAATAAACGAGGAAAACTCCCGCAGCGAGTAGAAAGGCTTACAGTTAATAAAGAGCGCTTCCAAATTAGGACAGCACATCTTCTTTAACGTTGTTACATCTGTACACCAACATTCATTGATGTAAAAGCATGTTCCACCGCCTCTCGTTTTCCCCGTTAACTCCACGATGCGATCCGCTCTGAACAGCTAAAAGCCCGGTAGATGTAACGTGCTGTCCGGAATGGCTTCACTCAGCCAGGTTTCTGTGAAGCACAAGGCAGCAGAGGTTGAAAAGTCCTTGTTGTGCGGGTGAGGAGATGTAGTTCATCTGTTTTGTTAGGGAGAGAATGGAGATTTGCTAGATAAATATGCTCTGGTCAAGCTCAGACACATTAACTTTATTAATTATAACTTGATTAAACAATTACAGAGTGTCCATTTGCACCCCGGTGTAAACAGCGTCTGCCACACAGAGCAGCTATTTGCACCCCAATAGTCTGGTGGAACCACAGAAATATACAACAAACTAACCAATAAACATCGCTGCCGTGGGGTTAGGTGTAAAAATGATGTGTGAATATGTACTGTTGTCTTAGCCACCGTGGTTCGAATCCACCTTTATCCCACTCTTTTTCTCCATCCGATTTCCTGTTTCCACTCTTAATATTTCCTTTAATACTACTTAAAATAATAGCTAAAAATGAATATAAATGTTGATTTCATCGCAGTGAACTGGTCACGGTGAACATCGGGGAGTGAAGAGAAGGGTTTGATCTGGTGGCGGATCTGTCGATCACACTCGTTCCCACATGAAACCATGGTTACTGTATTAAAACCAAGGTTATTTTTTTCTAAGGTAAGGTTAAGGTTAGGTTTACGGATAGGGGTTAATGTAATGTGTCTGTGGGACTCTAAATAAACGCAATAAACACACTGCAGTGATGCCCATACTGTATGTTAGTATTTATTTAGGGTGCAATTAGTATCTACCATTATTTGCACCAAGGTGCAATTAGTATCTACCATTATTTGCACCAAGGTGCAATTAGTATCTACCATTATTTGCACCAAGGTGCAATTGGTATCTACCATTATTTGCACCATGGTGCAATTGGTATCTACCATTATTTGCACCATGGTGCAATTGGTATCTACCATTATTTGCACCAAGGTGCAATTGGTATCTACCATTATTTGCACCGAGGTGCAATTGGTATCTACCATTATTTGCACCGAGGTGCAATTGGTATCTACCATTATTTGCACCAGGTGCAATTAGTATCTACCATTATTTGCACCAGGGTTGGTGTGCAAATAATATTTGACACTATTTGTACTGGGTGTAAATAGCATACGTATATCATTAATTGCACCAGGGTGCAAATAGCATCTGACATTATGTGCACCAGGGTGCAATTAGGATCTACCATTATTTGCACCGGGGTTGGAGTGCAAATAATAGGCTCGTCTGAGATGCCAAACACCTTGCCTTGAAAGTAGATGAGGTAGACAGCTGCAGTCAGGGGAGGAGTGAAATAAGTGCTGTCAAGTTCTTACTTCAATGTACCTGTTATTTAATTTCTCCAATAAGACATGTCTTTCCATCCATTTTTAGTTTAATAAAGAAATGCATTATGGCAATGAGAATATTCACATATAATTTATTCACACAAAGCATGATATTAGAGATAAAGAAATCAAACGTTTTTGAAGAGAATGAAACATCAAATCATGGTTGTTTTTTTTTTGTTGTTTTTTTTCATTCAATGTCATACAAACAAAAGGTAGTTATACAAAGTCACCATAATAATGTTACACTGCCAGACACAATATTTTACATACATATTAGCACACATATATACATATTTAAAATGCAAAATATAAGTAACTGTATTCCACTACAGTTACAATTTAAATCATTGGTATTTAGAATACAGTTACATTCAAAAAGTAGTTTGATTACTGAAGAGATTACTTTGCATTTTATTGTCATTTATTTCACTTAATATTTAGTCCTTTCAGATGGGAAAATTCATATATATATAAATGATGCGATCCAAATTGCATTTGAACAGCGGTGAAACACATTCTTATGAAGTGTTACATTCATACGAGCAGACAGAGAAGTACGTTTGGAGCAGAAGAAATAGAAATAAACCTTGTGTAAATTGTCAGCTTTACGCTAAGCTAAAATGTTATTTCTAGCCATTTTACATGCACATGTTACCAGGCATGATCATATTTTTTTATCAAGAAAATTCACGTTGGATCATAATTTCTTTTTCTAGTAAGACCTTTGATATTAGGGCAAAAATCTTATTTTTGATAATAATTGTTGTATTGTTTTCCTGAAAAATATCTAAAAATCCTTAAAACAAGATAAATTTGATTTATCTTGTTTTAGAAACAACACTGCATAAGATATTTAGGTTTTTCAGAGAATGTATTTTTAACATGTGTATTTTGTGAGTTTTTATAGTCAAAACAAGTGAAAAAATCTACCAGTGCTGAAGAAGTAATCCAGAGTATTTAGAATACGTTACTGACCTTGAGTAATCTAATGAAATACATGACAAATTGCATTTTACAGCATGTATTCTGTAATCTGTAGTGGAATACATTTCAAAAGTAACCCTCCCAACCCTGCATATTAGTTCTTTTAAAAATGTACATGTTTTCAGTGCTTTTTTGTTATTTGTTTTTCATCACGATTGTTTAAGCCAATGAGCATTAAGCTGTGTTGTCAGCAATCGTTTCCCATCATGCTTGCAGTTTACACAGCTGGAAAAATCCAACTGTGCCGCCTGGCTCTTACAACTGCATGTGCCTCGCTCTCACAAAACTTTTTTGGCATACGTCACCATGACATCACAGCAAGTCGGACAGATTTCTAACCGGCATGCATCTGCTGCAGATCACCAGTGATCGGTTCTGCGCAGAATTTGCTCAACTCAAAGGAGCCTATTATCTGCCTCTATTTGCACTGGGTTGTAAATTGAATATACCATTATTTGCACCAGGCAAATAGCATCTGCCAAACAATTAAACAATGGCAAGAAAATTAACAGGATAACATGGATGAAAATATAGAGCTAATATTGAGCTAATAATACCAATAAAACATCAAATAATTCATAAAATCCATTGTAAGTACTTCCACAAGTTTGTGCTGTTGTTTTCCCACCAAAATGATGTCACTTCCTGAAGGATGATGTCATTACAGACCTGGGTTTTGAACTTTAGTTAAACATCTGCTCATTCAAAGAAGTGAAATTGTTTAAAATTCACCCCTATGTTCAGTTCATTGTGATAAAAGGAAATGACTTCCAAATTTTCCTTTAAAAATGTTGAGTTTTTACATATATTTTATCCAGTATATTAATGCATATAATATATTAACATGAAAAAATACTGCATCACAGAAATGACCTGTTGACCATGGCCTTCTTCGGAGAGATTGAGATAAACAAGGGGCAGAATAGGAGCTCAGATTTGGCCATATTGAACTCTGAGGTCCTAACATAGACAGATGGCAGGAGATCCCAATGGGTAGATGGAATAGCTAGTCTTGCACTGGCCAAACAGAACTAGTTCATCAGATGGCACTTACTGATGAGATAAATAGAATAATTGGCACAGGGGTGGTCACCTGGCATCTGCCACCATTAGTTCACCCAGACTTCTGACCAGGCTGCATACAGAGAGAAGGGTTTTATCTTAAAGTGCTCTAGAGGAAGCGAACCAGATTGTAGATGTTTGTGTCAGTGGAACAGAGGTGGCA
The DNA here is from genome assembly GCF_019703515.2 of Myxocyprinus asiaticus. Classification (NCBI taxonomy): domain Eukaryota; kingdom Metazoa; phylum Chordata; class Actinopteri; order Cypriniformes; family Catostomidae; genus Myxocyprinus; species Myxocyprinus asiaticus. The sequence goes on along the minus strand of NC_059370.1, from coordinate 33,965,226 downwards.
AAAGAGACTCAGTTCTGGGTCTCTGCAGCCATATTCTGAGAACTATTTGTTGCTAAATGCCCCAGAGACACATGAACACAGTGGAGTCCAAAAGTCTGAGACCACTAGTCAAAATGGTTCTATTTTCAGCCTGATCTCATGCCAATTTTAATGTGACTGCAGCAGCATTTTTGCAAAATGATATTAGGTGGCTCCTTACACATATTGTGGCAGTTCCTAGATAAAATGTCCATTGTGGTAAAAGTACAGTTTTCTCCAACCAAATCTCATGAAAATGTAATAGTACAAGATGGCGAGTTTGTAAGAAATAGAACGACTTTGTTTGTACATAAACATAAAGCTTAAAAACCAACCACTCACAGACACTTCCCACGTGTCCTTGTTGTAGACTTCGATGTTTTGTTTCTTCCTTGTAAATATATGTTGAGGCAAATGGTTAAGCGCTGGTTTGTGAATGGAGAGGAAGATTAGGAGATGAGAATGGTAAGGATCATCACCTGGCAATGATTGTCTCTAACAGCTGTTTGTCACTGCAGTGAGAGTGGAGACGGGCTTTAAGAGCGAGCCAGATGCCAGTCACGGGAGAGAGTTACGGGACACGAGCTTGAGAAAGACTGTGTTAATTTATGTGCGCTGAAAAGCGTAGTTTCTGAGTGTGATCACTGAAAAGCATAAATATTGAGTTTCAAAGAAATAAAACTTTCCGTTTGAGTTGGATTCGAAGTCTCACGCTTCTTCCTTTTCCCTAACTGTGAACATTGTTACAGAAGTGTAACACCTTACTTAGACTATAAACCTACCCATGATAGTAATGAAAAAAGCCCTGTTGTGTACAACGGAAGAAAGCAAAGCTTCCGGGTTCAGAATGCACGTTTGTGATATATTTCTTACTTTTAGCCCCTAACACCATACCAAAACCAAACCATAAATTTGAACCTATGACCTTGATTGTAATTGATAAATGCATTTTGTGTATGATGGAAGAAAGGAAATATGAGGGTAGCACATTGAAAATGTTGTATGTTTTCTTATGAATTTTCCATCTCGTATATTCTTTCAAATTCTAATGAAACTGTGTTGATTTTCTTCCAAACAATTGAGGTTAAGGATAATGCTCTATGGAGTTTTAAAGCCTACCTCCTTGAAAAATGTGCATGAATTTTAGAATTTCTTCATATTTGGTATGCCCCCCTTTTTGCTTTAATGACAGCTTGTACCCGAACTGGCGACTCAAATGTGTGCAAAACCTGATAATCCATGTTATCCAAGCATGGTTTGAGAATGTTCCAAAGAACATTTTGAGTGCTTTTATGGAAGCCAATAAATCTGTACTTTTGTACAAATGAGTTGACATATCACCTTATTTAATTACTGAACTTCAGTGTGGTGTAAGACTTTTGGACCCCACTGTACATACTTGTATTGTGAAGAGAAACTTAACTCTCTCATGAAAATACATTGCGGTCTTGTGCTAAAGCCACAACACAAAGAGGCTACGGTATGGGGTGATGCTACTCCAAGGTGGATTATGCGGCTACAGCATTTCACAGAGGGAGATGAATGGAGATGCCAATAAGCCTTGCTTATGTCAACAACCTGCTTCAGAAGTTCACTTCTATTCAAAACTATTTACACTAGCAATGCATTCAAAATCACAAAGTGAGATCTCAACATTTAGCCCTAGAATTGTCATGTGCTGAGTTTAATGCTACCACAACTTTCCACTTTACTTTTTTTTTTTTTTTTTAGTTTATTGTTATAAGACAGTTTATTTTATTGATTGGAGGCAATGAGGCAATGAAGCATTGGCAAGAGCTCTCCTATGAACAAACATGAAATGAGCTCAAATGGAGATCGCAGATGCTTTCACTCATTGCCCTGAGGAGGGCAAACTTTAGGGGGCTGAACTGATGACCAATAATTAATGACACAATTACACTTCATTAAAAGGATAAGATTCACAGCAACTGAGAGCCCAATCAATACAGAGACAGTTCAGCAGGAACAAAACAGCTTGTTCCAGCAATGATGAGTCTGCTCTCGCTCTCTTTCTCTCTCTCTCTCTCTCTCTCTCTCTCTCCTACCTTTTTCTTTTTAATTCATCTTCATTTTAGCCATGTGTGGCGAGAGGGCAGGGTCGAACGGCATCTGGGCAGAGCGAGGTAGGGAAGTTAAGTGGCGAATGAGTTTGTGTGTGATGTTGCAGTGAATGGTTCGGCTGAAAAACCTTATTGTGTGACGCTGAAAAGTGCAACAATAAATGTCTACGTGTTTTGTCAAGCTGGTCCCAGCTTCCTCCTTTCCTGAATTGAGGATGTTCCCACTCCCAGGCAGGTCAGACCCGGAGACCATCTAGACGCGCCAACGCTCCCTCTCTACAAATGGGGGGGGCGGGGGGGGGAATTAGGTCACAGGCTGGAGAATTCCCCGACATGAGTTTGGTGATGAGGGTATGTGGCGAGCACAGCAGGGCCGAGCGGTGTCTAGGCAGAGCGAGGCCGGGAAGATAAGTGCGAATTAGTTCCACCTGTGTGCCACACTGGTCTTGCGTTCCAGCGAGGGGCAGTGGGAGTATTTGAGGAGATGAGAGAGCAGCAGATGGGGAGAGAGAGAGAGAGACACATGAGCAATGTCTTTGTGTATGACGTTGTCTTGAATGTGTCTGCTGAAATGCAGCACGTGCAGTGAATGATTCAGCTGAAAAGCCTTATTGTGTGATGCTGAAAAGTGCAACAAAAAATGTCTACGTGTTTTGTCAAGCCGGTCCCAGCCTCCTCTTTTCCCGAATTGATGCAACAAATATCTTAGGTACATTATAATGCAATCTAGTTATTACAATACAAACAGAAAAACAGAGTAAACACACTTATGTCCACTACATAAGATTCGAATGCATACAGAATATTTAAAGTCTTTCTGCAGTGCCCTTTTTCTTATTTTGACACAGGATGTGTGGATTCAGAGCCCTCTTCTGTCATTGTCAAAATCCTGATGAAAGAATAGACAGCTGCTGTCTCCTCTGCCATCTCAACAACACCTGCTAATGTCATTGAGAAGCTCAGTGTCTTTGAGATATCATTTCTCTCTGGCTGCCTTGGAGAGATGTGACAAAAATAAAACAAGTTTTGACGGGGGACAAACTGGCCATATAAAGGAGTCATAAAATACAGATGTGCTGCCATGTGCAGTTCTCACGCCAAACTTCCAGAGCGGTCAGTGTTTCCAATTAATAAGATCTGACAGCAGCTTCGTAAAACGGTGGAATTTTCATCTGTAATATATACCTATCCTGGTGCTGATATGGAAGAGACTGTCTGCAGCAGGTCAATGCTGCACCCTGGTGTAGCTTAAAGTTAAAGCACCTTACTTGGAAAGCATGCACCAAACCACACCATTTACACTTTTGCCAAAATTAGGGTTAGGGTTGAGTTCAATCAGTGGCTGTCCTTGAGGGACTTTTCCGGGAAGGCTGATATGTAAAGTAAATAAATATTTATTGATCAAACAATTAAGGATTGTAGTTTTCATTATCATAATTATTTGCTGATAATGCTCCACATATATATGATCTCTCCCTGATATCTTAAAATAGTCTTCTTGATAATTAACGATGCGTCATAACCTTTCCGATCACAAACCCAACACTTGACGAACTAAACAAATCACGTAGTGCCATCTGACTATGAAAAATACAAATGCATGAATCTAGAGGGCCCTTTAATATCTATGGCGTCCCTTTGGGTTCAAAAATATGACTTTGCTTCACTCACTCGTCTCACTGAACTTGACGTCTACTTCTGCCTACTTAACTTTACTCACTAGTCTTGTTTGCATCTTCTTTGCATCTTCGTCGTCTTTATCGTTTTAATACTGCCCAAATTTATAGTATGAGTTCCCTTATTTAGAAATTAATTTGTAACTGTAATAATCCAGATTGACTTTTTGATCAGTCTTACAAAGAGCTAGTTAACTTGGTATACAAATTTGATACAATTTTAAAATAACTGAAATAAAACATGTATTACAACCATGACACAATTAGCTGAATAACCATATGATTTCTGCATATTACACATAGCAGTGTTCGCTAGTTGTTCTCCATAACAATCATGCCATGGACAATACTTCACAGTGAATGCTCATACACATTATACATAAGTGACTGGTCAATATGAAAATAATCTAAGACTCTTCAAATTTCTAAATTGTGCTGTAGGCGCATTCTTCAGACCTCATATGCTGAACACTTGAACCTTCTGTGACACTACGCTAACATGTTATGTGAGCCAATAAAAATGTTGGACAAATTATAATACAGTAATAATAATATAATACACAGATCATTCTCTCTGAAGAAATGTCAAGTAAACATATGAGAATCCATCAGTATTTCTCCAAATGTTCAACCGTTTGTACTAAAAGCCCTGGATGTTGTTTAATGAAGCCCTGTGATCACAAATAAACGGATGAAACATGATTGAATGGGTATGTGGCTCGTCATTTTATTTGAAATATCAATAACTCCCAGCTTGATTCAGCTTGATTGATGTGTAGCTTACTCATGACACAAATTTTTAATTACTATCACTGTAACATATTTTATCTGAAAACAATGGTCAAATAACGATGCTGGAGTTTTAAATCTTTCTAATGATATATAATTTGTCAAGATTAAAGGGATAGTTCATCCAAAAATGAACATTCTCTCATCATTTACTCACTTTCACTTTTAGAATGTTAAAGAATGTGGAGATTTATAGTAAAAAAGGACATAAATATTGATCTGATTCTTACCCACACCTATAAAATCCCTTCTGGAGACATGGATTTAACCATTGGTGTCTTCTGGATTATTTATATGCTGCCTTTATGGGATTTTGAGCTTTAAAGGTCTGGTCATTTACTTGCATTGTCAGGACCAAAGAAGAATAAAAAAGTACAGAAGTAAACAATCAAATACAAATGGGTAATGACTTAAATAATCTAAAATGAGGCAATTGCAAAATCCATGAGTACAAAATTCTCTAAGAAGGATAAGTTTAAATAAATGAAATAAAAAAAAAAATGAAAAGGTTAAGGCTCTACAGCAGTCCAGAGTCTTTTTTGCCTTGGTGTTCTTAGTTATCTCAACCCCAGTAATTTCCTTAAAGAAAATGTCAAAACAATCAAAGAAAACAGCAATACTCTCATTGTTGAAGTTACACAACACAGTTTTCAAAACTTTTTTCAAATCTCCTTATGACCTGATTTAAAGGATAAGTACAGTGAATAATTTTAAATGAAACCTCTTGTATCTGACTGATGACACAATAGCTCCTAGAGACCATGAAGATTCCAACATCACAGTCCTCTCAGCCTGAGGCCTCTCGAGGCCCCAGTCTGGGGCCCAGGGGAACTGACCCCTTTGGCCCGGTTCATAATCCATCCTTGTCACTCAGAACAACAATAACTGAACAAAATACTACTTTAGTGTTGCTGTCAGAATGCTAGAGTTATGCCTGAAATTAAAGCATTTCATGCATACATTCTGTTGAAATACAGAGTAAATGAAATTAGTTTCCAAAAAAGACAGACAAGTTGGAGCAACAACTTACTTTTCTGTAAATATTTGGTTTATTTTGTATTAATTATAAAGAAAAATTATATTTGTGTGTTAGAACAACTAAAAGTCATATTTTTATATATACAGATACCCAATATCCATGATTATAAAAACTCAGTCAATATGTAGTAATTTTTGATATAGTAAGAATAACTGAATTTGTATATTGATATATTAAGAATACAAAATACATCTGGACTGTAACAATCATAAGTAAAGCCTCTGAGACAATTTCAGAATTCTATTAATATAGAGTAAGATGCATAGAAAAAGAAAAAAGCAAGAACATAAGACTACAGAAAGGTTTCAATAAATATTCAATTCAGCCTTCACTAATATAACATTAACAACAAAACAAGCAGTTCTCAATTCTCACTAAAAAGGCATAAAATATATTCAAATACACGAATAACATTGCAATTTGTTCTTACATTGTATCATGGATAACATTTGGCAATAGGTCCAGCATCTGTATTCATAACCCTGCTCTAATTCAGCCAACAGGAGGACAGATTGTTATGTTTCCTGAGCAAAGGTATGCAGTAACTGTTGGACACCTCCTTCACTCCTGAACATCCTGCTGTGTTCGTACTCCATCAGACCTGTTCAATAGGTCAAACATGAATGCCATTGACAAACCCTTCTCTCCATAGAATGAACAATAACAATAATAAAATATAGCCACAAGCAACTATTGTCGGGGGCCAAGCACATATGGCGAGATGATCAAAACAAACAAATTTGACAGAAAAGATCCTCTGGATGCTGTGGACTGCTATTTTGGTGTGACATTTCACCTGCTTTGAGCACGGTTGCAAAAATAGGATTTTCTTAAGTTATAGCGCCCCCTGGCATAAAAAAATGAATGAAACTCGGCATGTTACCTCAGAGTGTTCTCTTGTCTATGTAAACAAATTTTTACAAGATAAAGGCCAATTAGTCATTATAGGCCATGCCCAAAACATATTTGCTTATATCTTTGAAACAATTAGACGCATCAAAATTCTTTTGATAACTTTTTGTCAGGAGAGTCTGTAGATGATATATACCAAGTTTCGTGATAATCAGGCAAACGGCCTAGGACGAGTTCGAAAACGTAGGTTTTTCTAATAAATCGAAATCGAAAAAAAAAGTTTATTGCGGAAATGGAAAATAAAGTTACCCTATCATTGCGGGGCACTGGTGGACTTTGTATTGTAGCCTATACGGTTCCGGAGTTATGAGCAAAAATGCAAATCAGCTAATTATACTGCCACCGTGTGGCCGATTTTCATAAAATTTTATATGCGGCTTCGAGTTGATACCCTGCTTGTGTATAGTAATTTCCATAACCCTCAGCCATTCCCAATATGAGTTATAAGGTGCTGAAATTGCATTGCCTGGTGGTGGCCCTTTTTGTTAATTTGTCGAATACATTTTTTTTTGAATATTCTAGCATTTGAACCAAAGATAATGCATATTTAATATGAACTTTGTCGCTCAAAGGGCTGCAAAGTTATGACCGTTTTTTAGTTGTAGCGCCCCCTACAGGCGGAATTGTATAACTTTTGTCATGTAGGTGATGTATACCAAATTGCATGCCGATCGGACTAACGGTCTAGGAGGAGTTCTAAAAAGTAGGTTTTTCAAAAAATTCTAAATGGCGGGAAAAATTATAGACGGAAATAAAATCAGAGTTCTGAATTTTGCAGGGCTTGACTCAAGGAATAAGAGGAAAACATTTTTATTCTAGCCCTTACGGTTGCTGAGATATGAACCAAAACGTTAAAGTGTTTATTATAGTGCCACCTAGGGTCAGATGGGTGGCAATTGTGCGCCTGATTAGTGAGGGGGATTTGGGATCATCCTGCCAAGTTTGGTGTCTCCATGACTTATGGTCTCAGATGCCCAGACACTTTTAGGGCAGAAAAAAAAAAAAGAAGGAAAATAAGAAAATCAGTAGTTACAATAGGGTTCCAGCAGCTTCACTGCTTGGCCCCCTAATAACTAAAATCCTCTCTACAAAGTCAAAATCCTGACCAAACATCTTATTTGGCCCCTTGAGAAAAGCCTTTATTTAAAAAGATAACTGACTAAAAAAATTAAATTCTGTCACTATTTACTCTCCCTCTTGCTGTTTCCAATCTGATTTCTTTCTCCAGTGAAACACAAAGTGAGATTTTAAGCAGAATATTAGGGACTGACAGTCTCAGTCCTCAATAGACAGAATTTTCATTTTGGGGTGATCTGTTCCTTTAAGAAACGAAGGCTGCACATTTTCAAATGCTACTCCATGGTAGCAAAGTCATAGTGACAAGGCACAATGTCACACTTTCCGGTGCTTCTGCAACTGAGGTAAACATCTGGTGACTGGGTGAAAGACTTCAACTTTTACTCAGCCGAGTACAATCGCTGGGTATCCAGACTTTATAGTAATTTCAACATGCATAGCTACCCATAAAGTTGGGTAAATGTCACAAATTAGATTATATAACATAATTTTGTCTGAATATGAGTAACAAACTAGAGTAGAAGGAGGTCATAAAGAGTAAATATACCATTTCATGTATAAAAGCAATTAAGCACTTGAATTATTAATTCAAATTAAGCTAACTGTGCGGCATTATGTCTTTGCTACATAATGCATTTTACATAATACACATTTTAAGACTAGTACACTTTTTGTGCTTTTAAAGTTTATGCTGACCCTCAAGACTGTAGAAAAGTCCTGAGATACACAAGGGCTTGAAAAGTGACAGATAAACTTCTAGTTTTTAAAGTACTGCAATATATACATAAAATCATTTAAATGTAAATTTGTGAATTCATTTGCACAAATAAATCTCTGTATAATGTCAGAAGAGACAACTGCATTAATTGCAATACATGCAATGCAGAGCATTACACAGTGTCTCAATTACCATTCTGTGACATCAAGGTTTGGGCATAAGAGACAGCATCACAAACAGTATGAAACTGTATTTCTATTCTACCAATCTTTGGGTCATAGTAACCTCCCCTCCGCAAGGAATCGATGACAGAGGTGCTGCATTGCGCCAAAAGTACATGCACTCCCAACTCTTTGCAGTCGTTGCATACCTCTTTCAAAGCATTGACTCCTGCAGTGTCCAGAAACAGCGTTGGACTGCAGTCAATGACCAGCGTATGGAGGGTGGTATGCTGTAGCAGAAACACATTGGTGGACACTTCCATCTCTTGCTTCTTTTCTTCTCCACCATGTTGCTGCTTCTGCTTCTCCAGTTTCTTGCACCTGGTCTTCTCTTTGAGTGGATCCAGGCCCACATTGCGGTACAGTGACTTTTTGAATTGAGCTTGGTTGGCATAGTAGATTGGAGCCTCATAGCGGAAAATGACTACCCCTGGATGGGTCTGAAGGCCCTTGTATGATGCAATGTCCTCAAAGATCTCGCGATCCCCTGCTTGACCTAGCTGGAGGACCTGGACACACTGGGTTCGGCCTAGCACACAGAATGCAGACACCAGAACTCCAATGAGCAAGCCTAGCTCCGTGTTCACGAGTGCTGAGGTACCCATCGTTACCAGCCAGATCATAGTGTCCACGCGGTTTACACGCCACATTTTGGGAACGTCTCCAAACTTACGCAGTGCACCACGGAGGTTGACGACAATTATGATGGCCAGTACACATCTGCCAAGATGAAGTGGACACAATTAACAGTGATCAGAAGAGAATTACACAATTTCAGCATGAAAATCTCTACATAATATGAAAACCAAAGAAGTATTTTACTGATATTACTTTCCAAGGACATTTTCCAAACACTGTGTTCCAAATGATTTCATATTTCAAGATTTCAGAAATAATTCTAACATTGCCAGTGTAATGATACTAAGGCCATGTCCACACCAATATGTATTCCATTTGTCATTGTTTTCCAAAATATGCAGTTTTGAAACCATTTTCAGTGGAGGAAAATGCTGTTTTAGTGAGGACACGAGGCTCAAACACAGCAAAAAAAAAAAAAAAAAAAAAAAAATTGTTTCCAACCAAAAACATATTAGTGTGGATATGGCCTAAGTTCATGCAAGTAAAATGACATGATTCCTACGTACTTCTGCAATGAGTAAAATAGAGGGGCAATAACAAGCAGGACAAGCAGCAGCACTAGAGCAGTCACCAAACCGGAGAGCTGAGTCTGGCAACCAGTTGACTCCTTCACAAGAGTCTTGGTCAAGGCGGCACTGGTCGTGAAACAATGGAAGAAGGCTGGAATGATATTGCAAAACCCAAGGGCATACATCTCCTGGTTAGGGTCCACCATGTAACCATGCTTCTTAGCAAACATCTCAGATAAAGACACAGTAATGGCAAAACCAACAATGGCTATTGAGAAGGCGTCAATGGCGATATTGGGTATGAGAGACCAGTTTGGTAGTTGCGGTGGCATGAAGCCTGTTGGAATGTCCCCAGCTACATCTGAGCCATATTTTTCATTGAAATGGCCAAAGTGGGAAGCCAGAGTAGCAGCAATGACCACAAAGAGCTCAAAGGGAATAGGGGCCTTGAGCTTTGTCTTGAGATGTTCATTAAGCTCCTTGGTGGGTACAAGCACAAGCAAGCAGAGAATACTGGTCATGAGGTCACATATGTTGGTATGGCCCAGATTCTTCAGCAGATTGATCCAGGTTTTTATGAGTGAGCCCCAGCCTTGGACACGAGGAAGGTGAAGCCCCAGAAAGTACTTGATTTGTGATGTGAGGATGGTAAGAGAGGCGCCAGTAGCGAAACCACTTAACAGAGAGTCAGAGAGGAAGACTGAGACAAATCCAACCTGTAGAAGACCCATCAACACCTGCAAATCAAGCGGAGCAAAACATTAATACATTTGGATATTTCAAAGACTGCACTCAGCTGGGATGGAATAAGATATACACAAGTTTGCAGTTACAAGTTACATTACTCTCTAGCAATTAGCCTCATAAATAAGACACCAATGCAGTCTGGCAGGTCTTTCATATCCTTACACCACAGACTCACCTGGTAGACCCCTGCTGTGAAAGTTAGTGTTGCTCCCACCATGATTGCATAGCAGCTTCGGTCACAGATCAGACCAGTGCTATTGTCAACACTCCCCAGAGTGGTCTGATTGGAGTCTGAGGGGTATCCAGCCAGAGAAAGCTCCCTGTCCACCACCTGCCCCACCAGCAGACATAATACTCCAAACATTCCCACTGAGATATGCCTGGAGGTGCCAAGCAGGGTGTAGATAATGCTGGCAAAGAAGGAGGTATAGAGCCCATAAATAGGGTCTTGTTCTGCCAGTAAAGAATAAGCGATGGACTGGGGTACCAACAGGATGCCCACAATAAGACCTGACATGGCATCCCCAATGATCCAGTCTTTGAAGTGATAGCGTGGCAGCCATTTCAGAATTGGGAGGGAATCTACAAGCAGGGCTTTGGCTCGAATTGTACTGCATGAACACTTTTTCACCACCTTCCTTTTCAACACTGACTTCCAGGGCTCCTTCTCTTTCTCACACTCTTCCAAAAGGAAGGGACTATCTGGCCCTGTCTTTGAATCATTCTCTGTGGAAACACAGAAGACCTCTTCAACTGGCATAGTGTCCAGAAGCTCTCACTGAAAAAGGACAACAAAACACATTAATTAGGCTTAAAAAGAATGCAGTAATATTGGATATTTTGGACCATGTCTGATGTAGAGGAAATGTGTTTTGTTTGTTTTTTTCAGTTTACTATCTATTTTTTATTTTCACACAATACCCAAGCATAAAGCTTAAGTATATTTTAGAGAAGTAAAAAAGGCTAAAGGTGGTAAAGCAAAGTACTTTCCCACAAGTAAAAAAAATAAATACATTACAGTTGTGCTCAAAAGTTTGCATACCCTTGGAGAATTGGTAATATGTGTACCATTTTTAAAGAAAACATGAGTGAGCAGGCAAAACACATTTCTTTTATTTCTTATGGGATTCATATTCAACTGTAGGTTAAAACAGAATGGCACAATCATAAAACAAAACATGGCAACAAAGAAAAAAATGAAATGACCCCTGTTCAAAAGACTGCATACCCTTAGTTCTTGATACTGTATATTGCCCCCTTTAGCATAAATGACAGCGTGCAGTCTTTTGTAATAGTTGTCTATGAGGCCCCAAATTATTGCAGGTGGTATAGCTGCCAATTCGTCTTGGCAAAATGCCTCCAGGTCATGCAAAGTCTTTGGTCGTCTTGCATGAACCGCACTTTTGAGATCTCCCCAGAGTGGCTTGATGATATTAAGGTCAGGAGACTGTGATGGCCACTCCAGAACCTTCACCTTTTTCTGCTGTAACCACTGGAAGGTCAACTTGGCCTTGTGCTTAGGGTCATTGTCATGCTGGAAAGTCCAAGAGCGTCCCATGCGCAGCTTTCGTGCAGAAGAATGCAAATTGTCTGCCAGTATTTTCTGATAACATGCTGCATTCATCTTGCCATCAATTTTCACAAGATTTCCTGTGCCTTTAGCGCTCACACACCCCCAAAACATCAGTGAGCCACCACCATGCTTCACAGTGGGGATGGTATTCTTTTTGCTATAGGCCTTGTTGACCCCTCTCCAAATATAGCGTTTATGGTTGTGACCGTAAAGCTCTATTTTGGTCTCATCACTCCAAATTACAGTGTGCCAGAGGCTGTGAGGCATGTCAAGGTGTTGTCGGGCATATTGTAACCGGGCTTTTTTGTGGCATTGGCTTCTTTCTGGCAACTCGACCATGCAGCTCATTTTTGTTCAAGTATCGTTGTATTGTGCTCCTTGAAACAACCACACCGTCTTTTTCCAGAGCAGTCTGTATTTCTCATGAGGTTACCTGTGGGTATTTCTTTGTATCCCGAACAATTCTTCTGGCAGTTGTGGCTGAAATCTTTCTTGGTCTACCTGACCTTGGCTTGGTATCAAGAGATCCCTGAATTTTCCGCTTCTTGATAAGTGACTGAACAGTACTGACTGGCATTTTCAAGGCTTTGGATATCTTTTTATACCCTTTCTGTATAAAGTTCCATTACCTTGTTACATAGGTCTTTTGACAGTTCTTTTCTGCTCCCCATTGCTCAGTATCTAGCCTGTTCAGTGCATCCATGTGAGAGCTAACAAACTCATTGACTATTTATACACAGACACTAATTGCAATTTAAAAAGCCACAGGTGTGGAAATTAACCTTTAATTGCCATTTAAACCTGTGTGTGTCACCTTGTGTGTCTGTAACAAGGCCAAACATTCAAGGGTATGTAAACTTTTGATCAGGGACATTTGGGTGCTTTCTGTTATCATTATGATTTAAAAAGGAGCCAAACAACTATGTGATAATAAATGGCTTCATATGATCACTATCCTTAAATAAAAGACAGTTTTTTTGCATGATGATTCATATTTTCAAAATCAATGCCAAAATTTCACAATTTCTGCCAGGGTATGCAAACTTTTGAGCACATGATCAAATCAGCAAAAAGGGGTATAACACTAGCATTAACTATTCCTTTAGAGATGTGTCTTCAGTGTCAGTGAACTTAATTACAACTTCAACTTGCAACTTCTTGCTTCATCAGAGAAAAAATATGGCAAGTAGGCTATTATCACTCATTATGACTGTACAGACTGCTTGATTGTCTAGCTCAGTCTAGCTACTTAGCAAACGAAGCAAAGGGATTCAAAGTACTTTGAAACCCCACTGAGACCTACTGCTTTGTTCTCATCAATTTGAGATCAATGTTGATTCTCTAATTTAATTTGGCAGTGTGATTTGGTACATGATTCTATGTGTTAATTTTAAATTCACTTAGTAGTAATGTAGCTTCATAAAAGGACCGTGAAGGATTAATGATTACATACAGCAGTAAAACACTGCACTTTGGGGTTTTTTTGTGACTACTTAATCTATGGTGTCAATAGAATACTAAGATTAGACTGCATTTGCAAACAATCAGTTCATTCAAGCAGAAAGATCTGATTAAATTGCCATCAATCAAATCCATTGGAATGCGGCTGACAATGCATGAACAAACATAACCTCTCTTTATGATTTACCAAGTCATATTAGTGCTCTTCATGTCTGGGTCAAATAAACAAAAAAACAAAAACAAAAAAAATAAAAATAAAATTATATATATAAATACATAGAAAACTTGCCTGTATACTGTATGTACTATCTTTAATTACTCTGATTAAATAATTTAAAAAATGGTTTCTGGACCCTTTTAATTTTGGGGAGAAATATGACCTGAATTTTCCACCAGCATCCCAGTGTAAGAGGAGTCCAGTCCAATAGAGTCTCAGGACAATGAAACAGCATAGACTACTGCCTCCATTGTATCAATACCCAACATTAATTTGTGTCAGAACTTCATCCAGATTACTAAAGAACAAATGCTGCCTTCACGTGCTATCGACATTATCGTAAATATGAGTTTCCTACTCGGAAGTTACACATGAATGTCCCCACAAGCCATAATTAAGACTGGTAAACTGGTAAACTAAAATTTTGATACTAGAGTTTCCGAGTTGGGAGGAGATGTAAACTTTCAACGTGGTGGAGGAGAGTACGGTTTCTGTAGTGAATGATAGGTTTTATGCATTTTTCTAAATACAGCTAATTGTTGGCGCTTGCCATTTTGTAAATTTTTTACACCGAGAAAATAGCATGTACTTTCTCAAAATACCACTATTGTTAGCAAGCTGCCTGAGAAAAACATATCACAGCATCAAAATAAGAGTTCCCCAAGAAATATACAGGAATGAATCTGGTGTCCTCCATGTTTTTTTTGTTTTTTTTTCTCGACAAAGTAGGATAATTTTAAAAGAAAGGCAGCATAACTGAGAGAAAATAAAGAGATAATGGAATTGTGGTCACACCCACTAACCCAGCATGGCGTCGTTCGAAGGCAACCTGTAAAACTTTTGTGTGAGCACCTTGAGGGACTTCACAATTACAAGCTCAATGAGAAATCAATCAGTCAAACTCTTCCAGCTCAGCTAATGAAGTTCTGTACTTGAATCTTGAATGAACAAGCAGGCCGCAGTGAAGTACTGTTTAAGGTCACCAAAGTGATCCTGCATAAACACGTAAAAGGTTCTGCAGATCAGTTAGGACTGGCAAAACAATGGTGCACTGCAGTACAGAACAAGCAAAGACAGATGTGTAAACCCAACCGCAGAGAGAGTTCCCGGACAGCAGAATGTTATAGTAACCCTGCTGCTGGTTTGTATGTGCCAAACGGGATAAAACTCACCCAGTCCTTCAATAGTCATTTTGTCTCCTGTTCTGAAAGAAAGCTTCCTTTAGGGGAATTTTGTTGAATGAAATTAAAGGGAATTTTTTCCCTTGCCACTATTGTGTTTGGTTTTGCGGTTAGCTTTTTCTAAAGCTGCTTTGAAACAATATTTATTGTAAAAAGCGTTATACAATTAAAACTGACTTAAATGGACTGTTGTTTGCTCTGTCACATTAATTATTACAAAGTAGGGATGAGCACAAATACCCCAAACTCGGAAGTGACAGCAATCATGAAAACACACAAATTGCTTCCTTTACATTTCATTGTACAAACATTTCACACTGATCAAAGTCAACAACTATATGCAAATGTGCCATCACTGTGTACCAACTTGCGTCATCACTGGTACAGGGAAAAGTTACTTTTAAAAGTAACTCGTTAGAATATTACTCCTTAAAAAATTAACTAAATTAATTAAAAAGGTACTTTTATTACCAAGGAGCTATTGAAATAGTTAAGAAAAAATTCATATAAAATCATGTGAGATGAAAATGGACAAACTAAAGGGTGTGCAATATAGAAAGGTAGTTACTTAACATTCTGACTCTTGTTTGCGGGTTGTAGATCACATGACCAAGGAGTTATTGAAATTTGAACATTTGAAAAATTCATGTTAAACCATGTGTGATGAAAATTGACAAACTAAAGCGTGTGCAATATAGAAGGGTAGTCAGTGAAAATTCTGACCCTTGTTTGAGGGTTGTAGGTCACATGATCAAGGAGCTATTGAAATGTGAAAGTTTGAAAAATTCATGTAAAATCACGTGAGACGAAAACTGACAAACTAAGGGATGTACAATATAGAGGGTAGTCAATTAATATTCTGACTCTTGTTTGAGGTCAGTAGGTCACAATACCAATACCAGCTATTGAAATTCCACATTCAAAAAATTCAATTAAAATCATGAGATGAAAATGGACAAACTAAAGGGTGTGCAATTAAGAAGGGTAGTCAATGGATATTCTGAACCTTGTTTGAGGTCAGTAGGTCACATAGCCAGAGAGCTATAGAAATTTGCAACAATTAAAAACATATAAAAATGAATGTAAAATCACCTGAGATAAAAATGGACAAACAAAAGGGTGTGCAATATTTAAGGCTAGTGAGTGGATGTTCTTAAAGTAGCAAAGTGTGTGCAATATGTGTCTCTTCCATTGGATCAGCTAGAACCAGTTTTGAAAGTTTTTGGAGTAATGGGTAAATTTAGATTAGATTTTAAAATCTTTAGAAAATTAGATTTGTCACTATATTGACGGTCCCTAACTGCTGATGGTGGACGTAAGAAAAAGTACAGGTGAATATCCATCTAATATCCAACCTGTAACTGTCTTTACACAGGGTTGGGAGGGTTACTTTTGAAATGTATTCCACTACAGATTACAGAATACATGCTGTAAAATGCAATTTGTAATGTATTCCGTTAGATTACTTAAGGTCAGTAATGTATTCTAAATACTTTGGATTACTTCTTCAGCACTAGTAGATTTTTCACTTGTTTTGACTATAAAAACTCACAAAATACACATGTTAAAAATACATTCTCTGAACAACCTAAATATCTTATGCTGTGTTGTTTCTAAAACAAGATACATCAAACTGATCTTGTTTTAAGGATTTTTAGATATTTTTACAGGAAAACAATACAAAAATTATTATCAAGAATAAGATTTTTGTTCTAATATCAAAGGTCTTACTAGAAAAAAGAAATTATGATCTAACATGAATTTTCTTGATAAAAAAATATGATCGTGTCTGGTAACATGTGCATGTAAAATGGCTAGAAATAGCATTTTAGCTTAGCATAAAGCTGACAATTTACACAAGGTTTATTTCTATTTCTTCTGCTCCAGACTTACTTCAAACTTACTTCTCCGTCTGCATGTATGAATGTAACACATCATAAGAAAGTGTTTCACCGCTGTTCAAATGCACTTTGGATCGCATCATTTATATTTATAAAGGATTTTCATCTGAAAGGACTAAAAATTAAATGAAACAAATGTCAATAAAATGCAAAGTAATCTCTTCAGTAATCAAAATACTTTTTGAATGTAACTTTATTCTAATTACCAATGATTTAAATTGTAACTGTAGTGGAATACAGTTACTTATATTTTGTATTTTAAATACGTAATCCCGTTACATGTATTTCGTTACTCCCCAACCCTGTATATACAACTGAGTGAATGTGTCTGCTGAAGAAAATAGCCGCATTTAAAAGTTGCACAGATTCACAGTGCTGAAAACTCACCTCAGACCGGTGCGCTATGAGATTGTTTCATTCAGTCATGATGACCACTCGGGAAGACATTTAATCACCCAAAAGTTCCGACTTGTTGCATGTCTAGAGCTGTAACTGAAACTCAAAATTTGTTCTGTGACATATGAAGCCATGCTAATGTTTATATAATCACATGGACAGCGAAAACTACTAGTCACGTGACTGGAGCATTATTTCAGAGCTGGGGCTGAAATGCTGATGGGCTGTAACCTGAAAAATGCTGCCTTCATATGAAAACCATGCCACAGTATGAAAGGCATCATTGAGAACACAGCCCTGTATGTCCTGGTTGAGAAATTGCGAATCCTACTATGGCGAATGCATGCATGATTTTGAATATTAATCAAGTTCGCGAAGTGTCAACATGATTGGCCAACATCCTCATGAATGTTAATTAAGTTTCAGTTTCGTCTCGTTTCTTGCCCAACAGGAGGGCAACGTCAGCAAAGCTGAATTAATATTTATAAGATAAGCCTTCGCAATAGTATGATTCGTACATTTGTGTTGCTCTTCACTTTAGCCTACTACTTCATTTAGTCATCAAAGACTTGGCTGTATGAATTCTAAATTCATTTTAATTTCCTCAAATGTCTGCTAGGTTAAGCTACTTTGATTTACTTTTGATTTAGCTGTCAGAGAATTTAAATTAGCTAGGGTTAATGTTTAATTATATGGAACTTGGTTCTTCAAGAAAGAAACAGAGGCTGCTATTCAATGTTTTACAGTCATTCGTAGTCATATTAAAGGCTATTTTCCATTAGTTAGAGGACAAGGTTCTCATCTTAACAAATGCACATATCCATTATAACATTTTGCCAACCATAGCTGATGTCAAATGTAGGGTACCACAGTAAATTGCTGATATTATTTCTTGCTTGTCTTGATTTGTTTTGTAGATCCTTTATTGACCAGACACTGCCCCCTGATTTTGGAAGCAAGATTTAAAAAAAGAGTTTAAAAATGTTGATTGTTTAATGAGTTTGTTCTTTCTTGATCTATTTTATGACACCTCTTTCACAAAACCAGGTCCTTATGACCTATTTGTTAGGTTATTTGTTAAAAGTATACATATAGGCTTGTTTTGTTTTTTGTTTTTTCTGTATCAAAGAATAATAACACAACAATGAAAAAAAATGTTTAGCATGATAAATCTGCACATGCTATTGGAAATATATGCACAGGTTTATAATGCTACACATTTTTATTTGTTATTATGTGCGATTTTATGTGTGATATTGTGTCAAAGAAGGCAAATGTTAAGCAGTGGGAAGGCAGGCAGGAGAGGATTTGCATGCAGCCAAAACAAGAAATTTCAGAAATTTCCAGTTTAAGGCAGCTCTATAACTAATCACATCATAAACTCAAAATAAAGCTGTGTTGTGACTCTTGTCTGCTCGTATGAATGTAAAACTTCATAAGAAAGTGTTTCACTGCTGTTCAAATGCACTTTGGATCGCATCATTTTTATGTATAAATGTTTTCCATCTGAAAGGATTAAATATTAAATGAAACAAATGACAATACAATGCAAAGTAATCTCTTCAGTAATCAAAATACTTTTTGAATGTAACTGTATTCTAATTACCAATGATTTAAACTGTAACTGTAGTGGAATACAGTTACTCATATTTTGTATTTTAAATATGTAATCCCTTTACATGTATTCCGTTACTCCCCAACCTGTCCATGCGACACCAGCTGTTCAATGAATGTCTTCTAAAGTGACACGATCGCTTTTGGTGCGAAAAAGATAAATATTTATGTACTTTTTTAAAACTTTAAATCATGCTTCTGGTCAGGAGCGGTACGCGCTTGTGATGTAAATGAATTGGCATTTGAAACACGCAAGAACTGAGGCACGTGAGTCACAGCCGGAAGAGCAGTGCTGTTTACAAGTGAGAAGGAGAAATGCAGTACACTAGCTTCGTTGGTTTTGGTTTAGATCTGTATTTATCTGTTTATTTACTCACAATGGTGTGTTTGTGTGCTTATCCTGGATGTCTCAACCAAGTGGAGTTTACGTGAGAGTACGTCGGTATCATGGCAACGGAATGCGTCACACGAGAGACTGCTTGAACTCCACACTCTCAAAAGCGTTGGATTATAGTTAAAAAAGTACTTACATATTGATATTTTTTTCACACCAAAAGTGATCATTAATTAAATGCTGGAGTCATATAGATGATGTTTATGCTGAATGTCTGTGATTTTTGGAGCTTCAAAAGAAAAATTGCCATTCACTTGTATTTTAAGGACCTAATGAGCTAAGATATTTTTCTATTTTTCTTTAAATGTGTTCTGGTGAAGAAAGAAAGTCATACACACCTGGGATATCATGAGGGTGAGTAAATGATGAGAGAATTTTCATTTTTGGGTGAACTTGGGTGATATGATAAGTGTGGGTGAGAAGCAGATCAATATCTAAGTCCTTTTTTTTCTACCAATCTCCACTTTCACATTCTTCTTCTTT
Organism: Myxocyprinus asiaticus; assembly: GCF_019703515.2. Taxonomy (NCBI): domain Eukaryota; kingdom Metazoa; phylum Chordata; class Actinopteri; order Cypriniformes; family Catostomidae; genus Myxocyprinus; species Myxocyprinus asiaticus. Next base: position 33,945,580 of record NC_059370.1, on the reverse strand, counting down.
AGTTCTGGCGATTCTCATTCTGCATATTGACATTTACTGGGCAGGAAGGAGAATTCATGGTAAAAAAAAAAAAAAAAAAGGACTTAAATATTGATATGTTTCTCACCCACACCTATCAAATCCCTTCTGAAGATAGAGATTTAACCACTGGAGTCTTATGGATTACTTTTATGCTTCCTTTGTGTGCTTATTGGAGCTTTAAAATTGTGGTCACCATTCACTTGCATTGTATGGACCTACAGAGCTGAAATATTTTTCGAAAAATCTTCACTTGAGTTCAGCAGATGAAAGAAAGCCATCCACATCTGGCATGGCATGAGGGTGAGTAAATGATGAGATATTTTTTTTATTTTTGGGTGAACTATGCCTTTAAATAAAATTTTAAGTAGTTACTTACCTGTGAAATATTTTCAAATTAGGGAATAAATACTAAATTACAACTCTATGATTGATACATGATGATGCATTGTAAAGACAACAAACAATCATAAATTATATTTACTTATAAGCTTCTAGAACATTAATTTTTACATGTTTGAATTAAGTACAAATGCAGAATTTACTCAAGTTCATGCTTAAACTAACTTATTCATTGAAAGTACTTAATCATTTTTTGCTATATTTACTTCACCACAAAATTATTATTTTTTTCAGTGTAGAAAAAAATCTCCCTCCCTTAACCTTGATTTTGAAACCAACATGTAACAGGAACCTTTAAAACACTGAAACCAGCTTGCAACCAAAATAAAGCAAGACATTAACTGAAAAATGCATAATCTTCAGAAAATTTTCCAGAAAAAAAAAAAAAAGGACATAAAAGCACATTAATTAATTAGGCTTAAAAGCATTATTGGATTTCATATCATGACTGCAATAAAGAAACAGAATTAATGTTTTTGAAAATCTTAAGATTACTAATAATTTAAAAGAAAAGTGTCTATAAAGTCAATGAACACCAGACCGGAAAATAATTACTCCACGGTGCAGTCAAAGAATCATGCCTTGCACCAACAAGCCACAACAAATTTTGTGAAAAAGAGGGGGGAAAAACTATACTCACAGCCTAAGAGTAAGATCAGAGGGATTTTCAAGACGTTAATCCATCAGTGTCATGAGCAGAACACTGAGAGGACATTATTACACAATATATTAAAGCCTTGTCAGGCTGGGCTTCCTGATAATGATAATCTTAGCTAACATTGTACATTATTTTAAGATGGAGCAATGCCTGTTTAACCAGCATGACCAATCATTACGATGTGGAACTGTTACATTGTTACAGGAGCTTTCAGGTCCACTATGGCTGAAACTCTCACACATGAGAGTTTCACCTAAAACAAAAATATTGCAAAAATACTGACAAACAAGGAAATTTCATGCAATGAAACTTATTAAACACTGAATCTAGTAAGAAAAATTGTGGTTTTGGTAAGACAGTGTTTCAGAAATGCAATTTACAGTATTACTTATGAGTTGACAGAAACTCTTATTATGATCATTTGTATTTACTTCTTATAGTAAATAATGCCTTTGAGATAGATGACTTAGAGATTAATGGTGTTGTAAGCAATATTAGCCGCTTTGCTAACTTATGCCATTTTACTAACTTCACCCTGATGTCAGCAAACTTGAACATGCTTACAGTAAATGTTGTTTATACAAGAAGCCTCATAATTTACTAGGCAGATTTACTGAGGACCTAAAATAGAAATGGGTTTACATTGATTGACAGCTTTATTAATCCCTGTGGGGGAAACTCATTTGCCACCAGTTCAACTCATACATATACAAACAGCAAACAATATAGACATTGCATTCACAGATATCAACAAATGAATAAAACATTCTATAGGGTAAAGTAGACCCTGTGGGTCAGGTAACCGCTGAAGAAAAACAAGTGCGCTACTGTTGTGAGACTGTAGCTTTTAATCCATAAGGCCCTCAAATTCTACACAGGCTTGTGGAAATCTAGCCGCACTCCACTGCGAAGAAACAAAGAACAGTGTATGAAAGTTCCTAGAACACAGGGAGGGATTTGATACTGTAGATTCTTGTGGAATCTTTCCACCGCTGAACATTACTGTGACACTAATTTGTGCATTGTTTTCATCAGCATATCATTCTCAAAACATTTTAGGTAATTACCATTCATATATGGATGTGCCTATAGAACAGAATTTGACACTGTAGATTTTTGTTAGCTTTTCATTTCTGAATAATCCTGTTCCTGCTAATACTTCTAGTACAATGTACCATGGTAGCCATAGTTTCTGCCAAAACGCCATGTAACTTGGTAGTTGACAAATAAAATTCCTGACATCAAGATTTTAGGTTGAAATTACATACAGAGTTTAAGGGTAATAATTGTATATTGTATAGGTGCTGTAACTGGAATCTCCTTCAAACATCCTAAAAGTTTTCAGATTAATTCTGCCTTTTAGTTTACTTTCTTTTTATAATGCCAGGTTACCACAATCCTAAGGCTTATGTTGGCAACACCTTTCATCCTGAATTCCTTAAAAATCACAACATTCACTAACCAAATTGTTTTAATTAAAGATATTGTCAAGACAAGTTGATGTAAACTTTATACACCTATGATCTCATTTGTAGAGAACCAAATAATACCCTCAAATGATAAGAGCAATAATTAATCAACTAATAAAGGCATGGTTTGCACTACACCAAATAGACACATTTCAGCAATCAGGGCTGAATTGTATCACTGCTCTCAGTCAAGTGTTAGTCATTTTTTTTAAATAATAGAAAAGCTATTTTGATATTTTTCAATCACAAATCAAGTTTCAAAAGATTTAAAGTATCTTAAAATTTAGACAAAAGACTAACTTCCTGAATAATCATCTTCTTCAGTATAAAGAAAAGATGGGATATCATGCAATCTAACAGTTAGCTGGCCTGATTCAGTGGCAGGGCAGCATCAAGGGGGGTGCTGGGGTGGGCCGCATCTAGGGGGGTGCTGGAATGGGGCCGCATCTAGGGGTTGCTGGGGTGCTGGGTGCACCCCCTCCCCATAACCCTAACCAAATGCGCTGGAGACGCTCACACCTCACTCACGCAACAACATCAAAAACACTGGTGCTATGAAGTTAAAATAACATAAACTGATTATTTTAGCAGAAGCACATACCATCGATAAACAACCTCGGAGCTCACTGTAGGTCTGTCATCAAAGGTTTATAAGTTATTGTTAATAATCAATTCCCCTATGGAAAAAATGTATAGGATTTTTTACTTTTAGAACTAGTCTGTAGTGATCACTTCAATTCACTGCACACTTTAGGACTTTCATGATAATTTAATGGACTCAAACGAGGCAAAACCCTTTCTCCCCCTGAAATTTCTATCTTTTTTTTTTATTTATTTTTTTACTGTGGATTGTCATTCTATTTTTTGCCTCGTCTAAGAAAACACCCCTGGTTTTTGCAATACAGGGCCACATCAATACCGCGGGGCCCTGGGGCTCAGGTAAGCACGTGCATTTATGCGGCCCTAGTCTTGCGTAGCCAAACCTTTGATTTAAAACAGCAAAACATTTCAGAATCAATCAGGTTGTATTGAGGAGTCAGAAGAGGAGGATGGGATGAATATAGGATAGACAAAGGTAAAGGGAGGAGTAAAGAGTCACAAAAAAGAGATAAAGAAAAGAAAAAAGATAGCGGGGAAGAGTCGGTAAGTAGCATTGGGGTTAGTGGTGGAGAGGGTGATAATGCAGGTGGGAAGAGTGAGGAATTTAAAATGGTGGTAAGAATTAAAGAAGGATATGGTATGACAAGGATTAGCCCAATTGTGTTGACTAAGGAGTTGAGAAAGATAATAGGTGATATTAAGTATGCTAAAGTACTGCAGGATGGGGCAATGTTGATGTCATGTAGTAGCGATAATCAGAGAAATAAAGCAATGAAAAAGAATAGTGTGTGTTATCAAGAGGTAGTGAGTTGTAAGCCAGAAGGTGAAAAGTTATTTGTTAGTGGACTGATCACAGGAGTAACTTTGGGAGTATCTATTGAGAAGTTGAAAGGAAATATAGAGGGAGGTAAAGTAGTAGATGCAAGGCATTTGCTGGTGACTAGAGAAGGTAACAAAGTGGATAGCTTTTCTGTTGTGCTGAGGTTCCAGACAGGTGTTTTCCAGTTAGGGTTATGATAGGTTATATGAATTATCCTGTGAGAGCATATGTGAGTAAGCCTTTACGATACTACAATTGTCAAAGATATGGACATATTGCTAAGGTATGCATGTTCAAAAAGAGATGTACGCATTGTGGAGAAGAGCATGACTATGGGAAATTTTAAGTATTGCAATTGTAGTGGAGCACATTGGGTGTATTCCAAACGGCATTTTTGCGCCCTTGAAGGGCACTTCGGGAAGGGGACGTCACTCGAAGAGTCTTTACAAACAAAAGTAAGAAAGTAAATTTTTTCACAAAGGGCCTTTTTACAAGAATTTTAGTGAAGGGTACATTCAAACTGTAATGCCATGCTCTCTTTAGAGAGCCCACATCAAGAGCTTTGTCCTTTGTAGTGAGTAGTGCATAGGGACGAACACTTTCAATTGGAATTTGCCCATAGTGTTGCTTATGGATGGTGTGAGATCAGAAAGAGAGCAATTGAAGTGCAAAAAGAGATGGAAAACAATAATGTGTCATATGCAGAAGCGGGGAAGGCAGAAGAACTAAGGAATTAAGAATTGTTTACATTCATTACAGCAGTTAAGAGTGAAGGTACAGTTTGTGTGGATCCCTGCACATGAGGGAGTGAAAGGGAATGAGGAGGCTGATAGATTGGCTAAACAAGCAATGGGAAGGAATTCGGTGGAAATGGAGATCTCACATAGTAGGTCAGAAATCAAGTCATTAATAAAAAAGAAGATATATAAGAGATGGCAACAATATTGGGATACAGAAACTAAGGGGAGACATCTATACCCAATACAGTCAATAGTGGCGAGGGGAAGGAACTCTGGGAGGAGCAGGAGAGAAGAAAATATAATATCAAGATTGAGATTGGGGCATAATGGACCCAATAATAATATGCAGTTAATATCGATGCATCCTACTGGACTTTGTGAATGGTGTGGAGTCAGAGAAACAGTAGAACATGTCATTATAGTATAGTGATGAAAGAGAACTGTTATTGGAGGAGATGAGGAGAAAAGAAGAACAAGAAAAAAACATTAAAAAGTTTGTTAAATCCAGAAACGGGAAGGGGAAAAGCACAGGTTTAACTGGTAGGAGTATATTAAAGATAAAGATATTGATGGATAAATAGAAACTTCAGTATTCACATTTACCATTTTTTTCTTTCTTTTTATTCTTCTCATTCTTCACCCCCATCCTGACTTTATGAATGGCACTATTGAATACAAGACTGGCGACCTGCAACATGTTCAAAAGAGTTGATGTATCCGGTGGAGATAAGCTACATTTCATTTGAACCGGTTTACTAAAAGGAATCAGATTTTCAAGCGCTCCACATGGTAGAGAGAGGGCATGAGAAGACTTACTAGAAGAGCACATTTGGTTATTGCCTTAGCTCGCTTGGTTCTAAAATGGCATGCACAATAGCCTTATATGTGACTCAAAATAAAGCAATGTAGCCTTTTCTCGCTGCGCTGCACATTGGAAGAAGTAACCAACAGCTGTTCTAACATCACTGAATTTATTGGAGCTCAACTGTAGGCCTACAACTCTAGTTCTCGGAACAGTGCATTAACAACAACGCAAACAGTGTGTGCTGTCCTTAAGTTCTTTGAACACGTTTAGGCCTACTTGGTTAAATAAAAAAAAAAAAAAAAAAAAAAGCCTGCCATTAAAAAAAAGTGTATTGTGTCATACACTGACTTGGTTGTGACACTTGGTGGCACTATTGGCTAAGCATGTGAGTGCTATAGTCAATGTACGTTTTTTTTGTTTTTGTTTTTTTCAGGGGTACTTCACTGATTACATTGTTTCCCATAATCAAAATAAAATTTTATTAAGAACTCCTGCTCAACAACCTGATGATAAACAAAATTTGGTAAAATGCTCCATATTGATTCTTTATTTGTTTAAATGATTTTGTGTTAATTGTATTTTACATAATTTTTTGGACGTCTGTCAATCCGAGCATCCTCTTTCTTGGATGTTACAAAATAATTATTTACAGTATTTCTCCATGTAAAGTCATGGAGAAATGAATGGAGGAACCCTAGTCCGGGGTTGATTAATTAGCAGACGTAACCGTGACGTAAATTAATATTCATTTGCAAATGAGGTGGGTATGCCTATTGGGCGAACATCACGTACCTAAATTAATATTCATGAGCCGGACCTTCACCATAGTAGGATTGGTACTTTGACTAAGGAGGAGGGGGAGCTCCTGGAGCTACCCGAGTGCGAGTGGTACAATCTCTGAGTCTGCCGTGAGGAGGGGAGATGGATGCGAGGCCACTGTCTACCGGCTTTGGTAGGCTACTGAAAATTTTAGCCCTACCAATTGGCTTAGCATTTAGAATGGCAACGATTTATTTAGGGGGGAAAATGTATAAGATGATTTTTTTAAATATTGAATTAATGCTGTATGAATGATCACCTTGTTCATTGTAAGCAGTGAGTGAGATGGAGGCCGGTGGAGATGAAGAGGGAGAGGCTCTGGAACAGAGCGCCGAGGTGAGAGATGATGCATGCATGAAAGAATAAACCTTCACTGCATTCAGATCGCATTAGAATAACGCAATTTATTGGGGGGGGGGGGGGGGGGAGGCAGTTCAAGATGCGACTGTGTGAGTTAACCGGCATTTTCATTTATTCGGAGGTTGACACCCCATCTGACAGCGTCTCAGCATCTTTTGTATTTTATCACATGATAGTTTTACTAGATCATTTAGGTGATTACCTGAAATTAAAGATTAACATTGATAGCCTATACTTCCACTATGGTCTCAGAAACATCACGCCTGAAAGAGACTATTGTTTCCCTATATTTCTTATTACTGAATAAAAGTCAAGTTCTAGTATAGTTCTGCAAATATTGTGTCAAGGCAAAGCAACACAGTTTAGATGCATTTGCAATGTAAAAAACAAGGAGAAGAATAAAAGTACTTGATTTTATAGGTCTAAAGAAATTAAATGAATGGTTGTCAGCATACGACTTGTCTTCATTAGGCATAACATATTTTAAGTTTGCTTGAGAGCAGGCCCTAAGACAAGCATGTTAGTTTTGGGACTCATAAAGATCCAGAATGACAGACTGATAGATACTGTATGCAGAATAATCTAGCATACATACTCTTACAGCATGCATACCCTTATATCTACAGAATAAGAAAATGGCAGAGGGCAATGATCACCTTAAACGGAATAAAGTTTTTGTCATATTAATTTACATTTTTGTGTAAATTTGTTTAAAAGTGGCAACTTTAGTGGCATTATGGCAAGTTTGACATCATCTATGCCAAACACTATTGTTTTTGTTTTACATGTCATGATGTGACCGATCGCAAATCGGATTACACCACTTTCTTTATGATAATTCTTTGTACTTTGTAGAGCTTGGCAATATAATTCACATTTAGCAGATGCTTTTATCCAAAGCAAGTTACAGTGCACTTATTACAGGGACAAGCCCCCTGGAGCAACCTGGAGTTAAGTGCCTTGCTCAAGGACACAATGGTGGTGGCTGTGGGAATTGAACCAGCAACCTTCTGATTATAAGTTATGTGCTTTAGCCCACTACGCCACCACTACTAATTCACCGTTCACTCTCAGAATAAACAGAAGCTTGGCCATTCTGCCTAACCTCTTCTTTGTAGTTTCACAGAAGAAAGAAACTAATACAGGGTTAGAAAGACATTAGGGATAGTAAGTGATGACCATTTTTATTTTTGGATGAACTGTTCCTTTAAGAGAACCACTATACTGCTGGTTCTGTCATTTGCAGGTTGGAATGCAAATATGAAATGTTAAATGTTGTTTTCAGTACATTTGTTATAACACAAATCAGTCTGAAATCAGTGCCATTAAGTTTCTGTTGGTGATTACACTTCCTTTAAAATGTGTGATTTGCCGCATCTTCCCAACTTTTACCTACCCTTTTTGTCAATGCCTGTTTTGTTCTTTAGTGCCAGAGACTCACTGCAGAAAGAGATTATGCTGAAAGGCAACTCAAGCACATTAAACGAGGTAAGTTCAACAGAATTCTGACTGTGGTGAAAATGGTAAGTTGCCTTCTGCTATTTTAAAGATTTCTGTTGTTGAGAGATGAATGTCAGTCATAATCATGGAAAGAAAGGATCATAATTCCAATGTGCAGAGTAGATTGTGTTTGTATGTGTGGAGTGAACCATAAACACTTGGATGTCATTAGTGGTACTGCATCAAATTCTCCAATTTTGTGATCTTTTGTGTAGACCAGAGGTAACTAATTAGTGGCCCGCAGCTCACATCCAGATTCAGGACTGAGTCTTCCAGGCCTGTGAATCATTTCTCATAAAGGCCTACTGGACAAAGCAGCAGTCTTATAGAGACTATTTTGACTATATAGGATTTATTATTTCTTACTTTTACAAGGAAGGTTATCATGGCTGCCAACTTGAAAGTTTACAGTAAATATTAATTAATTAGCTTTTTTAAATTCATGTCCATACAACATACTGGCTCCTGAAACATTGTAAGTTATGATTGTTCAGACCTTAAAGTTAGTTAGTGAGTTACTTCAAGTGACAGTATTTCAACAATCATAGTTTCCTGAACAATTTTCTTTGAATCTTCTGATTTATTCTTATTTTCTTTAAAGTCTGTGAGTAAAATTTTGAGTTGGTGTCCATCAAACTTAACCCCATGAACTAAGCACGTTACTTTTTACACATAGACGAAGTGGTGAAGATGACCTCACTTGGCTCATCCCACTAAACTGATGTTTGGTTTTGTCTTATCTCATTTACTGTCACCTCACCCTCACCCATATCATCGTGACATTACCTGGGGGCTCTTCTGAACGATCCATTATTCCTAGGTGTGAACAAGTATTTCAGTCTCCATGGCTACTGGGAGCCAACCATAGAGATGCATTAGTGTTAAGGTGACCTTACTGCTTCCACTTTAAGGAAACCCAACCGCAGGTACTTATTTGTTAGCACCCTGACAACACGGCTGCCAGGCTTAGGAACAGAATCAGGTGAGAAAATGTTGATTCTGCTCTGCAAGAGCAAAAATAGTGCTGCCTTTTACAAGTGTATATGACCTTTTAGGATGGACTAGCACAGTCAGGATTCAATTGATGCAATTTGAATAATGTGTTTTTGCACAGTGGAATATTTTTTTAGAATGAGAACTCATTCAACTCAACATTCAATGTTTATATATATATATATATATATATATATATATATATATATATATATATATATATATATATATATAGACATATATACATTTCTTTGGAAAAGCATGTTTTTGTGCTGTAAGAAAAGTTCACTCAGAATCTCTCTGCAGCAGTGCAATTAAATGTGTTTTTTTTTTTTTGTGTTTCCTATTTGTGATTCAACGTGTTCTTACTTTTGTACAGTCATTATGTTTCCCAGTGAACTTATATGCAGATGCAAGTTTTTTTAATGGAATATGAATGAAAGTGCTGAAGTAGTGTAATGGAGATATACTTCATCCTAAATTCTCTCTTGGTGTGTAACGTTAAGTGATAAAGTATTGTGGGATTTGGCATTCTACATAAACACAGTATTTCAAACAACCATATTATGTTCTAGATTGATTTCACCTTATTTCTGAAGTGTAAAAAGATCCTTGCTGCTTTTAGGTTATGTGTGCAGTTCTTTTTATTGGTGTCCTGGAATTGTCAGATATTCCCAAGGGAGGCAATGTAGACCACACTGCATTCAGCTCTCATGCATTCAGTCTTGTTATTTCACTAAATTATTAAAAATGTCCAATTATGAATAATTTATCCTTAGAAAATGAATAGAAGCCTTTCAGCCTTCTATTGTAGTTTATATAAAACACCTAATGTACTTCCATATTATTTCTGAAATGAAAGTCACTGTTTTTAAGCTCATTTAGATTTCATATTTTGTAATTTCATCATGAATTGCTCAAAAAAACATATTAATTTACAGAAATTCAAAAAAAAAAAAAAAGAAAATCATGATATTTCACATTTACTTTGTCAATTATTGATATTTTCAGGAATTGACTTTTGCAATCCTGTGTTTTGTTTTTGTTTGATTGGCAATGCATTATTTAATAACCACACTATATGGCACACAATTGGCTTATTTTCTTGCTGTGGCTAACATGACACAGCAAATGTCACTGTAGTTTGGCCTAGTTGCTGGCATACAGGACAATAGTCTTGTGCTGGTTGCACATGATTGGTTGGTGTTCTGTTTGATGATTGGCTGCTGCAGGGGAACTGCTGTTGAGTATCTGGGAGGTACCCGATCTGTGTCTGGCAAAGCAGCTGTCTCCCACCTCCTCTTTGGGATGCCTGAGTGAGCTTCATTAAAAATACCCTCTGCACTTATGCAAATTAAAACACAGACAGTGTATTAAGTTGTCAGCCCCATTACTTATCTTATTTATTCTTATGCTTTACATATATTTAGGTTTGCATTTAGAAAGACATTTTTATATGTTGATGAAATGCACTGCAGAAAATTATTTTTAATCAGTATTTCCATTTTGAATCATGTTTTCCAGTAAAAATACATCCTTTAAACAAGACACATTTACTTGAGAAGCAAAGTTGTCATAAGACAATAAGACTTGTTTTCATAAATATCCTGAATTAAAATAATTTTTCTTACAACATTGTAAAATAGCTTTTTCTTGTTTAAGCATAAACCTTGCTAAATTGTTATATTTATGCTAAAAAATAAAATAAAAAACAAACAAGCAAAAAAGTCAGCAATGGGTTAAGAAATATGGATTTAATTCAATATATATATTCTCTGAAAATTTTTAATATCTAATGCAAGCTTTCTTCTCAAGTAAATGTATCTTGAAGGGATGCTTAGATATTTCTGCTGGAAAACAAGACAAAAATACTGATTAAAAATATTTTTTGCATTGGGAAAGCTACCTTTTTCTGCTGTTTGCATTACACAATGTCGTCTAAAGATTCTCCTTTGGTTTGGAGTAGATTATTGGTTGCAAGCACAGGCACAATTAGAAACAGAGTTGAAACCAAAATTGCCGGGCGATTAAACGTGAACCGTTAAGATTTATTAAAAGAGCTTAATCACTGTGATCAAAATTGGGATGGAAGTGCTGTAGACTAATACTAGCTTTAAACTGTGTTAAAGTGGCAGACAAAATATTTGTTTGAAACAGCTGTTTCCTGACTGCGCAGGATGCTACAACATTACTTTAAGCTTTTGTTGCTGTTCGACTGATTCTGCAGAGCCATATTTTACTCATGCAGCATTAAGCACAGCGTACTTGCTGACCCAGAATCTGCACACAGAAGAAAGCCCAGAAACAGCCCTATCCCCGGTCACTCATTACAAGCCAAATGAGTTGAGCAGATGAGATAGGACTGATCTGCATAGGCAAGAGGGAGCCACGCCCCTTTTATTGGCCTGCTTTATTTTCATAGTTAGCATGTGCAATTTTGCACGCCCTGACTCATCACTTGACAGTTTGTGAATAACGCTGTCTTGCTTAGCTTAGAGCAATCGGTCATTTTGCTTTCATTTTAACTCTCACATTTACAAAGGCTAGTTGTGGTTACAGTATTTATTACTTGGTGTGTATGATATGCTTGAAGAATGGTAAACAGTATGGATAATAGGACTGAACATGACAATAGATGCAATGCTATACACTGAACCACATACAGTAAAAGTTTATTTTTTATCATAGATTGTGTGCACTATAATAACTTTAATTTATAACATTAACAAACAATCAGCCATTAATTAAAAAGGCTATACAACACATTTCTGTATTACTGTATATATCAGTCCATGGGCCCCCTGCAGTATTTTGGACCCCCATTAAAGGTCGAAGATCCAAAAAGAGAGCTCTGATAGCTGATGAGTGCTGGTGAACTTCTTTTCAGTATATTGACACCTCCCTGTCAGGTCATTCTCTTATTGGTTTTGGTGCAGAGCAGCCCACTGCCGCAGAGCTGTCCACCCTGAATATCTAATAGGAAATTAAGAATATAGGGTATCTTAAACCTGCTGCATTTGAATTATCAGTGGCATAATGCATTTTTGTCATTTTTTATGGTGTAAAATCCCAATTTTGATCATGCTCAGATTTGATTAAATAAATTCTAACATTAACCTCCTCAAGAAGGTCAAGGAGACTTTAGCTAACAGGTTTAGCATCTGCAGTGTCAAATATGTCATCTTTTGAGGTGATAGCAGAATCTCTTTCCTTGAATAAAGGTTTATAGTGGGGTCATGCATTCACAATGTCCTGCTTTCCATTCTCACAATGTGCAGTATGTTGCCCCATAAAAATAAAATAGGGATGAATATTTATTCCAGGAAGAGGCTTCAGGGCAGGCTGATGATGTACTCCACTGTGACTGCATGCTGAGAGGTGCATCATTCCTGCATAATTCAACAGCCTTTCATGGAGAAGTGCATAATATAAACTTCCTCCCTTGCTCATTTCCAAGAAAAGCAGAATTACAAATGATTTATTTACCAATATTTTATAGGGATAGTTGGCCCAAAATGAAAATTATGTCATTATTTACCCACCCTCATGTTGTTTTAAACCCGTATTACTTTCTTTCTTAGGCAGAATGATACTCTCAATCACCTTTATCTTTCATTGTATGAGATATATATATATATATATATATATGTATATATATAAAGATGCAATGAAAGTGAATGGTGACTTAGACTAAAATACTGCCAAAGTCTTTTGTTTTCTGTGAATGAAAGATAGTCAGACAGAGTAAATGAGGGTGAGTAAATTATGACAGAATTTTCATTTTTGGGTGAACGTTCCCTTTAAGGCCCGTTACATACTGTACATAGATACCCTTGACCTCTTAAAGGGTGTATAAGTTGTATTTGATTGAGCAATAATTAATTTGATTTTATCACTCCATAGAACACCCTGCTGCTTTTAATGTGTATTATTGCCAAATTAATTTTTATTTCCTAAATAAAATTTAGTGCTTATAGATGCAGCTTGTGATGCATGTTTTCTTTGGAAATCGTTCAGCACACTCAGTCTAAGTGACTTGTTTAGGAGGTACTTTGATGTGAGTAGCTCTGGCATTGCAATGACATCCAGTCCTTTATTTGAGAGACCAGTGTGGTGTCTAGAGTTACCGTGCCAGTGCTTTGAAACAACAATGCATGAATGGTACCAAAATTTGGGAAACGGCCCACATTGTGAACATGTAACAGATAACTCTATGAAACAAAAATCTGACTCTCATCTAAATCTATTTTACTTTTTACATATTATATAGCTGTAATTGTTATAATCTTTATTTTATATTCTGTTAAATAATTTAGTCATGCATTTTCCAGGTATATCCTCATCTCTGCTTAGCTTTTTGTGAAGATTTAAAACCTGCTGGATCATACAGTATTATTTCTTTTTTTTTTTTTTTTTTAAATACATGCTATACACTAATCTAAACAGCAACGTTTGCAAATATTTCCTGTACATCTCAAGTTGACAGAACCCCTCAGTGAACTCTGTGGGAGTTATTGTAATGTTCAGGACAAGAAATACTATAAAGAATATAGAGGGAAAATATGATTATACTCCCACTATTATTGCCATGAGCATGTTATTATACAGTATACTTTATACGCCTCAATGCTTGAAACTTTTGTCTCTTACATAAAGGTCTGAAGATTTGAGTAGAGGACTAAAACAAAGTTCTTGCGAGAAGACTGGGCGATAAAAATGACCTTGTGTGAAATTATCTTCTCATTAATGTATTTTATGTAGTTTCCCAAATGGTGATCGAGGAGGTGAACGTATTGCAGACCCAGCTTGAGATTGAGAAATCTTGCCGGGAAAATGCAGAGGCTCTGGCAACCAAGGTACTTTCCCACTCTTAAGATATGCCTCTTGTACCAGAAAAACTCATTATTCATTAATATTTGTTCACGTCTTGCAGCTGTTAATTTAATTTTTCATCAAGCAATGTAAACGTTAAAATTTCCGGAGACAGAATGGTTTCAATTGCTAAACATTATTTAATTGTTGTGTATTTTTTCAAGGTAGTTATACAGATGTTATATGTTGTGTTAATATTATTTTCTCATGTTTTGCTCTGTCTTAGTTGAACTGTGAGAACAGGAAGCTGAAGTATTTGAGTCTGTCATCACGACCCTGTCTGGACGAGCTGCTGCCCAGTATTTCTGATTGCATTTCCCTGGAAGAGGAGACCGACCAACAAGATCACAGCCCTGACCCCTTTTCTCAGTACAAACAGCAGGTCAAAGGTAAATTCCACAACATCTTATCTTTAGCATAGATCCCCTTGTTTGATGATCAATTGTCAACTCCCTTGTGCAATTACAATTTCCCTTGCAAAAGATTATTTTATTGTCGTCATCAACTTGGAACCACAGAGGCACGTCCACTGCAACACCTCTGATTTTTTCCACAGATCTCCAAGAAACAGTGAGTTCTTTGCTGGAGGAAAAAAAGCAGTTGGCTTGTCAGCTTCAAGAGCAGCAGAGACAGATAGAAGAGTTGACAGCACTTGTGAGTTGCAATGCAACTCTTTTTACTTTTTGACAGAGTGTAAAAAAAAAAAAAAACGAGTTCAAACAAGCTTTGCAGCTGTAGATGGGGGCCTGGACTACAAAGTGTCTTGCAGTATTTTAACCTGTTTGTCAATAATGAATGAGTTGTAATGAAGCCTTAGTATCCTGCGACATTGCTGATCCTAAAAGAATATCCAAGTGACAATGGCTAATTGAGTTCCTTTGCTGATAGTTTAACAAAAGCTCATATAATATGTGCCACATGCTCATTTATAGACTGAAAAGGAGCAGGCCGAGATGAAGGAGCTTCATAAAACCATCGAGCAGCAAAGCAAGACCATTAAGAGGTTCAACAGGGGTGAGTATGGAGTTTATGAATGCAGACTCTTCCATTCAAATGCATAAGCATGATGACATCCTGTCAAATGGCCTGCAGAGCATCTGTGCATCTGCCTCATAGGAAGATTAATGTTCCTCTCCAACCAACTCACTACCGGCCTCCAGTCAAAGTCCCTGATTAAATTATCTGTATAAGATGCACCACAGGAAATCCAGATGAGGGTGATGCACTTTGCTTTGACCTCCTCCCAGCTAGCATTTGCTAATTTGTGTTGTTACTCTGACTGTAGAATATTGGAAACAGCATTACTTAGGACAGGTCACATACAGCATTTACTAAAGCTGAACTGTTAGGCTGAGCATGTTCCTAACATAGAGGGTTTAAAATGTTCTTTAGAAAATGGAATGTGATTGGAGGAGCCATGTTATAAAATAGGCAATTACGTTTAGTGTGTCAAGTCAACTGTTCATAGGTGATGATAACATGCACGTGATGACATTATGTGTCTCCTTAGTATCTATGATGGCCACTCATGAGTATGAACACATGAAGGAGCAGCTGGATTTGGAGCAGAGTCTCAGGCAGAAAGCAGAGACCTATGCACATGAGGTACAGCAATATCTTGCAAGTTAATTTACTAGATTAATAAACAGGTTAAAAATTAGATCTCCACTCTGTCAGACTGTGCTCTTGTATAGTATCTGTGTCAAAATGATCATCTCAAAATTAACTTTCTTAATGCATGCTCCTGGTCTTATTGAGATGGATTCATTGGTGAACACTAAATCAAATATTTTGGTATTAAAAGACACATGTAAGATCTATTTTGGAAGATTATATACGTAATCTTAAATCAAATTCTAATGTTCTTCTTCTGAAATGTTTTACTTTTCTGATTATGTCACTTAGGCCACACAGGCTATTGAATAATGTTAAAGGGGTAGTTTACCCCCAAAATTAAAATTCTCTCATCATTTACTCACATTCATGATATCCTGGTTGTGTATGACTTTCTTTCTTCACCAGAACACATTTAAAGGAAAATAGTAAAATATTTCAGCTCAGTAGGTCCTAAAAATGCAAGTGGATGGTGATTCGAATTTTGAAGCTCCAAAAATCACAAATAGTCAGCATAAACGTCATCCATAGACTCCAGCGGTCAAATTAATGACTTCTAAAGCAATATGATTGCTTTATGTGCGAAAAAAGATCAGTTTTTAAGTACTTTTGAACTATAATCCATCACATCGTGTAAGCTTCACAAGAGAGTAGAGATCACGCGGTCTCTCGTGTGACGTATTCGTGTTGCCATGTTACGGACGTAATCTTACGTTCTCCTCTCGGTTGAGACATCCAGGATAAGCACACAAACGCACCATTGTGAGTAGAGAAACAAATACAAATACTATCTAAACCAAAACCAATGAAGCTTCTGTACAGCATTCCCCCTACTCAGTTGTAAACAGCGCTGCTCTCAGTTCTCACATGTTTCACTCGCCATACCGCTGCTGACCAGAAGTGATGATTTAGAGTTAAAAAAGTACTTAAATATTTATCTTTTTCGCACCAAAAGTGATCGTGTCACTTTAGAAGATATTAATTTAACCACTGGAGTTGTATGGATGACGTTTATGCCGACTGTCTGTGATTTTTGGAGCTTCAAAAGTCGAATCTCCATTCATGTACATTTTAAGGACTTACTGAGCTAAGACATTTTCCTAATTTCCTTCAAATGTGTTCTGGTGAAGAAAGTCATACACACTTGGGATATCATGAGGATGAGTAAATGATGAGAAATGTTTCATTTTTGGGTGAACTATTCTTGACAAGTAACCAACTTTAACAAATAACCAACTACCTTTTTAGGCAATTATTTTAGCAAACTCAGGTGTGACTTCATTCTAGTATGGAATGTCCACTTTTCATGATACAATCAATTCCTTTCTCATTGAATAGCATGTGTTGCTCTGAAACACATCACATTACAGAAGCAAAGTGCATGGCAAACAGGAATTCATGTTGACTTCAAAAGATTTTAATTTACAGGTGCATCTCAATAAATTAGAATGTCGTGGAAAAGTTCATTTATTTCAGTAATTCAACTCAAATTGTGAAACTCATGTATTAAATAAATTCAATGCACACAGACTGAAGTAGTTTAAGTCTTTGGTTCTTTTAATTGTGAGGATTTTGGCTCACATTTAACAAAAACCCACCAATTCACTATCTCAAAAAATTAGAATACATCATAAGACCAATAAAAAAAAAAAAAAAACATTTTTAGTGAATTGTTGGCCTTCTGGAAAGTATGTTCATTTACTGTATATGTACTCAATACTTTGTAGGGGCTCCTTTTGCTTTAATTACTGCCTCAATTCGGCGTGGCATGGAGGTGATCAGTTTGTGGCACTGCTGAGGTGGTATGGAAGCCCAGATTTCTTTGACAGTGGCCTTCAGCTCATCTGCATTTTTTGGTCTCTTGTTTCTCAATTTCCTCTTGACAATACCCCATAGATTCTCTCTGGGGTTCAGGTCTGGTGAGTTTGCTGGCCAGTCAAGCGCACCAACACCATGGTCATTTAACCAACTTTTGGTGCTTTTGGCAGTGTGGGCAGGTGCCAAATCCTGCTGGAAAATGAAATCAGCATCTTTAAAAAGCTGGTCAGCAGAAGGAAGGATGAAGTGCTCCAAAATTTCTTGGTAAACGGGTGCAGTGACTTTGGTTTTCAAAAAACACAATGGACCAACACCAGCAGATGACATTGCACCCCAAATCATCACAGACAGTGGAAACTTAACACTGGACTTCAAGCAACTTGGGCTATGAGCTTCTCCACCCTTCCTCCAGACTCTAGGACCTTGGTTTCCAAATGAAATACAAAACTTGCTCTCATCTGAAAAGAGGACTTTGGACCACTGGGCAACAGTCCAGTTCTTCTTCTCCTTAGCCCAGGTAAGACGCCTCTGACGTTGTCTGTGGTTCAGGAGTGGCTTAACAAGAGGAATACGACAACTGTAGCCAAATTCCTTGACACGTCTGTGTGTGGTGGCTCTTGATGCCTTGACCCCAGCCTCAGTCCATTCCTTGTGAAGTTCACCCAAATTCTTGAATCGATTTTGCTTGACAATCCTCATAAGGCTGCGGTTCTCTCGGTTGGTTGTGCATCTTTTTCTTCCACACTTTTTCCTTCCACTCAACTTTCTGTTAACATGCTTGGATACAGCACTCTGTGAACAGCCAGCTTCTTTGGCGATGAATGTTTGTGGCTTACCCTCCTTGTGAAGGGTGTCAATGATTGTCTTCTGGACAACTGTCAGATCAGCAGTCTTCCCCATGATTGTGTAGCTTAGTGAACCAAACTAAGAGACCATTTTGAAGGCTCAGGAAACCTTTGCAGGTGTTTTGAGTTGATTAGCTGATTGGCATGTCACCATATTCTAATTTTTTGAGATAGTGAATTGGTGGGTTTTTGTTAAATGTGAGCCAAAATCATCACAATTAAAAGAACCAAAGACTTAAACTACTTCAGTCTGTGTGCATTGAATTTATTTAATACACGAGTTTCACAATTTGAGTTGAATTACTGAAATAAATGAACTTTTCCACGACATTCTAATTTATTGAGATGCACCTGTATGTATTTGTAAGTGGCATTTATAATGCGTGGTTACCTCAAAATCCAATCCAATCCAAAGGCAAAAACAATTGTATTGACTGATGACTGAAGTCTATGAACTCTCCATCATTGCTATAGTAGTCTGTTTTCTAATCCTTGGCAACTGGAGAAGGAAAACCAGCTGAAAATGGAAGTGATCATCTCATGTTCATTTTCTCCTGTAGATGCATGTAAAGCAAAAAGAAGCCAACAGACAGAGCACGATTCTAATGCACCAGACAGATCCCAGCATTCAGCTGCTCAAAGCATTAGAAGATGTGGCCAATGTGACCAAAACATTAGAAGAAGAGAGAATCCAACACCAGGAGAAGGTAGGCAGCCTCAGAGTCTTCAAAAAAATAAGCTATTTGAATATTATATCAGCAAACAAGAGGTTAGATTCAGGTTTTATAGCTCATTTCACAAAAATATTAACAGTGAAACTGTAATCCCATGGACGCAATAAGGTTTATTGGTAATACTGGATTACATGATAGGATTAGACAATGGTATTGAATAGAATTGACTAAACCTCTTTTCAGAGACTTAAATATTCTAAGCAATATTAGATATGTTGAGCTGTGGTGTAAACAACACAATCTCTCATTGGTCTCCTTTGCAAAGTCTGTTCTAAATGTGCAACATCAGCAGTTACATGAAATACTTCTCAAACCACATTTAATGACAAAGGATGGGGCTGTGAGGTTGTCAAAACAACCACAACTATATTAAACCAACTACAATTCCTATGCTTCAGAGGAGACATCTGGAGGCTTGACAGCTCTGTTAATAACATCGGGAATCATTCTGTAGCTGTCAGTCATATATTAGCTGTGACTGCAACAAAGAACTCCCACATCATCAGATACATTTTTTACATGATTGTAACCACAGGGCATTCTCAGTGTTTGTGGTCTTCACATCTGAACTCTGCTGACCAGATAGGATGAGCATCAGTTGTGATCAATATTCTGTTCATATAGTGGCAAAATGTTGAGGTTGACCAGCCAATTTCAGCATCATTAGTAAAACTGCTTTTGGCGGCGCTTGGAATTGAGTGTTGCTGAATTGGTAGGACTGATGCGTCATCAGTCAATAAACAGTCATGAGTGACAAACAATTGAAATATAGTTAGCATGGATACTGACTTCAGACGTCATGTAATCAGTATACGGTATGCTATAATTTTTAATGATAGCTGTATTCATTTTTAACCGAACGGGACTTTTTTAATGTCAATATAATGAAGATCCAAACATAAGTTCGGAAGAAGTTTGTTCATCTAGGCCTGCTAATCATATCCCAAGGATTAGTGGTTGCTTCTCTTGCACTGGTGACAATTCTTCTAGCATCCCATCACCTCAAAGCTCAAGCCCAGACCTGTGCTCGAGTCCCTCTGTTATGGACAGTACACCAGATAAGTTTACCTAACTACACTCCAGGACTATATGAACCAGTGAACCCGTTAATTAAGAATTTATTTAATATGCCTCAATGTGCTAACATATACTATACAACTAAGTTGCTTGAAGGTGCCTCGAATATCCTATTGAGTGTTCAGGAATGACAGATTTCCATATGAGTAAATCATTTAAATAGAACAGTGTGATAATAATTTTCACTGGTATTTATGGGTTTTTAACCTTTGTCTGCAGTTAAAGGCTCTGGAGGCTGAACTGGATGAATGTGCTTTGCATAAGCAGTTAGTTCAGCTACAGAGGCAACTAGAGGTATTAGATGAGGTAAAGAGAGAGACAGAGGGAAGACTGCAAGAGGAAGAAAAGAAAAACAGCATTTTGAAAAAGAAAGGTAAGCCCATGCAGTGCGGGACAGTTTCGTTCAAAGCTTATATTAGATAAGCATGTTACACTACAAAGGGTAGCAAGATCATGATATTCCTGTTCAACCGTATGGACACTAACAAAAGACGTGTTATTGCAAACCATTAGTATAATTTTTTTTTTATACTAATTTTCTACACATGTGCCAGATGGATATTTTTGGCCATTGTACAGCATCTCTGTTTTTTCAACCTTCCCATGCTATGTCACCATGTTAAAAAGTGACATGTAGCTCAGCATATCAATGTTATTGTTTTATATTTTTATATTTTTTAAACAATTGACCAATCAGATCATTCTGGGGCGGTACTTGAGAGTTAAAGGAACAGTTAAAGGAATGTTAAGTTAATGTTAAAGTTAAGCTCATTCGACAGCATTTGTGGCATAATGTTGATTACAACAAAAAATAATTTTGACACATCCTTCCTTTTCTTTAAAAAAAGCAAAAATCAAGGTTACAGTGTGGCACTTACAATGGAAGTGATTGGGGACAATTAAAGTGAATGTGGCCAATTTGGAGGGTTTAAAACCAGAAATGTGAAGCTTACAATTTAATAAAAGCACTTACATTACTTCTATTAAAACTCATGTGTTATTTGAGCTGTAAAATTGTTTAAATCGTAATTTTTACAGTCGTTTTAGGATTTTAGGTTTTGTTGACATGCATATTGTTTACGTCTTGTGGCTAAACTTTTGAAACTGTGAGTATTTTAATACAAAAGAATTGGCCCCCATTTACTTCCAGTGTAAGTGCCACACTGTGACCCATATTTTTGCTTTTTTAAAGAAAAGGAGGGACGAGTCAAAATAACATTTTGTGGTAGTCAATATTATGCTTAAAATGCTGTCAATTGAGCTTAACTTGTATTGAACCCGGAACATTCCTTTAACCTAAAAATGAAGATTCTGTTATTTACTCCATGCAGTGTAGATTTTCAGTGAATAACGACTTAGATTCATGTCTGTATCTCATATAAATTTACCGTATGGCGTTAGAAGGCTTGGATGTTAGTGCACACACATATGGAGTGCTTTTATGGTTGTCTTATGGTGTTTTAGGTCCTTTTTTTGGAGCTTGACAGACAAAGTCTGAATGGTCATTGTATTGAAAAAAGCTGCATGAAGATTTTAAAAAAATTCTCCTTTTGTCCTAAATGGAATAAATAACAGCGTAAGGGTTTAAAACAGCATAAATATGAGTAAATGATGACAAAATAAAACATTTTAATTTTAATTGCAACCTTTAATGCACCTATATAAACTTATAGAACCTATAGAACTTGCTCTACTGTATTCTAGACTCCTTCAGATAATACAGTATGCCATAGGCTGGTATAAACTTGTGAATGAATCCCTGTAACTGTAAGACTTTAGACACAAACCGCAGTGAGCCACATAACATCCTCGCATCCTCTTGTCATTTGTTACAGTTAAAGAGCTGGAAGAGGGGAGGCAGAGCTGTGGTTCAGCATCAAGCCCCTCCCCTGGGACGGCTCCTCCCCCTGCCCCTCTTCCTCAACCGCCTCCACCTCCCCCACCCCCTCCTCCTCCTCCTCCACCACCTCCTCCCTCCCGCTGCAACCCCCTCAGGTAACGCTCCACTTTACTGCACAAAACTATGCTGTCCTCAGCCTTAAATACAGCCATATGTTAAAGGGCTTTGTCTTCTTTTCCATTTAAAAACTGAGATTGGTCTGTATCCCAGTAGTTATTTCAAAATCAAAGCATCTCTACATCTGTCACTCCTCTAATTACATCTCTCTCTCTGTAGCTCTCTAATTGCAATTATGAGGAAATCTTCAAAGGGAGGTAAAGGATCACCGAAACTAGAGCAAGCCCCAGGTGACTTTCCCTTTTCTGTACAGTGAGAACAGTGCATTTTATTCTGCCCTGTGTTGACCATACTTGACAAATACAATATCACCTCGGTGCAGCAAATGAAGCAGTGGATGATGTCAAAGTAAAAGCTGTCAATGAAATGATGGAGAGAATTAAACACGGGGTAGTTCTCAGGCCTGTGAAGGGTCAGGACACTAAGGTGAGTTAAATGCAGTGTTTTTTTAACCTGTACCCGTCTTTTGCAATATTCAGACTCACCCCACATGATGTTTATTTGGAATTTGAATATGTAGGATGGGAAAAGGAATTTACTGAATTGCAATTCAAAGAAATTCAACAGTCACACAACAGATGAATTTCATTAGTCCAGCACAAGTGGCAAAACATTATCATTATTATTTTTGACTTATTATGCCTCTTTATTCCCTAATATGTAGAATACAACTTCTTAGACACTGACTGGACTTCACAAAACATCCTTGACATTTGATAACTTTGCAGATAACTTGAAATGTTTGGCTGCATTTTGAAAACTTTGGGTCACCCCGACCTATAAAAGTTATTATTATTATTATTATTATTTAACATAAAATATAAATAAATTAAATACATAAATCGATATGTGGCATTGCAAAGTGAACATTAAATAATGATTTTGGAAATATCCTATATTTTTGTGTGAATAATAACATGTTTACAGGTAGTTCTTACTGAAAAATAAAATGTTTTATTAAAAACAAAACTTACAGCAGTTTTATGAATTACTGTACATTTCATTCCATTTTGATTCTACTTCCTTAAATTCAAGTTTAAATTTCACTTCTTCATCCTGTCTATTTCCTTAAAGGATTAGTTCACCCAAAAATGAAAATTATCTCATCATTTACTCACCCTCATTCCATCTCTTTCTTTTTTCTGTTGAACACAAACCAAGATTGGACTGTAGGTCCATTAAAAGCAAGTAAATTGGTGCCAAACTTTTGAAGCTCCAAAATACACATAAACACAGCATAAAAGTAATCCATAAGACTCTAGTGGTTAAATTCATATCTTCTGAAGGGATATGATACGTGTGGGTGAGAAACAGTTCAATTTAAGTCCTTTTTTATTATCACTCTCGACTTTCACTTTTACTTTCACACTTTTCTTTTGTTTTTGGTGATTTGCATTCTTTGTGCATATCGCCACCTACTGGAAGGAGAATTTATGGTAAAAATGGATTTAAATATTGATCTGTTTCTCACCCACAACTATCATATCACTTCATAAGATATGGATTTAACCACTGGAGTCATATGGATTAATTTTATGCTCTGTTTATGTGCATTTTGGAGCTTCAAAATGTGGCACCCATTCACTTGCATTGTATGGACCTACAGAGCTGAAATATTCTTCTAAAAATGTTTGTTTGCGTTCTGCAGAAGAAAGAAAGTCATACACATCTGGGATGACATGAGGGTGTGTAAATGATGAGAGAATTTTCATTCCTGGGTAAACTATCCCTTTAAATTCAGGAACTTAATTTGTAACCTAAAAGGCATTCTGAATTTAATTCTATCTGAATTCATCCTAGACCTGTACAACTCTCAAGTTTCTTGGTTATTGATATGTTATGTACCTTGTGTACACTGGTTTATGGTTTGTAATGTTTACTCTGTTCTGTACTGTCACCTGCTATCATTGCAGAGATTTGCCACAAAGGTATGCTTTCTCAGTTTTTTTTTTTTTTTCAAATGACACACATTTTAAAAACAATGTTTGAATATAATTCACATCAGATCATGATTCCATAAGCCCTAGTGTTAAGCTGCTCATATTGCTCAGTTAGAATAAAAGGAAATCTTGTGTTTTACAACTAAGCATCATTTTGTTGATACAGAAACCCTCTAGAAATGGCTTACAGCATTTGATCATCCTCCCTGAAGAATGGTCAGGTCATTAAAGCATTTTGCACATAGACAGTGCATAGGGACAGAGGGAATCCATCCTGTTTAAGTTATTGATGAGCCAAAGCCACCATGATTATTCTGTAGTTCAAAGGGGCTGTATAATTTCAGATCAATAGCTTTCCCCTATAGTCATGATTTTAGAAACTGCCTGCTTCTCATTACGCTGTATATATATAATATACTTTGTTTTTCTCTTTCAGATATTACTCGTCTAAAATGTAGATGAATAAACGAAAAAAAAAAAGTTTATATTATAGTTGTTATAGTATCCTATTAAATCTGCCATAAAGGCATGATTTCATGTATGGATGGCCTATATCAGTTAATATTTTGTCAATATGATATCTTGGTATTAATTGATCTTATAATGCAACTTGTTCCTTTTTCACAGCAGCCGAGCCCAGCAGCAGAGGAAAAGCAGCAAGAGAGTGCAATGGAAGAGCTAAAAGGCATTCTGGTATGTTTTCTGAATAAAAACTGCATGTCATTCAATCAATATCTACCCATGTGTGGTGTGATACTCACTTATTAGGTCAGACATTGCCACCAGTAGTGTTTGCTATCTCACAGATCTGAGAAATTTATGCCATCATCTGTTTGTGCACTAAAATAATAATGTGATGAGCATGGTTTTCATTAGTGGTTGTAAAAATAAACATGTGTACAGCTAAATGGGACTGCCCATAGGAGAGAAAAATTCTAATTGAGATCTCTTTATTATCTCACTTGTTTCTCCTTGACTCAAATCTAGACTTCTACTTAATACTCTCTTTCTCGGATTTTTCTCCTGAGAAAAAAACCCCATTAATATCACATTTCCTCTAGAGTTTTCAAAGAGATCTCAAAAAGCTGACAAAAAGTCAGATATTTCAAAAAACTCAATGAGCTATGATATCAACATTCATTTTACAGCACTAGTCTTAATAGATGTCAACAATTTTATCTATTTCTTAATATTTTGATTTCATTTAAAGGGGTAGTTCACTCAAAAAATTAAAATTCTCTTATCATTTACTCACCCTTATGATATCCCAGGTGTATATGAATTTCATTCTTCACCAGAACTCATTTGAAGAAAATTAGAAATATTTCTTAGCTCAGAAGGTCCTTAAAATGCAAGTGGATGGTGATCCGACATTTGAAGCTCCAAAAATCACAGACAGTCAGTATAAATGTCATCCGTACGATGGTTAAATTAATGTCTTCTAAAGTGACACGATAGATTTTGGTGCGAAAAATATCAATATTTAAGTACTTTATTAACGGTCAGCAATGGTATGCGCGTGTGACGTAGTCGTGTTGGAACATGAGACACGAGAACTGAGGCATGTGTGACACACGTAAGAGCAGTGCTGTTTACAAATTAGTAGGAGGAACGCTGTACAGTTCTGTATTTATCTGTTTCTTTACTCCCAATGTTGCATTTGTGTGCTTATCCAGGATGTCTCAATTAGGAGGAGAACGTGAGATTATGTCCGGAACATGGCAACACAAATATTTCACATACTTAAATATTGATCTTTTTTCACACCAAAAGCAATCATATCACTTTAGAAGACATTCATTTAACCTCTGGAGTCGTATCGATGACATTTATGCTGACTATCTGTGATTTTTTGAGCTTCAAAAGTCATATCACCATCCACTTACATTTTAAGAACCTACTGAGCTAAGATATTTTTCTGTTTTTCTTCAAATGTGTTCTGGTGAAGAAAGAAAGTCATACACACCTGGATAACATGATGATGAGCAAATAAAGAAAGAATTTTAATTTTGGGGTGAATTAACCCTTTAAAGCAGCACTATGTAAATTTTTGCTCTCTAGCGACATCTGTGGTTGAAACTTAAATTGTTAGCAATTTGCGAAAGGACATTTTACGTCAGTCGTGTTTCAGCACTGCTCTTCTGCACGGAAGAATCTCACGATTTCAGCTTACCTGGACATCGCCTGTGTTTGATCCTGACTGGGAGATACCCAGAGCCAGAGTCATAACGTGCTATTTTCATGTTGATATTATGTTATACGATTAAACATTTAAAACTGAAATATTACTTGCTTTGATGAAGATAAAAAACACTTATTTATATATTTTGAATTAATTAATTTTACCAGTATAGCGCTTTCTGACAGTATACTCAAAGCACTTTTACATTGATAACAAACCACCACCAGTTACCAGCATATTTTAATATGATTATTCAAGTGTTTCATACTGTATACTATTAATGTTTGTAATGTACTACACTTATCAATTTAAGAGGTGAAAATCGTGATATGACTGATATGAGTGCAATGGAAGACTTTATTATTTTATATTATATTGTACAGTCTCAGTTGATAAGGCAAGTGAACAGTAATACTATGACAGTACGTTTATGCAATGCACACAATAAAACCTTAAGCTAAAAACATAAAACAAGGATTCAGTAATGATGGGGATAAAACATATTTTATTAAACATGAAAATAATATGCTTAAATATGCAATATAACAATTACAGGAAGTCAATTTGAGAAGTCATTCATATTAGTAAACATGTTATAGTAACTTCACCAGACAATGTAGATACATTGCGATCGGTTAACACATGAGTAATGTTCGATTCATAAAAGCATGACAACCAATATAAGCTTCAACAACCCTACCAGAAAACATATCCAAGCATTATAGCAGGTAAACAACTTTGCCAAACGGATAACAGATAAACATCCATCCAGACTGTAGCGATGCTGTCCTGAACTGTGTGAGTTTGACTGACTAATCTGAACAGCGTACCTCCCCGAACCAGAACACGTGACAGCCGGTACTTCTTTTCTGTGTTTACGGACATGACGTAATGACGCAAGGATGAATGACATAAGCCAGCAATTTCATGCCAAATCCGACCCTACAGCTCAAAATACAAATAATTTTTATAGGCTTAATGTAGTGTATCGGGGTAAGGTAAGGACATTGTTTTGAACACTGATTGTTTATGTACTCAATAATGGCAATTTGTTCATTTTTAACCAAAAACTCTTACGTAGTGCAGTTTTTAGAAATTCATAAGAAATATTTTAATTTGAGAAAATGTTCCTCTAGGAAGTAAAAGGAAAACAATTTGTTCTCTTTCTGACTCTGCAGGAGACAGTAAAGAAAAGTCCCAGTCGTGGATTCCAGGAAACAGTCCATGCTAAAAAAGACAGTGAACTGGAAGTGATTCTGAGGAGGAGACGCAAACAGGCCTGTGATCGGGACACAGAAGGTAAGACAAATACTATGCTTACACTGTTCTTTTGAAAGTATTTTTTTGGCTATGTTCAGAGAAGCATGCTACCTTACTACCTGTGCTATTGCTGCAGTGGACTGAATGTATACAGGACTGTGCACAATATGTGAATTGTCTGTATGCATGAAATTCCTGTATAATGTGCTGTATCAGCAGTGCTTACTGCTAGTTCAACTTTCCATTTTCTGAAAGAGTTTGAACTGGAAATATACCAGCTGTTATTTTTTAACATCTCTTTTTTTTTATTCATAATTTGATCAGATCAATATAGCATACTACTGTTGTAACCCTAGAATGCATATGTAACTTTACCCCCATTCAGTGCAAATGGGGGTTGAAAAAGGCCCAGGTGAAATCAAGGTGCTTATTCTTTATAAAACTACTTATTTAGAAAAAATTAACTGTAATAATAATTTTATTTATAATTTACATTTTAAAATGTTTTTTAAATATTTTATTCAGTTCTGAAGAGTTTCACACACATTGAAAATGAAGTAGGACTTTTGGGTGACAATGTAAAAAAGGCTGTTTTACAGAAATATTCGCAATTTCCATGTTTGGTGGTAAAATATGAAGTCTCGACAACCTACCAACAAATACACATGCATATAAGTACAATAGACTAGGTTAAAAACAAATGTTTACAAAAAAGTTATGAACTTGAAAAAAGGCAGCCTTATGTACTCTATATTTCTGTATGACATATATAATTTATATATAACTCTATGTAGCTATATTTGTTGTTTGGAGCAGTGAGGCGTACTGAAAAAAAAAAAAACACATTATGAATTGGTTCTGGAGCTATTATCATTGTGCCCTTATTGTAAACTAGGCATCTAACCTGCATTTTTGCTCCATGAAGACTGTCCTTGTAATGGGTGTAATATCATGCTCTTTGTATAAAAACAGTAGCTAAATGACAACTTGCTATACTTGTATATGACACATAAATATGAACACGTGCATGGCATTTAATATATATTTAATTACATAACAAACTGAATATTGAAAACAATCAATGTACCACAAGTGGACCGTAATACCAGTGTTAGATGCATTGAACACCACAGTAAACTAAACACATATGGGTTATGTAGGATAAGGGTATTAAAATTATAGTCAAAAATTAT
The DNA here is from genome assembly GCF_019703515.2 of Myxocyprinus asiaticus. Taxonomy (NCBI): domain Eukaryota; kingdom Metazoa; phylum Chordata; class Actinopteri; order Cypriniformes; family Catostomidae; genus Myxocyprinus; species Myxocyprinus asiaticus. The sequence goes on along the minus strand of NC_059370.1, from coordinate 33,916,844 downwards.
ACGCCCAGGACATTTTTGACCCACATACACTACCGGTCAAATGTTTTGTAACACTTAAAAATTTTATTTTTTTTCACATTTTAGAATAATAGTAAAGTCGTCAAAACTCTGGAATAACATAAATGGAACTATGGGAATTATGTTGTGACTAAACAAAATCCAAAATAAATCAAAACTGTGTTATATTTTAGCATCATCAAAGTAGTCACCCTTTGCCTAGAATTTGCAGACATTTTCTCAACCAACTTCTTGAGGTATCACCCTGGGATGCTTTTTAAACAGTATTGAAGGAGTTCCCATCTATACTGGGCGCTTATTGGCTGCTTTTCTTTATTATTTGGTCCAAGTCATCAATTTCAAAAACTTTGTTTTATTTTTATTTTTGTTTATTACATTTTAGTTTAATAATGAAATTTTTTAATATGGTGGCACAATTATATTTTTGTCTACAAAACTAATTTCAAACATTTAAGCATACGCCTTCAGATCAAAAGATTTTTAAGATCATGAGAAACATTTCAGTCAAGTGTTTCAAAAGATTTGACTGGTAGTGTATGCGTTATAGGGTTAAACATTTATCATGGAATAATACCTACTGTTTTTTTTTTGTTTGTTTTTTTTAAACAGAAGGCAATATACAATGTATAATGTGCAGTATTCAGTAACTATGTAATAAGCTAGTATTCTATTCCAAACATAGCCACTTATTTGTAAAGTGAAAGGTAGTAAATTAAGTTGCAAAAGATGAAGTTATAAAGTTATGAAGTTATAAAATGGACTAAAGTTTTAGGCCACATCCACACTATTAAGTTTTTGTTTGAAAATGCATTGATTTTGCTATGTTTGCACCTCTTATCCACACTGGAAAGGCGTTTTCCTCCATCGAAAATAGTGATTTTCAGAATCACTTTCTAGTACTGCATGCTTTGGAAAAGGATGTCATTAGAAAACTGAAATTTGTCTTTTCAAACAAAAAATTATTAATGTATATGTGCCCTAGGTTTTAACATATCTATTTCCAAAACAAATTGTTTAGTAGGACATGTACAGCTAGTGCAAAAGTTCCAGAGAGAAATTAATAGTGCATGATGTCTTGTGCCAATAATCATGTGCATTTATCTGTTGCTTTGCAGATGATGGGCAGCTGAGCAAAGTCTCCTCATCAAACAGCCTGAACGGTCGGCACAGTTCTGACTCAGGCAAAGACACAGAAGGGCCGGGCAGCAGCTCTCTCTCAGGCAGTGAGCGCGGATCGAGAACCAGCTCAGACTCTGGCCGAGAGCCAGCTGTGACCCAACAAAGCTCTGATTCTGGCACTGAGTCCAAAGGAGCCAGTCAGGCAGACAATGCCTGCAGATCTCTTTTTGAGAAAGAGTCTTCTGAGCCTGTCACCAACGGATGCTGTTCAGGGTAAGGTTACAATCACGTAACTTGTTTGTTCAGCAGAGATATATCAATTAAGAGATTGATCAAAGTGTAGTAAAACTAAAGAATTTATTGCCAAACACACTATGTATTTTTTTCCAAACACCACTCCATATGGCTTTCTTAGCTTTTTTCGAGAATCCAAGATGACATACAACATTCATATATACAGACACTTAAGATACTTGAAAATGTACTATTGTCTTAGCATTAGAGTATAAAATATTAAACCAACTGATATTTATTATAAAGAAAGATAGCACATGCACAGTTTTTAAGTAAAACATTTGACAAAAAGAAGTTAGTGTGGTTTTAATTTAATTTCAATGAAGCAAGCAGTATTTGGACACTTTATGGTTGTCAAATGTTCTCTGCTAGGACACCCGTGTAAACTTCAGGGGAAATTGACTTCATAAATCCACAAAAAATCACTTTGTGTCTATTTAGTTAAAGGGATAGTTCACCCAAAAATTAAAATTCTCTTAGCATTCACTCACCCTCATGCCATCTCAGATATGTATGTATTTTCTTTTTTCAGTACAACACAAACAAAGATTTTTAGAAGAATATTTCAGCTCTGTAGGTCCATACAATGTAAGTGAATGGTGATCAGACCTTTGTAGCTCCAAAAAATTACTTAAAGGAAAAAGTAATCCATATGACTCTTAAATTATTATCTCAAAAGCGATATAATAGGTGTGTGTAAGAAACAGAGCAATATTTAAGTCCCTTTTTTACTCTAAATTTCCACTTTAACTTTCACTTTCAGATGAGAAAATGAAACTAAACAAGCACCACATGTGACTTTCAGGTGTGAAAGTGAAAATGGAGATTAGAGTAAAAAAAGGACTTAAATATTGATTGATTAAGTCTGTTTCTAACCCACACCTATTATATCACTTCTGAAGATATGGATTTAACCACTGGAGTCTACTGGATTGCATCTTTGTTTCCTTTATGTGATTTTCGGAGCTGCAAAGGTCTGATCACCATTCACTTGCATTGTATGGACCAACAGAGCTGAGATATTCTTCTAAAAATCTTTGTTTGTGTTCTGCTGAAGAAAGAAAGTCATACACATCTGAGATGGCATGAGGGTGAGTAAATGATGAGAGAATTTTCATTTTTGGGTGAACTATTCCTTTAATAGAAATTTTATATATATATAATCTTATTACTTTTTTAGTCAAAATGTAGTGTCATTCATTACATTTTAAATTATTGTAATCAGATTACAGTTACTGACTTTCATTTAAGGTAATTCATTTTAAGTAAATTACTTGGGTTACAGATAATTGTAAAATAATGTTATTTATGTACAGTATAATACATTTAAAATATACATTAATATGCTCATGTGTACGTATATTAACGTTTCTTTGACAGTTTAAGGGTGTGTGACAATGAAAGTATCTTAGAAGTAAATAGTAATTTCATCACATTTCCATGAAGTAATCAGTAAAGTAATCTTATTACTTATTAGTTTGTGGTGGATTACTTTTTTGAGTAACTTACCCACCACTGAATTTATGTTTTCAAATACTTTTTTGGGCCACTGTAAGTGTTATGGTGTGTGGTCATTTATTTAATACAATTATATGTACTTATATATTCAGTGAAGTAAAGGATGGAGATCCAGAGAAGTGGGCAGGGCCCAATGGGACTGGCCATACAGCTGCAAGTGATGACCTGCATACCACTATCAGCTCCTCTGCACAAAGCTCCAATGCAGCAAACGGTAGCACAGATGCCGAGTGTTAACAGAGGCCCTGCAAGCACAGCTGCTTTATTTGCACAAAACCATGCTTTCTAAATGTATTTATTCCAAATGAAAACAAATCAGTTCATATTTTACAGTAAATTAAAACAAACAGATGATTTCATCATTTGCAAATTGGTTTTTGAAAACCTAAGTTAATTAACAATGACACATTTAAAACAGATGAGCAAGTGAAATCAGAAAACATTGCAACATCATACCAGACGACAGGTTTTTTTTTTTTCTTTCACTGTAAATATACTGTATCTGCCTTTTGCTCCTTTACAAGTAACAGGGTGTTTACATATTTGAGACTGTCATGCCATACACTTTTCTACTTTGCAAATTCATTCTACATGATAGTTGCTGTGATTTTGGATTCATCTTGGATTCATATTTTTAACAACTGAGTCACATTTCCTTAAAAATGCAAGTAAGGAAACTTTAACACAATGCAGCAAAACAATCCTGCAATCACTGCACTTCACATTATGGCGCCTTTGCTGTTATAAACTAGGGTCTTTGATTCAGTGTCAGTACAATCCAAATTCATCTAAAAATGTAATTATAAGCCATGCGAGTGTTTCTGCTTATCAAGGATATACCATAAAGAGGAACAATGGTGGTCTGTTCTACCTCTTAAGACACACTCACCTCTTGAGGATTTCAAATTAAATGAATATGCCATCAGATAATGGAGGGTTAACCACCTATGTCTTCCATTTGTTTCCAAACTTTGCACTGCATGAATGCACTAAGAGAGCATTTTGGCATTTCTTAATCAGAATTGTGCTCACTATTTAGCAATTCCATTGCATTATTATCAGCAAATTGTAATATTGTGCAGGATGAGGCTGCCTTTAATAACAGCAAATAATTGCCTTGTGACTCCTCTTGACACTATTAAGTGGATCATGTTAATGTTATGGTAATGTGGGTAATATTAATGATACAGTAGGGTTCTGGCCTTCTCAATTGTCTTGTTTTTGTGGCTGTTGTATCGTCAGCTTTAGTACAGCACACTGGTTTGGTTTGATATCAAGCTGAAGTGTGACAGATCAGCTTTTGAACAACTGCAATCAAATTTGACATGGCCAATAACTGTAAATGCTGAATGAATTGTGGTTGGAATTATGCATCATGTGTCAGAAAATCTCAAATCGGAAATGTTTTATGATAAATTCGTATCATCTTGACACTTTCATCACAAAAGATTTATTTCAAACCCACTGGAAAACAACCCACGTTTATGTGACACATTCATATTCTTTTTTAATATAGGAGACATGTTGATGAACTTAAAATCGCTCCTTCATTTCTCACCTCCTCTGGAATGTGTTTTGGCCTTAATGTATGCTCCGTTTCTTCCTTCTCAGCCTTATTGGAGTGTAGGCTTGATTTTGTATGATGAATCTGAGAGGTGACTGATCTGACTTGTGATCTTGAAATGAGTGTGTTTTGAACCTTAAAACTGAGTGTACCTGTTTTTATTTGAATTTAAATAAACCTCCCTCTTCAACATACCTTTTAAACTCAACTGAACAAATAAACGTATAAACTCTCCCTGTGTTGAAATATTTGTTTCCTTGTTTATGTCAGCACACCACTTCCCACAATACATTCATGTGCACATTATTGAACCTGCATTTAACAGTGTACATTGTTACCTTAGTTAAACAACATACTCAAAACTTGCTTAATTTTTTAAGCAGATTCTCTAAGTCTACTTTGGTAAATTAAAAGGTACTTTGAGGCCAGTTAAACAGTGCAGTTAAACAAAGGAGATTGCAAAACATTACAAAGAGTGCAATGAAATATATATGAAGGTATCAGCAGGTAATGCAACCGCATCTGCCAGTGAGAAACAGAACCGGTATATGTGCACTGCCAAGAGTAGTGTGAAAGGAACAGGAGGTGATAGAGGAGCAAAAGGAGACATTGCACTGTTTGATCCTAGTAGGTCAAACAATAATAATAATTATTGAGTAGTTTTAATGGAACACTACTTAAGGAAATCTGTTCCTAAAAGAGTCTCAAAAATTAGTTTTTCATGCTCCTCTCCAGGGTGAGATAACAGAACTGATCACTGGCCTTCCTCAGTTTGCTCAAGCATTTGGATTCACCTGAGCTAGAATTGCTCCCCCAACAGGTCACATCATGATGATCTCCAAGAACATCTGTAGATTACTTCTACAAAGGTCTAATATAATATAATATAATATAATATAATAATGTCAGGATCCTGCCTTCTGTCTGGTTTCTTGTTTACTGGCAGGATTCTGACACATATACTGTTGTTTCTTTTCTGTTATTTTGTGTCCATGTGTTCCTCTGCCTTGCCTGTTTGTTCTCTGCCTTGTTCCCTGGCCCCACCCCCTTGTTTCTCTGATCTTCTGTTAATTTACTCCACCTGCCCTTCTCGTTTGCTTGCCTGATGTGCTCTGTCCTGTGCTTGATTCGTCCTCTTGTTTCAGTCTGTTTATTCACTCGATTGGGCATGTTTGGTCCTTGTTGGTTTTGTTTTTCAGTTTATTGGTAGTTCCTCTGTTTTGTTTTGTTTTTTTGCACTCTCATGGGTAGTTTTTGTATAAATTTTCTTTAATAAATAATTTTTGAAGAGCTGACTGTCTGCAATTGGGTTCTTTCTGACACATACTGTGACAGAAGTATCCAGCCAGTTCTTGAACCCAGCAGGCTTCAGCTTATAATATGGGTCTGTTCCTTCACCCAGCTTCTGTCGGGCAGGAACCTGTTTCCCTAGGCACAGCTCTGGATGTTGCGTCTTTGGGCTGCCAAGATGGTGGGCGGTCCATTTTGAAGTATGCTGTGGCTCTCCTCGGGCCACCCAAGAGCTGTGATTGGGGGATACATAGCTCAAACATCTGTTCCTCGCTAGGCTGGACGAGCTTTTCAGCACGGAGGAGTTGGGGGGAACCTTTTTGTGGCCCTATTGAGGTGTGGTGAACCATGTCTGCTGGTTAAAAGAGATGGAGGTCATGCTCAGGGGAAGGACCTCCACACCGATTAACACCTCTCATCCTGTGCCCCTTCTTCCCCTGTGTTCACCATGCCCAAAGTGTTGTCGTAACAGGAGGACGGCTGCTGCCCCCGTGCAAGCCATTTGGCCGCCAGGAGTTGGTCAAGTCCTCATCTTATCACCTGGAGGTGGCTGAGTCCATCACTGGCCACAAGGAGGCGGCCGAGCCTGCAGCTGATCGCCAGGAGGGGTCAGTGTCTGCTGCTCCTCGTCTGGAGGTGGTCAACGTTCCATCGACCACCTCAGCTGCCCAGTCTGACCCTTCGCCAGCAGCCAGCGCCACACAGACTGACCCTTCGCCAGCGGCCGCCACCGCCTAGTTTGACCCCTGCCCAGCGGTCAACGCCATCCTTCCCTTCAACCCTGTCCTGGAGCTGCCTGACCTTATCCCATCTCTGGACCAACCGGACCCTGCACCCTTCCTGGAGCCTCCTCCCTGGCTGCTGGACCCCGCCCCCTTCCTGAAGCCTTCCTCATTCCTTGTTCTGGTTATTTTTTTTGTTGGGACACATGGAAGTTGTCCCATTGAGAGGGGGTAGAGTCTTAATTTTAAGTGATTTTGTTCAGTAGCAGCAGCATGTCTCTCTTGTATCAGATGCAGCATGTTTTCAACAGCACCAGCATATTGACTAATGTCAAGCAGCAGTGTGCATAAAGCAGATCTAGTCTGCCAAGCCCAAACCTATTCCAATGTCATTTACATTAATAAAGTATTTTATAAAATACTCTGAGAGTTGTCCTAACAGAAGTATAATAATTCTAACAGCCATGCTAGCCTTTGTGGAAGCCTAATAAAGCATAGAAATCAAAAGAAGTACACAGTGGATTCAAAAGGTATTTAGACATTTAAGTCACTCTTAAAAGTGTATGAATTTCATTGCATTGTGTAACAGCATATCAAACCTAGTGGCAGTGATGTCATAGGCATAGAAGAACCATTTTTAGTTCCCAATAGAACCTTGCAGTGAAATGGTTCTTTTAAGAACCTTTTTTGTTCAGTGGGGAGGTTCCATGTATGTTGTTTTTATTTAATTATTTTATTATTATTATTTTTAAAGAGCGTAACAAATAAATTAGGCTAGACCTTCACTTTTCAGTTGTTTTAACAGTTATTAATTTTAGTGGATGTATGAAGTCTGTTCTCCTCAGATTCACACAGATGTCTTAGCAGAGGAACCACAGGTATTGTTCAGCACATTGACTATTGTATTGTTTCATTTAAAACCTAACTAATTTTGCCACCATTTTCAAATAACCTATCAAGCATGAAATGTTCCAGTGCTTTATATATATATATATATATATATATATATATATATATATATATGCCATTTGGTTTGATATTTTGCAATCTAATGTAATTTATTCTGAAAAACAGTTTTACATGTGACTTACATCCATACTTTTTGGAGCCACTCACGTAAAAACTGCACTTATAATGCTGGCATTAACTTTTAATGTCCCACATTTGACAACATTTGGGATATTAAAAGTTCATTAAATGTATGACAAGACCAAAGTTTTAACACTGTGTGATATAAGACATTGATACTGCTACAGTGCACCCGTGTGTTGGCCTGTAATTTCACTCCCGTACACAAGGTGGCGCTTGTAACTTTAATCGGCAATGGAACTGATAAATATACAAAGAAGTAACAGCAAGCATGGCGTCCTCTTACTATGAGGAGATGCAGGATATTTTCAGAAATAACAATAAAAGTCGAGAGTTCCCGGCGCATAGCGCTAAAGTGCATTCAGTAGCCTGGAGCTGCGATGGAAAAAGACTGGCGTCCGGATCATTTGATAAAACCGCCAGTGTGTTTGTCCTGGAAAAGGATCGGCTGGTAAGGGCTTTATGGTCGATGAACAACCTGAACTGTACAACAACAATATAAATGCTAATTTTTATAATTATGGATGATTATTAATCGTTATTTTTCACAGTAGTTATCGTAATTTATGTCTGCAACAAAACATGCAGGAGTGTATTCTGGATACTTGGAACTTTAAAAAAAAAATAAACTCACTGTGGGCAGTCAAAATCAATCAAAAGTTTGGACACACCCACTCATTCTTTACTGTTAGAACATTAACTGTAGTAGTTTGCTACTTCGTCTGAAACTGTGGTTACTTTGGTTACTTTATGATTATTTTGATAAAAGGAGGTGTTTGTTTTTATTGGAAGTTGTCTTGCACATCCTTGATCCTACTGTGTACCAGGTGAAGGAAAACAACTACAGAGGGCATGGAGACAGTGTGGATCAGCTGTGCTGGCATCCCACCAATCCTGATCTGTTCGTCACTGCATCAGGGGACAAGACCATCCGCATCTGGGATGTGCGGACCACCAAATGCATGGCCACAGTCAGCACAAAAGGTACACATTACACAATAAATCTTATATATTTTCTTTTTATATCATCTGAGCAATATGCTATATGTGTTTGATCTTATTTTGCTTTTGTTTCCTTGTCTTTTTAGGGGAGAATATCAACATATGTTGGAGTCCTGATGGTCAGACAATTGCAGTAGGGAATAAGGATGATGTTGTGACGTTCATTGATGCTAAGACACACCGTCCTCGTGCTGAGGAGCAGTTCAAGTTTGAGGTCAACGAGATCTCCTGGAATAATGACAATGACATGTTTTTTCTGACAAACGGCAATGGCTGCATCAATATATTGAGGTACCTTTTATATTCAGTTTTTATAGACTGTTGGTGTGAAGAAAGTTGCACTTCATGAACATTTTGATAGATGTACTAGAACAGTTTTAAAAACCAATGCCATTCTTTCTCAGTCAGTTTGTCAATTGGTTGTATTGATGATCGCTGAACTTAAAGCAAAAGTCATACAATTTTCATCTGTCTTTTTCAGTTACCCTGATCTCAAACTCATTCAGTCTATAAATGCCCATCCGTCCAACTGTATCTGCATTAAGTTTGATCCCACTGGAAAGTATTTTGCCACAGGAAGTGCAGATGCCCTGGTCAGTCTGTGGGATGTGGAAGAGCTTGTGTGTGTTCGCTGCTTCTCGAGGTCAGTTATTATTAAAGCGATATTTCCCCCAAAAATGAAAATTCTCTCATCATTTACTCACCCTCATGCCATCCCAGGTGTGTATGACTTTCCTTCTTCTACAGAATACAAAAGAAGATTTTTAGAAAATTTCTCAGCTCTGTAGGTCCATACAATGCAAGTGAATGGTGATCAGACCTTTGTAGCTCCAAAAATCACATAAAGCAAATGTAAAAGTAATCCAAATGACTATGGTTATATCCATATCTTCAGAAGTGATATAATAGGTGTGGGTGAGAAACAGAACAATATTTAAGTCGTTTTTTTATTTTTTTTTACTCTAAATCTCCATTTTACCTTTTACTTTCAGATGTGAAAGTGAAACTAAAAAGGCACCACATGTGACTTTCAGAAGTGAAAGTGGAGATTTAGAGAAAAAAGGACTTTCATTCTGAACTTCTGAAGACATGGAGTCTTATGGATTACTTTTATGCTTCCTCTATGTGAATTTTGGAGCTACAATGTTCTGATCACCATTCACTTGCATTGTGAGGACCAACAGTGCTGAAATATTTTTCTAAAAAGTTCTGCAGAAGAAAAAAAGTCATACACATCTGAGATGGCATGAGGGTGTGTAAATGATGAGAGAATTTTAATTTTTTGGTGAACTATCCCTTTAAAGTTTTTGAATTAATATATGCACAGTAAGACATGGAGAATACAAAGCATATTCCATTTAAATTGATTATTTTTTTCAACAAAGAAGCAAATTGTAATGCTCGATCTAAAATAATTAAATAATGCAATAAAAACAATATTGCATATTATATTGTAGGATATAGTTTGTTCATGTTATACTAAATAATAATTTGATATTGTTTTCAATCCTACAGACTAGACTGGCCAGTTCGAACACTTAGTTTCAGTCATGATGGTAAAATGCTGGCATCAGCCTCCGAGGATCATTTTATTGATATTGCAGAAGTAGATACAGGTAAGCAGAGAGCATACATTTACATTTATACATTTAGCTGATGGTTTTATCTAAAGTGTCTTCTACAGTGCTTTCAATGTATACAAACAAACCTATTTCGTCAGTTCATTCATCATGTGTTCTCAGGGAATTGATCCCATCCCCTTGTTGCTAACGTCTTGCTTTTCAACTTGGGCTACAGGATCTACTTGTATTGTGTTTTACTAACTGTATCACATTTGTTTTTGCTTGTTATACCTGTAGGTGAGAAACTCTGGGAAATTCAGTGCGAGTCTCCAACCTTTACTGTAGCGTGGCATCCAAAGAGACCACTATTGGCGTATGCCTGCGATGACAAAGAGGGGAAATATGACAGCAACCGAGAAGCAGGAACCGTCAAGCTCTTTGGACTTCCTAATGACTCATGAGGACCAGTTTTACCATTTGCTTTTTTTATCAGTGAAGAGTTTCAGCTCATTTGGAGGTTAAATGAATAGTTAATCTGTTTGACTTATTTGTATTAGATTTCTTAATAAATGTGAATAAATGTTGTAAATAATAGAGATATTTTGATGTTCAGCTCTCATATTACTTGGAGCATCAGACATGACAAAATTAAAATGCACTTCATGTAAGTTAGATATAAGACATCTTCCTGAAGGTTTTCCTCCTTTCAGATGCAAAATGCAGCTCCTCTTGTGAGCATAATTCTCGTGCATGGCGACGTTGATGGGAATCTAGTCTTGAGTGACATCGCCATGTATGTGTAGTAGAAGACTTTAGAAACACTTGAGCTACGGAGTATTTTGATGCTGTTTCTCATTGACTATTGCCTTTCTGGAGATAAAAACAGATGGATTATGTCTGTAGCAATCTTAAGGTTCTTGGTTCAATTGTATTTCTTCTGAATCCAGTTTTAGAAATGACCAGCAGAGGGCAACACAAGCTATTTTACTCAAAGTAGAATGGCGGCATCAGCGTGCATTGCCTAAAAGTGGCATTGTTGTTTTGTAAGAAATAAACTTTTTGTACTTTGTTTCTAAAGAATTGTTGATTTTAAAGCCACATTCAAATGTGGCCTGCCCAATCATTTTCAGTCACTTTGACCCTGAAGCACATTTTTAAAAAGTAAAAAGCAAAAATATCAATTATGTCTCCAAACCATTATATAAGCATTTAAATGTTAACAGATACTAATTTTGTTCAGTGCATGAAACACAAAATGTCAGATTAACCAAAAATGGTGGAACAGATCACAATTTGTCATCAAATCTTCATGCAAGAGACAATATCAAACTGGAAAAAGCGGAAGTAAAAAAAAACAGTTTTTGTTGACCATTAATCCAGATGATTGCAAAGAGATTTTGAACTTTGGCTGACGATTAATTGTCAAACAAATAATTGCGATTACGACGATAAGTGTCTGTTTTAGGGCTGTGACAATGAATCGTCTCGTTAAGGGCTTTCACGATTAATTGTCATATAAATGGTCATATTTTTTAAGGTGTGCTTTTTTCTGCACGAGTGCTTCATACACCTTAAGATGTAATTTTGACATATTTAACTTATATATAATATATAAATAAATAAAAAATAGGAATAAACTATAATTTGCTTTGGAAACTTATGAATGACATGAAAAAATAATGTTTGAAATATCCAAATATTTCTAAATACAAAATATATCTCTTTTTTTTTTTGGTCAACGTTAGTTTTGGTCAATTTTTTTATTTACATGGCTCAAATGTCTCTTAACGAACGATCGTACAGATGTAGGTACATTTGCACCAGCTCGCTAATAACTCTGCATGTCGATGTGTTCATGTTGACTGAGTTTGTCTCACTAAACAGTATACAGCCATCGGGCTCAAAGTAGGTGGAGCTCTTGGTCACACCTACGGATGACGTGACCAATGGCAGTAAGAAGGTGTTTAAGCAGCCGCTCAGACGTTTTTTCCTAAAAGTTCGCCCCAGCAAGTGGTTACAAATCACTGAAACGAACGCAAAAACACCTTCTTTTCGGCTAGATTTTGTTTTAAATTACGTCACACCCGTTCGTTCTTCGATTTCGTAGGAAGTATATCGAGGCCTTAAGCGTGCCTCTCCTCCTCTTTGTCACAGCGTGTCATTAACACAGCGTGTATGACTGAATCAGGAACATTTGCCATTACACCAGTAGTGTAGTCTAGGGCATACGCAGGCATACACCATATGCCCACCTATCTTTCAAAGGATTTTAGGTATGCCCACTTAAAATGAGTTATGATAAGTATGGCCACCAGAACAGTGAGGAGGATTTTGACCCATAACTTTTTATTATACTGAGGTGATGCCGCAGCACCGTTGAGAGAATTGTGATTATTATTAAAAAAAAAATTAATAAGCGTAGAGAGATTCTCTGTATGGAGCAGTGGGAGGCGGGACCACAACTGAAGACATGGACGAAAAAGACAGATCGACTGAGCAACTAATCAGAACGTTCGTTTTAGACATGATTTGATATTTTCTAACCAATCATATTTTCCGTTTTATCAAGGGGCGGGACATTTCTAGCATCAACAGTCAAATGCTGATGTGCCTGCAGTGCTGGAGTCACCATAATTATTTTGCGCTGTATATTTACCTCACTGTTAAAAGTGAAAATATTAATGTATTTAACCAAAAACGTATGCTATTAAACTTAGGGAAAATACTGAGTGTCACTGCATCCATGCTAGTTTTTTATGCTCTTTTCAGATGACAAGTTGAGTTGTCCCGTAATGGTATCAAATGTAATTTTTTTTTTTCTGTCTTTTACTGCTGTCAGTGGTGCATTTTTCCCTCGTGATATCAAATCATCTTAATTTATATTTCTTAATAGGAAAGCTATTTCACTATACACAGAAAAGAACATTTTTGTACACAAATAAAACAAATAGCCCGATCATTAACTATTAAGTACTGTATATCGTAATATAAGATAACGTGAACATTACTACACTCAGTCATACCTATACAAAGCTGAACAGCTTATTATGTATTATGCATTCTGGGATGCTATTGTTCTCACCACAATTGTGCAGAGCGGTTATCTCAGTTAGCGTAAACTTTGTCAGTTCGAACCAGTCTGGCCATTCTCTGTTGACCTCTCTCATCAACAAGGCATTTCCATCCACAGAACTGCTGCTCACTGGATGTTTTTTGTTTTAGGCACCATTCTGAGTAAATTCTAGAGACTGTTGTGCGTGAAAATCGCAGTTACAGAAATACTCAAACCAGCCCATCTGGCACCAACAATCATGCCATGCTCCAAATCACTGAGATCACATTTTTTCCCCCATTCTGATGGTTGATGTGAACATTAACTGAAGCTCCTGACCCATATCTGTATGATTTTATGAACTACACTGCTACCACACGATTGGCTGATTAGATAATCACATGGATGATTGTTGGTGCCAGATGGGCTGGTTTGAGTATTTCTGTAAATGCTGATCTCCTGGGATTTTCACACACAATTGTCTCTAGAATTTACTCTGAATGGTCACAAAAAAATAAATAAATAAATAAAAATCCAGTGAGCAGCAGTTCTGTGGATTTACCAAACTGTATTGCATTTTTCTGAGATGTAGTGTAGTACAGGGTCATTGTAGGTGGCGAAAACAGCAGTAGCCTGTAGACCTGGAGCAGTCTATACTTAACAGGGAATTGTTTGTAACTGTGATTAGATCCAGCCCCATCGTTAATCTTTCTCAGTTGTGACAGACTTGCACAGCATGAGCGTCCACTTTAGGAGTCTCTAGCCTTGCTTATGGCAGCTGTCCTCACCCTTCTCTGGTGATTCACCCCAGCAGGCTCCAGCATGTCTCACTTTGCCACTTCCTACAAATCACAAGGAGCTACAGGCATCCTTCAAATGCTCTTTAATTACATTTGATTTAGCAAAGCCCTGTTTATCTCGTGTTGCCCAGTAGGGGTTTGGCTTACCAACTTTTTCCTCCTGTTGTTGTTTAAGTTTGAGAGGATTAAGCCTAGGTCCTCATTCAGGTTTTTTTGTTTGTTTTTTTGCATCTGTGTGTAAATGTCTCATACGTACAAATTCATATACATGTTCTCTGTAATGTAGTGACCTATGATGTTCACTCGAAAAAAAAAAAAAAACTTTCACTATTGTCAGTTTTCTCAATCCTCTCAAGTTCATATTTAAAAAAATGTAAAAAAAAAAAAAAATGTAACCAAGAGAACTTTAATTAACAGAGTAGATTCAGCTAAAAAATAGTGTCTTTTCAGCTTTATTAACCCATGTGCGATGGGATTACATGAATAACCTTTGTTTGGTTAACTGAAACTGATCAGAGGATTTTTAGTTTTCAGACTTGAGAGGGAGAATAAATGTTCAAATTAAGTATTATTTTATGTCTTTGTGCAAGAAGAGTATAACGGGAGAATTGTTAGTGTTTAATCTTATGTTGAGATTTAGGATAATTTTTTATTTTATTTTGTGTACAGTTTTGGGGGTTACCGTACCGTTATTTATTTATTTATTTATTTATTTATTTTAGTGCATAGGTCAATAAAGATTTCTAAAACTGATATTAGATCTGTTATTTGGTGATTAATTAAGCTGATTTTGCTCTAAAATCTCTGATCACAAAGATAAACTTTACGGAAAAACAGACAATCGTGATAATGGGCTTTTTAGTTTAAGAAAATATGTGTTAAGGATCTCAAGGTCAAAGGTCCTAAATGCACGTTAAATAAATTGGAAAAAGTTTTTACTTTGATGTGAATGAGATGAGATGTGATTCCACTTATTATGTCTTTATTATGGCATATCTGATGCACATATTTTGGGGAAGGTCACATAGTCAAGCACCTTGTGACCTAGTGCACGATGACTAAAGTCTTTTTGGAAACTAGATCTAATGTTGTTGGACATTTGTATAAAATGTTGTATTGTGTAGCAATGAGCCATGCATTTTTTTTATCAAGTCAAGTGATGTGATTTTTAATTTATATATTTGTAGTGCTAAATACCTTTTATCCTGTCTAATAACCTGTCTCAGTAAACATGTTTTTGTAACTATAGAATTGGATTGAATTTTTCCTATATATGTCCAAATCATAAAATGACATTGGTTAAACCACACCAAACCACACATACAAACACACCACAGAAAAAGATTGAAGTGAAATGCCCTCTGCTTCTCTTAGTAAAGATGGCATGACACATTTTCATATCTCTCCTAATTCCCATTTCAAAGACTCTCCCAGTCCCTTAGGTCTTAATGGACTAGTTTCTCCACCATCCATATCATTGGCTTTCTCTACTCTTCCAATTTGTCTTTCAGTCTTTGCTTCAGTAATTTAAGGGACTTGATTTGAAACAAAACATTTTTTGACATACAATTTATTAGCACCTGACAGTAACCTTTGGTGTTCTAAAATTCATGCTCTGTGAACATTGTTTTGAATTTTTTGAATGAATATAATTTGCAATTCACATGCAGGAGTAATATTTCATGCTTGGCCACTTTCCTGGCACTTTTTGTTTGCAAATATTCATATTAAACCATTTGTATTACTATTTTCAGGCAGGTTTTTTTGTTTCTTTTAAATATGTAAACATTTAATTAGTTAGTCACCACTTTGGGAGATTAGATTTGGAATTATTCATAGGTCTTTGCTATGTCAGTTAAACTGGATATCTACCAATGATGGCAATTAAAGTTATACATTAATTAATTGAATTTAAGTGTTAACATATTAAATCAAGCTGACAAAGTGACATCATTAGGGTGATTACTCAGTAGGGGCAGTGGTAGCTCAGCAGTTAAGGCTCTGGGTTACTGATCAGAAGGTTGAGGGTTCAAGCCCCAGCACTGCCAAGATGCCACTGTTGGGCCCTTGAGCAAGGCCCTTGACCCTATCTGCTCCAGGGGTGCTGTATCATGGCTGACCCTGCACTCTGACCCCAGCCTAGCTGGGATATGTGGGGGGAAAAAAAAAAAAAAAAATTTCACTGTATATGTGCAAGTGTGTGATATAAAAATTAAAAAAGAATATATATATTTTCAGATATTATTCTTTTTTGCTTTTGAGACAAGAGGTATGGGTATTTAACTGAGTAAATTATGTTCTTTCAGGTGAATACAATTCAGGAAATTAGTGATAGTTTTACTGTTAGTAGAGTGAGTTTTTAGGTGGAGCTATGAGACAAATCATTAGCTTACTGTATACTCCTGTTTATCAGTGGTAAAGAAAGTAGCCTTGTTAGCTTTTGTTGCACTTCAGTGGTATAATTTATTCTAAAACAATAAGGCATAAAATAGTATATTCAGTAGCACATTTTCGTTTTAGTGAGTTGCTCATTCAAAACCAAAAACATAAACATTTAAACATAAAAAATAAAAAATAAAATTATTTGTACATTCCAAAAATGGTAATTTAGGTCATTTTGTTTCATAACAGATTTACAGTGACATAGTTTGACAGATGTATTACGCAATGTGCAATAAAAGAAACTCACTATACAATCTCCACACTCTAACCCTGGATCAGAAACCTCATACGGATTGTGACTCTTTTTTTCTGATAACATTGTTACCTTTACCAGTCCCATTTGAAATGCATACGTTTATGTAATAAACAATGCAATGGAAAGGAATTATATTACATTTTGTTAGCTATAAATAACAAATGCAATGCGATTGCAATTTTAAGAGACATAACCAAACATATTAGATAAAGCTGAAGGGTTGCAGTGAGGTTTATGAGTTTGTTTTAAATTAGGATTATTTTGAAATAAGAGTCGGTATGTTATTTTTTCTAACCCAGAGTTCATCATAAAATCATAATTGATGCAGTAAACATTTCTGTCTGGTTTGTAATTGCTTTTAAAGAAGTAACATTCTAAAATTGTTTTTAGAAACCAAGCTTCAAACACACAGAAAGAGGATAAAAATGAGTCTTATACTATATCATATATACCAGAAATTTACAGATGTTTAGGAAACTGTTTGAAATTGAGGTTAACTGTTTGAAATTCCTTTCAGGTCCCTGACAACAAATACTCATTATTTCATTCTGTACTGTCACAAAATTGTGTCACCAACTAAAGCAACTTAAAATATTCTCAAAATAGATACATGTCCAAAACATAAATCAATGGCATATGTATAGCTTCAGTCATTGGGATTTGCTTGCCGATTAATTCATGACAATGTGATGTTGGACTATGAAATGTCTAGATGTCATAAGCTTCCAACTGTAACTCCCCTGTGCAGTTGGTCGATGTTACAGTAAATTAATACGTTTATTTGAATTTTTGCAGCAATTCATAAATCTCTTCTCATTTATGCACATATAAGCCCAAAAGAAAACAAAACTAAATACATTTTTAACATTTTTAAGAGTACCATGCTTACACAGTCAATAAATTAAAACAAATAGCTCATTTCCTTCTATTTCTGAATAAATTAAAGCATGCAAGTGTTCACTCCAACCCCAATGAAGAGACATCGACATAGTCATAATGAAAATCTAAGACATAGTCCTGTCCACAGACTCTTTTACTGTTTGTCTCCAGACATGAAATGAGAGCATGTAAGTCTTTAATAATTTGTCTGTATTTGGTTGAATATGAAAATCCAAACAGAAATAAATATTCAAGCACATAACCTGATATACAGTACACTAATCATCTGTCAAATACTTGCAAAGTCCAAACACTGATTGATAGCCACTATTGAGAAAAGCATCTAAACTAGAACAAAGCGATGACACATTGATGTTTAAAGGAACTATTTGCACTGGTGCATCAGTGTTCATTAAGTGTACTTTTCAGGTAATTTCCTAATATGATAAACCAATGGAAAGACACATTCTCCAGGTCTCATCATTAATATACCTTTTCAAATTAACAAGATTAAAACCAAGGTTTAATTTCATGCTACTGAACATCTACAGTCCAATAGCATCCTAAAATTTAGAGAATCATCAACACAGTCAGCCCTTTTACCCAGTTGTTTATTATGTAATGCTCATGTAAAAAAAAGTACATGAAAATAATAATCCAAATGTGACTGTGATACATATGACAAGATGGAAGTATCAATAAAAGGAGAATTGACACCTAAACTGTTCTGAAATTAGTGAATAAACTAATTATATAGTGGCCCCCAAAATAGAAGTGTGTTAGGTTGAATATTAACTTAAGTGGACTGTCTCATGAAAGGATGCTCCAAGACACATTGCATGGATGTCATATATGTCAAGAGGTATACTTGAAGTACAACTATATAATATTATCACTTTTGTTTTGTCAGAGATCAGTTGCAATGGATAACCGACTAGAAATTGTCCTAGTTTAGCAATACCATCTCTTTTTAAATGATCACTCAGTTCTGTCAGTAGCTAACACCCTGAAGATAGGCCTGATAAATTCATAATATCCCATTAAACAGATGGGATCCAAGCCCTGGAGACCTGGATAAAGGATGCAGCTTCTGTTGCAGGGACAGTAATACATAAACATGTGACAACCTGATGTTCTATTTTGGTATTTAATGCAAAGTTCAACTGCATGCATACATGAACTCCCACATCCTGACTCCACCATCTCCATGACAGCGGGCACAGCCTGCTCTGAGTGTGCGATTTAAGAGACATCAACAGGTATGACGTGAAATAACAGCACAAACACGTACAGACACACATAAAAACACACTTACATTGAGAACACATAGAGTACACAGAGAAGATGTTACAACAATAGCAATCTTTTAAAAAGATTCTCTTTCTACGGAAATGTCTATATACAGTATATACACATTCTGACATGAACTATGAAGAGTTTAAAGACAAATTAAATAGATATCAATATTTTATGCCTTTTTTTTTTCTTTTTTTTTTACAGAAAACAGATGCTTGACTACAAGGTGATTTACCTATGTATTATGTTTTCATTAATTATTGCAATCTAACAATATGGCTTTGACTAGTGAAAAAAACATTTCAGCACTACAAATATTAAAAAGTCAATCTCATTCTTTCTTTATAATTTAATAAAAAAATTTAATTAAATAAAAATTACTTCTGTACTGCTAAAATTAACATGATGAGTTATTCTTAAGTATGTCGTTCTGTTCTTACTAAGATGTTTTAAATAAACTTCACAATCTTAAAAGGCATTATGATCAGAACAACCAGCCTAATGGGTATGGATACATTCCTGTAGTTTTCTCCTATCGTAGTTTAAAAAAGGGACACATTTTTTATCTGATTGTTTGGAAAACATACAACTACTAAGTTATGTGTAATGGAAAAAATGTAAACTTATCTATAGGGTTATATATATATATATATATATATATATATATATATATATATATATATCATGCAATACAATCCCCAGTTGGGCATTACTTTACAAAATGAGCTTGACTCTTTACACCAGTACTAATAAACAGTTATGTAAACATTTAACCATCCCCTGAAATAAGTGTCCAATGTGTTTATCAAATGGCAGTGTTTACTCAATGCTTAAAAACATTAATAATTCAATAAAAAAAGCCTCAAATGATTATATTTGCATCCCCACATCAGACTTTACCAGCACTAAGATGGATATTTTGGACCAAACATGAGCTAGCATTTTTTGTAAGCAACTTATTATCATGTTTATAGTTCTGTTTCGCAGCAGGCAAGAATGATTGTTGTTTTTAAGATATAAGAAAGTGTTATTATGAAAAAAATAATTTAACATGCTTTATCAGCATTGCACAGTACATGTACCTTTAACTTTTACTAGATGTGTTCATATGACATTTGCTCAAGATCATTCTCTCTTTGGTATGTTTTTACTATTGTGATTGAAGTTCATGCATCTTTCTTTTCTTAATTATTCTTTGTGAAATAAAATCTGCTAAAATAATTCCTCAAATTTTGCAATAACACTTAATTCATTATTTTACATTTAGGCTTTTTTTTACATTAACATATACAATAACCTACTTTGTACTAAAAGCACATTAAAAGCCAGGTCTTTCTTTTAACAATTCTGATGGTACAGGTACAGCAGGCATTCTCATATTGTGAAACTATCTACCAATATCCACAGTTTTAATTCCATATGCATGAAATAACATTTCAGATTGATCAATCATTGACACAAAAATCTACAAACAACACATTTTTTCTTTTTTTTCTTTTTTTTATGAGACCGGCTGTAATATTATTATTATCATTTATTCTATCTAAGATTTACAGTGCTTGTTTCTGATTGTCATTTGTGAGTAATCAAACATCAGTTCATCTGTTTTGGCAGTGAAAATGTGCCGTGACTTCAAAAGACAAACTTCTCTAGATTCTTTGTAATTTCTTGTTTATGAGATCCTGAATCATTCTGAATGACTCTTAACTGTACAAGTGATTTGGTCCAGTTTGTAAAAAGATAAACTGTTGCTTTTCCTGATATGGTATCATTGCTGGCAAGGCTAATGTGAATGTTACTTGTGGTCATGCCAAATTCTTTTTCACACTACAATAAAAAACTATGAGAGAGAAAATTATGTTTAAAAAAAGCTAAACAACAATACATAACAGATAAAAGTGAACTGCCAGGCTGTAAACCATTTGAGCATTCAAGTGGTCAAAAATGGCACAACTAAGAAAGTATATCAGCGGCTATCGTATCATTAGCAACATAAAACCCACTAATTTTCTCATATAGTAGAATCTTGACCTGATGCATAACAGCTGCATTCTACACTTCACTGACAACATTTTATGTGCAGAAAGGAAAAATTATATCAAGCTGCTGCTTTTAAAGTGCCCTTAAGCCACTCTGCATCTCATTAGAGAGTCTACAGGTTGAGAAAAAGAAAAACAAAAAAAAGATAGCTAAATAAATAAATATGTTACTTAATCAAAAGAACCATCATATACCCAGTGCCAGAGCTCAATATCAACATCTTGGAATGTGCTGTAATTGTGTGGGGCTGATCGATGAGTACCCAAGGCAGATCATTTTCAAAGTATCAGAGACCCTGGTGATGCATTAGTAAACAAATAGAAAGATTTATAGAAAGTGTAAACAATTTGAACCTGAATGGCAGTGAAAAGACAAAACGTTTGTTGGGTTATGAATTGTGATTCTATTCGTAGAAAGGTAAAAATAAAATTCCGACAAGGCGGCGAAAAGCCTTTCACCTGTTTGGCAAAAATCCCCCCCATCACCCATCTTTCTTCACAAACAGCTTTGTGTATGTTACTTTTTAAACATATCCTGCAGAGGTCCAGGAAGGAATTTGAGAACGGTGTCTAGAATGCTCTCCTCGTCCTCCTCGTCGTCTGCCCCACAGCCAGCTGGAATGGCCTTTTTGGGGCGGGTAAGGGAGCCCTCACAAGCTTGCTCCATAGCCGCTTTCTCTTCAGCTTCTTTCTCTTCTTTCTTCTTTAGTCCATACTATATAAACAAACAAAGTCCAGCAATGGGAGAAGAGGGATATCACATAGTGCAATAATGTAATTTCTTGTAGCTGTATATATATTGCTTATGGGAACAAATTAACCTGATATATAATTTTATATACTGGAACATATACAATAATATAATATAATATTATATAATATGATTAATCGCATACATCATTTTTTGTGGAGAAAGTCCACATTTTTGCTGGGAAATAATTTTATAGTTGAAATAATTATAAATATAATATATATAAACATAACAATTAAGATAATATGAAATATTCAATTAAATTTAATTACAATTGTATTACATTATTGTGCCAGATGAGTAAAGTGTTGATTAGAGTAGACTATACAAAAAGTGGTTTAAGAAATCAATATATAGTTTTTTTTTTCCTTCATAACATTGAACATATGCATATTGGCCTACTCTAGACAACAACCCATCAACCAATATAATATAATAAAATATAATATAATATAATATAATAGGGTTTATAAAAAAATATTAAATGTAATAAAACTACCAAAACAGATTAGCAGTGCTAGCCATAGGTGTAGATTAAGGTAGGGATGATAGGGACATGTCCCCATCAACTTTCAGAAAACCGGAAATGTCTCGACCAACATTTAGGCAATTTTACCACAAAAAAAAAAAAACAAAAAAAAATACTATGACTTTATACTATGTATTTATTTTCATTTTAGAAACCATTAAAGGTCCTTAATATAATTAATCATGTGTAAATAATTGTCCTACCTCTTCTGAAGCAGCTTATTAATGGTGTTGTCATGTGGTACCTGTTACTTTTCTCAGCACTGTTCAGGATGCACCAATCACAATTGTTTGTAAGATTTGTTTTAATTTTTTTACATTTCTGGAGATTGCACAGGCGGATTTCCATTGGTATCTTACCTCCAATCCTTGAAATTAATAGATTTAAATAAGCATATGTAACGGTGGCCAGCTGAAAGATAGCTGTGCAGTGTGTATAAACCTCACAGGGGCTGTAGCCTTTAGCCTCCTTGTTAGCGCACCCGCCTCCCATGCTGGAGACACCGGTTTGAGTCCCAAACGGAGTGGGTAGAACAAGACCCGGATGGGAGTGAGGTTTAGGGGGGTGAGTGTAATGGTGGCCAGCTGATAGATAGCTGTGCAGTATGTATAAACCTCACTCTCCTGACCTCAAGAGATGCGCTAGGGGCTGTATCCTTTAGCCTCCTCATTAGCGCACCCGCATACCATGCCGGAGACGCCGGTTCGAATCACGTACAAAGCGGGAAGAACAGAAGCATCTCACATACAAATGTTTCCTGTCTAAAAGTCAAAAAAATTTCTGAGTTTTGCATGCTGCCCAATGGAGGATTCTGCTTTTTCATGAGCGCCCTCTTGAGGAAAATTTGAACGATTGTGTCAGAGGTTCAGGATTTTAAGATGCTATTATAACTACCAATACATGTTTTATTTTGCACATTGGAGAAGAACATTGGGATTAAAATATTATCTATACACAGTCAATAAAATAAGGCATTTGTGATAAAAAAAAAAATCATTAGTTGGAGCCTAAGCCAACTAGGCCTACTTTGTTCAGGAGGCTTTTTCAGATAAAAATGTAAATAAGCAATACGAGAAAATATTATGTGGTAGTAAGGGGAGTTGAAAAGCAGAAAGTGGGGAAAAATGTCAATGCTCCACTCTCCCCATATCTGTTTATCATGTGATGTCATTTTGCACATGCAAATTGTTAATTTAATCTACGCTTTGTTTAGATTTCCATTTGGTTAATGCTGGATAATACATTTTACAGAATGTCACTTCATGTCCTTTGGATTTCATTTTCTCGAGGTAAATCTTCTTGAAAAAGATAACATTTGATTTTGACCCATTAATCTTAGGGTTATTGCATCACATATCGCTGTCACATTATCCAAGTTTATCGCATATCACATTTTACCTCCTTTCTGTGCAGCCCTAGTGGTCAGTTCTTCATTTTTTTATTCTTTAGAAATTCTTAAAAAAACAAAACTAATATTTAACATGGTGGGGCAAAGAAATAAAAAATGAGACTTGTTATATAAGGTAATAATGTTATTTTGCCTATATTACCAGACTGACTTTCTCGCATTTTCTTAATACAAACATTTGGAATATTCTCCTTTCAATATGTCCCTACCAACTTTCAAACCAAACCTACGCCTTTGGTGCCAACCTTATTTTAACTCAATCAGATGGTAGTGGCATCTTTACTGCACTGTTAGTTAGTTAGTTATGGAAAGACATTTATCAAGACCGTTTCTGCATTTCAAGATCTAAGCTCAATAATAATAATAATAAAATGCTTTTTATGTTTCATATTCATTATTTACTTTTATACTGTACATTTGTCCAAACTTTCACATACTTTATATTTTTTTCCCAATGCAAGCACACTAATGCTCAAAAGCTCAGATATCATCATACTGGCCTCAAAGTCATCTGGGACCAGTGTTGGGTAAGTTTCTCTAAAAAAGTAATTAATTACAAACTACTAATTACATCTTCTACAGTGTAATTAGATTACTGTACTAATTACTCTGTCTGAAAAGTAACTGAATTACTTATTACTAATTACTTTCTAAAACTCTTATCAACCTCAACCAGATGAAAAATACAAGGATAGACATGAAACTGCTCTTTTAATTCTTTCAAATAAATAAATTATTCATGAACTGGCAAAATAATTTAAGGGGGCAGCGTTAAATTAGAAAACATATACCCTGTCTGGGACTAATCAGTTTCTCTGCCACTCTTGACTGAATGAGATTATGACATGTCCATATGCTGTCATGGTGCTTCTACAGTTGATTCTGACTAACATTAAACCATGCGTAGGAAAACTGTGCATGAAGCTTTTTATTCCTTTATGAAGGACCTGTTCAGTTGCGGTAATTAGCTGGCATTAAGGTCTCCTGCAAATGTGACATTTTATTAAAAGGGTAATGGAGATTCTTATTTGATGTGGCATTTCCACACACACATAACTCATTGAGTCCTGTTATAATAGAATAATCACTTTATCCTGTTTTAGTTTGATATTGATTAGTAATTAGCAAAGGGCCCCTATGTTTACCAATTGTTCTAATTTTGTGTGGTCTTAATAGAATAAGCAGCTGTCACAGGAAATGTAAAAAGCTTACCTTATCTCGAATGGCCTGTCTGACCTTTTCCCTGTCCGCCTCCATGCGAGCATGTTTGGCCTTCCGCTCCTCCTCTTGTTGTCTCAGGGCCTCCTGCCTCTCTTCCTCCTTCTTCTGGGCATCTGGGTCTTTCTCCTCTTCTCCACCTAACATCTTCCCCATGTCTTTGGTGGCCCCTGTATATATAAGCAAAGAAATATTACTACCATCATGTCTCACGATAAATCTTATTCACAAACTTGCAGAAGCCAGAAGCCAGTGGGCTTTGCATTTTTAGTGGTCAACCGATATGGAGTTTCAATGGCTGATACTTTTACCTAAAGAGCAGTGTGGCTGATGGCCCATATAATCAACATTATTATTTTAGGTAAAAAATTTGGAAAGTGTATAACTTAGGTCATCATTTCTTGTAGGTTTTTCACCATTTTCAATCACCCTTTTCATTTCACTGTTTTATTTTAAATGGTACTATTGTGTGACAAACTAATTATTCCATGAAATATTTTCATTAATACAAGCTGCAAGTAAAATAATAAATGTAAAAGAATTACCAACATTTTTTTAGAATGTTTTTAGATGGAGTAATAGTTTGTCTCAACACAGGACATGTTAACTACACAAAAGTATCATGCCAACAATCCATATACATAAAAAAAAATTATGGCAAAGAGATTTAAAGAAATGTTCAGAAATAAAACACTTATTTTTCACAGTATTTACTCAACATTCCCTAAAAAAAATTAAAAAGAAAATCAGTCAATGTTAATAATCTCAAAATGGCCAGATATCGGCCAATTAATCGGCATGGCCAACATATCAGTCTATCACTATACTGAAAAAAGTTAACATCATTTTTTTTGTCATACAGTAATATCTAAATGAACTCAAGTCTAAAATATTATTTAACATCACTAAATCAACCCGAAGACTAAATGTTACACCAACAAAACTAATTTTTAAGGGTTAGATCAGGTAGAAATATCTTTTTACAGTGTACTTTACTACATATAAAATGACTTCAAATCTTTAGTTTCCATAAAAATTGCCAAACCTTCAGCAAGACGTAGCAGCAATTAAGTGGTTCAATTAAATACCGTGACGAGGAGGAGAGTGTGGCCGGGCTGTGAGGGTGCACAGCCGGCACTGAATCAGGCTGCGTTCTACTTCACTTTTAACATCCACTCGCTAACTCCCCTAAGCACTTCCCCTCGGGGGAATCCCCACCGCCATTTTGGAAGTCCGTTCCACTTCGTTAAGCGAGCGAGGGAAGTTTCTACTGACAGACCCTCAACCCCTCGATTCTGACCGAGTGAGTGAGCCTACTCTGATGCTTGAGGCAGCTCCATATCCCACAATGCAACTCCATTGTGATGTGACAGATGATCAGCGGGAGAGCAAGATAAGGGGGGGCCGGAGAAGGAAGTTCGAGAGAGAGCGATGCACGTGGCCGCGCTGCATATGTGTCTGTGCACGCCTTATGTTTTATGTTGTTTTAAGTTGAGTTTTACCATTAAACTTTACGTTGACTGTTCAGCCAGTTCCCGCCTCCTCCTTGCCTGTCCTTTTAACTGTTACAAATACACTCAACTGGATCATCTTCTTTCATGGACATTTTGGTTAATTACCAACCCTGAGTACATAATTAAGCTATATGCACAAAATGTGGTGTGCAGCAGAAAATCACATTCTTAATAAATATCTTTGACTTGTTTTCCAGTAAAAATATCCTAACATCCCTAAAACAAGATAAATTCACATAGTAAGCAAAACCTGATAAGCAATTATTTATACCTGTAAGTCTCATTTGTCTTTGTGGTACTGGCAGATTTTTCCACTTTTTTCATAAAGCCAGAGATGCTCTTTAAGAAATGATTTCTTGCAAGGTGATTGCAGCATTATTGTTTCCTCTGTGTTTCCTCTTTCCACTCCAGTGGTTTTATCCATGTATTGGCACTAAGAAGTGTAATCGAGCTAGAAATCACAATTGCCAAGGTGAATGCTGATGTCATTATTTATAGTGAAAAAAAAAAAAAAAAAAGAATTATATTTTGGTCTATTCGCAACCAAAACCAATTGGATCGCTTCAGAAGAAAGATTAAACAACTGAAGTGGAGTGCTGTTTTGGAGCTTTTGCCCTTTATGGAGCTTTAACATTTTGTTCACCATTCACTTGCATTGTATGGACCTACAGAGCTGAGATATTCTTCTAAAAATCTTTGTTTGTGCTCAGCAGAAGAAACAAAGTCATTCACTTTCTTGAGTAAATGATAAGAGAATTTCTATTAACTATCCCTTTAAAAAAGTCTGGTAACACTTTACAATAAGGTTCCATTCGTTAACATTAGTTAATTCATTAGGTATCATGAACAAACTAATAACAAATATATATATATATATATATATATATATATATATATATATATATATATATATATATATATATATATATATATATTACAGCATTTATTAATCTTAGTTAATGTTAGTTAATAAAAATAAAATTGTTCATTGTTAGTTCATATTAGTTCTTATTGCAATAATTAATGTTAACAAAACCAACTATTGATTTTATAAAAATTGTATTTGAATATTTTGAAAATAACCTTAACTAAGATTAATAAATGCTGAAAAAGTATTGTTAATTGTTAGTTAATGTTAACTAATGTTGTTAATTGATGTTAACAAATTGAACCTTATTGTAAAGTGTTACCAAAATGCTATACTCATGCTTTAAATCAATTAATCAATTGTATAATGGCTTTGTGCAATGTGTCTAGTGTCTCTACAAGCAAATGCAAGACTTTCACTCATTTATTATTAATGTTGCTCATTTATTATGCACAAGAGTGCATTTGAAATCCACTGTCAAAGTCTATACACTACCTTCACCTGTGTTTATTTGCTACCATTTAACACTCTGGACATTCAAGGGGAGAGTGGCAATGTACTCTTTAAGTGGCTTTTAACTGTGTGTGTGTGTGTGTGTGTGTGTGTGCTTGTTTCTATGTGTGTCAGGCATCTTTGGTTTGATATTTTCTTATCAAATGCAATAACAATCATACATAAAAAAAAAAAATTAAAAAAATGGCTTTGGTTTCCAAATACTTTTAAGGGGCACTGTGCATATAGTATTTCACATTTAACAGCTGTTCAAGCTCATTCTTGGCACCTTCTATATCTATTAAAACTGAAAAGAGCAGAAGATACATACACAGCATCTGTCAAATAAATTGATGGTTCTAAAACAAGCTTCAGTGTGTCCTTTCCACTGCCATCTGTACAAATAAAAAAACTTAAGGTAAATATCTGTCGCATTTTCACAATGAATTGCCACACGGATTGTTCTACAAGCACAATGCAACTGCCGCTCCTGAGTGCTTTAAGTGAAGATGTAGGTCACCAAATTTAGTCCTGCTGTCATGTTTGAAGCCACATAGAGGATGGTTAACATAGCAAAAGAATTGCCTCCCTT
Source organism: Myxocyprinus asiaticus (assembly GCF_019703515.2). Taxonomy (NCBI): domain Eukaryota; kingdom Metazoa; phylum Chordata; class Actinopteri; order Cypriniformes; family Catostomidae; genus Myxocyprinus; species Myxocyprinus asiaticus. The sequence goes on along the minus strand of NC_059370.1, from coordinate 33,888,530 downwards.
TATCAGATTGTCCATGGCTTTACATCAAAGCACTCTGCACAAACAGCAGTGATGTTACGGATGGAGGAGCAAATCTGGGCTATACTTAACCATGACACCACGGCTGGAACTGTACTCCAATATCTCAGGATAAGCCCTAATTCTTAATAATATGAGACTTATCAGAGCTTAGCAAATTAGCATATTAATTAAATTCTTTCATAACAGTATAGTAGTAGTAAAATAGGTCAATTGCATTTCATAATACCAGCACTGCTAGCCTTTAAAGGCATGTTGAGTTACAAGTTAAGCTCAATCAACAGCATTTGTGGCATAATACTGAATACCACAAAATTTTGATTCATCTTTTTGATTCATCCTTTTATATGCAGTATATATATATATATATATATATATATATATATATATATATATATATATATATATATATATATATATATATATATATATATATATATATATATATATATATATATATATACACACACACACTATATGGCCAAAAGTTTGTGCTTGATGAAAATTTGATTTCAAAACCTTAGGCATCAATTTCCCCCTTTGCTGTAATAATAGCTTCCACTCTTTTGGGAAGGCTTTCCACTATACTGTATGTAGTAAAATGGCTGCAGGGATTTGCTCTCATTCAGACAAAAGGCTATCAGTGAGGTCAGATCGATGGGGCCTGACTTACAGTTGCTGTTCCAGTTCACCCCAAAAGTGATCAGTGGGGTTCAGGTCTGGGCTTTGTGCAGGCCAGTCAATTTCTTCGACGCCAGACACAGTAAACCATTTCTTTATGGACCTCACTTTGTTCACAAGGGCATTGTCATGCTGGAACAGAAAAGGGCTATCCCCAAACAGTTGCCACAAATTTGGAAGCACACAAAGCCCAAGCCATTACATAAAGAAACATTAAGATTTTTCTTTACTGGATTTAACGGAGTAACCAAATTCGTTAATTAGAAGGGGGTGTCCACAAACGTTTGGCCATATAGTGTATATATATATATATGTATGTATATATATATATATATATATATATATATATATATATATATATATATATATATATATATATTATTTTTTTTTTAAATCAAAGCTTTATCAAACATTACAACTTTATTGTCATGATGACGCAATATTGGCAGACCTTTAATCTGGTAAAGGCCTTGACGATAAATCCTTATTTTATTATACTAATATCATGTTAATCCGTATAATGTTTACATCATGCGGCAAGTTAAAACTACTGTTTGTGGTAATCGACATTAGTATGTAAAAGTAATGTCTATTGAGCTCAACTTGTATTAAACATAGGCTTGTATCGAACCTGGAACATTCCTTTAATAAAGTCTCTAAAACAAACATTATATATAAAATATCCGGACATATTTTGTGTGCTTATTGCTTATTGTGGGCTGAAATATCACAAGAACTGCTCATCTGTAGATAGATTAACATTAATATAAACAGGGTAATCCTGGAACACATTCATTAATTCATGTTTTTCTTTTCTTTATGCCTTTTTATTCCTTTATTAAACCTTGTTCACACAAACAGACCAAACATGAAAGTCGTATTTTACAGTCTGCTGAACTGGAAGGGCAGTGTGCACCTTCTCTGTGGGAGCTTGAAAGAATACTATATGCTTCTGAATAATTTGCAAGGGTTGAGAAAATCTGGCTACTGTAAGTCTGTTTAATAATAGATGTCTTTCATGGGTAAATCATGCTCCACTGCCTCAAAGCTTAAATGAGCAGAATTTAAGCAATGTCTGTCTGTTTTAAAAGAGATGGCTCCATACACAATAAAAAACACATTTGATGAACATTTGTAGACCATGAGATCAAATTTAAGGTATATTTACCTATTAAAGTGTTTATATATATATATATATATATATATATATATATATATATATATAAATATATATATATTAAAAGTGCTACTGTAAGCTACACATACTGTAGCTTTCTTTAGGTAGTTAATATGAAATACCCATGAGACATCTCCTGCATTGTGACATGCTGTACTCCATCTAAAACTATTTATAACTAAATAACTAATTATGTTTTTTATTATTAACCATACAGCTTTCATGACATCATATAAATTGAAAGACAACATATGTGGAATATTTGTACTTTAAAAATACATGTCACACTGTACAACCATTTAAAATGAAATATAATAAAAAATTGATTAAAAAGGGCAAGCACTATATAAACCTAAAAGCTTGATGGTGATAAAAAAAAAAGTCTATATTATGCATTAATTACCTCTTTCAAATTTCTAATTCACAATTCATAATCACAATCTGACATCTTGGTCTTATCTGTGCAGAACATCAAAGGAGCTATGTAAAATATGATGTGCAGTGAAATCACAATCTATGTTGCTTGAAGACATTTCACATAGAAGGTCATCATGTGGTCAGCTACATCTGGACCTCTCAAGGGAATTGACGGCAGAGAAATGCATTTAGTTTTATTGCCCATAGTCAGTCAGCTGATAAAACCAAATCATGAAATTGATTTAAGGGCTCACTGACCTTTAGACAACGTACTGTATGTTCATGAGACTAAGCAAATATATAACCTATACACACTGCCCATCAAATAAAGTGAAACTACTGTATATCCAAATCAATAAATGCTTTGTTTTGTTATTGTTCAACTGTATGGACTGCAAAAAAATAAATAAATAAATATTGCTGACAGATTTGAAGAATGTCTTTGCCTATGCAACATATAGGTAGTTGAATTTAAACCCTTATTCAGCTCTGTGGAATTTTATGCATCAATTTCTGCCATGTTTCAAATGCAAAACCCATTCAAATGCAGACACTGACTTTGGATTCCTTGAGTGCCCGCAAACTTGCAAGATTAGCAAAGTGACATTTGGATCAAGACTTACAAACCGCTCACTTTTTTCTATACAGTATTTTGTGGAAACAGCACCATGTGATATGCAAAAATGTATATCATGCATATCTCTCAGTTGCACAGAAATGGCGACAGTATGACACTTACCGCCCAGTGCTTGCTTCATCACAAAATCCATGATGCACTCAGATATCTGGTCCTCTTAAAGCTAAAGAGAATGTTGCATTTAGTCTAACTGTGATCCTGATTATGTTGATCCACCACAGTGTATATATCTTATGTGTCCTGATGAATCCTTTATACCTATTGGAAAAAAGGGAGGAAAGATGATCAGCATGTCATATAGAAACACTGATATTTCATTAATATCATCACAACAGTAGCAATATGACCTCATCCATCATCCATCAGTATTGGAGCTGAAATTAAAAAATGCTCTCTACCAGGTCAAGCAATCTCCAAAAAGAACCATCATTTCTTATGTGTGAACAATACATGTAATCAGGGACATGCACAGACATTTTGGGGGGCAGGGGCTCAAGTGGAAAAAAGGGCACTTCTCATAATTATTTACTTAAAAATATATTTTTTAAACAAAACGTTAAATATATTAACACAACTCTGACTTCCTTACCAATTATTTTAATTCCCTCACACTCACGCAATTGTTTCATACTCAACAGATTTCTAAAATATAATCAGTTCACACAGAGACCATGGTCTTCTTTAGTATTCACTAGGTTTATCACAAGAGCAGGCAAAGGAAACTATGCCACAACGTGCATGTTTTCTATGCTACTAGTTTCAAGTATATATTTAGAATAAATGACTGCACCAAGGAGAGGGACATAGTTTCACTAATAATTTGTTTATTTTGTACAAGGCAATAAATCATTTTAGATGAGGAGCCTACAATCAAAATTATGAAGTTACTGTTTAAGGCAGGACACTTTTTTCATGTAGTGGTCAATTTTGAGATTTTGGTCTATTTTGCTTCCATGTCTTCTTTTAATCCAATGGAAAGAAAACTTCCAAAATACTCAGTTAGATGGTGTTTGTTTTAAGTCTCTACTCTACCTCCGTCTGTTTGCATCTGTAGATTTCTTCTAAATTAACCAAAACAAGCTAATCTGCATATTTAAACATAACATTTAAGGGGAAAAGACTCTTGATGTAAGTCATTAACTGGGGAAGTTCTGTGGTGATATGCTTTAGTTATTTTGTTTATCCTATTCACCTGCAGTGCCTTGTCAAATGTATACAAATTAGCGCATTTTAATTAGTTAACGCCTAATTTGCATATCAATATGGCGATTGTGATGACGTTATTAGACACAAATTTTACTGTATTCACCTGTAGTGTCTCCATTAAGTACAGTACATTAGCCTGTATGGCCATGATATATTGCTTAGCTAAACTTTAGCTAATTTATTACATTAGCTAGTAGCTCATGAGTCATGCATGTTAGCAAGACACAAGTTAATTATATTTGTCTTTTGGCTAATTAGCTGTAAAGTCGAGGCACTGGTAGCCTAAGGGCCATTTACACGACAACGTTTTCAACTAAAAACTGAAAACTTTTTATGCGTTTTGGCTGTTCGTTTACACGACAATGGTGTTTTGGGGCCTGAAAATGCAAACTTTTGAAAACGGGTTTCAATGAGCAAGTTTTTGAAAATGATGCCGTTATCGTCTCCGTGTAAACATACAAAAACGTGAATTTGTGAAAACGATGACGTCATGCACACGCGTATTACATGTTATATAAAGAATGATGGATTGATAGGCATCAATTTGAGATGTATAAATATCAGTATGAATACTGGTGTCTGTGCAAATAACAATAATCAACAATTTATTTATTTGGAGTGTTTTGTATGGAGTGTGAACATTGTACAGCAAGCAGAACCTGCAATTTGAAAATCTTGAAATTAATGTATGGATTCAGATGGGAAAAATGTATTTGTATTTTAATTATTATTAATTTATTTACTTAATTTTATTTGATGTACCTTTACCCTGCAATTCATTCACCCACCACTTATGTATATAGCCTATAGACAGAGATGTGATGCCATGTACAGTATTCAATGATATACTTAGAATATAAAAACATGAGGCAGTGAAAATGCATGTTAGATCCAGCGTACACAAGACCTCTCTCTCCGTTAGAAGATATCCATATATCAGAGGGCATCGGAACTCGACAAAGTCTCATCTCCTGACCTGATATTTTGATTTTTTATTCAATAAATATATTTGTTAGACAGGGAAGCTGTGCGCAAACAGGAATATATATATATATATATATTCATTCATAAAAAATAAAAATAAAAACACCCCAGAAAAAAGGGCACTTTCTCTTGAAGAAGAAAAAGGGCAGGTGCTCAAGCCCCCTTTGATGTCTATGTGTGCACGTGCCTGCATGTAATAGTACTTTGGGTTCGTTTTGGAAAATCAATTTCAATATCGGCACATACCTTAAAGTGTTAGCTATTGAACATTTTATTGCCCAGGAAAAATATCTGTAGGGCAAGCTGTCACACTATATTGTCTGTGACAACTTTCCCCAGTCTCCCCAATCTACAAACAAATTCTGCACATTTACATTATTCTGGTAGAGAGCTTCTAGACAAATCCCACAGCAGGCACTCAAAATTAGTTCACAGTTAATTCTGAAGACTCAGAAAAGTCTAACTAAATATTGTTTACAGGTACACAATGAACATCTACAGTTTTATCATTACATGAAGAGCTATCAAATCTTTATTGAAGATTTCTGGCTATTTGTAACATCTTAACCTTTTAAACTCTGAGGAGACGCAATATGGCAAGCCGTTTTAACACTTAACACACTGAAGTCCCTGTATGCATAGGTTAGGCATATGTGGTATCATTTGAAAGCTTAGAATCTGTACTTTTCAGAGAAAAGTCACAAAATAAGGCATGAAAAAATTTCTGTTGCAAATTGGCCCCAACTTGAGGCTACGTTGTAGAAATAAAAAAAAATGAATATAAAAGTCCTTCACATAGCACTTAAATAGACAAGTCATATTTCAAATGAAAGCTCTCATTCTCAGGAAGAAGGTGACTGTACAGTTTTTTTTTTTTTTTTTTTTTTTTACCATAATACCACAGTTTGAATTATTTAAAAAAATATCACAAAGTGAAATTGTATTTCGGTAAGGCATAAAATGCAAACGTTCACTGATCTGTAAGCCCCAAATAGCCACAAACTTCTTTCTTTAAAATGAATTAAAGAAATAACTTGTTTACTTGTTTGTTAGCTTGCTTGGGTGAATAATCCAATGTTGTGTAAAAAAAATTGCAACAAAATATGAAGTCTGGTAGACGTATGAGAAACAAATCATCAGCAAAATAGGTTCTCATCTATAGAAGATGAAATGTTACACATCATTGTAAAGCTGGGATTCTGTGCTTTCCTGTGACAACTGAGAAGCCAAGATATTCAACAAAACAGTGTGGAATTCTCAGCTCTTCAAAAAATGACTTGTCTATGGGTGAGTTCTAAAATTAATTAGCACCACCTACATTTCAGATCAGTATAATGTGATGGAAGGTGATAGAGGAAAAATATTTTATTCCAGGCCATCCAGTGGAATAAAATACTTTTTGCTTGAAAATTGAGGACATAGAACTGAAATGGTATGCTTTTATATTTTAGACATTAAAAAAGATGTATTTTAGTCTATCATAAAATTGTAAACCTATACAATGTTATTTATTAATTATTTCAATAATTTCTTACAATTTAGGGGGGTATCTGTAAAATGAGACCATTTTTATGAAATTATCCCACTGTATGTGTGAACAGGAGTGTGGAAATTTTCAGGCAGCAGCCCAAAAACCCTGCAGAGCATAAGAGCTGTCTGGGTCTCTGTGCAAGACTTGCTTTCATTTAAAACACATTTCTCAGGCAGATATGAGAACAGTTTGGTCGTAACATGCAAAAGACATCATCACTACATCACCATATCACTCATTTCAGCTTTTCAATGCATCTATAAACTACATTCAGGATGCAAAACACCATTCACTCTGTAGATGCAGATGTTAAATAAAAACAAACCAGAACCCTACATGGTACACCAGAGAAGCCAATCATGGTTACACATCCCAATAGGAAGACCATATCTATAGCCCTGTCTATAGATACTAAACCCCAGAGATAATGATACTGTACTTATTATGTAATGGAATCAGGGGTGGATCTAGAAATTTTTTTATGGGGTGGAAAGGGAGTGGCATGCAGACTATGAGGGGTGGCAACACTAAAGCAAGCGTCCATGCATAGTTCTTATGGATTAAGGTACCAAGCTCCATTGCAACAAGTACTAGTTCATTAATTGGAGTCACTATCAGATTATAAATGTCCATGAATTTGTGATACAACTGCATTTCCACAGTAACCACATAGTAACCATTTTGATACTGATTTGCCAACATAATTTTTTTTTACATTTTTATATAATATATATTTGCAAAATAAAAAATAAGTAACAAAATGTCCATCTCCAGAACACCAAGACATTGTCTATTAAACACATCAACAAATTCTAAATGTTCCTATGATTCATAGAACCAGCAATCTGGACTAAACTTCACCACCTTTGTTAAGTGTACCCATGGATGGAATATGCATGCATATCCCATGGTATTCTACTAATAAAGTCCTGTAGGCCTATCACCTTTATAACAGCTGGAATAATCAATCTGAAAGCGAAGATTAACACAAAGTTAGGTCTAAATAAAAATAAACTGTATAGAAAATTGAACTGTGGGGGCAGTACTGCAAGACTCATAATATCAATTATGTTATGCACAGTAAAAGATTCTTTTAAATTACTTGTTTTGATCAACAGTCATACTTAATGATTGATTCAAGCACCCAAATAAATATTTCACATAATATGGTAATTTCATTTCTACATCTGCAACTATCAGTCTTGGGATTTTGTTAATCAGTAGATGACTACATAGATCAGCAATATGATTAAGAACATGTCTGTTGGATCTAGTGGTAACTTTCTGCCTTTAGTTTTTAGAGGTTTTGGATTCTAATTCGCCCAAACAGAACTTTTTATTTGAATAAAACAAGATTGCATCTGTACATCAGTGGATGGGTGTTACACTTTAAAAAATAAAATGCAATAAAAGATGCGGGGAGACGAGAGTAGCGGAAACACAGACACATTTATTGACAGTTCTTTATATGAAAGAACAGCAAACGCCGAAATTCAGACAGCGACAACCACAAACTCTCCACTCCAGCAGCAGGAACCCAGAATGTGCATGAGCGCCCGTGAACGAGATGACACAGTTCACGAACAACCATCTCCCATCACACAACCCAGCCATGAAACACTCAGTTTATATAGGGAGGAAACACACTGCGCACTAGGGATGCACCGATATCACTTTTTCTCTTCCGATCCGATATCAGAAATCTCAGTATCGGCCGATACCGATCCCAAGCCGATACCAGTGTTGTTTTTTTGAATAATCAGTTTAGAATATCTATATATTATTGTGTGGAACTAATTGGGAGTACTCTTTAATATGTAAAGAAACACAAACCTCTAACTACACATTATTTCAATATAAATGTATAGCTTATTAAGAAACAGTTTATTATTAACTAGTATACTAGATAATGTAGCAGCAAAATTTACAGTAATTCCATTCTTCAAGTCTTCAGTAGAAAAGAAACCAGTGTTTTATTTTTGCCTTTTTTTTAAAATGTTTAACTTGCATCTGGACTTATTTGTACTTTATTTTTTGGAACCCATTCAACTTAAATATTGTTATAAATTGTAAACAAATACTAATAATGACAATAATAATAATAATAATCATAATACATTGTTATTAATATTATTATTATTGACTTTTAATTTTAATTTTAAATACAACAGTAATATATTTAAATTGTGTACTTTTTAAACCCTCACGCTTTTATTTTGCCACCCCAGGCAAGTTCACAGTAGTTTAATTCGCTTCTTATTCAAATACTGGTAAAATGCACCTCCGGTGCCTTTCTAAATGCATATTATAAGTGAACCGAACTATTGAGCATCTACATCTGAGATGCTGTTCTTGAGTAACGCTCAAATATTGCGCACAGCTGTGAAGGCTAAAAATAGCCGCGAGTGCATCACCTGCCTGCGCGTGAGTTTGTGTCAACAGAGCAGCACCATTCACTAATGTGTTGGCGCTTCGCATACTATATATTTACTTATTAAAGACAGCCTTTTGTGATTCACAGAGCTATCGCACCTCTTCAAATGGCTTTGAATAAAATGCAGGAGTCATATAAACTGCTTTAATGGTGTTTTTATGGTTCTTTTATGTCATTTTTGGAGCTTGACGGTAACGAACATGAGTAACACACAGTATTGGATTTGGATCGGGCTCGTTGGACCGATACCCAATCCATCTAAAAGCTTCAGTATCAGAGCCGATACGATCCAGGTATCGGATCGGTGCATCCCTACTGCGCACCGGTGCGCCCCATCAACATTCAGCACCTGGTTACCACACACACACACACCTGAGAGCGATTAAGAGCATTTGCCACCCCATGCCACCCCGGCAGATCCACCCCTGAATGGCATTGCAAGAATAGACATTAGATTAAAAAAAATAACCATTATTTAAACTGGAAAGATTTTGCAATTATTACAAAATTAATACCTATTGTATTTGTCTACACAAAGTTGCTTTCCACTTACCAGTTTATTGAATTTTGCAATTTGTTCTTCTTGAAGAATTCCTAACAGAACGATAAAGAAAACAACATGCTTGGATAGCTGGAACATAGCAAAGCATTCATTGCCTCCTGATAAATCATCCTTATCTCTCGCTCACTTTCTGTCTCTCGCTCTTTTTCTCTTCAATTGTCGGAAACATACTCCCCCACACTCCGCCCCCTCATTCTTCTTTTTTCCTTACAAAAGTAATTCTGAAAGAAAAAATATATTGTGTGACATTTACCCTAATTACTATGTGCAGTAACTGTTTGTATTATTTTCAGAATTTAATAACCTTTCAAAAAATATTTACTTTCCATGTCATCTTTTCATTTCTATAAAATTGTATTGTATGCAGTATGTCTGGAAATCACTAAAACATTTGAATAGGTTTTGTAAGAGGAAGAACAACCACCTAATGATGCTAACCACCAATCATGCTAATTTCCAAGTGTTCTGAGAGGGAATCTATATACAGTACATCCATTACTGTTTAAACAAACAATACTCTATAACAGTGGTCATCAACTGGTAGGTCGTGGCCCAAAAATTGGTTGCAGGCCTGTTCTGATAGGGCCACAGACAGCAAATAATAAATCCACCCCCCCCCCCCCCCCAAAAAAAAAAAGAATATAAAAAATCTAATAAAAATAAGCTACACAAGCTACACATACACAAAATACCCTAAACATGTGCTTCGTGTGGTAACATCTTACCATATTTTTTTATTAAAAGAAATTCTATTCAGCCTGTGCTATGTTAATAATTTTTGCTTTACTTATTACAAAATTTCAATGTTTCATTTTAAGGACCTTTTTTTTTTACATTATCATTTAATCATTTAGCAGAAGCTTTTATCCAAAGCAATTTACAAAATGAGGAAGGATACAACAAAAGCGATTCATACAACAAAAGTGATTCAACTATATTAATTCAAGTCAAAAGTATTACTTAACATCACTGAATCAACCTCAATACATTAGATTACACTAAAAAAACTAATTTTATGAGATAAATCAGGTAGCTCTTTAAGGTAACAATTGCAATTTATCACATTTATGATGTATTTTGTAACTTTCATTACAACTTTCACTCCAGTTCATGCTTAAAACTCTACATAGTGCAAGCTCATAGGTTCTTTGAACTTGTTATCTAGCCACTCGGGCCACTCACATGTGATACGTTAATCCAATTTGCTCACATGGTGTAAGCTGATAGGTCCTTCGACATGTAATCATGCAGCCAATCAACTTGTGTACAGTCTCTTTGTATTACATTTAAATTGCTCAGTTTTGCAGATAAGCACGTTTCACTGCAGCACGCTACAACTGTTTTTCTCTGAAACCCACCTCCACCCCAGCAGCACTTGTCTAGAGCTGCTACATGGGGATTGTATGTAAAGTCTAGTTGTGCAGCAGCATGTTTGCATTTGTTCTAGCAAAAGCAAGTCTTCGACTTGCTCTGCAGATCATATCGATATGTCATACCCAAATTAACATGCTAAATCTTTTCGAGAGTTGTCATGACTGAACTGCTGTTGTTTTTATAAAATTATCCATTTTCTATTCAGCCTGTGCCATGTTAATAATTTATGCTTTACTTATTACAACATTTCAATGTTTCATTTTAAGGACCTTTTTGCTTTGTTTTTTTTGCTTACCTTTTTATAATAAACAATTTTGGGTCACCACTCTGTCATAAAATCTTGATCCTTAAGCAAAGCCAACTGAGAACCACTTAACTACATGATACTATTGATCTTCTTTCTAGAGTTACAAAGGGGGGTTCCAGTTTGATAACACCCACCATGTCTGATTAGCATAACACAAAACACCTTTCTGTGACCTTGAGGTGGGTTTTGTGTGCCATATTCTTGTTCTGTTCAACCTTGCTCCGTTATAACGACTGCTACCAAGCCAACACAACAGTGAACTTTAGGATAGTATACCAATGATGCAACAAACCAGAGTATCACCAGTATTTTGTATACATCTTTGCTTCTATGAAACTTGATTCAGGCAGATTGGTCATAATGCATTGGCATTATCAGGCACTGCTTTGCATATAATTACAAATGAGTAACCTCTTTTCCGTTATCTCTTATAAAACCATATTCTATCCAGCTCAGCATATGACTTTGTGAATGCACCAAATTGCTATAGAATATAGACATATGAATGTGCAGGTTTTGTAAAACCAAGACAGCAAATGGATGTGTGTGTTCTAAGAGCTCACAATGTACTATAAATGGTAGGAAGATGTCAAGGAGAAGCAACATTCTGATTGAGTGGTGCATCTAATCCATCTTTGAGATTCTAGAATGGAAGAGCATTCCAAACACAAAAAGAAATAATGGGATTCGAATAAAAGCAAGGTTACAGTAGTAAACATTGTGCTCAAGCCAACGGAAAGAAAATGAAACCCTGCAGCACGCTGACCTCTAATGTGAACAAAGCATGACTGAACAGAATAATAGTACAGTTGTATGTCATATAGATAAAGAGGAAGAAAATGGGACCATATACTTTCAGTAGCTATTAGTGGATTCTCCAAGTGGATCCTTACATAACCTATACTTCAGTGGCAAACTATGCAATCACTGTAGTGCATTTTATTTACAAAATAGAAAATCACTGATGAATACACAAAGTAATGAAGTTATTGATGTGACAATTAATTTTAGATGATAACTGCACTAAATATTGTGATGGATTATTTTTTTTTTTTAATCAGTGTCTCAGGGAAACAACATAACTACTTAAAGCATGGAAGGAGCTGGCAGTGTCTTTGCTCAATCGGGCATGAAATTATTACTCTTCCTATTAAAGACTTTACCATTTACACAATTACACATAATGAATGAATAGAAACGTGGGTTTTGCACATGTACAGGGATCTTCTCGGAAGGAGTTTTTACTTTAACTTTGATAAGAAGAATAGACGCATTCTTTAGGGTTTTGCTGTCCATTTATATTGTCCATTTCCCCAATGGAAATAGCATAAATGTAAGACAGAGGCTATTTTTACACTATTGTGGCAAATATTATTTGCATCCCAGTGTAAAAAACATCATATACTATTTGTATTTTGTCTGCTAACATACACTGTTATTGAATCGTATAAATAAAATAGTTTTATAATGCTGCTACTCTTATCATTACAAGGGCTTTCCATTGGCTTAATTGTTTTTATACTGAGCTACTGATATTTTCTATCCTCTAACCCTAAACCTAACACTCACAGAAACCTTTTAGGATTTTTACATTTTCATTAAAACATATTTTAGTAAGTTTATAAAGCCACTGTGTGGTACAAATGACAAGTGACTGTAATTTTAAACAGCAATAATACAGCTAAAAACTCAAAATATTATAATAATTATAAGGTCATTGATAAGTCTCACATGCCTTGTGAGAAAAAAAACTACAGTTTGACCACAGCGTATCTATTTTCCTATATGCTTACTTTCACAAATTGATCTGCACATGAACACGTGAATTTCAGTGACTTGCTGTTACATAAAGTAGGCCTAAATAGCAAATGTGTGTGGTACAATGCCCACAAGTCACTTAAAGCATGTTTCTCTAAGGCAGTGGAATAATGACTCCTGTAAAGATTAGTTGTCCTTGATTCAGTCCGCATCCTCTCTTATCTTCTTGCAGATCCTTTCAAAGACAGCCATTTAGGGGTGATACACACATGGTCCCTGACTGCATCCATTAAGCCAATTGCAAGCTACCTTCAGCCACATTGTAATGACTCAGGTAAAAGAGGCCTGGAGGCAGTTCAAATCAATAGGTATGGACAAGGAAGGATTCCTGACTTTCCCAACAACCCTGGAGCTTAAAGCTTTAAGGCAGGACTGAGAGTGACTATAATGCAACTCTAAAACACATCAAAACTCTAAAACCTTTCTGCCAGGCAGCTTCTTATCAACAAAGATGCTTTGAAAGAAAAAGGGAGAGATAAAATAGCAGCAAAACTTTGAGGAAATATCAGATTTTTCTTTTTCCTTGATGGACTATCTTAAATGTTTGCATCACACAGAACTGCACTGGCAGGATTAACAAAAAATAAGAAAAACTGGTGAAAATCGATAAAATATTTCAGCTATTGTTGAGTGCTTTCAGGCTCTAACCCTTAGCGAGCCATTTTATAGACCGGTATTATTTATGCATATAGTGAAATGAAGGCGGAAAATTAGCAGGCTCGCTGGAGGCGACTCTCTATGGTTCCTCATGAAGTAACAAATTACTGAGATGGAGCAAAAAAATCTTATCTATCTTGTTTAGGAGAGGACTCAATTCTACTAGACCATAACCAAGAGAATAATTGGTGAGGAGTTTGTAGATTTTATTCCCATTTATTTCCTACCGAGGATGTTTTCATAATGTTTTCACAACACAAACAATGTCTCTTCTTTTTTTTCTTCTTTTCTAGGTTAGATTGTTTAATTAATTAAACAAAAACCAAAGCTGCTAGACCAACATTTACCTGAGGGTAATACACAAAGTGCCTGACATTTACAAATGGAGGTTTTTAGGCTTACACCCTTACAAATAACTAAGGTTTCAAATTGTAAAATGCATTTCAAGATGCGGATAAACGAAATGTGTCCGTTCAACTGAAAAATATTGTTCATCTCAGTTTCAGGTTGCAAATGTCAGTAACTGTAAAGTCTATGACTGTTTATAAAGAATGAATTTATTAGCATTTATCATTTTAGCAATATTTATGGCTTTGTTTATGGCTTGCCTATGGCAAGTCGTAAACTTAAGACTATTTACATTTATTCTGTGGCATTTTTGTAGAGTTTGCCAAGCCATTTTGTGCTTCAATTATTACTTAATAAAAAAAAAAAAATAAATAAAAAAATAAGTAGTGTATATGTAAGTTATAATGTAGGGTACAATGTTGCTAAAGGCACACCTTAAGGAAAATTAGCTTTTTTCTGGTCTCAAAGTGTATCAAGGTTCAATAAATACATTCATTTTTATTGACTATTGGTGGAACAACATAATTTGTATGAAAAGAAATAACACCAGAAGGTTGTTTTGAATCAAATTCTTAAAAAAATAAAAGAAATAAAAAAAGGTTTTGAGGGGGTGTGGGGTAAAAATACTTCCTCACTTGGGGTAAAAGGTCCCCAGGGGTGTTATATTGATATAGCATAGATACCAGAGCAATAGTTATTGGGCACAATTTGTCAACTTATGCAAATACTTTTGAGATAGCAGGATGATTTTTGAGTAACAAATTAAGATGCTTATTAAAAAATAAATATACTTCAGAAAGGGGGGGGGGGTCAAGGGGATTTTTTTAATCACCTTGAACTAAATTGAAAATGAAAAAATAAGTATTTTGTCTCAAAATAAATGTGATGATTTCCAGGATATTCATTAGCTACATACATTTGCAACAAATTAAATATATCGCACTTTTTACATAGCAATTGCAATTTAAAGTTGTGATTATTTTACTGCTCAAGAAGAGAATACTGAGTACTGTGAGACACATGGAACTAGCAGAGTTGCAGATATACTGTATACTAAACTGTCAAATATTCAGTTTAGTAGTCATTATACACAAAACTTATTTAGAATTAAAAATTTTAGAGAGCTGATTCTCATGCAAAACTACGAACATTTACACATACTCTGGCATTAGAAGTCTGCCAGCACAGAATCTTTAAGACATCAGTCAAACATCATAATTCTCATAAAATAAAACTGAAAATCACACCTGATTATAAAATTGTAACAATTGTTACACACTCTGTAAATCCAGCTGGACCATAAATAAGGAACTGATTTGCTGTCAGCACAAGGGAAGAAGTTGGAGGTTGTGGGAAGGATACAAGAAGGCAGTGTATGAAGGTTAATTAGGTTAAACTTGGAGCAGCTCTGCCTAGTTTACAAAGTGATTCTGACAACAAAGCCCCATTGATGATTAGATTAAATATGTAGCATGGGGCCTGGCCAGAATACTATAGAAATCCATCCTTACACACAGACACAGGAAAGCAATCTGTTCATTCTCAGAATGTTTATTAATACATCATGCCTGGAATCAGCTTGCCGGGAATCACATTTATTAGCACAACAAAACAGATCTAGTACAGAATACTGTTTTACATTAACACAGCTGGGTATTCTATGCTACAGGTGTATTGCGATATTATTACTAAAAACACTGTGGAATAAACGCAACGCCATAGGTACAGATAAAAAGGCATCTGACCTGATCAAGACAGCAATGCATTTTTTTATTGCCAAAGAAAACAGCACTTAGCATAAGTTTTATCTTAAAAGACAATGTCACAGAACTAATTTTACTTAAATTTTTAAGTCACTGTTTGACATCCTAAATTTGCATTTCAAAAGAATTTCTTCCCTGGATGTTTTTGAATATCAGTTTGTTTCTTATGTGGCACAGTGGCTCAGTGGGTAGCACTGTTGGCTCAACTGGGCCTTTCTATTGCATATATACAGTAGGGTCCAAAGAAAGTCTGATGCCACTTTGAAACCATGTGGGATTTCTTTCATTTAAAGCTGGAAATAAACAGAAAATGTATGACATAAAACGATGACGAAGAAATAAGTAAGATGTCTAGGCCAATAATCACTCATTTGGAAAAAAGGTCAGATTTCCTTGCTTACTCTGAAGCACACAAGATGCTCTGGAACGTTCTCGAATTATGCTGGAATAACAATGGGGGGATGGAGTGTGTGTGGGGGGGGGGCATACCAAATTAAATTAGACAAGAAATAGAAGCATTCATAGTGGTCTCAGATGAGAACTGAATTTATATTTGCTGAATGAAGAAGCTTTTAAGACAGAAGTCTTTCTTCTAATAAACATGAGAAAGAGGGACTAATCAGTGTGAAGATAGAAAGCCAGGCTAATACACATAAGTAATAAGCACTGATCATACACATATTTCAATCTCTGCTCTTGACGCACCTGAGCGCAGTCTACCTGTGTTCCTCATAAACTGCCTGTGACTAATTAATGTGGCAATATAGAAACAGGTGTGTTGAGTTGTTACCAGGGAAACAGCTTCTTTTGTGAACCGTCAACCAAGAGTGGAACACAATAATGCGCAGTGAAGCACAGCATTGGCTGCAGGGAATTCATTGGATGAGCACTTCATTACCGTGACTGCTTCACTCTTCCGGCCCGGCCAAAAAACAAAAAAAAGAAAAAAAAAGAAAAAAAAACGAAAAGCTTCGCTTTGACTTTTGAGAGCATGCTGCAAAGTGAAGGGGAAGCCATTGGAAATTTGAAAGGACTTTTGTCAGGCTCTCTATTAAGAATTCTTGGAGAGCACTCCTGAGGTTTAGCCCACATTAATACTTTCTTTTATAAATTATTCTTGTTATGCGTGTTGGTCCCTATGCAATTTGTCTGCAACATTGCAGGTGACTGGAGCAAGAAATGTAAAAAGCACTACACGGGTCGTTCCTGTTATGCAGTACATTTTGACGCATGGTGTCATGTGACAAAACAACATGGAGCCGATCTCAGTTGAGTTTGTCTTTGGGAGAAATGCCAGCAAAACTACATCTGGTAAGAAACCTCATCAACCTTTTAAATTAAAATCCGTTTGTCTCAAAAGAGTAACTTCTCTAGTTTCATCCAATATGCCATTTAAAAAATGTCAGCGATTTATTGCGAAACACCACACTGTTAAACACCACGACCTCTGACGAGGACTGTAGGACTAATTTACCGTAGAAATCCTATATTCATTGTGCATTATCACATTGAGAATCAATGGGTGCATCCAAAAGATGGAAAATGTGCTTTTCAAACTGTTCTGAGACCAATGTAGTCAGAAAACACACTGTAGGTCATTCACTAATTAGGGAGCAAGGGAGCATCCTATAGCTTTCCTATGCAGCCAAGTGCATTCACTCCTAACATCCGGTCAAAAGTTCAGTTTCAGGCTGCAGATGATGTTTGCACCACTTAACATGGTTAGCAGATATGGTACAATGGTAATCAGTACCTAGATTCAGAATTTATAATGCTAAATTTCCTTTTAACATGGTTGGCAGTGGTTGAATGATGCTGGCCATTTCTCTGAATCAGACTTAATTATGCAAATATCTGATTGGTAAAATGCTTCAGCACTGGCTATCACTTGTTTGTTTGACAGTGTAAAGAGAGAACATTTAGATTTTGTTGACAAAGTAAAAAAAACATTGTAACATAGAACAGGAAAATAAAAAGCTAAAGTTAGAAATTGAGTGTTAGCTAGTGAGTGTCAACTTGACGTTAATATGTATTATGACATTTTTATATTATTATACTGATTTCAATTATGTCAAGTGGGAGGAAATGTTTTAGAGTGAGACAAACCAACTAATACCTCAAAACATCTCAATAGTACAACACATTTCTAATAATGGATTTACTGATGTATATGCTGTTGTTTTACCACCAAAATAATGCCACTTCCTAAAGGATGTCAGTAAGTCTTTTGTCAGTTAAAGGGATATTACAAAAGACAGGATGTAAAATGATATTGAGGACAAAAGAAAAACCTATACATTGACTACCAATTAAAACAATATTCCTAAAAAAAAACATGTTTTGTTATCTAACATGGGGGTAATTATTTCCAATATAATTGTGATAAAAGATAAACTAATATGATTCCATAAAAACAAAACTGTGAGTTTAATATTTTATCCAATATGTTAGGACATATATGATGGGTACATAATGGCAATGACCCACACACAAGGTGGCAAAAGCCATCATTGTCAAACATTATTTTAATTGTAGCCAAGAAAAAGTTATGTTATGACAACATATCAAGAGTCAGCATATGAATCTTACACCCCATGCTGTGTGAGTGCAGTTGAGGACACTTGATTTCAGGAAGGGGGTCTGAATGTATTTGCACTGACCTCCTGCCATGTAATTGTCAAAGCCAATCATTGCGTGCTGGGCTGGGCTCACACAAGAGGTCATGGGAACCCCCTTCTCCAGTGGGGGCCAATTAGCTTCTGTCACATTAAAGTTCATATGTCACACATTAGTGCAGTGTTGCTGACTGCACTGCATAACACCCCATGCACACTTTCCATTTGGTTGTGTTGAAATAGGGCGTGTTACAAACAGAGGGGTTTGACTGTGAAAAATTAGCATTTGTGCTGAATTTGCACAATATTTTCATGTGCAATCATAATGAAAATGACAGAATACATTTTAATATTCATATTGTGATATATTGGGCCACCTGTGAAAAGAGTCTAGAACTTGTGTAATGAAAAATGCCTGGTTGGCTTTTTTTTTTTTTTTTTTTTTTTTTTTAATCCTAAAACACATTTGCCACTTTCACTGTGTAAACAATACAACCAAAAATGCAGGCTATACAGCAAATAGGAACTTTTAAGATATAATAAACAACAACATCTGTGTGCCCATCATCATGTCCTAACCATGCAGGTGCAATGGGAGAAAGTGACAACCGATCTCTTTCATGCAAAATCTTAGTTTTTGTCCAAGCTACGACCGCGACAATCAACAAGCAACAGGACATTTTGTTGATCAGTTGGTCTACGGTGTTGCAAAAAATCTCAATGGTCTCAAATATCTTCTGATTGACTGTTATTGTCACGTCGTGCAGCATTTCATGTTCAGTGTTACCTTGTTACCTTTTTAATTGCTGTATTTGTTGTGTGGTCTTTTACTTAAAGGGATAGTTCACCAAAAAATGAAAATTCTCTTATCATTTACTCACCCTCATGTCATCCTAAATGTGTATGACTTTCTTTCTTCTGAAGAACAAAAATTAAGATTTTTAGAAAAATATCTCAGCTCTGTAGGTCCATACAATGCAAGCGAATGGTGACCAGAACTTTTAAGGTCCAAAAAGCACAAAGGCAGCATAAAAGTAATCCATGTCTTCAGAAGATATATGATAGGTGTGGGTGAGAAACAGATCAATATTTAAGTCATTTTTACTATAAATCTCCACTTTCACTTATTCTTAAGTTTCTCTGACCAGCTCCAAGCAGTAGGTGACGATATATACGAATAATGCAATCACCAAAAAAACTTAAGAATAGTGTGGAAGTGAAAGTGGAGATTTTTAAGACAGTTGTTGAGAAACCTAAAAAATCATACAGCGTCATGTTGCCTTGATTTTTTACATTTGCTCAACAATCCTTTTTTTACAGTGTACAAAGATCAGACCTGAATCTATTCCAGCATTTGTTGAGGCAATATACTTTTATTTGTTTGTGTTTATTACATACAAATAATTTGACTTGTAAAAATGGAGTAAAACAAATCTTTCAAACTGAATGTTCTAATCCAGTGGCTCTTAATTGGTAGATTACAACTAAAAAAGGGTTGCAGGTCTGTTCTGATTGCCGACAACAGGAAAAAACAAAACATAAAAAATAAGCATGTAGTTGTGAATGATTAAGGCAGCAAAATGAAAAAGCTTATCAACTTTTAAAAGAGAGGACAAAATGCTTCCCATTTCTTTAGTTATTGGCATCAAAGACCATGCCGCCACTAAACTCTATGAATTTTGGAGCAAATTCATCTGTTACTAAGTAGAAGCAAGCCAAATTAGGTGGATGCCAATGTTACAAAACTATACCAACATAGTAGACAAAAACTAAGTAGACAAAAATTTTATCAAGACTATTTTAAATATGGGTTCATTTAACATTGACATACATATATTTTTGCAGACCACAACATGTTTTGTCCAGTGAATCATTAGCCTTAAATAAATAAATAATTTTTAAGGACATTTTTGCTTGCTCTTTGATAAAACTATTTTGGTGCTGTTTAGAATACCACTTTATATTCAATGTAAAATTTGGGTCCTGAAGTCAAAACCAGTTGAGATCACTGATCTAATCTACAGTTTCTCATGAGTCGATTGAAAAAAGGCAATAATTCAAAAAAGACAAAAGCTTCTTTCACAATAGACTTCCGGGAACCTATCACCCCATACTTAGTGGCCGCTTTGTGGTGTTATAGCTCAGCAGCTGTTTTATCACATGTCAAAGAAATTTAGGCCATTTCAGTAAGGACAATAGAACTATAGCCCACAAAAAGGAATATGATCATAAAACCTCACAAAGTAATTTGATGGAGGCTAGAAAACAGCTACAAATAATTAATCACTTGATTTCTCCCCTGCAGTTAGACCTCCACTGACTACTCTCAGCACCAAACACACAGTGGAGGCTTCAAAACTGCCACTCCACACCTGTCATGAACTACACCTTACTGAGATGCTCTATCCACTCACATAGACAGACAGATTTGTCAATATGAGTCATGAGTCATAACTTGTTTTTGGTTAAAAAACAAAACACTGCAGTTCTAACAAAACATTGCTCTGTTTGTTTGAGCATCATGACCAGCCAAAAACAGCACCGCTGGGGGGTACTTATTATTTGCCTGGATAATAGAGCGCAACAGCTGGGTTCCGGAAGTAAAAATACCATCCCAATTGAGTTTTACAGATAACTTACAAACTTTTACAGACAGACATACCGTGAGCTCAGAGGTTGTTCATGGATGGTATTTGATTCTGTTGAAGCCATCTGTCCATGTTATTTTAACTTCATTGTTTAAAAATCTGGTTTAATAGTGGAATGATTCACCAATCAGAGAACTGCGGCCAAGAAAGCCCGCCAAACAAGCCCTGAAACAACCGCCCACTCCCTTGATGAACTGTGAATGATGCAAACGAGTCGGTCTCCCTTCACCCTCAAACTACTTTTATATTTGAATATATCAGAATAGTCTCGAGCTCCGAGCCCTCCAGTATATGGACAGCAAGCCAAATACGTTTACTGCTTTAACACAAGATTACATTAACATACAAACTACTGAATCATTTGAATAATTGTTCTGAATAATCACACTTACACAAACAAAACTTACAAACTCAAAAACAAATAAAAAAAAAAAAACATAATACAAATACATAAATGGTGCAAATGCTGCTTTTTCTTTTGTAAAATTATTATTGTTATTTTTTTCTCAATACGTTTGTAATTTTCTTCACTGTAGCAAATTTCTTTTTTGTCTCTCTGCATGTATAAATGCGATAAAAAAATAAAATAAAAAAGAAATTAAAAAAAAAGTAAAATTACATTTTGAGAAAAAGGAAGCATATGGAGACTGGAATATGCAGTCAACATCAAACATAGCCAACCGAAATCAGGTTTCTGCACATTTTTTTCTGCGTAATGTATCCAGTACAATACATTAATTTCATGCATCCCTTCTCTCTTTCACTTCTTTTATGTCTTTTTCCCTGTCTCTCTCTCTTTCAGAGACAGCACATGAATAATGGTCAAGGGTTAGGCATAATTCCCTTTCTTGCCTGGGGCCAAAAGTACAGAATAGTAATGTGCATTCGCTGCGTCCAATCAGGGGGAATCCTTTGAAAGCAAGCATTACTGCCTCTTATAAAATAGGCAAAATTCCACTACTATGGATTGCATGCGACACCACATAAAAAATAAAATAAAATATGAAACACTTTTGTGTTGGTCACTAAACTGAGTATGCTTTCATTGACTTCCAGCTATGAACATCTCATGGCACACCTAAACCTTTAGCCCAAACACATTCAATCAAATAGAACAGCACAGTTAGATGTTTTTTCACATTTGCAGAATTACATATTGAACAAATACAATGGTACAGAAAGGCTGCCAATGCCTACATAGGTATGGAGCTGTCCTTTTTACAGTATTATGCATGCAATGCTACATCCTGAAACTCAAGGCAATTCTAGTATCAGATACTGGCTTCTCATACACCCACTCATTGAAACACTGAGCATCAGTGAAGATCTCTAGAGCTCCAAGCTCATTATGAGAAAAGATCAACAGCAGGATAATGCATCCCATTCAATTGCTTTTCGGCCTTTCCCTCCACCAGTATACAATGAAATCATGCAGTCTATCAGCTGACAGATCCACCAATTGCCTTTGATGATGGACCTGCGCATACTGTCCTCTCTCTCTCACTCTCTCTCTCTCTGTGTGTGTCTTTCATTAAATGTGAACGTCGCGCGCACTTCTGCCTCTACCCCTTTTACCTGAAAACACACAGCGCATCTGAAACCACCTGGCGACTAACATTTCACTTGCCGTTTTCTTACACCATGGAGCTGAAACTGGCAGATCACGCCTTACCCTGCGTGTCCAACTCACTCTATCGCCGAGTTTGCACCATGACATCGTTCATCATCAGCAACATGCAGCATTCAATGGCTATGGTGAATGGTGAAAAGAGAGCATGCGAGGAGTGAACGTTTACAAACCTCTACGATATGAGTGTGAGAGCGAGGTGGCGACTCTGTGGTCCGGGCTGCTTTGAATTCAGCGTCTGGTGTGTGTTGTGCTCCGTATCGAATCGCCTCCTCCCTCTCTTCTCAAATTGTCGCTCTACAGCCACCCTCCCCCGATCACAGTCTACCACTTACTGCTTTGGAAAGCTGTCAAGAAGAATTGTTTCTACAAACAAGATTATTTTTCCCAATCAAACGCACTTCTTCAGA
Source organism: Myxocyprinus asiaticus (assembly GCF_019703515.2). Lineage (NCBI taxonomy): Eukaryota > Metazoa > Chordata > Actinopteri > Cypriniformes > Catostomidae > Myxocyprinus > Myxocyprinus asiaticus. Next base: position 33,865,316 of record NC_059370.1, on the reverse strand, counting down.
CTCAGTGAGTTTATTAAATGCAGGGTTTTCTGTTGTGCCCGATATAATGCATATACAGGTGCATCTCAATAAATTAGAATGTCGTGGAAAAGTTCATTTATTTCAGTAATTCAACTCAAATTGTGAAACTCGTGTATTAAATAAATTCAATGCACACAGACTGAAGTAGTTTAAGTCTTTGGTTCTTTTAATTGTGATGATTTTGGCTCACATTTAACAAAAACCCACCAATTCACTATCTCAACAAATTAGAATATGGTGACATGCCAATCAGCTAATCAGCTCAAAACACCTGCAAAGGTTTCTTGAGCCTTCAAAATGGTCTCTCAGTTTGGTTCACTAGGCTACACAATCTTGGGGAAGTCTGCTGATCTGACAGTTGTCCAGAAGACAATCATTGACACCCTTCACGAGGAGGGTAAGCCACAAACATTCATTGCCAAAGAAGCTGGCTGTTCACAGAGTGCTGTATCCAAGCATGTTAACAGAAAGTTGAGTGGAAGGAAAAAGTGTAGAAGAAAAAGATGCACAACCAACCGAGAGAACCGCAGCCTTATGAGGATTGTCAAGCAAAATCGATTCAAGAATTTGGGTGAACTTCACAAGGAATGGACTGAGGCTGGGGTCAAGGGATCAAGAGCCACCACACACAGACGTGTCAAGGAATTTGGCTACAGTTGTCGTATTCCTCTGGTTAAGCCACTCCTGAACCACAGACAACGTCAGAGGCGTCTTACCTGGGCTAAGGAGAAGAAGAACTGGACTGTTGCCCAGTGGTCCAAAGTCCTCTTTTCAGATGAGAGCAAGTTTTGTATTTCATTTGGAAACCAAGGTCCTAGAGTCTGGAGGAAGGGTGGAGAAGCTCATAGCCCAAGTTGCTTGAAGTCCAGTGTTAAGTTTCCACAGTCTGTGACGATTTGGGGTGCAATGTCATCTGCTGGTGTTGGTCCATTGTGTTTTTTGAAAACCAAAGTCACTGCACCCGTTTACCAAGAAATTTTGGAGCACTTCATGCTTCCTTCTGCTGACCAGCTTTTTAAAGATGCTGATTTCATTTTCCAGCAGGATTTGGCACCTGTTGGTTAAATGACCATGGTGTTGGTGTGCTTGACTGGCCAGCAAACTCACCAGACCTGAACCCCATCGAGAATCTGTGGGATATTGTCAAGAGGAAAATGAGAAACAAGAGCCCAAAAAATGCAGATGAGCTGAAGGCCACTGTCAAAGAAACCTGGGCTTCCATACCACCTCAGCAGTGCCACAAACTGATCACCTCCATGCCACGCTGAATTGAGGCAGTAATTAAAGCAAAAGGAGCCCCTACCAAGTATTGAGTACATATACAGTAAATGAACATACTTTCCAGAAGGCCAACAATTCACTAAAAATGTTTTTTTTATTGGTCTTATGATGTATTCTAATTTTTTGAGATAGTGAATTGGTGGGTTTTTGTTAAATGTGAGCCAAAATCATCACAATTAAAAGAACCAAAGACTTAAACTACTTCAGTCTGTGTGCATTGAATTTATTTAATACACGAGTTTCACAATTTGAGTTGAATTACTGAAATAAATGAACTTTTCCACGACATTCTAATTTATTGATATGCACCTGTAGTCTAAAGACATATAGGATACATATTGGAATTTAATGATAGCAAACAAAACTAAATTGCTGAAATTCATTCAAATATGTACGCCTACTGAGAAATTACTGTAAAAAATTACAAATATATATTTTATTGCAAATATGCATTAAATGATGTACGTTTTTTGCAAAATGGCTTTTAACGTGCCATTTTTTACGTGAATGAGGTTTCAGAGCTTTGACAGATTTTCAAGTGAATAACAACATAAATTCTTCACATAAACCAATTGAAAGGTTTCATGAAACTTGGAATAGCACAAGAGACGTATGGACTACTTTTATGATGTTTTTCCTGTCCTTTTTGGAGTTTGATGGCTGTGGTCACTATGAGCATCATTGAACTTCTTAAAGAAGTTCTGGGAACTTTCAAACCTTCCATTTAAAAAAAAAAATGTTTTAAGAATGCTTTTTTCTTGGTTATAGGAATGTGCTGGAAAATGATTGAAAATTGTGGATTTTTTTTCTTCTTTTTTTTTTTTACAATGTAGTAACATTTAAAGAACGTTCCACTAACGATGTATGATTCATGTTTTCATGCTAACGTTTTGAGAACGACTCAAAATGACTTTTTTCCCCTCAACAACAGAAAACGTAAATTTTTCTAAAAATAACAACATATGGGTTTAGAATGTAAATAATTATGGCCTGTGTGAACTATTCCTTTAAATGCCTTTTTCTTGAACTGTTAGGTGCAGAATATCATAGTCCTCTTTCATACATAATCAGTATATCCAACAAAGATCTGTTTTGTGTCCTGTACAGGGATAGTAGTCATTGACATAGATCTCATTTCAGCTTAGGGAAAAAAAGAAAAAGGAAATTTTCTTTACAATATGTGTTGTGATATATATATATATATATATATATATATATATATATATATATATATATATATATATATATAATGTTCTTCTGGGATTTATCCCTAACCTGCCCTCTCAATCAGGTAAGTATCATAGAAAGACACAGTCATAAAGGTGCTGAAATCATGTTGGACTCTAATGATACTGTAATAATTTTTAGTGACACTATCTGTCAGCAACGTGGCATTATATGCTTGTAGCCATTTCAGTCTTTACACCAGAGTGTTTTTCCTTTCTGATGGTCAGCAAGATCTTGTTGTATAAGTTCTGTGAACATTGATTAATGATCCCTCATTACCTCTGCTGTATATTAGACCTGAGCAAATATTACTGACAGGTGCTCAAGCTTACACTGAGCAACATAATCAGTTCAAACAAAGCAGAACATGAACAAAGCCTTCACAGTACAAAATCTATATGGGGTCTGATTTCAGAGAGCTGAACCATTTAAGACTCATTTTACCCTTTGACATCACTTCTGGAACACAAGAACAATGCAGTTTATGCAGCTGTAATTGGAGCCACAAAGAAATCATAATCTAACGTCACTGCATTAGCCACGAGGGACCCTGTAATGATACGATCAATGATAAAGAAAAAAACTATACTGTAGGTCACTCAGCCATCATTTCACCTAAATGAATTTCTTTTCGAGGTCATACAGTTTGTATAATCAACCTATAATCAACTTTATAAGAATTCCTTGATTAGTCACTAGTAAAGTCCAGGTATTATGTAATATTGCATGGTGAATGCAAAATACCCAAAATGACAGTACATGTTCTATGTATGGTAGTATACAGTGAAGCCCTCAGCCAATAAGGTAGGAGATAATGTGACAACAAAAATAACATCAACACCAACAACAATAAAAAATTATATTCATACATTTTTAAAACCATGTTTTTGGGGCTTTTTTGCACACACAAATGAACATAAAATAACATACATGTAATGCAATCCCACCTTAACCCTCAATGAGATAAATGAAAATATAATAAAAATAAAATGATAGCAAGTTTGAAACAAAGAAACAAAAAATAATCAATCAAACAAGCAACATACAGCAGACTGTATACATATAACATTCAACCAAATGAGTGTTAATGCATGGACATAGAACACAAAATACATACTTGATGGATACTATTTGAACAAAACTTATAATTTACTTTGTCTATGCATATGCAATTAAAAAAAAAAGGTATGACTTTTTAATGATTGCAGTTTCTAATTTTCTTTGCCTGTTTACATTCAGGCTGAGCTCCAAAGCATGAACCAGGGGACCAATGTACAGAAGTACAGTTTTCTCACAATGCAATTATCAAGAAATACAATAATATTGTTCAATGTATGGCACTCCACATGCTATTTGTGAGTCTAAATGAATCTTTGCTGTTCAAAAACACAACTCAACAAACACAAATTTAATTACGCAGAAGAGAAACTGGATTAAGCAGGCTATTCAAATGTCTGCAGAGCAATTCCATGTCTTATTTAGAGAGATTAACATCTTGTGTGTGTAACGGTAGCCAGCTGGTAAGTAGCTGTGCAGTGTGTAAACCTCACTCACCTAGCCTCAAGAGGCGCACTAGCGACTGATGCTAGAGGCTGTAGCCTTTAGCCTCCTCGTTAGCGCACCTGCCTCCCATGCCAGACACACCGGTTCAAATCCCGCTCAGAGTGGGTTGAGCAGGACTGGTTACAGTGGTGCCATGACCCAGATGTAAGTGAGGTTTAGGTGGGTAAGTGTAATGGTAGGTAGCTGTGCAGTGTGTAAACCTCACTCCTCTGGCCTCAAGAGATGCAATAGTGACGACACTAGAGGCTGTAGCCTTTAGCCTCCTCTTTAGCGTGCCCACCTCCCATGCCGGAGACGCCGGTTCGAATCCCACTCAGAGCAGGTTACATGTGCACTTGGCCACCAACAAAACCATGTCAGCTCCAGGTTACAGCTTGTGGCTCATGTACAAATGTTCTGAGACCCATCTAAAGGATTTTTCCATTCAGCAATGAGGATGTAATTTATCATGCATGCAAGAGTCATTTTCTTTCTATCTTACTCACATATTAGCATACTTTCAACACTTTAAGATGTTTTTTTTTTAACTGTATATACCACAACTCTACATAATAATAATATCACAGCACATAAAAATACTTTATCTTAAACATTCATATGAATTTTAACCTAAAATATTAATGCTGATTAACAAAAGTTCACTACCCAGTAATTACAATAATCAATGCAGAAAAATGCAGATGAGGACAGCAGCTGTTAAGTATATGTTTGTTTGTCTCAGCCTTTTAGGATGTTATAGGCTTTTAAATTGCCAACAGAGAACAACAGCTGGCATGCACACCTCAACAAATGGGCAATAAAACATTGTTCGAGAAAATGCAAGCAGCATATCTCACCAGGGAAGCTGTCAATAACATGCAACATATTGCTTTTGAGCTGGACTTTGTCTGATTACAATCTATCAGTCAATGCCAGCTAGCAGGAAATAATATGATATTACTCAGGAGCACACATCACACATCGTTTTATATACAAAGGCCTAGTTAAATGGTCATTCTTCAACTGATTGGGAAGAGAGGCACAGCCATCTTTATTAGATCTGTTCTTGCAGTGGTCTGGATTTAGTGGCATGTGTACATGTCAATATTCATGCCCCTAAATAAGTTAACAAGACTAACAACACAAATAGATAATCCAATTTATCTTTATTTATTTTCTTTTTCAACTCTAGCAATATACATTTCATAATTGTCAATTCTAGGGTTATCTATGGGTTTAGTTACTGTGACCATTTCAGTTAACTGATTCGACTGAAGTATTTGACATAAATTGAAGACATACTCTGCAGTGTTTATATGTTGCACATGTCTGAACATTAAGTTTAATTGATTCTAAGCCCGATTTTTAGCTTCAAAGTAAAATGTGTAGGAGATCTATTTCAATCTTTTTTGCATGACACAGTATTGATCATTGCCCAGACACTCAGATGTCACTTTAGCTGAGTTTGTCCACTAACCAAGCAGCTGGGTATAGAGCCAGCACATCTGAGTCATCAGTTAGAAATATGCTGTTCCAAAGATGGGAATATATTTGAGACAAATAATGGGTTACCACCTGCTGCTCCTCAGAGAAGTAGGTGTATCATTCATATTTGAAATAGTGCCTTACTTAAGAATTCATAAATGTTTTTAATTGCCAACATTATCAAAGAAGCAACATTAAGTATTATGTACAGCACACAGTAAAAATTGGTTTCGTTTTCTCTTTCAGAGTACATAGTCAAAGACAAGCCATGAACATTGGATGAACATGATGGCTTGATGTATTATCCCTGAAATAATCTTTAATAAATGCATAATATACAAAAAGTCAATTAATGGGATTGTTCACCCAAAAATTACATTCTCTCTTCTGCAGAACACAAATTAAGATTTTTAAAAGAATATCTCAGCTCTGGTCAAGTGAATGGTGACCAAAACTTTGAAGCTCCAAAAATCACACAAAGACAGCATAAAAGTAATCCATCCAACTCCAGTGGTTAAATCCATGTCTTCAGAAGCGCTATGATAGGTGTGGGTGATAAACAGATCAATATTTAAGTACATTTTTATTATAAATCTCCACTTTCACGTCTGCATTCTTCTTCTGTTTTTTGCGATTCACATTATTTGACTTAAATATTGATCTGAAAGTGGAGATTTATAGTAAAAATGTACTTAAATATTGATCTGTTTATCACCCACACCTATTATATCGCTTCTGAAGACATGGATTGAACCACTGGAGTCCTATTGATTGCTATTATGCTGCCTTTATGTGCTTTTTGGAGCTTCAATGATCTGTCCACATTTCACTTTCATTGTATGGATCTACAAAGCAGAGATATTCTCAAAAAAAGTGTTTGTTTGTGTTCTGCAGAAGAAAGAAAGTCATACACATATGGGATGACCGGAGAGTGAGTAAATAATAAGAGAATTTAAATTTTTATGTGAACTATTCCTTTAAGATCCATCAGTGCAGTCAAGAGCACATCATTAGTAGCCTACTAAAAGGGCTTTTGGCAGCATCTTCATGGCTTGATTGACTTGGGGCTTAGGCTGTTTCGCTTGTGGCTTATGGGAAAACCAGCATCAGTTATTAGTGGAGGGAGGTGGTGTTTTGCACAGGCCATTCAGCAGCAGCGAGGCAGATTCAATACAGACTGGTACTTTAGATGCAGCCTGTGTCCTCAGCTGTTTTCACTTATAGCTCATTCATCACTTTGAATGTACATAAAAAAAATACTATCTCTCGTAGCATATATGAGAAATTTGTGTGTGACTAAAAAGGTCTGAAACATGGTTTAGGCCAATATTTTTCAAATCAAACTGATCAATTTAAATTTGTAGAGCTGCACTTTTATTGATATTTCCTGTATGTACTATCTGAGACTTAAGTATATTCCCCTTCAGTTCCATCCACATTGTCCCACATTCCCTGGGAAAGTCATATTTTTTCTGAACAAGGGCTGCAATTTACTATCAATACCGATGGCCCCCTCAACAATTCAACGTGGAAAAGGTTTGTTTCTCAGCCTTGTTTTAGACAGTGTCACCATCTAATGAAAACGATCTGTTCGATACTCGTCTATGATGTTGCCAAATGAACAGCGCCACCTAGTGATTCAGATACCCCATTTAGCAGATAGCTCTAGTCTATGCCAGGATTTTATAGATCTTGTAAACATTCGTGATGAATTTCAAGGACATTTTGGATGCTTTTATGTCTCTGTCCTTGACATGATATTCCTCTTTTAAAATGACAAGAAACCACATGAAATTAATCTGAAATGTCAAAACTTTATGACATAATTGTATTAGAGGATATTAAATACTCTATATGTTTTAAAAGACATCTACTTGACCTTCTCAAATTAACATTTTCAAACATACCACAGCAAAGACATAAAAATTATTTCCTGAGCAGTACTTCTATTAAAAATAATTATATAATCCCATACAAACTCACAAACTCTATGGTATTAGCACTGGAGCAGTGTGAAACATACAAACACAGAAACTTTATTTTAATAGTCTACTTAATTTGATTTCTTCATATATTTGCATCATAATGCATCAGCAATTTAAACATATCTTCAAAATGATATATTGTTAAAAATATTTACAAACTTGTTTAAGTACAGGCTAATAATATGCTAGGTGTTCAATGATAAAGACCATGCAGTATACATTTAATTGGATAATAAGCACATGTATCTGAGCAAAATTCAAATTTAGTACAGCATTCACATGCAGATGTTGCATAATTATATATTAAAATATTTGATTAAAATAATGTTCAAAATATGCACTTATTTAACACTGTTTTCTTAATATAAGAAAATTCTCAAAGCTTCACTGATACTCTTCCATGTATCAACAAAAATCTCACACCAATATAAGCCACATGTAAGTCTCTACATGCCATTTAAATCATCAATACTCTAAAATCATTTGGAGGAGCATATACTGCAAATGTGCATTAGAATCTTTTCAGAAACAGACAGAGTTACCACGTGTTAAAAACTTCGGAAAAACTGGAGGGAAAGTTCGTAACATAGAAACATGGTAGCACTCATTGGAAATCCTCTGATAGCATTCACTGTTGCCCCGCGGAAGAAAACCTAATTGGACAAAACAGACAAATATAACAAAAGCATCTGAATTGTATTAATATTTCACAGAAATCTGCATCAGCATGTTTAAACAACATACAAACAACCAACATAAATGAACTTATACCAAGTCTTTAGCTATATCTATTAATGTGTCTGTGTCCTAAGATCAGTTTATTTGTTTTTAATCAAAAATCTCTTTATATTTAGAGGTATTCAATAATGTCCACATTAAAATGAACCTTGTCAAATTGGTGATAAAATACAAAATAAATGTACATTTGAAATAATCAATTATTTTTATACTTTAGATATTCCTTAAATTCCCAAAATCTAGGTTATCCATATCATGAACTTGTTTAAGAAGATCTCTGTCAACACACTCTACCCATTTACCCAAGTTTTTTAATTTTATTTATTGTTTAACAGCCATTAATGTCCTGTCTGCCCCTGCAATAAAACATTTTTTCAACGTTTTACAGCTTTGAAATTACATAACATTTAGTAACAATGAGATAAACTTACATGAATGCCTTCTGTTTTGTAACTTTGCATGATGCAGTGCAGAATGCCTTTGTATTTCCTCTGCTGCATGGAATCTGCCTGCAACCGACTTTTTACCACATCAGCTGGTGTGGCTGTGACCCATGAGATGGATCCTGTAAAACAACAGCAAAACCAAAAGCAAGATCTCATGTAACGGACTGGAGAATATTGTGTCCTTAAATTGCTTGTCACAGAAAAAGTAGGGTCATTAAACCAGGCTTTTTTTCTGACATAGCAATAGGACGGAAAGTCTTAATGGGAGGTACAGCAAGATATTTTTAAAAACAATCCACCCTCCTGCTATCCTTAGCCAAGACCTATGCTTGTTAATCTGTGCATGACTGCTGAGAAGTAGTTTTGTGTCATACAGAGTATCTAACTCACAACCTATTAACTCAAAACTTGTTCAAATTCGCTCAAAAATAAAAACACTACAAGTGCATCTGGTGTTTCTTTATAGGTTAGTGTATAGCGCATGGCTCTGTTCCAAAACCTAGTGAGATGACTATGTGGGCAGTCTGCATACAGATGGGAGGCTGAACAGCCGGCTGTCTGGTGCGGTCACAACCTTGAGCCACTGCGATTTTGAGCCAAATCCAACATAAAAATCATTATTTGTGGCTAACCATAGGGAATCAGGGTAAGACAAGGACAGGGTTTTGACCATGGACATTATTAACACCAAATTATTGAAATCAATTGTAAGTTGAGTCTCTCTGCTATTGCTGCCTGAGTAAAGTGTTCCATCCCAGTCCCTTATGAGGTTCAATTTCAATTAGGATTCAGCCTTTGTAGGCAGCAGACAGCTCACTAGGGTTTTGAACAGATAAATAGTCTCATTTACCTGCTAAACCTCCTGCAAGGCATATGGTGCAGGGATGGGGGGAGCCATTGCCATCAGGATTCAGCCAGTCACAAAATAATGAGTATGGGATGAAGTAAAGAGTATAACCAGGTACATCCCGCAATATCATGGCTCCCGCTCCTCTGTAGAGCCCTTGGATGCCCTCATTCTGCAGTATGGTATAAATGCAGTGGAGTGGCCCTCTATACATAGACTGGGCCTGAATTCCCATTGAACGAAGAGGGACACTCCCATTTCCAGCAAGGTTAAAATTCTCTGAAAACACAGATAAAACGGTATGTGAGTAATACTGTGTGGGAAAGGGTTATATTTTTATCTCAATAAACATTATTTCAGTTGTTCATTGACTTGATTTGTTGTTCATTTACAAATGATTTAATCACATGAAACTTTTTTGAGTCCGAAGCTTTCAGTAATGATTACACAGGGATATTCATCCACTTCCTTCACATACATAGCTCCAGGGTGCTAAATTCTACCTTTGCCATGGAAAATACCCAAGCCTATGGCTTACCTGCAAGAACAGGTAGGGTTTGCATCTGGAGCCTAATTTTGACAAGGTCAACTGGGGCACCCAGCACCACTGAAACAAGGCCAGTTAACATGCTCGCTACAGTTAAGTCAAGCATGCTTGATGGGTGTCTACCATCACCATAGCGATATCTGCTAATGAGTCGTTGTGTGTTACTGAAGAAGCCAAAGACCATAGAATTATAGAGGGTGATGCTTGCCAGTGGAAAGGAAAGTCCTTTGAAAAAGCCTGTAACCTAACACAAGACAAAAAATAAGTTACCATGAATTTTCTACTTTTGCTTCCAAGAAAATTAAATCACAGTTTACACCTAAATGCTCTCATGTAAAGGCAACCAGCACTGGCCATTTTGGTTTCAAAAGTTCACTTGTTAATATAGTCCAGTAGTGTATTTAAGTAAACGGATTTGGCGTGCTGTCCATAACAAAGGGGCTCAAGTTCTGAGATACCCCCTGAGGTAACCCCTTTCTGACTAAAGCAACAAATAGACAAACAATTTTGAAATAATAATAGATATAGGTGTTATGAAATATAAAGAGGGATGCCGGAAGAATCGCCACCGGAGTGAGTGATGTAGTCGTTTGTATATCCTTGCGATATGATTGGCAGGACAAGATGAACAAGTTCCTCCCAAACTTACGTTTGAAACTTCATTAATTGTATACAGGATATTTAGAGAGTTATTGTATGCAAAGATACTGAAATTGATTTTTTTTTTTGGAGTAACTATTTTAATTCATCAATCAAGATACCATCAATGTTGTAAAGACTTACAGTTTCCTTCTTGTAGATTGTTACAACACAGTGTAGAGTGTTCTTGTATCCTTTGCCGGCCTGTAAACGAGTCTGTAAAGGAGCAAGAAGGAATCTAGTTGTACAAATTCTTTGGACATGAAACTTTATTCCAATCAGAATACATGTTCACCAGAGGAAACAGTGGACAAATATGGCTTAGCAAGTAATTTAGTCAGAAAAAATTTGACAGCTTTTTAAAGTTTTTCATGCACTTTTTTTATTTGTACAACATGACCAGGGTTGGGAGGGTTACTTTTGAAATGTATTCCACTACAGATTACAGAATACATGCTGTAAAATGTAATTTGTAACATATTTCGTTGGATTACTCAAGGTCAGTAACGTATTCTAAATACTTTGGATTACTTCTTCAGCACTGGTAGATTTTTTCACTTGTTTTGACTATAAAAACTCTGCCAGTACAGTAAGACAAAATACACATGTTAAAAATACATTCTCTGAAAAACCTAAATATCTTATGCAGTGTTGTTTCAAAAACAAGATCAATTTGAAAAGGATTTTTAGATATTTTTACAGGAAAACAATACAAATATTATCATCAAGAACACGGTTTTTGCCCTAATATCAAAGATCTTACTAGGAAAAAAAGAAATAATGATCCAACGTGAATTTTCTTGATAAAAAAAAAAAAAATAGGATCGTGTCTGGTAACATGCATGTAAAATGGCTAGAAATAGCATTTTAGCTTAGCGTAAAGCTGACAATTTGCACAAGGTTTATTTCTATTTCTTCTGCTCCAGACTTACTTCAAACTTACTTCTCTGTCTGCTCAAATGAATGTGTAACATCATAAGAAATTGTTTCACCGCTGTTCAAATGCACTTTGGATCGTATCATTTATATTTATAAATGTTTTCCATCTGAAAGGACTAAATATTAAATGAAACAAATGACAATAAAATGCAAAGTAATCTCTTCAGTAATCAAAATACTTTTTGAATGTAACTGTATTCTAATTACCATTGATTTAAATTGTAACTGTAGTGGAATACAGTTACTTATACTTTGTATTTTAAATATGCACTCCCATAAGAACATGACTCATAAATCAAGCATGTATTATCTTACCTTAACAGTGTCAAGAGGATGTCCAACAACCACACTGGATGCTCCTGTAACAAATACAAATTGTCCAGTATGTTGCAAGTTAAGTGTGCAAAACAACTTTTTAATGGACATTACATGTGATAAACATGATAAACTCCATACTGAATTGCTTTGTAGGAGGCTATCCTTGCGGAACAGTGTGTCCACATTATGAATAAGATACATTGTTATGGACATTGCATGGTGAGTGCACATGCACATTAGATGGGGGGCTTAGTTTATAGATACATTTTTCTTTCAAAGAGAACACAGTTTCCCTCCGAACAAACTCGTTTTAGGCTTTAAGGCAGACAAATGTCGACTAGTCCACCGTGCAGACAAAACAAACATGAAATCAGCACTGTTTGCAAAAAATACGCAAAAGCGATTGAGAAAAGTAGGCTAATTGTGACGTTTGCTAAAACATCTGACACATATTTTATCAACAAAAACATATGCAAGATATTTTTCTTTAACTTTGCAGAATTTTTTTTTTTTTTTTTTTCTGCCAAGATAAAAGTCACAAAGATCATAAACAAAAACGCAACTACGCCCCTCGCGGTTTTACGATCTCTCGTTCCAATCCGTATCTTTACACTTTTCCCCATACTTTTCCATTTGAGATGTTATTTATGGGGGAAAGTTCTGAAAAAATAAAAATAATAAATAAATAAATAATAATAAAAAAATAAAAAATAAATCACAAGGCATCGCTCAAAAAGTGAAAATAAATAAAGTCGCGATATCTGCACAAACGTGGCATATACAGATAAACTAGTTTAGACTTGATAAACAGTTCGCTAAATATGCATTAAGGCCCATATTGGCTACTGACAAATCGCACATTGTTACGCTCTCGGGAAATTAAAGTTTTATGCTTTTTTTGTAATGTTACACACGTTTCAAACATTTCACATGACATGCCAAACAAACAAAACTCACCTCCAATCCATCCTGCTAAAAAGTCATCCAAATGAAAAACTGTCATTGTGCAACAGAATGAATTCACAATGGAGTTCTTCAAACAAGTGCCGCCGGCATTGATACTGTTCAACTGTTATCGCAAAACATTCTTAACCTTCATTTAAAAGTTGGTCGGATCAATAAATGCAGAGGTAACGTCAGCCCCTTCCAAACCGCAGCACATCGGTGAGGGGAGTATGGGGGCGTTACAGAGACACGAAAATAGATCTGTTCACCCATATACATTCAAAAAGTACTAACTGAAACATTAGCATGCTGGGATATATCACTTCTGACTGGTATAAGGGAGTTCTTTTTCATGTTACACTTAACGTGGCTGCTGAGGAATGCTTGGAATGTGGTGGTGTCCGTGACTCCAATTCAAACCATAAAAAGCAATGTGTTTGACATACCATTCTTTTGCATATAATGTTTTAATTTGAATCACTTGTAAATGACCAACATGATTGATTGCCATTTTTTATGCTCCAATCTTCAAAATCCTTGCCATGAAATTGTATATCCATAGTTTTTGATGTAAACAAACATTCTGTAAACAACATGCTTTACTCCCAAGTGTGAAGTTACCAATAGGGTTACTGTCTTAAAATAGTAATCTATATTCTATACTGGTGATTTCGTATTGGAAATGTACAGTTCTGCATTAGTGTTTTGTAAGTTTAATTGTTATATATCTCAAAGAGTTAAAGAAAAAGTGCATGGAATGATATTGGTTTATAAACAGTGACAAAACTTGGGTCTCTTATGAGTCAGAGGAAGTGCTAACATATTGTGACATCTGCTTCTGTGCATTATGCAAGGGAGTGGCCATAGGCTTCTGCAGGCAAATAGTTAAAAGTTAATAATTAGGAAGGTATGTGTATGGGGTTGGTGCCTATTGGGATTTATTTACATTCATGCTGTTTAGCCAGAAGGGTACTGGCCCCCAAAGTGAGCCTTGATTCTCCCTGGGTTGTTTTTCTCAATTAACCAACATCTTATGGAGTTTTTTGTTCCTTGCCGCAGTCGGCTTTGGCTTGCTCACTTTGGGCTCTAAAAAAAAACTAATATTATTTACTTATTAAAGCACAATCTACAATCCCATTTTTATGTGATTTTATTTTTTATTTTTTATCATATAGCACAAAGATGACTTAGACATTACAGCTTTATTTTCTGTTATAGCATAATTTCCTGTACAGTTGCTTTGAAACGACATCTGTTGTGAAAAGCGCTATACAAATAAAAATGACGACTTGGGAAAGTTAATAATTGTTATTTATGATTCCAGTAATATGGGCTATAGGTACATTTGTTTATAGTTCTGTTAATTGTGTGATTTTATGTAAAATTCTGGTGTGATCTTGGTTGAGATTAATGTTGAACTCCCTGTGACCCTCTTTAGGTTAGTGTAAGTGGCAAATTTATCCTTTTGGAAAAATAGATGGCACTGTCCATCCTGAAGATAATGGAATCAGAAACCTTCTCTTGTGCAAACTTGAAACAAACTGCCTTCATTGTGAAATATTGTGTTGACACATTCTATCTGAAAGGTTTTGGTAAAAACTTGTGAATCTCAGACAGAAACCTCCAGAACCATACTGAACTGTAAAACAATAGGTGAAAAATCTGAATTGTTAGATTCTTACCCTTTAAAAGGTTTACAAAACCAACACAATGGAGAGGTTGCCTCAGGGTTTTTAGTAGAAAAAAAATAAATAAAATAAAATATATATATATATATATATATATATATATATATATATATATATGTATATTACTTGTGCAAGGATCAAATGCTTTACCACAATATACTGGATATATAAACATTTATAAGATGTATAGTATGGTGATTGTTATAGACAGCTTGCCTTATTCATGCCCTAATGGTGAGGTCAAAACTGCATGAAAATCTGGTTTAATGCTCTCTTTGACATTTTTAAGCCCATTGCGACTTACCATTAACTCACAGCTAGTAATAAAGTCATATCATATGGGCCATATGGGCCATTTGTCCTTTATCGTCTGACCTGAGATGGGAAAGGCCGTGAAGCAATCTGCTTATGTATTGCAGCAATCAACTAAATGTTCTCACTGCTTTGAAATGCAAGTTTGTGGAACAAAAGTTTTTAATCAAGGCTGATTCAGGTCTTTGATTGGTATCTTACAAGCATTGCTATTGTTGTGATAAGAAATGTTTAACGACACAAACAACAATCTTATCACCGCATACAGGATTGCAAATGTTGTAAAAAATGCTCCATCTGTATATGCAAATAACTGACTAGGCAACTCAAATGTACTAGTACTTGTTGTCATGCACTACAAGGGATCTCCTGTGGATCTGCAGTCGACCTGACTACTGATGAGGATTTGCATGAGTGTTAAGAAGAGTCTTGGCTGCAATTTTTGTCAGACGTCAGCAGAATATATTAAAACCACAATACTGCATGGACAAAACAAAGTCTTTGTTACTGACAAAGAATGAGTAATCTGTGTCTCTGAGAGCCAGACAGTTTGCAGCTTTAAAATGGTTCTTTTTAAACTTTCCATTATGGGTTGAGAAGGCCTGAGTTGAGTCAAAGAAAACAAGCCTACAAACAAAGGTGCATTTCCTTTGGTCTGGTCTGAATATCAGATGTTGTAATAATTAATTTAATCTGACTAAACTGAGAAGCCAGAGCATTCATGTTCATCAGGTTTCTTTGGGACCTGCTAGAATGCAAAGTTTGTGAGGTCAAGACATCTGGTTTCATTGCACTTGTAAGATGGTGTCTTTTTAACCCTTTAGTTTACAAGCTCATGCGCACCCTCTTGACCTTCTGACACAATTATTGCCAGAATTACACAGAAAATGTAAAAAGGCAAATAATTAAACTTTTTACTTCTTTTGTTGTGACTAATATTTTGCCTCTACACTAAATGCACATTTTTGGGACAGTCTGTTCTGAACTATCACTACCTCAGTTCAAGTTGGGTCAGGCACCTGACCAAACATGTTTTTGTCCCTTTTTATGGTCTTTATTGACAGAGATCACAAAGGATCATCACCAGAAGTCAGTAACCTTTGTTTTTCATTACTTTTTAGCTAACTTCTGAAATTATGACAGAACAAACATTGTCCAGGAAAACTGATTTCCAAAAAGAATTAACTATTTAATAATAATAATAATAATAAAAAAAAAAAAAAGAAAAACTTTTTAAATATTTGGCTTCCTATACTTCTATATTATATTATATTTTGTTATGTTATTATATTATTTACTATTTATTATAATGAAACAATAATCCTAAATTTGTTTAGTCCAAACAATAAACCTTTCTTGTTTCATAGAAGTCTATATTCTTCCTTTCTTTGAATTCCTTTCCAGTTCTAATTAGAACAGTTAGAGCACATTTGACCCCCAATCTTATATAGTTTTCAATTCGTGGATTGCAAAAAATGAGATAAATTGAGTAATCTAGATGACTAGACTAGACGTCATTGTCGAACCTTGACATGGGTGTGTTAAAATTGTGAATTTCCATTGGCCCTCTGCACATTTGGGATAGAAGCCAATGAAACAACACAACTTTAGCATTATTTAGTCCTGACAAGTTGCAAGGGTCGCATGATTTGCAGTCATTTTGCCAAAAGCTTAATGGTGACACTTTTTGTCTGCACTTTATTCACCTACTGTACACCTTTGCATCTCAATAGCTTGCTTATAGACTTCAGTGTAGCAAGTGGTAGATCCTTATTGTTAATAAACAAGCACAACAGGTTATTTACCGAGTATAGTATAAAGAAAGTTTTAAGGGTGCAAGTGGAAAAAATACTAAACCAAAATATAATTTTTACATTTTTAAATGTATTCATGCCATTACTTACACAATACACATGCTGTTTTGACATATCATGTATTCTGTTTGTCTACATCTAACTGGATATTTGCACATGGTTAAGCCTGCATGGAATCTGTGACTACAGGATTACCCAGAAATCTCTGCAACAGATCTCGAACAGCCATCATACACTGATTTCTATACATACCCAGCTCATTGCTGCATGTTAGTTTATTAAGTATTTTAGCTAATATGATAATAATCAGATAAGGGTGTAGTACCCCCAGCTCCATTACATTTGTTTTTTTGTTTTTGTTTTTTTTAACCATACTATTTCTGCTTTCATGTGAATTTAATTGGAATTATCTTAAATATGGGTTTCCTACTCTGAAGTTGCAAATGAACAACTTCTCAAGTCTTAATTATGACTAGGAAACTTCGAGATAATTTTGATACACTAATTTTCCGAGCTGGGAGTAGATGTTATCTTTCAACATGGCGAAGGAAAGTACGGTTTCTGTAGTGAATGATAGGCTTTATTTGTTTTTCTAAATACAGATTGGTCATATACATTTATGTATTTCAGCAACCATTTGATGCAAATTGTACTTTTTTCACACCAAGAAAATAGCAGGTATTTGCTCAAAATACCATTATAAACCAGCAAGCTGCCTGAAAAATACGTATCACAGTGTTAAAATATGTGTTCCTCAAGAAATATACAGTCTGAACCTGGTGTCCTCCATGTTTCCTGTTCTTTCCAACAACAAAGCACTTGAACAAGATGTCTTCATAATTACCACTTCAGAAGTGGGAAGAAGGATAATTCCAATAGCACATGAAGGCAGCATTATTTCGGTCTGCAGAAATTTCCCCACAATCAGCACAGAAAATATATTACAAAAAAAGGAGTCCATGTTAGCCTACCACTCAAATAAAGATCTGGGGCCAACAGATGGCTAATGTATTGAACAGTCATGTTCAATACAACGCTGGGGCCGACTCATACCGTTTTATTTGGGGAAGCCCAGCTCGCGGCTCAACAACTACCAGCGACAAGCCTCCTGGCTTACGGAGACTTAAAGAAAGCCATCCTGCAACGGGTTGGTCGGAGTCCGGAAGAAAGTCGTCAACTCTTCCGGAGCCTGAAGCTGGAGAGCTCCAACTGCGCATTTGCCTTCGCCCAACGGCTCTGCAACGCCTGCCGAAGATGGTTGCTAGCGTGGGACCGCAGCATCAACGGGATCATCGACCAGGTGGTACTGGAGCAATTAATACATCAACTGCCAAAGGGGATGGCGGAGTGGGTCCAGTGCCACCGCCCGGCGTCGCTGGAGGAAGCCATCCGGCTTGCGGAGGACTACATGGCGGCGATCCCGAGGGCGGAAGAGCCCTCCCACTTTCTCTCTCTTCCCCCTGTCTCATTTCCCTCCCCTATCTCCTCTCGTTCTGCTCTCTCTCCAGGTCCCATTCCTGCCCCACGCAGACGAGGAGGACTTCAGCCACTGAGACCAGTTCCCCGGGTGTGGGAGCCGACACCTTCCCCTATCCCGATGCCCCGCCGCTCTCCCCCTCGGGGGGGATGCCCGCCGACGCAAGTGCGGGCGTAGCGCCTGGGCCAGCCTGCTGGAGGTGCGGGGACCTGGACCACTTCCGGGATTAGTGCCCTCTGATGGAGCTGGGGATGGTGGTGCGGGTCTCTGACCTCCCGCAGGCTGCCCCCGACCGGGCCGGAGTGTACCGGATACCGGTAAGTGTCAAGGGGGGTACTCACCAAGCGTTGGTGGACACCGGGTGTAATCAAACCACTATCCACCAATGCTTGGTTCAACCCGAGGCATTGGGCACAACTAAAACGGTGAGGGTGAAATGTGTGCATGGGGATATTCACAAATATCCGGTGGTGACCCTGACAATTAAATTCCATGGGAAAAAGCATAGAATGCAGGCCGCGGTTAGTTCCCGCCTCACCCTGTATGGATGGGTCCTGTATGGCAGGGGAGGTGGAGCCGGGGCCGTCCACGACAGCTCCACGTCATAATGACGAGAGAGGGGGAGAGGCCCCACGCCTTCGACCAAGTGAGAGTCATCGATGGTCAACGTCTCCAGCCGGACATCGCCCTTTCATACCCCTATTTTGCGATTATAAATGAGCGGTTGTATAGAGTGACACAGGACGCTCAGACTAAAGAGGATACAACCCAACTTTTGATTCCAAGGAGCCATCGGGAAATGGTATTCTAGGCGGCTCATTATAATCCCATGGCGGGTCACTTAGGAGAAAGGAAAACACTGAACTGTCTAATAGCGGAGGTGGTGTGCGGCATGCCGCGAATGCCAGCTGGTTAACCCACTGGCCACCCCAAAAGCGTCATTGCGCCCTCTCCCTTTGATCGAGGTCCCCTTTGAGAGAATTGGAATGGACCTCGTCGGGCCATTAGAATGGTCAGCACGCGGACATCGCTTTGTATTGGTCCTAGTGGACTATGCAATGCGATATCCGGAAGCAGTGCCTCTTCGCAACATCTCAGCACGAGTGTTGCGGAGGCACTCTTCAAAATAATCTCCCGGGTGGGGATTCCGAAAGAAATCCTCACCAATCAGGGTACAACGTTTATGTCACGGACACTACGCGAACTGTACGAGTTGTTAAGTATTAAATCGATTCGCACCAGCGTATACCATCCTCAAACGGATGGCCTGGTGGAACGATTTAATAAAACCCTCAAAAACATGATTCGTAAATTCGTGCACGACGATGCTAGAAATTGGGATAAATGGCTCAACCCCCTGTTATTTGCAGTACGAGAGGTCCCGCAAGCCTCCACTGGCTTCTCCCCATTTGAGCTGCTGTATGGGCGACGCCCACGCGGTGTGCTTGATGTATTGCGAGAGGCCTGGGAGGAGGGACCTTCAAACAGTAAAAATGAAATTCAATACATTCTTGATCTTAGAGCAAAACTCCACACTTTGGGACAGCTAACACAGGAGAATTTGCTCCAAGCTCAAGAATGACAGCGCCGACTGTATGACAGGGGAACTCAGCTAAGGGAATTTGCACCGGGAGATAAAGTGAATGTATTGCTTCCCACATCGAGCTCTAAATACTCGCTAAGTGGCAAGGACCCTTTGAGGTCACACGACAAGTGGGAGATCTCGATTATGAGGTTAAACGAACCGATAGAGGGGGCGCACGTCAAATATACCACCTCAATCTCCTGAAATTGTGGAGGGAGGCGGTTCCCGTGACATTGGCTATGGTAGTTCCCGAGAAGGCGGAGCTCGGACCGGAGGTGAGTTCAAAACATAAACAGTTCACCCCGGTCACTTACGGAGAACACCTCTCACCGAGTCAACTCACGGAGGTTGCTAGGTTGCAACAGGAGTTTGCGGATGTGTTCTCCCCTCTACCGGGACGTACAAACCTCATCCATCACCACATCGAGACCGAGCCGGGGGTTGTGGTATGTAGCTGCCCCTATCGATTACCCGAACATAAGAAGAAAATCGTTTGGGAAGAATTGGATGCAATGCTCGATATGGGGGTAATAGAAGAATCCCACAGCGATTGGTCCAGCCCAGTTGTTCTAGTGCCTAAGAGCGACGGGTCTGTACGGTTCTGTGTGGATTATAGGAAAGTCAACGCGGTGTCTAAATTTGATACGTATCCAATGCCTCGCATTGATGAGTTGCTCGATCGGTTGGGCACTGCTCAATTTTATTCGACATTGGATTTGATGAAGGGTTATTGGCAGATCCCCTTGACACCAATTTCCCATGAGAAAACCGCCTTCTCCACACCATTTGGATTACACCAATTTGTGACACTTCCGTTCGGTTTGTTTGGAGCCCCGGCTACGTTTCAGCGTCTCATGGACCGAATCCTCAGACCGCATTCAGCTTACGCCACTGCCTATTTAGATGACATCATCATTTATAGCAATGATTGGCAGCGGCACATGCAACATCTGAGGGCGGTTCTGAGATCGCTGCGCCGAGCGGGACTCACAGCGAACCCAAAGAAGTGCGCGATTGGGCAGGTGGAGGTACGGTATCTGGGGTTCCACTTGGGCCATGGGCAGGTGTGTCCCCAAATTGACAAGACAGCGGTGATTGCAACCTGCCCGAGGCCCAAGACCAAAAAGGGGGTGAGACAGTTCCTGGTGCTGGCTGGCTATTATAGAAGGTTCATGCCTAATTATTCGGATGTCACCAGCCCACTGACTGATCACACTAAAAAGGGAGCTCCAGACCCGGTCCAGTGGACGGAGCAGTGTCAGCGGGCATTCACGCAAGTTAAAGCCGCACTTTGCAGGGGGTCACTTTTACATTCACCTGACTTCTCTCTCCCTTTTGTTTTACAGACAGATGCTTCAGACAGGGGGCTGGGGGCCGTGCTCTCGCAGGTGGTGGAGGGGGAGGAGTGCCCGGTGCTGTACATTAGCCATAAGCTCTTGTTGAGGGAAACTAAGTACAGCACCGTGGAAAAGGTGTGTCTTGTCATCAAGTGGGTGGTCCTCACTCTCCGATACTACCTGTTGGGGCAGGCCTTCACCCTCTGTTCCGATCACACCCCACTCCAGTGACTCCACCGCATGAAAGATACCAATTCCCGGATCACCCGTTGGTATCTGGCTCTTCAGCCGTTTAAGTTCAAGGTGGTCCACAGACCGGGAGCGCAGATGGCTGTCGCCGACTTCCTTTCCAGGAATGGGGGGGAGTGGTAGGCAGGCCGGATGCCTGGCCTGAGTCAGGCGGTGGGGATATGTGGCAGTGGGGGCGTGGTCAAGCATCTCTCCGGAGAGAGAGAAAGCGGTAAGGGCGCTTACACCTGAGATAAATTATGTCTAACACCTGTCTCTAATTTCAGTGAGCACGGGGAGAGCGGCATAAATAGAGCCACACCGCAGGTAGACGAGAGAGAGAGCCTGGGCACCAGTGACCCTGTTGTGAAGCTGAGAGTTTATTTTTGTGAAATAGTTTGTTTATTTTTTAGAGTGAATTATTGAACACCATGAAAGCCCTGAAAGAGTGTAGTTGTTGCAGTGAGGAAATAACATGCTTACCTGAACCAGGAAATCTGCTTCTCGCCTCCTCCTTCCACTGAGAAGTGTTACAGCCACATTTTTTACTAATAAGGTTATAACCATCAGCAATACATTATCAGCACCACACCCTGTCAAACACCCGTGTCCTGTATGCAACTCTTCTGTCTCTATGTTCTCTCCTCTGACTGACACTGAGTTCTCTAAACTCCTCCTCTCCAACCACCCCACCACCTGTTCCCTTGACCCCATTCTCCAGGCCATTTCTCCTTCCATCCTACCTGCAATCACACACATAATTAACACATCTCTACTTACAGGCACTTTTCCCACTACATTCAAGCAGGCTCGAGTAACCCCGCTGCTGAAGAAACCCGCACTTAACCCCACCCAAATAGAACACTACAGACCAGTCTCTCTCATCCCATTCATGGCAAAAACACTTGAAAGGGCAGTGTTCAATCAAATCTCTGCCTATCTCTCACAGAACAAACTGCTGGATGACGATCAGTCAGGTTTCAAAAGTGGACACTCCACAGAGACTGTCCTGCTGTCTGTCACTGAGTCGCTGAGACGGGCGAAAGCTGAATCCAGATCATCCGTCCTAATTCTGCTGGACCTTTCTGCAGCCTTTGACACAGTCAACCATCAGATCTTACCCTCTACCCTCTTCTCGCTGGGCATCACAGGAACTGTGCTTGACTGGTTTAACTCCTGTCTCTCAGGTAGGTCCTTCAAGGTAGCCTGGAGAGGGGTTGGTATCCAAGCCTCATTAGCTACTTACTGGGGTACCTCAGGGATCAGTGCTTTGTCCACTTCTGTTCTCTATAGACACAACATCACTGGGACCCATCATTCAGGCACATGGTTTCTCTTACCACTGCTATGCTGATGACACGCAACTCTACTTATCTTTCCAGCCCAACAACACCACAGTGACCGCTCGAATTTCTGCCTACCTGGCAGACATCTTGGCCTGTATGAAGGAGCACCACCTGCAACTCAACCCAGCCAAGACTGAACTCCTTGTCTTTCCAGCCAACCCTGCTGTTGAACACAACATCACCATGCAGCTGGGTGCAACTACAGTAACGCCTTCCAAATCAGTCAGAAATCTAGGGGTAACCATCGACAACAGACTAAATTTCACAGACCACATCTCAAAGACCACAAGATTATGTAGATTTACACTCTACAATATCAGGAAGATAAGACCCTTCCTCTCTGAACATGCCACACAACTGCTTGTCCAGTCACTTGTCATAACTAGACTGGACTACTGTAACGCTTTCATTGCAGGCCTCCCTGCATGTGCAATTAAACCCCTGCAAATGATCCAGAATGCAGCAGCACGTCTGGTCTTTAATGAACCAAAGAGAGCGCATGTTACACCACTCCTTGTCTCTCTCCACTGGCTGCCAGTTGATGCACGTATCAAATTCAAGGCTCTGATGCTGGCATACAGAATAGTCACTGGGTCTGCTCCAGCATACCTAAAATAATTTATGCAGAGCTACGCGCCCATTAGAAGCCTGCGGTCGGCTAAGGAACGTCGCCTTGTTGTACCAACACAAAGAGGCGCCAAAACACTTTCCTGGACTTTCAGCTTCATCATACCACATTGGTGGAATGACCTTCCCAACTCCATCCGTGAAGCTGACTCACTCTCTGTCTTCAAAAAACGACTAAAAACACATCTTTTCCATGAGCACTTAACCAGTCATTAAAAAAAATAAAGAAAAATAAAAATAAATAAAAAAATTTCCTGTTGCACTTTATTCTGTTTTGAATACTATTCTGATGCTAGTGAAACTTTGTAATACTGCACTTTTCATACCACTGTCTCCTTAAGATGATTCGCTTATCTTTTCCTCTTTTGTAAGTCGCTTTGGATAAAAGCGTCTGCCAATGAATAAATGTAAATGTAAATGTGGCTTCAGAGGACTAGACGGTGAGTATGACATAATTTTAACTTTTGGACAAACTTCAAATATTGAGAAAGACTTATTAAATAAGATCTTAATAAGACTTAATAAGATGGTTTCACAGGTTAAAAGTTGAATATTTTGTAGCAGATAACAGTTTGGTTGCTGGCAAACATAGCTTATTGCACTGTTATGTTCAGAATTTTATAAATATGAAAGTAAGAGACTCTCTATTTTCATGACATCAATAAACGCATTGCGTTCATGGCTTTCTGTTTTCTGCTCCATTCTTGTCTTGTGCAGCCTTTAGTGTTAGTAGACTGCTAATTTTCCATCTAAATAAACTAAATATTAAATGAAGCGATTGTAAAACATTTTGTAATCTCTTCAGTAGGCCTAATCTAAATATGATTTTAATGTGACTGTAATCTGAATATCAACGATTTAAAAGTAACTCTAAAGTAATTCTGTTACTCACATTTTGTATTATTAGATGTTTACCAGTGACAAATTGTTTCGAAGGGTTTTAAAAGCATGAAATGATGGACTTCCATATCTTATCAGTCACCGGAAGTGAGCACCCACAATTTCAGATTGCATACTCCCGTGGGTCCTACACCAGACGAGCATGGTGATTAAGCATAAGATGAATGGGGATGCAAATGGAGAACTATCTCCAGGTATATTAGAACTCCTTGGGGCTGTCAAATAGAGACAGGTATGATTTCTCAGGACACCTATTTCGATGTTACCTGTTAGGTTGTAGGGGCATTTTATGTGTGGTATTGTGAAAAAAGGCTTACAAAACAAAACAACAAACAAATTAATGATACTAAAATCTTAGTGCCACATCTCTTGCTGTTCTTGATCTTGAGAAAAAGAGAGAAATGAGATGCTGCTGAGAACCTGTGTTAGTTTGCAATTTTATTTGTTAGTTGGTTTTTAGAAGCTTTTATATGATGTACCCTAACACTACAGCAAACTGAGCACAGACAATACTTTCGGGGAGAGTTTAGGGGTTTGTGCCTTGCATTAAGCATGTTTATCTTCTAGTGGACACTTGGGGGCAGAATAGTATAATGTATTCATTTCCAGACCCTAAAAATTTTGATTTCTCCAAGGTTTTGTGCTTTAATCAATACTGACCTTTCCTCTTTTACTATGGATTCTTATCACGAAGCATGAGGCTGTAGACCAATCTTAGTTCAGTTCAGTGGAAATGTGGAGAGGTCAAATTTCCTATAAATCTTTCCACCACACCTCTTCTTTGCCCTTAAGTGCACATGGATGGAACTGAATACTCATTGGCTCCTTAATAATTATGCCTTTCCCTTGTGTTTCTCTTTATTTTATTCTCCTTTATATAGCAACTAGAGTTATTGCCATAGAACCGATTAAACCTTCAAATCATTTGAATAAAAAAGTTTCACCCCTTTTAAGCAAGCACACAAACATGCAAATGCTTGCTAGTAAATATGCTATGTAATCATTTGTAAATGGGTTCATCTCAATTTGAGTTATTATACACTGATTAAATTATGAAGGTCAACTTATTAAAAACATGTTCATTAATAACCTGTAATGTGTATTGATAGTTGAAGGTGCAACAAATGTTTGAACATCTCTCAATTAAACTAGGAAAATATATGAGATAAGACACACTAGGAAAATGATCTTGTGTGCTCATAGGTTTATAGACTATATAGATGTTGTTTTCATTATTAAGAAGTACTCTGTTTCAACTTGATATTCAGTGTGATTTATGATCCAGAAAACTACACGGAAATGAGTACTGTGTCACTGTATTGGCTTGGGAGTCCAAAGCTTATTTGCATTCAAAGAGTCTTACAATGAAGGGCAATGTAAAACAGCAAACATATATATCAGGACAAACTCAAACACCATGGAACAGTGCTAGAAATAATGTGATGTACAATTAATATATTAGGAACCTATCTTTTTGTACAGAGCATTTCCTTCATTTTAAATTTCTCTTTACATACATTTATATATTTGAAAGACACTTTCATACAAAGCAACTTACAGTGCATTCAAGGTATACATTTTATTAGCATGTGTGCTCCATGGGGATTTGACCTATGACTAAAGTTGAAAGTGTATACTTTCAAACTACAGATTCAACGAAGCTGTAAAACATCATTGCGTGCTGAGCAAAAGAGAAGATCTACTTTGGCACTGGTAAATTTAAAGACCCCGAAAGGACACAGTCACTGATGGTTCTGAAGGGAAAGGTTAATGCTGTCCTTGAGTCACATGAAGAGATGGTCTAAATGTGAATCAAATAAGGGTGGATGAAGCAGCTTAAGGTCTATACAAGAGCAAATTTCTTATGTAAACACATGACTGCATTTTACCCAAGAGCAGCAGAATAAAGGAGAGGCGACTTAATGTAGAGTGACAATTCTAACTGAACTGGCTGAGAGTGGTGTGGCATGGCCATGCAACGTTGACTGTCCTGGCCACAGATTTACAAAGATTTCTGCAATATTTACACCGACACCCAAGGAGGAGCTGGACTCTGCCTTTGTAAAAAATAGTTTAACAAGCCACAAATGGTTTTCTTGCAAATATTTTGCGACCTGAACTCTGCAGAGGCTAGCATTGTGAATAGAGCCATCTTCCTCTTACTGTCTCATCACCTACTACATGCATAGATTCTTGACACCTTGTCTTGACAGCACACTCTGGAGACTTGCCTCCAGTCCTGCCTCTTTCCAACACCAAGTGTGCAGCAACAAAAGGATGCTTCTTAAGGGGGTGTTGTTGTACTGGCTGTCTCACGATGTGTGACCTCTGTATAAACAGTGAAATCCTTAAACACCTTAATCGAAATGGGAAGAGTAGGGTAGGAGAGCAACACTTAGTTATGGATTAATGGAAATTATGCATTATATTTACATAAAGCATGTTATGTAACCAAGCCAAAAGCATTAGATGTCCAGCATGGGAGGACTGAACGAATAGCCCTCGAGCAGCATTTCAAAGCTGGCAGGCTTTTGTGCTTAGTCATCTCTGGATTTTCCTCTTGCACTGCTCAGTCTAGACGCTAGCTGCCATTGGTCATGTGCAGCTGGGAACTGTCAAGCTTTTCAATAATCTTAATATGTCTGCAGGGTATTATGGTCCTCTGATCTTCATCAGTTAATCCACACAAGCAGCAAAGGATAAAAAATGGGAAGATAAAAACTTTCGAGTCATTCGTATCACTAGTATTGTTTTAAGAATGGAAAGAGGGAGTTCAAGGATCTTGGCAGACATCGGTAACATAGTACTTTAATAAAATTATATTTAGAATTTAAAGGAATAGTTCACCCAAAAATGAAAATTCTCTCATCGTTTATTCACCCTCATGCCATCCCAGATGTGCATGACTTTCTTTCTTCTGCAGAATGCAAACAAAATTTTTTAGAGGAATATTTCAGCTCTGTTGGTCCTCACAATGTAAGAGAATGGTGGCCAGAACTTTAAATCTCAAAAATACCACAAAGCCAGCAAAAAAGTAATCCATAAGACTCCAGTGGTTAAATCCATGTCTTCTGAAGTGATATGATTGGTTTAGGTGAGAAACTTTTAAGATAAATATTTAATTCCTTTTTTATTATAAATCTCTTTCACTTTCACTTCCACATTCTTCTTCATTTGTTCATGGTGATTTGCATTCTTCGTGCATATTGCCACCTACTGGTCGGTGATGGTCAAAGATATAAAAGACTTAAATTTTGTTCTGTTTCTTCCCCACACCTATCATATAGCTTCTGAAGACATGGATTTAATCACTGGAGTTGCATGGATTACTTTTATGATGCCTTCATGTGCTTCAAAGTTCTGACCACTATTCAGTTGCATTGTATGGATCTACAGAGCTGATATATTCTTCTAAAAATCTTCATTTGTTTTCTGCAGAAGAAAGGATGTCATACACATCTGGGATGGCATGAGGGTGAATAAATGATGAGAGAATTTTCATTTTTGGGTGAACTATCCCTTAACACTAAGACCACTTCCACACTTATACACTTTCGGTTGAAAACGCATAATTTTGCTACGTTTATGCCTCTCCTCCACACTGGAATGACATTTTCCTCTACCAAAAACTGTTCTGCACACTTCGGAAACTGATGATGTTAGGAAACGAAAACCGGAAACATTTTTCTGATGTCAGAAGCATGATACTATTTGAACTTGGGCAGTGTCGATACAATCAAATATCAATATATTGAGATACTTTTTCGTGCAATACAGTATCAATACTTAAGATCCATGTATCAGTATTTATAATCAACTATTTGTGTATTCATGTCATGTCCAGCATTTCAATAAAGAAGAAGCAGGTCATCAAAATAAGTGCAAACTCTGAAAGCAGCGTTCATCAGTGCAGTCAGAGATGTTTCTTTGAGGCGTGATAGAGACTGAAACTGAGCCAGTTTGGCCTTTGTCACACGTTTGGCACTAAGGCCAGGCAAAAATATTGACTTTCCGCTTAATCGTGATCTTCATTTGAACGATCCAGATGTCAATTCTTAAAAACCTAAGATCGCTCTTTTATTCAATGCACAACCCTTCACAATGCAAGGAAATCACTAATTGCATATGTGACTAAAATGTCTTTGATTAGCCACTGGCTGGTAATTTTTCAGATTTCACTCACTAGTGTTTGAGTAGTGTAGTGACAAGGAAGTTTAGCACTGAGATCTTTTCAGTGCATGCTGAGAGTAAAAAGTTTGGTTTGACTCTTTTTGTGTAATGTGTGTCCAAAGACGAAATCCACACCATTAATTTGTAATTGAATAATGTCTCTTTTAATATCCTCTCTGTCCTTTACAGTCAGTTATTGATAAAAAACAACAAAAGAAACATTTAATTTTAATCACACATAGCACGGATGCTGTAAAGAAGCAATTAGACCAAAACAAATACTTCTGTCAAAGTCCCTGCCCCTGATCTTTAAATAGACAGTATCGTTTTAGTTCTTGTTCTACATATCAAAGTAAATACTTGTAAAAAGGACAAATTAGGCATGTAAACAACAAACTTGTAACTAAACACAAATATGCAATATAATATATGCAATTTCACATATTGATGGAATACATGGAATTTGTATATTTTTAAAAAGCAAAAATGTGACCAAATGATGAAAAAACTTATTTTTGCAAACTTATAATTGCAAACGTATTTCCGTAATTTACCAAGTTAGAAGGCCCCCTGTACAACTAATAACAGTATTAGCTAAAAGAGAATTTCTTTCATATTTTATGTAAGCAATATGGACATAATAACTTAAATATACCCAAATGAATTAGAACTGAAATCTCTGGAATCGGAATCGTATCGTATCGTATCATGATAACATGATATAATGTATTGTGATGTATTGTAATATATTGAATCGTGATATGTGGATCGCAATACATATCATATCGTAAGGTGGCTGGCGATACCCAGCCCTAATTTGAACACATGAGCACATTTACATGCCAATGATGCATATTTTGTATTCAGACACTTGAGCTAAGGTAATAAGGATGCCTATAATCAGTCTGACCTGATGAACAGTTTGTGCTGCGCAATTTAGCATGTATTGTTTCGTGAAACTATCACAATTTAATTCAGGCTTTGCAAAGAGGCTGTTATCGAAGGATAGAGCAGTTAAAAACTATATTGGACTTGACAATAACCACAGCTCTTGTATGAGTGCAGCAAAGCACTGAATGTTATTTCACATGCAAAGAATGCACATATAAAGGACTCACAGCCGTGCTGATATTCAGTACAGCCGCACCGTTTCTAGTGTGATATTGCTTTAAGGGGTCAAGTATGATATAAACCCTTTAGAAACAATGCAAGGTAAGCATTAGCAGAAGCTAGTCTTTAGTGGCAGGTGAAACTATACTTTATCAGGCTAGATATTGTGAGCCACAGATTGTATTTACATGAACTGTCACTTTTTTTGGTGCAATGTCACGTGTGTCCTCTCTTGTGGAAAGATTTGCATGTGCACCAGTTTGGAATATGACAGATTCTCATGGGGATGTTGGGAACAACTGTGCTCTAAACAGTTTGATGCACTTAGTGTTTATACTAGAGCTTATAGTTCACCCTAAAGTGAAAATCTCTCATCATTCACCCTTTACTCATGTCTTTCCAAAATCTACCTTTTTTCCCCTTGTGGAACACAAAATGAGATGTTAGGCAAAATGCAAAAACATTACAGCCTAAATCACTCTTCGCTTATAGATAAAATACAATGGAATGGTGACAGAGGCAAAAATTCTGCTTAGTATCTCATTTTGTGTTCCACTAAAGAAAGTAAGTCATACAGGTTTAGAACAACATGAGGTCGAGTAAATGGTGACAGTTTTCATTTTGGGGTAAACTATCCCTGCAATTTAGGGCAATTGACCTTACACTAAGCCCTGCCTTAAAAGCATTTCTGACCAGTCCTGTCTTAGCAACTGTTTCCCTGTCGCCATTACTCTGACAAGTGTTTGCCTTTTTACAATGAGAGCCTATGAGAGTAATGTGTGTTCGAGTAGTTTTAAGTGGGATTTTATCGAAACGATCCAAAAAAAAAAAAACAAAAAAAAAGAAACGTTGTTGCTGGGTCACTTGTAATAGTGAAATGAGGTACCTAGAGAAGATTCACGCAGTGTTTTTTCTTTCTTTTAAAAAAAAATCTTTAAAAAAATATTGAGAAGAGCATGCTATGGATTAAAGTGTGTCATTCCTCATTCCCAAATGAGCATGTATAACATCAGCGAGGACATCTACATTTCCTCCATGGTAAATTAAAGCTAACTAGTGGTGCACTGATCAGGAAATTTGAGGCTGATTCCGAACTTTGTTTTTTTTAACACTAAGATTGGCTGATAACGATTTTTTAAAAAGTGACGTTTTCCAATGTAACAGTTCGTAATAAGGAGAAAGCAGGAGATGGGTGAACAGTCGACATATCGTTTATTTTACACTCAAACAAAAAACAGCCTTCCAGCGGCAACTTAAATCGGGCTTTCTGCCACACACACTAATGCGTCTTTGGGCAATATACACACGCACGCACACACACACACACACACACAAAGGACAGGCGTGTCAGTCTCTCTCTCTGTCTTCTCCGGTGTCTGGCTTCATTTTAAACTCTTCCGCACCTTCACTATAACAAGAAACAGGTGTTAGACTCATTACAAACAAGTGACAATCCTTACCGTTCTCATCACCCGATCTCGCTTGCCATTCACACACTAACGCTCGACATACCCCCCCCCATTTCTGGAGAGAAAGACCACAACTGCCATCTGCGCCCCGGCCTGTGGACCACCTTGAACTTAAAAGGCTGAAGAGCCAGATACCAACGGGTGATCCGCACGTTGTATGGATCACCCTGTACTTCACCTCTCTTGCCGAGAGCTTCCAACTGATGTACAGCACCGGGCGGTCCTCCCCATCGACTCGCTGGGACAACACAGCTCCCAACCCTTTGTCCGACATGTCAGTCTGTAAAACAAAAGGGAGAGAGAAATCGGGAGCATGTAACAACGGCCCACCACAAAGAGCAGCTTTCACCTACATAAAAGCCTGTTGGCACGGCTCCGTCCACTGGACTGGGTCTGGGGCTCCCTTTCTAGTGAGATCATTCAGTGGGCTGGTGACATCCGAATAATCAGGCACAAACCTGCCTCACTTCCTTTTTGGTCTTGGGTCTCGGGCAGGCTGCGATCACTGCGGTCTTATCAATTTGGGGACGCACCATCCCTCGACCCTAAGTGGAACCCCAGATTCCATACCTCCACCCGTCCAGTTTCGCACTTCTTGGGGTTTGCCATGAGTCCCGCCCACCGCAGCGACCTCAAAACTGCCCTCATATGCTGCATGTATCGCTGCCAATCATTGCTGTATATAATGATGTCATCCAGATAGACAGTGGCATATGCAGAGTGCGGTCTGAGGACTCGGTCCATAAAGCGCTGAAATGTAGTTGGGGCCCCAAACAACGAAAGGGTAACAAATTGTTACTGGCTTTTAATTCTTCCCGAACCACTTTTTTTTGTGCTCGTGTAATCGGTAGGGACGACTATATGCCACTACCACTGGGGTTGTTTCGATATGGTGTTCTATGAGGTTCATACGACCAGAAAGGGCTGAGAACATGTCGGAGAATTATCTTTGCAACCGGGCCACGTCTGTGATATGCGACGGTGAGAGGTGGTCTCCGTTAGTGACCGGGGTGCCTCGTTTGGCCTCTACATTCACCTCCAGCCAGAGCTCTTCCCTCTCCAGTACCACCATCGCCAAAGTCACGGGGACCACCTCCCTCCACAGTTTTAAGAGGTTGAGGTGGTAAATTTGCCATGCTCTGCCCCTATCCATTCGTTTAACCTCATAATCGACTTCCCCTACTCGCCGTGTGACCTCAAAGGGCCCTTGCCACTTTACGAGTAATTTAGAGCTTGATGTGGGTAGTAATACAAGGACTTTATCTCCCTGTGTAAATTCCCGTAGCTGAGCTACCCTGTTATACAGCCGAGACTGGCATTCTTGAGCCTGTAGCAAATTCTCCTGTGATAGCTGCCCTGATGTGTGGAGTTTTGCTCTCTGGTCAAGAATGTATTGAATTTAATTTTTGCTGTTTGAAGGTCCCTCCTCCCAATTTTCCCTCACGACATCTAGGACCCTGGGAGGCTTATGCCCATGCAATAATTAGAACAGGGAGAACCCCATGGAGTCTTGCAGGACCTCTCATACTGCGAATAACAGGGGTTCAAGCCACTTATCCCAATTCTGAACATCTTCGTGCACAAACTCACGAATCATGTTTTTCAAGGTTTAATGAAACCGTATCACCAAGCTGTCCATTTGTGGATGGTATACGCTTGTCCGAATCGATTTAATTCCCAATAATTCGCACAGCTCGCGTAGTGTAAATGACATGAAAGTAGTGCCTTGATCAGTGAGGATTTCTTTCGGAATCCCCACTCGGGAGATATTTATGGAGAGTGCCTCTGCAACACTATGTGCTGAAATGTTGCATAGAGGGACTGCTTCTGGACATCACATTGCGTAGTCCACCAGAAACAACACAAAGTGATGTCCGCGTCCTGTCCACTCTAAAGGCCCAACGAGGTTCATACCAATTCTTTCGAAGGAGACCTCAATCAAAGAAAGCAGGAGCAAAGGAGCTCTTGGGGTAGCTGGTGGATTCACTAGCTGACATTCACGGCATGCGGCACACCACCTGCGAACATCCCCGTGAATGCCCGGCCAATAAAAATGGGCTATTAGACAGTTTAGTGTTTTTTTCTCGCTATAAGTGATCAGCCATCGGATTATAATGAGCCATCTAGAATAACATTTCCCGACAGCTCTTCGGTATTAATAACTGGGTTGTATCTTCTTTTGTCTGAGCGTCCTACATCACTCAATATAACCGATCATTTATAATATAAAAGTAAGGATATGTGAGAGCAATGTCTGGCTGAAGACGTTGACCATCAATCACTCTCACTTGATCAAAGGTGTGCCTAAGGGTTTCGTCTCGCGTCTGCTCCAGAGGAAAATCCATGGTGGGGAATCCTAAGCCGAGACTTTCCCCTCCCTTACGTCATCCTGATGCAGAGCTGACATAGACTGCCCCGGCTCCACCTCCCCAGCCAGCGCATCACAAATCCCACACTGAAACGCTCTGTTACAGGACCTATCTGCACAAATTTCCCTTAATAAGTGGAAAATGTTGGCCAATTTGTGCCCAAAATCAGTGGATGGGTGAGGCAGGAACTAACCGCTGCGTCGACACTATGCATTTGACCCTGAAATTGAATTGTCACAGTCACTACAGGATAATTGTGGATATCCCCATGCACACACCTTACCTTCATCTTGAACCAGGCATTGATAGATGGAGGATTGGCTGCAACCCGAATCCACCAAGGCCTGGTATGTACCCCCCTTAATACTCATAGGTGTGCAGTATGTCCCAGCTCGATCGGGGGCAGCCTGCGGTGTGTCAGGGACCGGACCAATGTCCCCACCTCTATCACTGAGCATTGTTCCCGGAAATGCCCGGGCTCCCCGCATCCCCAACAGACCTGCCCAGGCAAGCACCCACCACCAACAGGCATCGTTGTGCAGCTGGGCATACACAAACGAGTGGCCAGCCTCGCCAAGCGTGAGGGAATGGAACCACTGGCAGTGTTGTTCAGGTATGTGGCCGAGCCGTTGGAGGATAGCCTTCCTCAGGTCCCCGTAGATCAGATGGGGTTGTATTAGTTAACATTAGTTAATGCACTATGAACTAACATGAACTAACAATGAACAACTGTAATTTTATTAACTAACAATTACAACTAATGAAGGCTGTAAAAATATATTGTTCATTGTTTGTTCATGATACCTAATGCATTAACTAATGTTAACGAATGGAACATTTTTATAAAGTTACCAAAATTACATAAAAATTACATTAATTGTGAATTGATAACATTTATTTGTTTTGAAACAGTTATGAATAGTTCTGTTGTCAATATCAAAAGGTCATTGTGACATACTGGTAAGCAGTATAAACCATGAGAGCATCACACACAGCAGAGATACTATACATTCAAAAATAAGAAAAATATATCCATTGCAAGCTCTAAAACTGCTCCAGTGAGAAATCATTAATATCTATGATTTGTTTACTGTCTTTGGCATTTTGCTGTTACACAAATCACTAATTATTAAGCAAATTCGTGAAGACGTGGTGCTGTTATGATTAAAATGTAATTGCTGTGATTAGTGGTAATGTGACCAACATTAATCTGATTTAAATTGGGATCACAGAATAGCCTAAGATGAGTGACTGATGAAATATTGAGAGCACCTGGAGAGCACACGTTTGATTGACACCGCGAGTGAGCATATTGAAGGGAGCTCAACACAACGTCTCATTGTCACAACTCACATATACTCAGATTTGTATACTGTAAGGGGGTTCAGTGGAAAGGAGGAGGCGAGAACCGGCTTGACAACTTAAATAACAATTTATTAAACAAAAAACACAACCAAAAACACACAACTAAAAACACACAGTACAGCTGCCTGCAATTCTCTCTCTCTTGAACTGTCGTCCCCGGCCGCCTTTATCCCTCGCGTGCCCCATCAGGCTGATTGGGGACCGGGTGTGTCTCATTCCAGCCCGGCTCTGCCCTCCTCGGCTCTACATATACGTATATTTATTTGTTGTTTAATTCATTCTTATACCCGTTTGCAGTCTCTTTATCCTCTCCATGATCAGTGCAGCGAGTCAGATTTACTACCGTAATGACTCTAGAAAATGAGAAACTTAATATTCATACACGTGTACATTCTTACACTTTTTAAAAAACAAACCTGTATATTCATCTGAATAACAGAATGTCTGAAAGTTTAAATTCGTGGTTACTTAAAATTGCCAACAATTCACCCTCCAGAGGCCACACTGTCATGCCTCGAGGGCTGAGAAAGCGCTCATTCATTAGAGTAGCAGTGTGTGATTCTCTGCTGCAAAACAGATTGGCCCTGATTCTAGGCACAATCATGATTATGAGGTTTGTAATGGCTATGAAGTGACGCTTTCTCTTTTCAAGTGACTGTGATGATCTTTTGCCTCAATTCTGATTCACAGTCTGCACAGTTTTCAATCAAATTACTATGTAATTTCACAATTTCTTTTACAAAAAACGTCAGATAAATGTGCTTTACAATGTCACTCTTCATTCCAGCCCATGTAATAATATTATCCATTCCATTTATGAGAATATTTTGTCAAAAAATGCGTCCTCACGTCAGTCTCTCATTCATTCCAATGGGGAGTTCTACAGAGCTTGTCAGAGCAAGTGATCATAACCAAGGGGGCGGAGATTAGTGAAGGGTCAGTTGGACTTCTCAGGGGACCTCTGTACTCTCAGAAGTGGACTCTCATTGTGGGCTGATGTCATCCTTTTTTGGTTTGGATTAACGCCTTGATGTACTTCCTACGAAATCATAGAACGAACGGGTGTGATGTCATTTAGAACAAAATCTGGCCAAAAAGAAGTTGTTTTTGCATTTGTTTCGGTGGTTTGTAACAGCTCGCTGGGGCAAATTTTAAATTCTTATAGGCTGCAAAGCACCTTCTTACTGCCATTGGTCCACGTCATTTGTAGGTGTGACCTAGAGCTCAACCTAACTTGAGGCCGACAGCTAATCCTGTTTATGTTGTTCAGTGAGACAAAATGAGTCAACATGAACACACCGGAGTGTAGAGTTATTAGCGAGCTGGTGCAAATTTACCTACATCTGTACGATCGTTCTCTTAGAGACATTTTCCCAAACCATGTCATGCCACAAATTTTTTGTTTTGTTTTGTTTTGTTTAATAAGTCTACTAAAGGAATCAAATCTTCTTAAATACTCTTAAATGCCTATTCAATCATGTGCCATCTGCAGCAAAAGCCATTCACACATCTGTCTAAAATAAGATATGCCTCTATCATCATTCTTTTGTCTTTAATCTGCACATTAACACTTTTATACACTCATATTTGAAGTAGTATCAGTGCCATCATAACTCACAATAACAGAGTGTAACCGGCGCATATTATGGCCGCATATAGCATGTTAGCTGTTGTGTTGATAACACATTTTAATGTCACATTAGGTTTTACTGAGCATCCTCATATTTCAATGTACTCCTAAACGCCTCCCACAGTGGTGTGTCAGGTGTATGAATGTTCGGAAACAGTATACTGTTGCTCGGCTGTTTAGAACTTCATTTTACCCCTGAACGAAGAAAGAATAAGAACTTCTCTGGAAGTATATCGGTGCCTTATGCAATCAGATATTCTCAGATTAAGTGATGAAACAACGGAAACAAAAGATTGTTCATAATCAGCTCATCCTCTTAAGCTTTTACAGCCTGTGACAAGGCTTTTGTTTGCTAAATCACCCATGAAAGGGCTTGTTGTTCCATCTCATACTCCCCTCTCTGGCCTTGAGGCTTTATTGTGTTCTGTCATTGTGCCTCTTGGCCCCAATAGTTAACAGGGGTATCTTCAACAACTGCTCTCTTTAAATAGCAGAAAAATCCTTCTTGTCTGTAGTAAGTAGATGCACATGTTAATTTTGACATATTAGTGGCAGTTTGGATCTCCAGTACCTTTTAATACTTGGGGTTGATTTTAAGGCCAGGGTTTAATTAAGTTAGGCACAGGCTTAATGTAGGAATACAGTAGTTCATCTGAAAATTCAGACTCATTTCCCGGATTTCCCTTAACAAACCTGTATCACATGTAATTTTAGTGTGTATTTCAACAAAAACACCTTAAGGTGAAGACAATAGAAAAGATGTTCATTGATTGTTTAATGTGATATTCATTTGAAATAAATTTTATGTCTACATTTTTTAATATAGGAACCTCATTAGAGAAACCTCATTTTTACTACTCTATAATGTCTTGAAAGCTGTAAATTTACTGTTTTACAGGTTTCTTACAATACATCTCTTTGATGTCTTGTATGATGGTTATTTATTGGACTCTTCTTGATTATGGCAAATTACGTAAAGTGTTGTGCATAAAATTTCTATAACCATACAGTAAGTTATTTCATGGCACAGCTTTGTAGCTGAGTCTACAGTATATTGATAGACCCATGAATGTTCTCATGTCAAAGTGTCACTTATTTGCAGTAAAACTTGGCAGTATCCAGGACATCAGCTAGAATTAAAGTAACATTCTAGGTTAATTACAAGTGAAGCTTTATCAACAGGATTTGTTGCAAAATGCAGATTTCCACAAAAATAATTTGGACTTGTCCCTCGTTTATTTAACATCCATCCATCCATCCATCCATCCATCCATCCCTCTATCTCTCTCTCAACTTAAATGGCTATCAATATAATTATAGTATATAGCCAAAATAAGATGATTTTGCAATACCCTAATATCTAAGAAAAGGTAAGGTGATATGGCACTTTGAATTGTAAATGCTTAAAGGGCCCACCCTTCATTCTTAGTTCAGTACAGATGTTCACTCATGCCTTACATTTTCAAGCTGCTCGATTCAGCATGACATATTAAGGTTTATTAGAAAATAATTCATCTCTTGAGTAGCTGGCCTAACACCCAAAAAAAGCTATTTTGAGACTTAATCTTTTGATCCCCAGTCACGATCTCCTCTCTGTATTTAGGAGGTATAGAAAAGGCAGGTGATGTATACAGATTTGCCGGGTGAAAGATGTTTATGCTACAGGCAGACATCCACACGTTTTATTGGGAACAGATGGCAAATACACGATAAGAGCATCTTGGGTGCTGTCTTTATGGAATTTGTTGCTTGTTGTTCTCTGTGCAATGCAAGGCTGCTTTAGAGAAATCCAATGAGCTTTTGTAATACGATCTCTAGAAGCCATTGTTGGCACCTCTTTTTCCCACTTATAGGACTTTGCTTATGCATAGCAAAGGATATGATGATGTTCTAGAAAAAGTAACTTTTATACTTTTGACAGTAGGTATCTGGCAAATATTTAGATTTTAATAGAGTCATCTAGGTCTGTTTATTCCTTTAAGGCACAGACATATGGTTAGATAGTATTTTCAGCTGTGCATTTATTTTTGGTATGACTTCTTATTGGTCCAGTAGCTTTTCTAGAACACTTTTGTCTGAAGCAATATTCTAAATTTGTGCTCTCCCATTCTGCAATATTTTTATGTTTAAGGAGACTGGATGTCTCCTGGCTTTAAGGAGGTAAGCTTGATTTTTTTTCACCTGTTAGATATGGGTGTTGTTGAAATAGGCAACTGTGTTCATTAGATATTAGGGATATCCGCATGCTTTTGACCATTAATTTAATTTAAATCTATAAAGAGCTCAATATATTCCACTGAGAATTATTTTGACGCACCGAGCCATTTATTCTTCTTAATGGAGGCTTCAATGCTTACAGCCACTAAGGGGCCTGGCAACAGGACCCTCTCAGTTGTGTGTAAAGAAGCATGAAGGTTAAGTTCCCTGAGGAAGATTGAATCTTGGAGTCTCGGAATGCCAGCACTGTCAATGCTCATCTTGGGCAGTTGAAAGAAATAGTCTCTCTGCTCTTCCATGGCTTTAGCCGGAGGAAGAGCACGCTTGTTTTTGTCGAAAATTAATATAACGTTTATGATTCCCGATGATGTAGTGAAAGAGTCTTGCCACCCCTCACCTTCAGAACTCCTCTGTCTTTGCTTGAGCTAAAAAACCTATTACAGTATATCAGGTACAATTCCTCAAACAGACCTGGTCTTGGCCATAAATCTCTGTCGCCATTATAGTTCTGCCAATAGCATGGCCATGCTGGCTGCACACACTCTTTATTGTGGGGTTTGATGCATATTTCACCATGCTGGGGGTGTGACAGAATGGGGTTGGAAAATCAGGGAGCAGCTTCATTATGCTACCAGAGGATCGTTCGGTGGAACTGCCAAAAGTGGCATGAAATGAGGGGAATGGAGCTGGAGAAATGGGAGGAAGGAAGAGAAAGAAAATAAGAACCAACAATACCTCTACCAACAATCAGCAACATCTCATTTTTCTCTTCTGTGCAGAAACAAGTCACTGCAGTCTCTGCTTCTACCGTCAGGTACATATTGACAGGGTGGCAGTCACCGAAATAGCCATAAAAACCCACAAAGAATGGCAGCCGGCCTTGTTTTCACTTCACAAAAACTGACTCTGAAATTACTTTGCTCTTACCTGACACTTTGATGCGGTAAATATCCAGCCCTGTTATTTGTGACATAGAAAAGTGGTAAGAAGTAAGATCAAACTGATATTATTTCAGTGCAGTTCTGGTGCAAATGCGAAGCTGACATACAATACTTAATCTAAAACTATTTTAAACAGCATTTTACTAATGTTATGGGTTTAATATAATGTTAATGTTACTATATTTATTAGGAGTGCAGTTTTTATGACTTCATATTATGCACAAAGTTATATTTGATAATTTGTTTTGATAATACATTTTCATGTGGGAGGGACAATGAAACACTTAGCTGAATTTCACTTCTTAATTTGAGCTTTGGTTGAAGTTGCCATAATGTTGTATTTTGTTTAATGTAATTTTCGTTTTCTTTATTTCACAAACATTATTTGAGATGAAACAGTAATTGGAAGACCCCTGCAGGTTGCAAAATCCCTGCCTTCATTCATCTAAATTTTAGCCTTGCTACACTTTTATCACAAAATAAATAAATAAATAAATAAATAAATAAATTACTGAGGTGCACAAAAACATTACTGAGTTCACCTTTAAAGGAATATTCTGGGTTCAATACAAGTTAAGCTCAATCGACACCGTTTGTGGCAAAATATTGATTACCACAAATATTTTGACTTGCCCCTCCTTTTCTTTAAAAATAAAGCAACAAATCTGGGTTACAGTGAGGCATTTACAAGGGAAGTAAATGGGGCCAATCTGTGAACATTAAAATACTCTTTCAAAAGTATAGGCATAAAACATAAACAATATTCAAGTTAACATGATTTTAGTCTGATTAAAGAGCTTACTAACATTTTCTGTGTAAAGTTATACATTTTAAAAATTTGTGCTATGATGACATAACACTGTAAACCCTAAAAAGACCACAGAAACGATTATTTAAACAACTTTAAAGCTCAAGTAATACACAAGTTTTAACAGAATAATTAATGTCAGTACTTTTTACAAAATTATAAGCATCACATTTCTGCCTTTTAAACCTCCAAAACAATTGCCCCATTCACTTCTATTGTCAGTGCCTCATCTGTAACCCCAACAGTTTTTTCTGGAAATCAACATTATGCCACAGAGGCTGTAGATAAAGCTTAACCTGTATTAAACCCATAACATTCCTTTAAGATGGTTCTCTTTTTTGTTTCTTCATTTGAAGCAATACTTTAATGCACTTTACTAAAATGTACTGATGCTATTCCTTAAAAACTGTGTTTAACTTTTTTTTTTTTACACTGCAGGGTTTCGTGTCTTGATTCTTATTGACATCTCCATGCTTATGCAGCAAAAACAAAACAATACATCATGACACCTGCTGTTTTTGGAATCATTTATCTTTTCCGCTTTTCCATCACCTGGTGCGATGTGATCAGAAGCTGATTAATATATCTTGGAGAGATTACCCTTAATTTCCAATAACAGTGCAGTATACAATGTTTAGGTATTGATTTATGGAAAGTAACGTAGCAAGGTATTCTTAAAACATACATAAACTATATCAAATAGTAGCAAACAAGAACAACTAGATTTAGAAACTTAATCCAAGACAGTTTTCGTACAATCTGCTGCCATGCTGTTTGTCCAATTCAAATCACAAGCTTTGCAGATTATAGGATGGGAGCAAAATCAGAGAGTTACTTTCCTCTTCATATTGCCATTCAGTGGGCAAAAAACTATTTCCTTTTCCCCATCAAATCTTACTTCAAGTCATAAAGATAAAATGTTGGATAGAGAAGGGTCATCTGAATCAATGGCTTCTTAACTTTGATGCTATACAGCATACTTAATGAGAAAAATATATTTTACTGCCCCTTGGCATAAAATCCTGGACTAAGCTTTTTTCCAAGGTCAGCATTCAGTCTGACCTATCAACATTCAGTCCAGCAGCTGCTATAAATTGCAAGGCTGCATGTTAGAGAGGACTTATATTGATTACTGGTAGTGAGTAGGACACTAGAGCTCCGCTCTGTTAAGATTTTTATTAACCAGAACACACACGCACACACACACACACACACACACACAAACTTGACTTGACCTATACAATACATTGCTACGTCAAATATATTTGGAATACTTACAGAAAACAACACAATACATCCATATTTCTGAACGTTTTTCAAGGGTTCCACCATTAGACTTTGCTATGTAAATGAGGACATTCCATTGTGGTTCCAGTATATAAAGTATTGTACTTACTATACATTAAGCCTACTAAGCATTTTTGGAATGTCCAGAAAAAAACAACATTACATTACATTACACTCACACACACGCACGCACGCACACACACACACACACACACACACACACACACACACACACACACACACACACACACACATATGTTGGTCTACCTATCATTATGAGGACTTTCCATAGACCTAATGATTTTTATACTGTACAAACTATAGATTCTATCCCCTAACCCTAATCCTACCCCTAAACCTAACCCTCACAAAAAAACTTTCTGCATTTTTACATTTTCAAAAAAACATCGTTTAGTATGTTTTTTTAAGCGATTTAAATTATGGGGACACTAGAAATGTCCTCATAAACCACATTTATAGCATAATACCCTTGTAATTACCAGTTTGTAACCTAAACAATTGTCCTCATAAACCACATAAACATGCCCACACTGTGAATTTTAGCACTGTTACTTTTCCACATAATTAGGGTTGCGTGTACTTAAATAGACCTTAAAGTAAAATTTCAATAACAATTGTTGATTTAATGAAGCATTTATTGCAGAATTGTCCAGACAAATGAAAACAAATGAGAAGAGGCGTTTGAGGTGATTATGGTAAAATCTGTAAAGTTTTTGATGAATCTGGCAGATGGTCTCCAAGAAAACAATAATAATAAAACAGGAAAATCAGCGGGTTCAGTCTCTATAACATGAGTTGTGGCATTGGATATGATATATCTTATCCAATA
Organism: Myxocyprinus asiaticus; assembly: GCF_019703515.2. Taxonomy (NCBI): domain Eukaryota; kingdom Metazoa; phylum Chordata; class Actinopteri; order Cypriniformes; family Catostomidae; genus Myxocyprinus; species Myxocyprinus asiaticus. The sequence goes on along the minus strand of NC_059370.1, from coordinate 33,822,826 downwards.
TAGAGACAGTTGATTTAATACAAGAAGAGGCTTTATAGATCTCAAAACTCTGATGTGTTTGGGAACATAAATGGCAGATTTCCACACAATATATTTATCGAGCTGCAGACATGATCTGGTCCATGCTTGGAATCAGAATTGATGAATTTCAACCTCACAGTATCATCAAGATCATGGCCTTAGAGAAGCAGATCCTTAGAGAAGGATCTGGATGAGGGCAGTTAAGGAATTTAGCTTTAACCTTTGCTGTCTCCGTTACATCTTATTCTGTAGGTAAGAATTATGTTTGGTGGGGGTGATTAGAGGTAAGGATGCCATCTGCATCTTAAAAACACACCAGATGGTTGTGATTCACCTGTAGTCAATATTTTATTAAGCCGCCCTGAGCCCAGATCCTTTTTAAATACAATGTTATGAGTTTATTGATATTAGAAACCAGTCTAGAGGTACTGTAGATGAAATTGATACTCTCACTTTTCAACATGTGAAGCTTTAAATGTTAAAGGAATAGTTCACCTAAAAAGGAAGATTCTCTCATCATTTACTCACCCTTATGCCATCCCAGATATGTATGACTTTCTTTCATCTGCTGAACTCAAATTAAGATTTTTAGAAGAATTTGTCAGCCCTTTTGGTCCATACAATGCAAGTGAATGGATGGCAAAAAAAAAATGTAAGCTCAAAAAGTCAGCATAAAAATAATCCATACGACTCTAGTGGTTAAATCAATGTCTTCAGAAGCGATATTATAGGTGTGGCTAAGAAACAGATAAATATTGAAGTTCTTTTTTACTATAAATTCTCCTCCCTGCTCAGTCAGCCACTTTAACTTTCACTTTTACTCTCTTCTTCTTTTGTTTTTGGTGATTCGCATTCTTCAGGCATATTGCCCCCTACTGGGCAGGGAGAAGATTTTATAGCAAGAAAAGGGCTTAAAAATGATCTGTTCCACACCCAGGGCTGCAGTTAGAAAGTCTTGGGCCCAGTACAAAATGTATTCAGCTATTCCATCAACATTTGCTACCCCGATGGCTTTCGCTGTTGCACACTGTCTCTGTGTTTATATCCGTGTCTCCCACTGAACATGTTTAGATATGCTCCACAATATGGAACAGTCTTTCTGTGGCCTGGTCTGATGAGTCCCCCCCACTTCAGTCCGTTCCCCCCTCAAGCCCAAGCCCTGGACAAAAGGTTTTCTTCTTATGTTGGTTTACCATCTACAATTTGGTGATTGTTCCTTTTGACATTGTTATGTAAACAGTGTTGTCCAAAAATCTGAGACCACAAGTGAAAAAGCGTGTACTTTGCAATTTTCTAATTTAATTGGCTACATAATTCTTTATTTATAATAAAAGCTATTTTATTTCAAATTATATCAACAACATAATTTCAGTTGAATTGAAACATTTACATGCATTTCTGAATTTCTTAGTATTTGGTATGTAGCTGGCATGGACTTTTGTGCAAAACCTGATGATCCATGTTATTCTAGCATGATCTGAGAATGTTCCAATGTGCATCTTGTGTGCTTTAATGAAGCAAGGTCATATTGTACAATGAGTTATCATGGTCGATGTCACAAATTTGCTAATATTTGATCAGTTACCTAGAAATAGAGCACAATTGTTTAAAAATTACTCTTAAATATTTTATTTTATAGCCTTTCTTTCTTATAATGTTGTTAAATCCTAAAACATTTGTTTTATTTCCAAGTTTAAATCCAAGATTTCCAAGATTTCCATGTGGTCTCTGAATTTTTGGACCCCATGTGGACCCCCTCTGTATTACTGAGAGAACACCATGACTTGAAAGTGCTGGAAAGGACAAAGCAGGTTAGTGTGTTATAAAAAGACCAAATAAAAGGATTTACTGCTAACACTAAAGACGCTGTCATATGAAGATTATAGCAAGAGACTCACAAAGTCCCTTTCAAAGCAAGTCAGTTCACTCAGGGCCATCTTTGGAATTCCCTCGGGTAGGCTGTGCAGCTATTTCTATGGATTCCAGCTAATGCGCATACGCATTCTCGAGTTGATTGACAGGCGATGTCTGTATCTAATAGGTGACTGGCTCATTTACCTGTAAGGCGGGACTTTCTACATCCGTTAGACATTCCAATTTTTCCCATTCATTTTAATAGCATGGCCCGTCACTGCTAAATGTCTCAGTAAAGCAGAAACAAAGAGGATTTGATAATAAGCAGTTGTTATAGAGTTATTATACTGGTAGATTTATTATTGTAGATGCACCGTCACAATACACAAACACAAAAGTAATCACACACACACACAAAAAAAATAAAAAATTCCGGGCATTTGTAAAAGGATATTTACAATTCTGGTGGAGCTGTCATGATTATTAGAATAGATTATCATTTACTTCTGGTGTTGTCCACTCTGGTAAAGACTTGCTCTTGCATCATAGCCTGCAGACTGAAGGGTGCTCTTGTAGTGCAAGCTTTGTACCTGCATTGCAGAGGCTGTCGGAACACAGATTGATTTGTAGCTATTGAGACAACAGTGATACCTTGCAAAGACCACTCACGTCAGCAGTCAAGAAGGAGTTTTTGTTACTTGATGCTTTGCCGCTCTTAAAATCTTTATTGCTGTACATACATACTGTTTTTGAAAACAATATTGCAGTAAACACCCTTAAAGTATTATTTTTTGGGGCTTGGTAAAAAAGTATGTCAGTAATAACAATAAGGATAATTAAAACCTTACAATAAGGTTCAATTTGTTAACATTATTTAACAACGTTTGTTAACATGAACTAACAATAAACAATACTTTTACAGCATTTATTAATCTTAGTTAATGTTAATTTCAACAAATACTAATAATTTTTTTTTTAAATAAAAAGTTGTATATGTTAACATTAATTAATACACTATGAACTAACATGAACTAACAATGAACAATTGTATTTTTGTAAACTAACATTAACAAAAATGTATAAATGTTGTAAAAATATATTGCTCATTTTTAGTTCATAATATGCATTAACTAATGTTAACAAATGTAATCTTATCGTAAAGTGTTAACAATATTTAATTTAATCTTGCCATTTTAACTGAGAAGTGACATGTTTGTTATCGAGTGATGCCATAAAACATATTGATTGCAGAAGAAACATTATTATTATAGCCACGATCTTTCATTATATTTTATTGTAGTTTTTGATTCTTTTAGATTATCAATTATTCAGTTTTAATCATGCAATGATAAAATACACTTTTATAACAGTGTGTAGACCATAGCTTAAAGCAATATTCTGGGTTAAATACTGCACAAGTTAAGCTCAATCAACAGCATTTGTGGTAAAATGTTCATTAACAAAAAACAACACAAAAAGACATGTCCCTCTTTTTCTTTATAAAAAGCATAAAACATGTTTACAATGAGGCACTTACAATAGAAGTAAATGGGGCCAATTTTTTTGAAGTTTTAAAGGCATAAATTTGAAGCCTAAATTTTTATAAAAGCACTTATATTAATTATTTTGTTAAAACTCATGTATTATTTGAGCTGTAAAGTTTTTATTATAATTTATTTATTTATTTATTTATTTATTTTTTGTGGCAGTTTTAGGGTTTTAGGGTTTACGGTGATACATCGTCATGGAAACAAAGTTGTAAAAATAGATATAACTTTTCACAGAAAAAGTTAAGTGATTTTATCACATTAAAGTCATGTTAATGCACATATTACTTCCATCTTAAGGCTATACTTTTGAAACAATGAGTATTTTAACAATTAAAGATTGGCCCCAAAATTGTAAGAGCTATGTTTTAATGTATTTTTTCCATTGACCCCCATGGACGCTGTAAAAATTACAGCTTCAGGCCCATTTGGGTAAAAATGACAACAAAGGTCAATTCCATTATACACTGATGACCCAAACATTATGACCACTCACAGGTGAAGCGAATAACATTGACCCTCTCCTAAAAAGGCCACATGTCAAGGTCTAGTTAGATTAGATGGCAAGCAAACAATCAGTTCTCGTAGTCAACGTGTTGAATGAGGGAGAAATGGGCTGGAGTAAAGACCTGAGCGACTTTGACAAGGGCCAAATTGTTATGGCCAGACGACTGGGTCAGAGCATCTCTGAAATGGCAAGGTATGCTGTGTATGGGGCTGCGTAGCCGCAGACTGGTCAGAGTGCCCATGATGACCCCTGTCCACTGTCGAAAGTGCTTACAATGGGCATGCGAGCGTCAGAACTGGACCTTGGAGTAGTGGAAGAAGGTAGCCAGGTCTGATGAGTCCCATTTTCTATTACATCACGTGGACGGCCGTATATGTGTGCGCCATTTACTTGGGGAAGTGACGGCACCAGGATGCACTGTGGGAAGACGACAAGCCAGTTGAAGGAGTGTGATGCTCTGGGCAATGTTCTTCTGGGAAACCCTGGGTCCGGCCATTCATGTGGATGTCAGTTTGACACATGCCACCAACCTAAACATCATTGCAGACCAGGTACACCTTTTCATGGCGATGGTATTCCCTGATGGCAGTTACCTCTTTCAGCAGGATAATATACCCTGCCACACTGCACACATTGTTTGGGAATGGTTTGAGGAACATGATAAAGAGTTGAAGGTGTTTCCCTAGCCTCCAAATTCCCCAAATCTCAATCTGATTTAGCATCTGTGGGATGTGCTGGACTAACCAGTCTAATCCACGGCGGCTCCACCTCGCAATTTACAGGACTTGAAGGATCTGCTGCTAATGTCTTGGTGCCGGATACCACAAGACACCTTCAAGGGGTCAAAGTCCATGCCTCGGTGAGTCGGCACTGTTTTGGCGGCACACAAATATAAAAATCTGCTATATGCTATTTTCCGGGTAGCTGAGACTCTTGACATACTAAAACATTTGACAAAAGTAAAAAAAAAATAAAAAAAAATAAAAAAACATGGCAAAGTTTGGCATCTGGCTTCATTCCACTTTCAGAAAATGTATGAAAACACCAGTTACAGTGAATCTGAGTCATTCCTGTACTATTAATCTTAGCCCAAGCTCTGTTTACACAGCTCTGTCTGTAGAGCACAGCACGCCACGTTAAGAGTAGTGCTCATTTCTTCCAGATTCTTTAGGAAACAGTTGCATCTCGTTCTGTTTGGAGCAGCAGGGGTAACTCCAGAAAATTCACAATCTTAACTGCTCTGTCGTTACCCATGCTGGAGCTCAGTCTCTAAGGCAGACATAACATTGCTGAGTGTAGGCCTGTATGCAGGAAGATCATCCAAGTGTCTGTTAAAACCTGGAGAGGGTAATACATCTAGACAAGCTCTTATAAGCCTGAGACCCAGATTCTAAGCCCACTCAATCTGCCAAGAGTTTAGGTTGTGAGAGAACAGTTGTGAATTATCCATACAGGGCTTTAGCTACAAATTGTCTTAGGGGAGACTGTGGCTAGTTGTCAAATGAAAAAGTTGTCACAAGGGCTATATCTCAGTAACTATAAGGATTTTAGTCAGTAGTCCAATTGCACAAATGCTTCTTGTCCCTAGAAGTGGTTTTGTATGTTGGTTTCAAACACTTAGTGTAAAAACATTTTAAATTGGAATATTTATTTCTGAATTCTGTACTCCAAACTAAAATTCCAGTATCATCATTTCAAGGCTCTTGAGGAAACAAATTAACAAAATCAAACCACACTAGCATACATTAAGTCAAGGGTCAACTATATGAATGAATGAAGAGAGATAACACTTCGCCTTTAATAATTGTATAGACTTATTTGTATTCAAATGAGGTTAGTGGATTGAGCAAAATATTTAGGTACTCTGCTAAAATGAGATATTATTCTCCTTTCATTGAGATGAATTAAATTGCTCTGAAGAATATTGAGTCTATTGCGATTCCATGTTAAAAGTACATTTGATAGATCATTATATGCAATCTCAATTTCACTGTCATTGGTGAGCACTACATAATAAAGAACAATAAATATTTCATATTTTGATATAAACTGAGATTTGCTTTTGTTTCAGAGACAACTAATAACTCAATGGCAGTGTAACACGTATTCTGAAAACACACATTATCAGAGGGGTTTCTTTTTTTGTGTCTGTGACAGCTCATATTATAGTGTCAGAACTATGCTGCCTTTTCCACTTTGTCTTGCACTAAATTGTCTTTATAAAAGAGGGAGCTGGGACTGCTTTGAAGTGCAGTCGTTTAGCAATGCACTCTTATTCGTTGTTAGACAACATAGTTTTGCCAATTTCAAAGATTTACACATTTCAATTTCATAACAAAATTTCATCAAATTGAATTGTGTATATATATATTTTTAATAAATTAAATTAAAGCTACACTATGTAACTTTTGGCCCTCTAGCAGCTGAAGCATAAAACTGAAGGTTACTTACGGAGGAACACTTTACGTCAGTTGTGATTCAGCACTGCTCTTCTGGTGGATTAATCTCATGGTTTGAAGCCTCTGAGATATTTACCTGCAGAGCAGAGTCATGATGAGCTATTTTCATGTTGATGTTATGTTATTTGCTGAAACGTTTAAAAACAAAATATTACTTTGAGGAAGATGAACAACACTCTTAATTATATTTTAATATGATTATTAAAGTGTTTTATACACTGCACAATACACATTAATGTATTTATTGTACTACACATATCAATTTAAGAGGTGAAACTTGTGAAATGGCTGATCTGAGTTCAATTGAAGACACTATATTTTTATATTACAATCTACAGCCTCAATGCGAGTGAGCCATAATACTACAATAGTAGGTCTATGCACTGCAAACAATAACACTGTAATATAAAAACGCAGAAAGAGGATTTAATAATGATTAAATACTTCATTGAACATGAAAATAATTTGCAGAAATATGCAATATCAAAATTACAATATAAAAAAATAGCGGGAATTCTAGCGGGAAGACTAGCAGCTGTACATCATCGCACCATTAGCTAGGTAACTCCTAGCCAATCACATGTAAACCATCGCTTTATAAATCTGCTCATAATCTATCACATTGCTGTTTCAGTGTGCTAACACAGCAACCTCCACCACTCCACCGCCACCAGTTGAGTCCCGTCCTGCACGGGGGTAGGCTCCTCGCCCCTGCCTCATATCTCCAGCAGGATCTGATAGTTCCGAGTACAACTCCTTCGGACCACCAGACGGGGCTTACTCCAAAGAGAGACATTACATTCTTGTTTCATATTCATCAAATAAATGTAATCTAAAATTTTACTCAAGTCTGTGAGTCTTCCTGATAGAAGTAAAGTTACAACAGAGAGTTGGTTACACGCTAAACAAATGAATATACAGTACATTACTAAAGCATAAACTTGAGATGAGTATTCATGAGGATCTGTTTAAAGGAAAAAAAATGGTAAGTGTCTGTACACTGATTTATTGCTCCAAAAATACTTTATTGGCTTACACTTGCTTGCAACATTTAGACCTTTAGGTCTTCATCAGGCAAATAAATAAATAAAGAAATGATAATAATAATAATAATCTTTCAACTTGTGCATTTCTGTGACTGAGGTAAAAAGAAAACAGCGGCACACACATACTTAGAGACACAAACTTTGGGAATCTCGAAACTGCTGCAGTGTTATAAAATACTCAGAAGTCATGAATATTAGTAAACATGTAACAGAAACTTCACCGGAAAAAAACAAAACTTATAAACACATCGCAATCAGTACACATCCGATTCATTAAAGCATAACAACCCTAGCAGAAAACATAGCCACGCATTACAGCAGGAAAACAACTTCACCAAACAGTTAAAAACAGTTAAAAATCCATGAGAATGATTTCACACCACTGCTGAACAGCTGTGGCACTTGCTTTCTATTTCTCAGACAGTCGTGCCACAGCCGGACCTTCTTTCTGAGCTTACGGACATGACGTAAACACGCAAGGACGAATGCCGTATGTCTGTGATTTCACGCCAAATCCGTCCCGACATCTCTAAATAAAAATCTCTATTGTAAACTTACCGTAGTGAACAAGGACGAATTAAGAACTGAGAGGCCCATGGGCCAGTATACCATGGAGGCATATGCCACATGACGTGCCACATGACCATGTTCACTTTTATACGCTACAGGATGCTTGCCAGATTTGGTTGGATTTTTCAAATTGATGGAAGAAAAGTTTGGAGCAATGTCTTACATGGCCAGTTATATGTACTTTTTAATTATGAACCGATCCAAAATAATGTGTGATTAATAGGGATGTGTATGGTATTCAAATGCCAAAATCACTATTTGGTTATTCTGTATGTGTTTAGAGGTCTTCAACCCGATCTGAGTCTGACGGTACCCGACAAACCTACAGGTTTTGGGTCAGGTTCAGGTCAGTTTTTCAAGTAAGCTATAGGGCAAGTTATGGGCTGTTCACACGTGCGTTGAGGCCATGTAAACACGTACTGGATGGACATCTTTGATCGTTGTGCCACAACTCACTGTTAAGTTTAAAATAACTTTAATATTTATAAACGCATCTCAAGACACCTGCGTTCTGTTTTACAATTCGTTGTGCAGGACCGTCACATTTTTTTTAAAGACACTTTTAACGTAAAAATAATTTCAATATTTATTAACGCATCTGTTTCACCATTTGTTGCGCTGCATCAAGCTTTCTCAGTGCTGGTGTCACAAATTGACATTCTGATGAAGTTCAGGTTGCAAAGAGGACTTAATGTGACTGTTACACATAATTCCAGATTGTTTTTCACCTGGCAAAGTTTCAGCGCTTGATAAACAGTGAGCCAATGTTTTTTCCCCCTTTTGCTCTGGTGTGCAGACAATAATTACACAGGTTAAATTCGGAATCATTTAAAAATCAAAGCATCCCGAAGAAGTCAGTTGGTTTGCTGCTTCATGGAAAGTGAACTTGCCCAGGCAGAATTACACATTTTTCATTTATTAAGAATAGGCCTACTGTGTTGCAGGCAGTGACGAGATTATTTTTGTTCAACTTTAATGTGATTTTATCATTTGAATATCTATGTATTGTGCTATTTAGGCTCATAGCTCACTGTGCACTTTATTCCTTGCTATCTGAGATTGAGTTTGACACATCAATGGCAATAAACGTTCTTTATTCCCGAGTCCAGACTCCCAACAAATAACACAATAACCTTTTGTGAACTCTCACGGTTAACCAAATATTACAAAAGGTTACCGTGCACATATTTAGGGTATTAAGGCATTTTTTGCTTTATCATTAAACATTAAATGCATGCAGGACTTAAATATTTTAAAGTTCTCTATACCAGGGGTGTCAAACTCGGTTCCTGGAGGGCCACAGTCCAGCAGAGTTTAGCTCCAACCCTAATTAAACACACCTGAAGCAGCTAATCAAGGTCTTCAGGAGTGCTTGAAGATTACAAGGAGGCATTTTGGAGCAGGGCTGGAACTAAACTCTGCAGGGCTGCGGCCCTCCAGGAACTGAGTTTGACACTCCTGCTCTATACTGTTGCACAAATTCCATCACTTATATGAATTTAAACCATCAACCTTGTACACAGCCAGGGTAAACTGCACCTTATCTTTATGTTTGGAAGTGCTTTGTAAATCAGACGCTGTTCTCTGTAGTCCATCAAATAAACGCGCTGCACCTGTGAGATGCAGATTCCCCGAGGGCGCACTCGAGTGCCTGTTCTCGCATTGTTGTCGTCCAGCATGCATTTGGCTGAACAAATGGTATTTCACATAAGGCTGACATTTACGTGGATTTATAATAGGTATCTCAAAATAAATAAATAATTGATTTAGAGCTTGGGGCCCTTTGGGTTTAGAGGCCCCTTGTCAACGGGCCAATCGGCCCAGTGGTTAATTCGTCCATGGTAGTGAAACGAGGTAAGGCAAAAACATGGTTTGGAAGATGGGTTGTTGGTGTACTGTACTTGCTCATTAATTACATTTTGAAAAAAAAATTAAAAATAAATCTTACATAGTGTAGCTTTAATAAAACTTAAAATATTTTGATTTTTTGAGTTTTTAATATGTTAAAGATTACTTAATTCATTTTGATGGACTTTCAAATGAGTAAATATGAAGTATTTTTAAATATTCATTTAATATTTGTTTTTTTAAATGTCATTATTGATGAGCTCAGAATCTGAATGCTCATCTATTGTACTTTGGCCCTGATAATTTGTGCTAGGGTTTTATATGAAACATTGTACAGGATTGTGTAACTGAACTCAGATGCATTGTATGTTTAATTGTTTTGTACTGTGTAATGTTTAATGTGTTTGCTCATGTGTATCATGTCATGTGATTTCATGTTTCCCTCCATGTTCACATGTCTTGTTTTCATTGGTTTATTGTCTTATTAGTTCTGTCTTGTCATTGGTTATCATTGTCATGTATCTCCCTTGTCCTTGTATTTAAGCCTCATGTTTGCCATTGTCCATTGTCAGGTATTCTGTAACGTTGTCTCTGGCAATGACGAAGACGATGAAGTCGATGATGTGTGATGAACCCAAGTGCAGTTTATTTTACAAGCGTGGAATCCAAAAATCGTAAAACCAAACGTGAACAAAACAAAACATGAACATCAACATGAACATGAACGACTTGACTTGACTTAGTTACACCAAACAATGTTACATTAACAATACCTGACAATGGACAATGGCAAACATGAAGCTTAAACACATGGACAAAGGAGAAACATGACAATGATAACCAATAACAAGACAGAACTGATAACAAGACAATAAACCAATGAAAACAAGACACATGAACATGGAGGGAAACATGAAATCACATGACCAGGGGACCACATGACATGAAACACATGAACAAACACATTAAATATTACATACTGTAAATATGCATAAAATAGATCCACACTTCCTTGCATCTCTATTATGTAATATGTGCCCAACCTGACACTGTACTCCAGCCTCAAAATTCTGTATGAATCATTGGGGTGAGAAGATTAGGGTCCTTATTTGCACCAGGTGTTGCATGGAACATCTTGCCCTATTTTTGAAAGTCAAATGTTCTACACAATGGCATTGCACATTAAGATTCTGAGGCTGTGGCTGAAAACAAGGCACTCTTAATTACACTGTAGTGAACAGTCAAGGGTAATTAACCATAGGTGAGGAGAAACATTTGTGTCAATTATACATGGGATTTTAAATGAATAGTTTTCCCACAAATGAAAATACTATCATTATTTACCCACCCTCATGTCATTCCAAACCTGTGAATTTCTTTGTTCCGTGGAACACATAAGCCTTCACAGGTTTTATTTGCAGTAATGACAATAAATTGTGACTCTGGTCTGCCAATCTAAAATAATAATAATAATAATAATAATAATAATAACACAAATAGAACTACAGTAAATGTAATCATTACAAATTAATGCTCTACATTGTGAGTCTTCTAAAGCGATACAATCTCAATTAATTATTAATGCACTAAAATCTAATATGGTGGCTATTTCAATAACTGTAAATTATTTGGTTCTCATTGCATCTTGTGACCAAATGTCCTGACGAGAAGCAATGAGGTCTGATGTCATTGAACAAACCTCGATATCTGATTTATGCGCTGTATTAATGATATTATTTGTGACTATATAATAACTTACATTTTATTCTGTTAATAGCACAGGGATCGAATCGCTTGGACTTGGAATATAGTGCATGAGTCATAATGATTTTACTGTGATTTTATGGTGTTTTTGTCCTTTTTCATTTCATCTTTTATGGTCCAGAAAAGAAAGAAAGTCATATGGGTTTGGAGCGTCATTAGTGTGAGTAAATAATGACAGCATTTTCATTTTTGGGAGAACTATTTCTTTAAAAAGATGTGCATTACACAATGAGCGGGGAGGTGGCTGATATTTCATGAAACACTGAAAATAAAGTGGCAAAAGGTTGAAAAGGATGAATAGACCCGACTGAGCAACAACAAAATCTACAATTTGCCTTTATTAGAATGAATAAATATATTAATCTCATACTTGCACTACTAAGAATTCATATCATAAGTGTTAATTTATAATTCATCCTAAGCAACCAGCAATGGGTGATTCCTTCCTACAGGGAGATAATTGTCTTGGCATTTCCTGGAGAGAGGAACAACAAATTTCAGAATTAGCATCTAAATCAGGATTAGGTGTTACTGCTTATTTTTTTTACTTGCTCCACAGGGAAACAGTCATGCCTATAAAGGAGGTATTTTGCAGCTAGATTGTTGTGTACAACAAGAAAATGACAAAGTGTCATGTAAACATAATAATATGAGTAATTAAATTTAAATGGTCCTTTAAAGCTTTTTTTAGATGAAAATGAGATGCAAAATAATGCCACTCATTCTGTCAAGCAGTGCAATTCTTATTTATTAGCAACAGCGTTCCCATGGTCATGAAAAAAATGGAAACTTCAGGGAATTTTAAAATTGTGTTCCCTATCTGTCACTCACTCGACTTTGTGTCGATGTAGTGACACTAGGGGTCACTCTTGGGAGCCCCAAACACCTCTGCTGCCAATGAGAATTGGTGAGTGGAATTTGCATGCCACTCCCCCGGACATACAGGTATGAAAGGAGCTGGTTTTCATCTACTCATTCAGATTTTCTCTTCGGAGCCGAGCCATTGTATTCAGTGCACTGAATTCAATTCCCTCCAAAGACGCAACTCAAAACTGCTGGATTTACGGCGCATTTCAGCGGCTTCTCCCCCTTTGCACCCGTGGAGTGCAGAGAACGCCCCTGGGCGCTTCGGCAGAGTGAAAATAAGAGAGTATATTCTAAAAGAGTATATTTTCATTCACAAAAAGAGCGACACACACAGAACGTCTTTTTAAAGATGCCTTTCCGTTTGTGTGTTATTCCTGGTTGCGGTCATTATCTCTCCACTTCTGACAGCCACGATCGCTGTCTTACGTGTCTGGGCACTGCCCACGCGGAGACATCGTTCGTGGATGAGTCATGTCCTCATTGCGAGAATATGACCATGGCAACGTTGCGGTCGCGGCTTGCTTTCGTAACCGATCCTTCTACCTACGGGTTTGAGGCCGCATCGTTAGCACTGGGGGTGATTTGGGGACATCAATGGGACCACCTCTGCCGGGTATCCCCCCACGGACCTCCCCGGCTCTGGCGTGGTGCCCTCCGCAGGAAGCAGATGCCACCAGTCTCATGGCCCGAGGAAGGCTTCGAAGCGCCCCTGAGATGGGCGGCCCAGGGGCAAGGAGACCCACTTCTCTAGGGCTGGTCGACAGACCACTCCATCCCGCGGTGGAGGGCCGGGTGGAGAATCTTTTGTCGCCGCATGCCCAGGAGGCTGAATGGTTCCCTCATCTCTTGGGTCACATATCTGGTGCGCACAGCCGTCATCATGACCACCGTCCACCGTCCCATTTTGGCAGGTATGGCACTCTAGCGGCGGACCCCCCACCCCTGTGTGCCCAGCTGTGGCACAAACACGCCCACATGGGATTGGTTCCAGTGGACTACGGGGACGAGATTCCTCCTCCCCCTTCCTTGGCCAATCTTATGGTGGGCGGCAGGAGCCAAGTAAGTGCTTCAATGTCCCTGGACTCAGCACGGCCACGGGGCTCGAGTCCCCTCGACGTGGCACCTCGAGCTCCGCCCCGCCGTGAGGCCCCACCCGCCGGTACATCCGAGATGATCATTCCCTTGGTCCCCCTCGCCCGGAGTTTTGGCGCATGGCTCGTGCTCTCCAACCCGTCGCAATGGCTGACCCAGACCGTCTGACTCGGCTACGCAATTCAGTTCGCCAGGCGCCCGCCCAGGTTCAGCGGCGTCCGATTCACCTCGGTGAATGGCGAGAACGCCGCTACCTTGCGTGCGGAGATTGCTACCTTTCTGCGCAAGGGTGCGATAGAGCCTGTCCCTCCAGCCGAGATAAAGAAAGGGTTCTACAGCCCTTCATCATACCGAAGAAAGGCGGTGTGTTGCGACCAATCCTGGACCTGCGAGTACTGAACCAGGCTTTGCACAGACTCCTGTCCAAGATGCTGATGCAAAAATGCACTCTAACGAGCATCCGGCATCAAGATTGGTTCACGCCGGTAGACCTGAAAGACGCGTACTGCCCCATCTTGGTCTTACCTCGACACAGACCCTTCCTGCAGTTTGCCTTCGGAGGCCAGGCTACCAGTACAAGGTCCTCCCCTTCGGCCTGTCCTTGTCCCCTCGCGTCTTCACGAAGTTCGCAGAGGCAGCCCTTGCACCACTAAGGGAATTGGGTATCCGCATCCTCAACTATCTTGATGACTGGCTAATCCTAGCTCACACTCGAGAGTTGCTGTGCACACACAGGGACCTCGTGCTCTGGCACCTCAGCCGACTGGGGCTTTGGGTCAACTGGGAGAAGAGCAAGCTCTCCCCGGTTCAGAGCATCTCTTTTCTCAGTCTCAATGACAGCGTGCCTCATGAATGAGAGCGTGCAGTCAGTGCTGAACTGTCTGAAGGCATTCACTGAAACTTTTTCAGAGGCTCCTGGGGCATATGGCATCCTCAGCGGTGGCCACACCGCTCGGGTTGATGCACATGAGACCGCTTCAGCACTGGCTTCAGACTCGAGTCCCGAGATGGGTATGGCACCGCGGGACACATCGTGTGGTCGTCATGCCGATCTGTCACCACCTCTTCAGCCCTTGGCCCGACCTTGCATTTCTACGGGCAGGGGTTCCCCTAGAGCAGGTCTCCATGCACGTCGTGGTTACAACAGACACCTCCAAGATGGGCTAGGGCGCCGGATGCAACGAGGCACCCCTTGGTATAGATGCGCTGGCACACAGCTGGCCCCCTGGACTACGTAAATATGTGTTTACCCCAGTGAGCCTACTTGCACAGACCCTGTGCAAGGTCAGGGAGGACGAGGAGCAGGTCATCCTAGTAGCAACCTACTGGCCCACCCAGACATGGTTCTCGGATCTCACACTCCTCGCGACAGCACCCCCTTGATGAATTCCCCTGAGGAAGGACCTTCTTTCTCAGGGACAGGGCACCATCTGGCACCAGACCTCTGGAATCGCCACGTCTGGCCCCTGGACGGGACACGGAAGACCTAAGTGGCCTACCACCCACGGTGGTAGACATGATCACTCAGGCTAGGGCTCCCTCTACGAGGCGCCTGTATGCCTTGAAGTGACATCTGTTCGCTAAGTGGTGTTCTTCCCGATGCGAAGACCCCCAGAGATGCACATTCAGATCGGTTCTTTCCTTCCTGCAGGAGAGGCTGGAGGGGCGGATGTCCCCCTCCATCCTGAAGGTGTATGTAGCTGCTATTTCGGCTCATCACGATGCAGTAGATGGTAAGTACTCGGGGAAGCACGACTTGATCATCAGGTTCCTGAGAGGTGCTAGGAGGTTGAATCCCTCCAGACCGTGCCTCGTCCCCTCGTGGGACCTCTTTGTAGTCCTTCGGGGTCTACAGGGAGCTCCCTTTGAGCCCTTGGAGTCAGCTGAGCTCAAGGCACTCTCTTTGAAGACTGCCCTCCTGTCTGCGCTCACTTCCATCAAAAGGGTAGGGGACCTGCAGGCATTCTCTGTCAGCGAATCGTGCCTGGAGTTCAGTCCGGGTTACCTCACATGATCCTGAGACCCTGACTGGGCTATGTGCCCAAGGTTCCCACGACCCCTTTTAGGGATCAGGTGGTGAACCTGCAAGCGCTGCCCCAGGAGGAGGCAGACCCAGCCTTGGCATTGCTGTGTCCGGTTTGAGCTTTACGCATCTATTTGGATCGCACACAGAGCCTTAGAAGCTCCGAGCAGCTCTTTGTCTGCTTTGGTGGACAGCGGAAAGGAAGCGCTGAGGGTCGCCCCCTGGGTCATTGACGCCATCGCGATGGCATATCAGGCTCAGGACGTGCCACCCCCTGCGGGGTTACAAGCCCACTCTACCAGGAGTGTGGCGGCCTCCTGGACCCTGGCCAGTGGCGCCTCTTTGGCAGACATCTGCAGAGCAGCAGGCTGGGCAACACCCAACACCCATCACCTTTGCGAGGTTCTACAATCTCCGGGTTGAGCCGGTCTCATCCTGTGTATTGGCAGGCACGAGCAGGTAAGTTCCGGGACTGCTGACCGTTTGTGCATAGCGCCTTTCCCCTCCCTTGAGGTGAAGACATGTGCTCTTGACTCCCAGTCATGTTCACAGACTGTGATCCCTGGATGATTTTCCTCCTTAGCCCTCTGGCAGTTGAGTTTGTGGAGAAATTAGCTGAATGGCCCAGTACGTGCGCTAATGAGGCCCTGTACTGAGGTAGGTGCTCCACATGTGCTGGTTCCCCGAAGGTGACCCCATGTGATATCTTCCACAAAATTGTTTCCCTGTCGGCAAACTGCATATTCCTTGGGCAGAGGCCCCTCTGCCCCCAGTTGCCATGCTCTGTAGAACTCCTCCCCATTCGGATAGGACCTACCATGGGACCTCTCCACATGACATACTTCCAACAAGACTCTGTAAGACCATGTGACGTATTCCAATCAAAATAACCCCCCCTTTGGGCAGGGTGAGGTCTCCGTGGTGTCTTCCCCTTGGAAGGGACACCCCCCGACGCAGACACTTATGGCTCCCAGTCAGTTAACAAATTCCACTCTTTTTGGGGAAAAAAGAGAGGGAAAGAGGCCTCAGCTGGGCTAGCCTGTCCCTATAGTTGGGCAGTCGACTTGTTCCTGATGGACCGTTCGACGCTCATAAGAGCTTTGGGGGAGGTTATGTGATGGCCTGGTGCGCTGGCTACGAGGCACACAGTGGTCTGCCCATCACACACCACCAGTTCACGTAACACAGTTCAGATAGTTGTGGCATTTGGTATAGGGACCCCTAGTGTCACTACATTGACACAACGTCGAGTGAGTGACAGATAGGGAACGTCATGGTTACTTTCGTAACCTCCGTTCCCTGATGGAGGGAACGAGACGTTGTGTCCCTCTTGCCACAACGCTGAACTACCCGCTGAAATGGCCGGGACCTGTTCTCGGCTCCTCAGCACAAAACCTGAATGAGTGGTTGCACACCAGCTCCTTTTATACCCGTATGTCCGGGGGAGTGGCATGCAAATTCCACTCGCCAATTCTCATTGGCCTTTTTTTCAAAAAAAGAAATTCAGCCCCTCATTGTTTGGGGCTCCCAAGAGTGACCTGTAGTTTCACTACATCAACACAACGTCTCGTTCCCTCCATCAGGGAACGGAGGTTACGAAAGTAACCATGACATTTTCCAGACCTGTAAAAGTCATGGAAAATAATACAATATCAAAAATTAACTCACTTTTAAATTTAAAGATGCAATTTAAATGAATGGTGACAGAGATTAACATACTACCTAAAAACTCCCTTTGTGTTTTACAGAAGAAAGAAAGTCACATGGGTTTGGAACATCATGAGAGTAAATAAATTATGATAGAATTCATTATTAGGTGAATGACCCCTTTCAAATGCTGTCTACATAGGCAGTTCAATAGGTTTTGGACCAGAGCATGAAGGAGTCAGATACAAAATAACTTGATCAGGCTGGAATGTATTCCAAATTGTTTTCTCCCCTAAAAGATCCCAGTGGTCCATCGTTAAACATTTTCCCCATTCCTGTCAATAGATGAAGCCCTGAGGATGCATATTATAGCAACTTGACAGAATGAACTGCAGACTCTGTCCTACTGGGAGCCACATGATAGATAAATTACTCCGCCTGCGTAGTTCAGGATCAGGGTGCTAATTTACATGAGTCCATAAGAACAGTCTGTCTTTGAACATATAATGAGAAATGAGATTCCATCACCATCTAATCTCAGGCTGACCATCACCACAATGCACAAAGTCTCTTCTGTTGTATTAGCAAAATAACATATTACAGGAATAAGCAATTCACTGTAATGTTAAAACACTTGTATGGTTTGGCATGAAAATGCTGGGAGACCAATTACTCATTCATCAGAGTGCAAGACTGGAGGAAGCTTGACAGGGGCAACCACCCAATCAGTGAATAGCTGCAATCGACAGGACTGCCCACCCCATCTGGACACACAAAGCTCTGTGTGACAGACTCTTAGATACGTACACAATTAAAAGGATTAAAGGAAATTCCAGAGGGATGCTAAATGACAAGACTAATAATCCCCAATTCCAGTTTAAGATGATCGCCCTAACAGAAAAAATATACACAGTTATTTTGGTTCTTTCCTTCAGTGAAGGTAGTGGGTATCCATAAACAGTTGTTTGATGGGTTTATGTTCAGAGGTCATTGAGAAGACTCTGGTGTAGAATTGAGTGCAAGCATACTTTATGACTTCACTGATATCATCTTGAGGGAGCCAGTCACTTCACATATGAGATAATTTTATTTACTCACATTTTATAAAGACTGTAGACTCATACAGTATACCAGTCAAACGTTTGGACATTTTACAATAATAAAAAAGTCTTCAAAACTATGAAACAACACAAAAGGAAATTTTTTGCTTCTTCAAAATAGTTGCATAAAGTATAGCTCTGCACACTTTGGACATTTCCTCAACCAACTTCATGAGGTGCCACCTGGAATGCTTTTTAAACAGTACTGAAGGAGTTCCCATGTATGCGGGGCACTTGTATGCTGTCTTTCCTTCACTATCCAGTCCTCATCAGAACTATCCACTATCCAGAACTCATCCTTTTAAAAAACAAGTTTTTATTTTAAAAGTTAATTTTGTAAAGATATTCACACGCAAGCACAATTTATATTTATCTATAAAACTAATTTCAAGCATTAAAGCATGCACCTTAAAGGAATATTCCAGGTTCAATACAAGTTGACATTTAGCATTTGTGACATAATATTTTTTCTATCAGGAAGACTTGCAGACTTGAGTGAAATTTAAGATGACATTTATTTGATGAATATAAAACAGAAATGTAATGTCTCTCTTTGGCGTAAGCCCCGTCTGGCAGTCCGAAGAAGTTGTACTCGGAACCGTCATATCCTGCCGGAGATAGGAGGCAGGGGCGAGGAGCCTACCCCTGTGCAGGACGGGACTCAACTGGTGGTGGTGGGGTGGTGGAGGTTGCCGTGTTAGCACACTGAAACAGCAATGTGATAGATTGTGAGCTGACTTATAAAGCATTGGCTTACATGTGATTGGTTAGGAGTTACCTAGCTAATTGTGCGATGATGTACAGCTGCTAGTCTTCCCGCTAGAACTATGCTGAGCTTACATTTTCCACTAAAATTTGTTTTGACTCATCTCTCCTTTTTCTTTAAAAACAAGCAAAAATCTGGGTTTCAGTGAGGCACTTTTTGAATGTTAAAATGCTCACTTTTTCAAATATATAGCCACAGTAAATAAACTGTATGTGTGTTAACATGATTTTAGTGTGAAAAAATTACTTACTGACCTTTTCTGTTTAAAGTTATAGCCAATTTTACAACTTCATTGCCATGACGATGTCATGAAACCCTAAAACCCTAAAATTACTGTAAAAGTTACGATTTAAACAACTTTACAGCTCAAATAATACATGGAATTTAACAGAAGAATTAATGTAAGTGCTTTTATAAAATTATAAGCTTCACATTTCTGTGTTTAAACCTTCCAAGAATTGGCCTCATTCACTTCCTTTGTAAGTGCCTCACTGTAACCTAAAATCGAAATCAATTTTTGTGATAAATAACATTATGCCACAAATGCTGTTGATTGAACTCAACTTGTATTGACCCGGAATATTCCAACACACTCTCACGGCGAAATCATCAGGATTCGTAAGACTTTTCTAAATTAGGCTAATTCGTATGATATCGTGCGACTGCACTCGTTTGAATTTCTATGACTTTCACTACAGCCAATGACATCGCTGGACATTGTTTCCATTTTAATATGCGACAACTACTTGCTTCTGTCACACACAACAGCTTCCTATCATGTTTACACAGTCTACTGATTGGTTAAGTTTAGATAAGGGGTTTGGGTAAGGGCAAAATATTAATAAGTATGTCCTTAACGCCTCATGCACGAAACTCCTGCTTACTTCCGCAATACTCATCCAGGAATTTGCAGGTGATGAAGTCGTACGAGTATTTATGTGAATAACATCGTGTGAAACCATACGAAATAGCCAACTCATAAATTATGTACGAATTTTCATGAGATCGGGGTGAATATTCCTTTAAGATCAAATGGTTTTTAGGATCATGAGAAACATAAATTAAGTCAAGCATGTCCATAAACCTAAAAACTTCATGGACTTAAGTGTAACTTTGATGATCTACTTCCAAAACTTTAGTAATTATTTAACTGCAGAGATTTTAGTGTTTCAAAATGTTTTAGGGATTACTGAAATGCAGCTAGGCTTATAGATAATTGATTAGATTTCCCTTCCATGGCTCATATATTAGAAAAATCTGTCAATATTATAAAGTTTTTAAGAGATTTATCGTCTTGAATATTGGGGCTTGGATTTATTCTCATTAACAACATTTAAAATTATAGGCCAGTTCTTGTGGAAGAACTGTGAAGGGTTATGGGGCAGTTCTTAGCAGTCTATTGTCTGTATCTTTGAAGAGATTTGTGTCGTAATAATCCTGTATTTTCTCCAGACTGTTTAATATTTCAGAGCTGCATACTGCCACACAAACCTTATTTCATAGTCTTTTTCCCATTCATGTTATGTTTATTTGTGCCATATTCTTAGAAAAGGGATTTAAAAAATGTACTGTGTATGTTGAAATTACCTGAATACAATTAATTAATACAAATATTAAATCATTGAGAATGCTGCAACATTAGCAAACATAGTGCAGAAACCATTGTATTCCTGGTTATAAATTAAAGGTGCACTCAGTAATATTTTGCTTATTTTTAGCTGTCAGAGATGAAAATGGACTTTATACTGAAAAATGACATTTTAGCCATGGATGCAGCATCGGTAACCAATAGGGTTACTGAGATAAAGGCTGAATATGTTCTGAATCAAATTTTTGTTTAGTGATTATAGATCAGTATACACTGAAAATGGCCTACTACTTTAAAATGTTTTTAAATAGTAGGTATTATTTCACAATAAATCTTTCAAACTAAAATAAACTAATGTAGAATACTATATTGTTGTCACATAACCTCAACACGTTGCATGTGGGTGTCATCAGGTTATATGAATATATATAAAAATAGTTACTTTTAATGTTTTATTTAATTTTGTGTAAGAAAAAAAAAAAAACCTTTTGGCAGTCCGATGAAATAATGAGTTAAAAAAAGACATTTTAAAAATGCTGCTGATTTTAATTCCAGTTAATTCATCACACTGGAAATCAAGTGGAAGATCAAGTTATACACATTGCAATGTGGGAAACAGTATTCCATGCAGGATGCTGTTTTATATACTGCACATTTTGGCAAATGCTTGTCAAATAAATAAATTATTTGCCCCATGAGGAGACCCACTTCTTGTAGAATAATTTATTTTAATTTTTTTATTTTTTTATAAGGCACTATTTATACCTTTATAAAAATTACTGAAAGCACCTTTATGCACTAAAATGAATAGGATATCAGTATAGCATTAGGGCTGAAATTACATAGTGTTCACAAAAGATGCACCACAGACAATAGTTGCGGCACAGAAGAAATTATGTTAGTTATAAATGCTGGAATGGGCAGTGATGGGTGTTGCTGTTTTCTCCTTTTTTTGATTATCTGCTTTGATTAAGCTCATCTAATATAATACAATGGCCACAATGTGTGAGGCTGAAATTGCGAGCACAGCATATTTGATCGCTTATCTGTGCTCTTCTCTAATACAAGCCTTTCCCCATACCATGATCCGCTCACATGCCCTGAGCACTGTCATGGGAAAGGAGAGATATTGAGGTAGTTTGTGGTGGATGCCTGCAGAAAGCAACTTTAATTGCTTGTGAGCAATGCTTGTGTCTCCTTGCACACATTACCCCTCTAAACAAAGCTCAAGATTTCCCCATCCACAGCTTTAAAAAAGGCTTGGTAAAGCAACTTTTCCATACTACACATAAGTCATAATACTCTGCTTTAAATCACAGAACATTTAAGTGGCCTCAAACAGGAAAAAGCCCCAGCACATTAGACAGATGGAGATTATGCATTTCCATGTAAAATGCAATCAAATGTAAAATGCTGTACTTGTGATGAGAACAGGATGTAATGACTCTTGCAGCTGCAAACCCATCCGGCAAGGCCACAGTTTGGGAGGAGATGATTAGACAGTTCTCTGACTCCTCAGCATGTTATGGGAATGAAGGATTTGTCTGAGTGAGGTGTAGCTTATTGTTCCTTGTGCCTCATTTTCGCCCGCAGCTGCATGGAAGTTGCAAACAGCAAAACTGTGAGAATGAACCTGTTAGCGGCAACACTAAATTGAATAGGAAAAGCACAACTATGCTTTTTCATTATGTTGTGCAGCTCTCCAAACACTACGTTGCAATAACATTTCATAACAAAGAATTAAGGAGAAAGATTTTATCCTTAAAGGTAGCATCATTAAACGGAAATGCAAACACTTTCAAATTGCTTTGTTATTGGTCAGACAAACAAATAGTTTCTGTCCCAAATTCATGCCATTGGCTGAGCCATTGTTGTGTGGTCAGACTGATCGGGACACTAACACAAAGGTTTTGATGACCCAGTGTTTAAACTTCAGGGAAATCAACCTACAAATTCAACCTAGTTTCATAGAATGAACCTTACTATAACTACATTTTTGCGAAATTACTTTTATGTGCCATGTTCTACATTTTGCAGCAGTTTCCTGGTGAGACCTTACAAAAACTGTGCGTTTTATTCACTTTATTCACACACGAATACAATGGCTGATTAAGACTTTATTAACACTTATTTTCCTCACTATTACTCATACACTGCTATGTTATGAAATCGAAACACTTTTACTATAACATATTATTTGAAAAACAACTTGCATTACACACCCACCTACATTTACACACTTATTTCAATGTGAACAGCTTCCGTGGTCACTCACCTAATAGTGTTGGACTTTGGACTTGGGAGACCGAGGCTTGAGCCCAGCCAAACATGGAAACTGACATGTGAAACAAAAGTGTGATAGAAGTGACACGAAATGACGTGATTGCTTCAAACAATTTGATTTTTGATGTCGCATTTGCTTTTTCCACATTAATGGTTAGGTTTAGGTGTTGACTTAAGATAAGGATGTCTGTTTTTTTTACCTTTCATTTGCTTTTACAACACTATAGATTATGTTTAGGCATTGGTTAAGGGTAAGGATGTCTGTTTAGGAATAGTTTTAAAAGGAATAGTTTTAAAACACTATTCCTTACATTTAGGTTAAACTTTTATGTTAGGGAGGTATGTTTTACTAATTAAAACCTCCATCTAACATTCACCTTTAAAACCTGGTCTGATTACGACAGCATTTCACTCGCTTTTGGCGCCCCTCGCTGGACATTTCCCTGGGGAAACTGCAACCAAACGTGTAGCCTAATGAAGCACGTAATTGCAAAAATTTGGCCACAATCACGTAATGTTCACGAGGTCGGGCTGTACAAATTACTTACTTATGGTTGCCTCTGCAAATTAAGCTAGCATTGGAGAACTTTTTTTAACATCAATAAAGTTACACACTACACCTTTAAAGCGATGTGGCATCGTCTATAAGGCCAGAAAAGCCAAGGTTTATTAGAAAATATCAGTGCAATCTGTTTTATAATGGTAATAAAACAAGACAAATATTTTTAAGAATTTGAAGGTCACATATCTCCTGTGTCTTGTAACAGTTCTTTGATCTTTCTTTATGAAGGATGCACCTCAGATCAATATTAGCTTTTATTACTGTCTAAGGTCTTATTGTGCAGCGTTGCTCTCTTGTGGGTTTTACAACATCTGCCCCTGAGCCATGAGGTGAATGAAAAACAACCTCAACATACAAAAGCTTTACCTTTAAACTGCACCTCAGACCATCACAGGAGCCCATTCATTGTTAAAGGCATGTACAGTACAATTTAAGCTTAGAATTATTCAAGAGAGACAACTCTTTCTATATGCATTTTCTAATGTACTGTAACCTAGACTTGGACTATGTTCAGAAAACCATGCTATCATATTGCCCTTACTATTAAACCAGTTTGTTTCCTCATGAAACAATGCACATGTGCTTAAAAAAAAACAACTTTATTTAGCATGATTTGAGCTGGAAAAAGCTACATTTTTTTATAACATTATTTTGAGATTTTTTTGCTAATTTGACACACACTATGTTATTAAAATAATATTACAAACAGTTTTAGAGATTTCATTCTTTCCCCATCCAATAGACTGGAGCTGTATGACTGGAAATAGCTGCCCAGGGGCATTACCAAGATTACTGCAGAGTGAACTGACTTGCCTTGAAGGGAGTTTGATGGAATACCCTGATGACCTACTACATTTGTCAGTGTGTGCAGTATACACACTGTATGGTTTGCTGTATCCTACAAAGTAGTGCACATGACTTGTATGATGAATGAGCTTGAAATCATGTCAGCCATGATTTTTAACATCTCCCTCTCATTGACTGAACTGCTAAGTCAAGGTATTTTTACACAAAAATGCTAAATTAATCTTTTTATTTTCAACATCATACCTGGATGGCTGAACTTGCTGAATTTGAAACATGCATTGTGATAAGGTCATGTGACATCAATGTAGCAGTTGTTTCATATTGCATACTCTTTCACATAAAAAAAAAAAAAGTAAATAGTATACACTATGTACTGCATAGTATGCAGTAAGCAGTATGATAGTTTGTGACAAGCAGTATCTTACGGTGTGCGCTCTGGCTGTTTACTGCGCATTTTGGACAATGTAGTAAGCCATCTGAAAATTCACATACCGTGCATTGTATACATGCCATATACAGCAGAAATAGTTCGAAAGATGTGGTAATATGTTTTTCCCTATCTGTCACTCACTCGACGTTGTGTCGATGTAGTGACACTAGCGGTCACTCTTGGGAGCCCGAGACACCTCTGGTCTTTGATAAAAGGCCAATGAAAATTGGCGAGTGGTATTTGCATGCCACTCCCCCGAACATACGGGTATAAAAGGAGCTGATATGCAACCACTCATTCAGATTTTCTCTTAGGAGCCGAACGGTCATGCTCATTGAGCTGAATACTACTGTTCATTCACCTCTGCTGGATCTGATGGCGCATTTCAGTGGCTTCTCCCTCCTCTGCACTGGTGCACTGCAGAGAACGCCCCCTGGGTGCTTCGGCAGAAAAACTAGAGAGTATATTTTCTGAAAGAGCTTTTACCCCTCTAAAAGAGTATATATTTCTCTAAAAGAGCGGAACACATGGAACGTCTTTTTAAAGACGCGTCTTTTTAAAGATGCCTTTCCGATTGTGTGTTATTCCTGGTTGCGGTCGTTATCTCTCAACTTCGGATGGTCATGATTGCTGTCTTTCGTGTCTGGGCGCGACCCACACGGAGGCAGCGTTTGTGGATGGTTCATGTTCTCACTGCGAGAACATGACCATGGCAACGTTGCGGTCGAGCCCAGCGGCTCCCCGCCTCGGTCCTTCTACCTACGGGTATGAGGCCAGTGCGGCTAGCACTGGGGGCGATTTGGGGACCCCAATGGGATCGTCTCCGCCGGGTATCCCCCCGCGGACCTCCCATTCCCCAGACGCTCGTCTGCCCCAATCGGGCCTCCGGATGAGTTCGCCGGCTCGCCTCATGGCAAGTCTGGCTTCTTGTTCGGAGCCCGCGAAGATGATGAGCTCTCGAGCGCAGCATCGGAGAGCGGGCTTGTCCAGTCAGATGCAGAAGCCTCAGCTGGGCTTCCCCCTTCGGGGACGATTGCCCCAGTCACAGGCTGATGCCGAAATGATGGACATGCTTTCCCGGGTGGTCGCGAGCGTCGGGTTAGAGTGGAACACTCCGCTCTCTCCTGAACCCTCGCGGCTTGATGATTGGTTTCTGGGCTCGCGGTGCCGCTCAAAGCAGCCATGCCCCGCTCCAGTGCCATTCTTCCCGGAAGTGCACGAGGAGCTGACGAAGTCGTGGGAGGCACCTTTTACTGCCCGGCTCCGATTCCGCAGTTCCTCCACTCTCACTACGGCGATTCACCCGGTGGATAAGGCGCTCATGGTGCACCTATGCCCGCAGAGCGCCGCCACCTGGTGCGGATGCCCTAAGCTCCCATCCAAGCCCTGTAGACTCACGTCGTGCCTGACGGCTAAAGCCTACAGCGCTGCTGGGCAAGTCTCCATGTTTGTAGTAACTCCTCCCCCGTTGGGTAGGATCTACCTTGAAGACTCTCCACATAATCGGAAAGACCATGTGTCGTATTCTTCCACTTAAATATCCCCCCCTCTCTTTGGGCGAGGTGTGGTCTCCACGGTGTCTTCCCCTTGGGAGGGACACCCCCTGACTAGACCTGGCGGCCCAGTCAGATAATCCCCCTTCTTTTTTAGGGAGTGGAAAAAGAGAAGGGGAAAAGAGGCCACGACTGGGTTAAGCCTGTCTCTATCTTTTGGGTAGTCGACTTGTCCCCAAAGGGCCGTTCGACACTCATAACTATGTTGGAGGTTATGTGTCGACCTGGTGTGCTGGCTATGAGGCACACAGTAGTCTGCCCACCACACACTGCCAGTTCACGTAACACAGTTCAGCCAATTGTGGCGTTTTGTATAGGGACACCAAGTGTCACTACATCGACACAACGATGTAGTGGGTGACAGACAGGGAACGTCATGGTTACTTGTGTAACCTCCTTTCCCTGATGGAGGGAACAAGATGTTGTGTCCCTTCTGCCACAACGCTGAACTACCCGCTGGAATGGCCAGACCTTATATTGGCTCCTCAGCATAAAACCTGAATGAGTGGTTGCATACCAGCTCCTTTTATACCCGTAAGTCCGGGGGAGTGGCATGCAAATACCACTCGCCAATTTTCATTGGCCTTTTATCAAAGACCAGAGGTGTCTCGGGCTCCCAAGTGTGACCCCTAGTGTCACTACATCGACACAACGTCTCGTTCCCTCCATCAGGGAACGGAGGTTACACAAGTAACCATGACGTTTTCTGAACATAGCCACTTATTTAATTTCAAGTAAAATATGTTAACAGTAAAAAAAAAATTAAAAATAAAATAAAAAATCATGCAATTTGATCAAAAATCATAATTTATACGTGTACTACAGTAATGACTTAAGAAGGTCATTGCTTTTAATTTGTCTTGCCACATGGCATTTCTCCCTTTAGGTAGCAGATTATATAAAAATGAGTGATGGCCCAGACATAATATTACATAATGACAATTAAGCAATCACATGACTAAACACTGATACTGAGTAGTCAGAACAGCGATTCATTTCAAGAATCTGAGCGCATATTATTTGCAAAGCTAATTTGCGTGCTTAGATTGTGCTTTTGAGAAGATAAATTAATCACTGTGTCCTGGAGCACCAGCAGGGGAAATAAAAAAAGGAAGAAAAAAACATGAGCTCCAGGGGGCTGCTGGGAGAAGACAAGTGCCACCAACTGTCATCCTTTGCCATTTTACCGCGTGCTTTGGGTTTTTCCGCTTTTCTACTGTTTCATCTGTGTGCATTACACCTTGTGCACCCGTTTCTTTGTTTTTTTTGTTTGTTTTTTTTGTTGCTTTTTTCCACTTTCTTTGCTTTTTTCCACTTTCATCGACTGCGTGCATTCGTTTTCTCCATTGTGTTTTACACGTATTATTGCATCAATCTCAAACATCTGCTGATTAGAAACCACATCGATCTCAAATCCTCGTCACTCAAGAACAACCATAACAACAACAAACAATTGCAGTAAGTCATGGCATCCGCTCATGTTATTTCTTCCTGCATTACATGCCACATGTTTACTATAGCTTCTTCCGTCAGCAGTGAGGGATTCACATGTGATAAATGTAAGGAATTAGTCAGGCTGACAGAGAAGGTTAATGAGCTAGAGACACGCATCTGAACACTAGTGGAGGTCAGTGAGAAAGAGAAGCCGGTAGATACTGTTTTGGATGCGGGTAGAACAACAACCAACACACACACTTTGGTTCCGGCTCTAGAGTCCCCGCAGCAGGGCGACTGAGTGACATCTCGGCTGCATACTCGCTCAGCAAAGTGACATCACTCTCCCAATCTTGTTAGGGTTTCCAATTTATTCTCCCCACTCAGTGATGCACCCACTGAGAATTATGTTGAAAGAGCCTTAATAATTGGTGATTCTATTGTAAGGAATGTGGAAATAGAGACTCCAGCCACTATTGTTAAATGCATTATGGGTACCAGAGCATCTGACATCAGATCAAATTTACAAGTGCTGGCTAATGCAAAACGTAGATTTTCAAAATTGTTATTCATGTCGGCACTAATGATGTCCGGCTATGCCAGTTAGAGATCACTAGAGATAATGTTAAAGAGGTGTGTGAACTTGCAAAAATGATGTCAGACACTGTAGTATGCTCGGGCCCCCTCCCTGCTCATCGTGGTGAAGAGGTTTATAGTAGATTAGTGTCACTGAATGGCTGGATGTCTGAGTGGTGTCTGGAGAATAGCATAGGATTTATAGACAATTGGAAGAGTTTTTGGGATTGACCTGACCTGCTAAAGAGATACGGACTCCATCCCTCCAGGGAAGGTGCCGCTCTCCTCTGTAGTAATTTGGCTCATAGTCTTAATAATGATAGTATCTGACTAACTGGGGCCCAGGTCAGGAAGCAGACTAACTGGTTAATCCAAACGTCTACTAGCTGCCTTGAGATGTCATATAGGTCACATAAACTACAACACGTAGAGACTGTATCACCTGGATATCATATAGAGACTGTCTGTTCCCATAACTACCAAACACAAAACTCTCACTAAATCATTTAGAAAATATGTGATTAAGGTCAAACTTGAAATAAAACAAAACAAAAAAACAGCAACAACAAAAAAACAAACAAATAAAAAACAAAACAACAACAACAAAAAACAAAATGACTGAAGATACACATCATATAAAGGTAAGGCTACTAAACATTAGATCTCTTTCTACCAAATAACTAATTGTAAATGAAATTATTTCAGATCATAGTTTGGATGTGCTCTGTTTGACAGAAACCTGGCTTAAACCGGATGAATATATTCGTCTAAATGAATCTACTCCCCCAGGTTATTGTTATAAACATGAGCCTCGTCTGAAGGGTCAAGTAGGAGGTGTTGCTACAATATACAGTGACATTTTTGGTGTTACTCAGAGGACAGGATATTAGTTTAAGTCTTTTGAACTAATATTGCTTAATATAACACCGTCAGATATAAATAAAAATAATCTTTTGCCCTTGCTATCCTTAGGACATGTCCCAAGAAACTTTAAAATGGCAGTTATCAATCCGCATATTAAGAAGCCACAGCTTGATCCTAGAGAATTGGCTAATTACAGACCGATTTCAAATCTACCATTTATGTCATAAATACTAGAAAAGGTAGTGTCCTCCCAACTATGTTCATTTCTACAGAGAAATGGAATATATGAACAATTTCACATTTAGGCCCCATCACAGTACAGAGATGCACTTACCAGTGTTACAAATGACTTGCTCTTATCATCTGATCGCGGCTGCATTTCTCTTCTACTACTTCTAGATCTTAGGGCTGCCTTCGACACGATAGATCACTACATTCTCTTGAACAGGCTGGAGAATTATTTTGGCATTAGTGGACTTTCATTAGCATGGTTTAGGTCCTATTTATCAGACCGCTACCACTTTGTATGTGTAAATGTGGTATTGTCAAATCAAGCAAAAGTTAAGTATGGAGTGCCACAGGGATCAGTTTTAGGA
This sequence comes from Myxocyprinus asiaticus, assembly GCF_019703515.2. NCBI lineage: Eukaryota > Metazoa > Chordata > Actinopteri > Cypriniformes > Catostomidae > Myxocyprinus > Myxocyprinus asiaticus. The sequence continues at coordinate 33,793,021 of NC_059370.1, read as the reverse complement.
CCTCTGCTTTTCTCCTTATACATGCTTCCCCTGGGAGATATTATCAGGAATCATGGAATAAGTTTCCACTGTTATGCCGATGATACCCAACTTTATATTTCTTCTAAACCCAAATAATTCTCCAAATTAGCAGAGTGTATCAGTGAAATCAAAGATTGGATGACCAGAAATTTCCTTCTACTCAATTCTAACAAAACAGAGGTACTAATTATTGGACCAAAAACCTCTAAAAATAAGCAGCTAAAATATAAATTGACCCTCGATGGATATACTGTTACGTCGTCTTCTGGAAAGAACTTAGATGTTATATTACCAATCTGTCCTTTGAAAATCAAATTTCCAAAATTTGTAGAACAGCATTCTGTATATTCAAATATTGCTAAATTATGACACATGCTCTCTGTTGCTGATGCCGAAAAATGTATTCATGCATTCATGACCTCAATACTAGATTATCGTAATGCATTACTGGGAGGATGTCCAGCAAGTTCAATAAATAAACTTTAATTGGTTCAAAATGCAGCTGCCAGAGTGCTGACTAGAACCAAGAAATATGATCATATTAGCCCAATTTTATCGTCATTACATTGGCTACCTGTTAATTTTTCATTCATTTTAAAATTCTGTTAACTACATACAAAGCTTTGAATGGTCTAGCTCCACAGTACTTAAATGACCTTCTGACATGCTATATTCCATCACGTTCATTATGATCACAAAATTCTGGATTGTTAATAATTCCAAGAATATCAAAATCCACAAAAGGAGGTAGATCCTTTCCATATTTGGCTCCTAAACTATGGAATTGTCTCCCTAACAATGTTCGAGACGCAGACACACTCAATCAGTTTAAGTCTAGACTAAAGACTCACCTATTTAGCCAGGCATACACCTTATTTATCCATCAACTCACAATTAGGCTGCTTTAGTTAGGTCTTCCGGAACCAAAAACATCCATCATGATCTATAACTCTGCATAAAATTGAATGGCATCTATGCTAATATTATTCTATTTGTTTACATTCCAGAGGTTACCAGAGCCTGCCAGATCCAGCTCCATTCCTGCTTGGTGTCGGACTCCACTGCTACGTGTCGCTGAGAGATGACGACAAACTACTGGCAGTGCTAGCCAGACATCAGTTCAGTTTTTGTTCTTCAGAGTGAACTGATGCCAACTCCAACTGTAAGACATCAATACTTCATATGCCACTGCCTGAACCTTGGATTTAGGATGGACCCCAGCGAACATCATCGAAATGACCTGCAGGTTAAACTGCAATGCACCCCATAATTTATCTCTGCCTGCATCACCTTTGTCTATTGATGGACTACACTCTTGAAATGGAATACATAGACTATCATTTAACTGCCAACAAAAGCCTTCATCCGCCAACTAACAAAGGACAATGCACCTATGTGAACTTCTGCAGTTAATCCAGGATGGACTTCAAAGACATTACTCATTAATCTTAAAGTTCATAAAAAATTTTTTTTTCTTTTTCTTTTTAAAACACTGGACTTTAACTCTTAAATAATTTACAAATTTAAAACCATGACTTTCACTGCACACAAATAACTAATACTGGCATTATATTCATGTTGTTTAGCCAGAAGGGAACTGGCCCCCACAGTGAGCCTAGTTTCTCCCAAGGTTATTTTTCTCCATTAACCAACATCTTATGGAGTTTTGTGTTCCTTGCCACAGTTGCCTTCAGCTTGCTCACAGGGGTTCTAAATAGAATTATTATTTAATTATTTAATTTCAATACACATTTTACAATCATATTTAATCAAACTACACAATGATCACTGTAAGACATGATAGATATTACAGTTCAAATAATTGTATTTCTTTGTTAACGCATGATGTCCTGTAAAGCTGCTTTGAAACGATGTGTGTTGTGAAAAGCGCTATACAAATAAAAATGACTTGACCGTTAAACAGCTTCAGGAAGCTGTTTCCCAGATTTGATTCGCTTGACTTTCAGGGAAGTCTTGGTCCCGCATTCACAAAGACATCACTTTACATGCTATCAGAGCAGCTACTTATGGCAGTTATCGCTTCACCCATTGCTGCTGTTATGGATCTCATTACAGAACCTCAATCCCGGGGGGAGACAGAGACATATTTTGTAAACTATGCTATACTACAGTACAAAGAGGTCTACAATACCTGGAGAGAGTTATCTGTTAGCTTTCCCATTCATCTCAATGGCAATTGATCGGCTGGCGCATACAGCCCTGTATTTGTTATATTACCATTTAACGTTTGTAATTTGTAATATTTTCAATTTATATGTTGAACTTTTATTTTATCATGATACATAGCTACTTTTGAATGACCATCACTGGAGAAAGACTTTTTACACTCAGAATGGTTTAGCATTTACCAGCAGGGGCTAACTGCCGAACATACAACACGATCACATCGGAAATCGACATGAGACTTCTGAAAGTTCATGTACCATGAAATCAACCCCATTCAGCTAAATTACTGAGATCAGATCACCACTTACCATCCCCATCAGACATTTTTGCATAGATTTGAGTGTGATCACATTTCCCTCTAGCTCAAATAATAGAGCCTTGCGCAAGTGTAACGGGAGCCAGCTGGTACGTGATAGCTGTGCGGTATGTGTAAATCTCACTCCCCTGGCCTTAAGAGGCACACTAGCAACTGACGCTAGAGGGTGTAGCCATTAGCCTCCTCGTTAGCGCGTCTGCCTCCCAAACTGGCTGACGTCAAATCCCGCTCGGAGTGGGTCGAGCAGAACCAGTTACAGTGGTGCCGTGACCCGGATGGGAGTGAGGTTTAGGGTGAGTGTAACGGGAGCCAGCTGGTACATGATAGCTGTGCGGTATGTGTTAACCTCACTCCCCTGTGCAGGTCAAGCAGGACTAGTTACACAAGCACAGGTTCTGGGCCCATGTGAACCAGAAAGTAATCCTGTTCACATGAACAATGATGAGAGTGATTCGTAGGTTGCATTTTCGCTCTAAAATTTAAATTTTATGGTTAGGTTTAGGGTTGAGGTTTGGGTTAGGGGGTAGAGTGAAGAAAATATGCATTCCTACTATATTACATTATTTACAACTCAAGATAAAACTTGCTTTTTGTGCCGCTCTGTGGACATTTCAACAGATTCAACAAACGTTCAACAACATTACCAGCTTTGGCCGCTGGGGGAAGTGATTAGAATTTCGGTAAGCACGGACCAATTTCAGTAGCAAAAATTTTGATGTACTGTTTGTCGATTTCACAGTGTGATCCATTTGAAACATAACCAGTCAAACCTCAACTACTTGTTAGGGAAAAAAATTTGCAGTGAACTAGAGCAATCTGAGTAGATGTAAGCAAAGCACGTTAGTTACAACAAATGTAACTGATTATTATTATTTTTCACCATATGTTTTTCTACTTTGTTAACCATGATATCATATCACTATAAAATTATAGTTCTTTGGTATTCTGAGGCAGAAGGTGACACTGTTTTGAAGGGTCCAGACTGCTTTAATCTGTGGCAGAAATCATGCAAAGATAACACGGTACAGCTGTAGATCTGTTAACAGAAAACACCCAGAGTTGTTCGCTAAGCCCAACTTTCTGACTCAGAGGCCAAGAAAGAGGAAAAGAATAATAGAAGCATATATCACTGTCATCACCTCACAGCCTTGTGATTGATGACATTAAGCACTGGAGATCCTAACTTACAGCTCACTAATGTCCTGACTATGCCCATGTGACTGAACTCTGCTTCACTTTAGATTATTCAAATAACAAGCCTGCTCCAAACCTCTAAATATCCAGTGAGCTTTTTAGGATGGTGTTAATGAAAGAGCTGATGAGATTTTACCCATGCAGAGACGGCTTGCATGCAATCCATATGCTGTCACCACAAGCAGGAAATAAGGCCTGTCAAATCCATTTATGTACGTGTCAAAACTCTATCATTGCATAGGGGTGCAATGCATTAATACTGCAAGGTTTAGCTCTCCTACCTCGGTGGATGAGACAAATGATTCAAGTAGAGCCTAATATCATTTGATGTCTTTGTAGGTCACTGAAAAGCAAGGAAGAAAGCCAATGAATTCACAAATTAACATACAATTGTTTATATAGAAGTTCAATATGAACATCAGATAAGTGCTTCCTTTGACGTCAACGTCTTAGTGGCCAATTAATTATGTAGAATAATGTATTATATATATATATATATATATATATATATATATATACAGTGTGTAGATTATTTATATGAATTTATAAGGGAACCCATATTATATGGATATTTCAAATATAAAATATTAATATTTTAGGTGCTATAACTGGACGTTTTTACCACCATTTTTTTTTTTTTTTTTTTTTTTTTTTATCACCTTTGGCCTTCACTAGTTCATTTTAAGTGGCCCTGCGGCTTGACAATTTATGGTCATAAAAACTGTATGCATTATAAATGAATAAGCAAAATACTGTTTAAAACATTTTTAGATGGAGTATATAGATTGGTCCATCCATCCATCCCTCCATCCCTCCCTCCATCCATCCATCGATCCATATTCTATGCTGGGTCACAGGTAGTGCTGGAGCCTATCCCAGCTGTCGTGGGCCAAAGGCGGGGAAACACCCTGGACTGCTGGCCAGTCCATTACAGGGCTAAGACACACAGACATATACACTCTCACTCACACCTATGGGCAATTTAGAGTTTCCAGTCAACTTGCATGTTTTTGGACTGTGGGGAAAACCGGAGCTGGGTCAATTATGTGACGCAATATTTTTTTTTTTTTCCAAGATCTTTTAAGTTATCCAAAAATACATAACAAATTCATTCAAAACAACTACTTGAATATACCTCTTCTATGAGGAACATGTTTTCAATGATCATTTTGATATTTTTTCTGGGGTTTAAAGTAAACCAATATTATGTGGTCTAAAGTATCATTGAGAGCTTAAATTCTTGAAAAAAAAAATAAATAAATAAATAAATAAATAAATAAATGTTGGCATGAGGAGTGCAGAATATATATTTTTTTATTATTATGTCTTAAAAAAACAAGCATAAACCTTTTATTTTTTATTTATTTTTTTAATATTAATGTTTAAATATTAATATTGTCCAGCAAATCAAAGCCAGGTGGTGTGAGCATTTTGTTGTCATGATTTAAAAAAAAAAAAAAAAAAAAAAACTGAGAGGGCCCTTTTAAACCCTCAAGACTGTGTAAAGTAAAAACGAAAAAAACAAAACAAATCAGATTTTTATGAATTGACATATATTGTTCAGGTCATATGGAGTATCCCTGAAAAAACATCATGATATTAAGAAAAAAATTAAATAAAATAAACAGTTTGAAAAGTAAGTTTTAAAACTTTTTCAACACTAATGGTTAAGTTATGTACACTCTTATGTATTCAAGGTGCAAGGAAAGTATTTGAATACCTTTTTCTTGATGGTTACACTCAAGACATTTTTTAAGTCATACATTTTATTTTATTTTTACAGAAAATGCTCTATATGTTTTTCAAAAACGTATGAAACATAGACACAAAGAGAACATTTCTACGAATTTGACACATGATTTAATCTATATTTTTAAAAGAATTCTCATTTTATAATCTCAGACGGCCTTATTTGTCAATGATCCTTATACATAGTGCAACATAAGGGGTCAAGGGGATTAAAAAAATAACTGGCAAAGATTTAATTACTGCAAAATTTAAAATTTTGGTGCTATTTAAATTCTAATTACATTAATTCTTTATTAGTATTCTGTATAATGGCATTCAGCTCTGAGTGTGAGAGGACTTACAATTATGATTAATGACTGCACACTGATGTCACTGATGTGTATATTGTACAGCTGGGAAGATATTGAGTGAGAGAGAGATAAAGAAAGAAGGAGATAGAGAAAGGAAGACAAAAAATGGAACCTTGCTCATGCAGAAGTCACAAAAACTGACCTCCAAATGAAAGAAAAGTCAGCCCTGTGCTACAGATAGCTTGTTAAAATGCAGTCTGTGCTCCTCTCTTGTTTTGTGTTACTGAATAGGTTGTTATTGGTATTCAGACATAGTCTCAAGTGCTTGGTAATATTTATGAAACATGTTAAACTCAGATTCTGGGATTCATTTAGCACTGATCCGAAGCAGTGTGTGAAATTAAAAAGCCTAAAAATGAAAATGTCTCAGAGGTAAAGATCATAGTTCATTTAACTCTACTCCACAGTTAATGCATTTGCCTAATGTAAGCTAATGGAGAATTTATGGTAATACAAATCAAGTTAATTATAGATATGACACACAGAAAGAGAACATTTTGAGCTATCCACCTTTTCCCTACATCCGGTGATGCTTAGCGCAAAATGTAGGCGTTACTTCCGTTATCAAGTAAACACAGTTGTTGTTGCAGTGTACATCCATTCATTCTTTTGTTACAGTTTTAGGATTTTGAGGAGAGCGTGTATGATTTCATGAGGACATACATCATTCACTATATCAGTGTGTTACTAAACGATAATGAACTGCAAAAAAGTTATAAAGACAAAGAAAGTGCAAACAAAACCGGCACACTGTTTCTCCCAGATGCAGTTGAGATGTAATCTAAACACAAACACAAAATTTCAAGCAAAATTATCGGTTGTTTTAGTGGAGTACCTGTGTTAGTTCAGCTTCAGATGTGTGTGCTTGTCATCTTGTCACCCAGCATGTTGATATCAGACAGACACACTGAGGAAGAGCCGTTAAGCTCTCATCCTTGGGTATGTAATTGCTTTTTCAAGTTTTCCAATTGGACGGTTATTTCCTTTTAAATCCACATGTAAGTTTAAACTTTTGTTCAGCGGGTGATTGACTGGTGAGAGGTGGTGCTACGCTGCCATCCGGGATGCATCAGGACAGCGTTTTAAACCTCAAATCTAATGTGATTTTTGACTACCCCTGTATGTGTTTTTTGCAATCAATCACAAAACATTTTACACCCCATTTACAACTATATTTAGCGCTGACCATTTGCGATCATGTCACGTTTAAATGTGTTTTTTCTCTTGTTTTGTGTTCATGTCTTTTATTTCGAAAGTTTAGTTCCTAGAGCCAGCGTTGCAAGCCTCAGCAACCACGTCTGCCTCATCATGCCATGTTGCCATGTCTGCCCCGCCTTTTCAAGTCAGCACACCTATCCCATCATGCCAAGTCGCCATGACCCCTAAGCCTGCCACGGCTCCGCCCTTGGAGCCTTCCACAGCAGTGTTCACAACCACGGAGGTCATTCCCCAGTCACTGCCTGTGCTCACGACCACGGAGGTCATTCCCCTGTCACTGCCTGTGTTCACGGCCACAGAGGCCGTTCCCCTGTTTCTGCCTGTGTCCACTACCACGGAGGTCGTTCCCCCGTCAATGCCAGTGCCCATGACCATGGAGGTCATTCCCTCATCACTGTCTGTACTCACGACCATGGAGACTGTTACCCTGCCACTGCCTGTGCTCACAGCCACTAAGACTGTTCCCCTGTCGCAGCCAATCCCTGAGATATCCACGGCTCCACCATCTGAGTCGCTCCCTCCTGAACCCTGTCCAGCATCCGCAGCCCAGGACCCTGTCCCTACCCTGTGGCCGCCTCCCAGGCCTCCTGACCCTGTCCCTGCCCTGTGGTCACCCCCAAACCACCAAACCCCATTACCTTCCTTGAGCTGCCACCCAAACCACCAGACCCCGCTCCCTTCCTGGAGCCACTTCTCTGGCCACTGGCTCTGCACTTGTCTCCTGCTCCACACCCTGTCTCGCCAGGCCATGCTCCACACCCTGTCTTGCCAGGCCATACTTCTAGGACCCCACCCTCCCAGCTCCCTATTGAACTCTTGTTAGTTTTGTTTATGTTTGGGACATTGGGAGCCACCCCTTGAGGTTCTCGCATCATCATCATCCTCGTCCATTCCTGTGTTCAGCCTGTCCTGCCTGCTCTGAAACGTTACAGATTGGATCATCTAAAACATCTTATTACCAGCTGTAAACAGAGTCTAAACTGCAGCCAGAGCTAGGGAATGCTATAGAACGACCTCCGGCAGAAATCCCACCCACATTTGTTTCCCCAGTAAGACCCCCAGGAAAAAGGTGGATATACAGCACTCAGTTCTGGAGCTGAACTGAATGTCTTATGGTCCAGATGTTTTTTTTTTTTTTTTAAATGCTCAATATTCAATTCACACTCTCCATTCCATTAGATGGCATAAACACTCATTAAATTCACTGAGCTGTAACTACAGTCAACTCACTTTTAAATTAATTCTCCCTCTGCATAAACATGTTTGCCCTTGACTTACGTATCAGTTGCTCTTGGAATGAATGAGAATGGGCAGCTCTCTGATGTATAGGGATGGAAAGTTCTAGACTTTAATTTAGGCATGGCCAACAGAAGAAAATGTCCCCAGAGGACTTTCACCAAATACTATCAAAGAAATTGTGTTCAGAGTGTGCCTGTGTTTGTGTGTTCATGTGTGTGTGTAGATTGGTAGATGGCGGTTGTTATGTACTGAATGTGTAGTTGGAAGTGTGTGAAAAGAAAAGGCGTATGTATGGATAGACATAAACATGCCAGTATTGTTTTGTTTTCATTTTCTTTAATTGAAAACACTAGCCATTTGTATATCAGGACTGTTGTAATCTAACAGAGGTATTTGGATATATTTTATGAGTATTTAATATATATACAGTATATATATATATATATATATATATATATATATATATATATATATATATATATATATATTCAGAAGGGACTAATTTTCCTCAAGGAAGTTAGGTAAATGTGTGCACATTTTGTAAAACATGTCTGTGTTTTTCATTCACTGCCTCTAATTGCTAAGTAAATTAACTACTGTTTTTCGGATTACTCAGCATCTTCTCAAAAATCTAATCCCATCCAGATAGCAATGTCTGTGATTGTGGTATTGTATTTTTTCATTACGCTTCTAATTTATTTTGACCTTCATCGAATGCCATAACTAAAGCTAATTTTCTCGTTGTGCTGCCTGGTGCAGCTTCATTATGGATTTAGACTTTATTGTCAACTTTTGGGGTAAAATAACAGTTGGTGGTTCAAGTACTGCTGGCATCCCATCCGACATAAAAAGAAAATTAAATCAATAAGGAGAGTCTGATCTTGGAAACTGCTCAGAATCATCTCATAGTAGTATCAAGTAAAATCACCTCACCTGATCAATTCCTTCTCCTCTTAATATAATTAATGTTATAATTAATCACATTTAAAAATCTTGTTTTTTTAATAGGTTTCATGATGCACACATTTCTGTCATAAATTGACAGACATCCTAACGTTTGTCATCTGTCATTGGTCGGCCAAAACAGATCCCGCCCCAAAGAAAAATGGGACTTTTATAAACTAATTACTGCTTTCATCTGTTCCATCAGACACCATGTTTGTTCTTTCAACCAACACATTGGATCTATGCTGTCTTTAAAAACTGACCAGAGGAATGTATTTCAGTAGACAAGATGTGACGCAAGTACTGTATTTGGATGTGACTGTTTGTCTACCTACCTCCGTATACAGTCTCCAAAGGTAACACATTTTAGGGATAATTCACCCCAAAATGAAATTTCTGTCTTCATTTACTAACTCTTATGCCATCCCAGATGTGTATGGCTTTCTTCTGCAGAACACAAAACGAAGATATTTTTTACGAATATTTCAGCGATTCATTCCAAAAATGTTTACTTGTACTTACTTGTATGCTGCCGTTAAACACTTTATAAGCTTAAAAGTTTCAGTCACCATTCACTTGCATTGTATGGACTTACAGAGCTGAGTTATTCTTTTAAAAATGTTGTTTGTGTTCTTCAGAAGAAAGAAAGTCATACACATCTGGAATGGTGAGTAATTGATGTCATTTTCAGTTTTGGGTGAACTACACCTAATCTTTTTAAGGTGAGTGCAGATGAAAAGAGCACATCATGGACTTAAATTGTCATCATTGCCTGTAGAAAATTATTTTCCACATTCATTTTGAGGTGCAGCATTTAGTTACTAGAGAACTTTGCCTTGCTCAAGAAATTATGGGTGGCTCACAGCCAGAATCTCACAGATAGCTTACAGTTATCTCCTCTCACACCTTATGCTTTTCATGTATGGAGTGTGGATGCAGGTAAATGCAAAGGATGATTTAGTTCAAATCGCTCCTTTTTTAACCAAAGTCATCCCTTTTCAATCTTTTTTTTTTTTACTAAAATTATTTGTTGCAAAGTGAATATAAGAAAAGTGTAGGCAGGTGCTCAGAGTTTGGCTGGTTATCATGGTCATTTAGCTGCAGTTGGTAGATACCATAACTATACCATTATGAGGGCAAAAACATATTTCTTTATTGATGGCCATTTAAAGGTAATCAGGTAAAAGGTAAAAAAAATATCTGAATTGCGGAAATGTCATGTTGTAGTATATAATTTACTACAAGATAGCATGCTAGTTGTGTACGTCTGGGGCTGTATGCGCCAGCCGAGCAACTGTGATTGAGATGAATGGGAAGGATAAAGGATAGCTCTCTCCAGGTATTATAGACCTCCATCAAGTATTGTTGTCAGAAAGGAAAATGGTTTGTGAATGCAAAATGTAATGGATGTATTTTAGCCCTTCACACCTATGGCTTCCAGTCTATTTTCCTGAGTTAATCTGCATGCATAATTCAGAACAAACTGTAGGGAAACTTCAGCTGGTTTTGAAAGGAGTGAAGTAGTCAGACTGACAGTGTCATGAGAAGATATCACAGGCAGTGTGGTGATCAGTGACTGTGAGAGTTCAACAGGGCAAACAGCAGGGGAGCTAGAGAGAGAGGCAGAGCTGGCCTGTCACATGAATGAAAAATACTCTGCTCTAAAGAATGGATGGAGTTGTATAGGGACCTTGACTCATCCTTTCAAACAGCTCCCACTATGAAAGCATATACGTTATGTGGGAGTGAGATGGTGGGATTAAAAACAAAACAGATATAAATAATTTCACCTTGTGGTGCTGCAGACAAGACAAATGAATACAAGAGCAAGACATCGGCATATAGGACTATGTCTTACCAGACAGCGGTTGTGTTTCAGCGAGCTGAATTCCTCCGCCGATCCATTCACCTTGAAAACTGTTGGATTTATGGCGCATTACAACAGTTTCTCCCCTTCTTGCACCGGTGGTGTGCAGAGAACACCCCTGGGCGCTTCAGCAACTAAAAGAGTATATTCTTCCTAATAAAAGAGTATATTTTCCTACTAAAAGAGTGGCAATCACGGAGAGCGTCTTTTTAAAGATGCCTTCCGTTTGTGTATAATTCCTGGTTGCGGTCATTACCTCTCCACTTCCGACGGCCACGATCGATGTCTTACATGCTTGGGCGCTGCCCACGCGGAGACAGCGTTCGTGGATGGGTCATGTCCTCACTGCGAGAACATGACCATGGCAACTTTGAAGTGACGGCTTTCCTTCCTCGGAGGGAAAGCCACCCCAGTGGCTCCCCGCCGCGGTCCTTCTACCTCCGGGTTTGAGGCCACGACGGTTAGCACTGGGGACAATTTGGGGACCCCAATGGGAGCCGCTTCTCTGGGTATGCCCCCACAGACCTCCCATTCCCAAACACGCTCATTTGCCCCGGTAAAGTTCTGGGATGAGACCACCGGCTCGTCCCCCTCTGAACCCTCGTGGCTTGACGATTGGTTCCTGGGCTTAGAGCGCCGCTCACGGCCATGTTCCTTTCTTCCCGGAGGTGCATGATGAGCTCACGAGATCGTGGCAGGCACCTTCCACTGCCGGACCCGGGCTCTCACTACCCTCGATGGTGGGGCTGCCAGGAGGTACTCGGCGATTCCCCAGGTGGATAAGGCGATTGCGGTGCACTTGTGCCCGCAAAATGCCGCCACCAGGCGGAACCATCTGAGACTCCCATCCAGGGCCTGTAGGCTTACGTCGTCACTGGTGACTAAGGCCTATGGTGCCGCTGGACATGCCGCCTCCACCCTGCGTGCCATGGCTCTCCATAAAGTGCACCAAGCCAAGGCTCTGAGAGAACTGCACGAGGGTAGTTCTGACTCGGGATTGATGCAGGAGCTGCACTCGGCGACCGATCTCGCCCTCCGGGTGACGAAGGTCACAGCATGGTCTCTCGGGCAGGCGATGTCCACCCTGGTGGTCCAGGAGCACCACCTTTGGCTCAACCTTGTTCAAGATGAAGGAGGCTGACACGATTCCTTGATGCCCCCATCTCCCAGGTTGGCTTATTCGGCAACACCGTCGAGGAGTTTGCCCAGCAGTTCTGCAACCTGCCCCAAGAGGCCGGCCCTGGTGTGGAGCCACCCGCAGGAAGCAGACGCCACCCGTCTCACAGCCTGCCACTAAGAACCCAAGGAAGGCTTCAAAGAGCCCCTGAGACGGGCGACCCAGGGAGATGGAGACCCGCTACAGACCTGGAGACCACTCCTTGTTCTCCACAACAGAAGAATCCTTGTTTTCCTTTTCTTATGATTTCGCAGCACGCCCAAAGGGCTGTGGTACCCACATTTTCAAGAAAAGAGTTTCCTCACTTCCTGGGTCACACATTCGGTGTCCACGGCTGTCGTTATCATGACCGCCGGGCACCATACCTTTATGGCAGGCATGGCGCTCCGGAGGTGAGCCACCTGCCCCCAGCTGTGGCACAATTGCACCCATGCCAGGATGGTTGCGACAGGCCACGAGGACGATTTCCCTCCTCCCCTGTACCGGACCAGTCCTATGGTGGGTATACAGATCCAGGTAAGTGCTTCGATGTCCCCAGACTCAGCACGGCCACGAGTTCAGGGCTCGAGCCCCCCCAACGTGGCGTCTCAGGCTCCGCCCTGCCACGAGGCCCCAACTGCTGGTACATCTGACACGATTGTTCCCTTGGTCCCCCTTTCCCGGAGCTTGAGGGTGTGGCTTGCGCTCCCCAACCCATCACGGTGGCTGACCAGGACCGTCCGACTCGGCTATGCGATTCAGTTCACCAGGCGTCCGCCCAGGTTCAACGGCGTCTGCTTCACCTCAGTGATGGGCAAGAACGCCGCTGCCTAGTGTGCGGAGATTGTGTCCCTTCTACGGAAGGATGCGATAGAGCCTGACTCTCCTGCTATTCAGGCGGAAACGACGGTCCCTCTGAAACAATTTCAGAGGCTCCTGTGGCATATGGCATCCTCGGCGGTGGTCACGCTGCTCGGGTTGATGCATATGAGACCGCTTCAGCACTGGCTTCAGACTCGAGTCCTGAGATGGGCATGGCGCCACGGGGCATATCGTGTGGCCATCAAGCCAATCTGCCGCCGCCTGTTCAGCCCTTGGACAGACCTTGCATTTCTGCGGGCAGGGGTCCCCTTAGTGCAGGTGTCCAGGCACATCGTGGTTACAACAGATGCCTCCAAGTGTGGCTGGGGCACCGTGTGCAATGGGCGCGCAGTCACCAGCTCCTGGACAGGGTCACGACTGTGTTGGCATATCAACTGCCTCGAGTTGCTGGCAGTATTGCTCGCCCTGCGGAGGCTTCGGCCGTTGATCCAGGACAAGCACGTGTTGGTCTGGACAGACAACATGGCGACGGAAGCATACATCAACCACCAAGGCGGCGTACGCTCTCATCGCATGTCGCAACTCGCCCGCCGTCTCCTCCTCTGGAGTCAGCAGTGGCTCAAGTTGTTGCGAGCCACTCACATCCCGGGCGACCTCAGCAGTGCGGCAGACGCACTGTTGCAGCAGGTCACGCTCAGGGGAGAGTGGAGACTCCACCCCCAGGTGGTCCAGCTGATTTGGAGTCGATTCGGTCAAGCGCAGGTAGACCTGTTTGCTTCCCGGGAATCCTCCCACTGCCCGCTCTGGTATGCCCTGACCGAGGCTCCTCTTGGCACAGATGCGCTGGCACACAACTGGCCCCGGGGGCTATGCAAGTATGTGTTCCCCAGTGAGCCTACTTGCACAGACACTGTGCAAAGTCAGGGAGGACAAGGAGCAGGTCACCTTACTGGCCCACTCAGACTTGGTTCTCGGACCTCACGCTCCTCGTGACAGCCCCCCCCATGGCAAATTCCCCTGAGGAAGGACCTTCTTTCTCAGGGATAGGGCACCATCTGGCACCCGTGACCAGACCTCTGGAATCTCCACATCTGGCCCTTGGACGGGACGCAGAAGACCTAAGTGGTGGTAGACACAATCACTCAGGCTAGGGCCCCCTCTACGAGGCACCTGTATGCCTTGTAGTGGCATCTGTTTGCTAAGTGGTGTTCTTTCCGACATGAAAACCCCCAGAGATGCGCAGTCGGGTTGGTGCTTTCCTTCCTGCAGGAGAGGCTGGTGGGGCAGCTGTCCCCCCCTCCTTGAGGGTTTACATGGCCGCTATGGCAGTGCACCACAATGCAGTTGATGGTAAGTATTTAGGGAAGCACAACCTGATCATCAGGTTCCTTAGAGGCGTTAGGAGGTTGAATCCTCCCAGACTACGCTTCATTCCCTCATGGGATCTCTCTGTGGTCCAACAGGGCCTACGGGGAGCTCCATTTGAGCCCCTGGTGTCAGTTTTGCTAAAGGCACTCTCCTTGAAGACTGCCCTCCTGACTGCGCTCACTTCCATAGGGGACCTGCAGGTGTTCTATTTCAGTGACACATGCCTGGAGTTTGGTCCAGGATACTCTCACGTGATACTGAGACCTGACCGGGCTATGTGCCCAAGGTTCCCACGACTCCATTTCGGGATCAGGTGGTGAACATGCAAGTGCTGCCCCAGGAGGAGGCAGACCCAGCCTTGTCGTTGCTGTGTCCGGTGCGTACTTTGCGCATCTATTTGGATCACATGCAGAGCTTTAGACACTCTGAGCAGCTCTTTGTCTGCTGTCAGGGAGCGCTGTCTCCAAACAGAGGATCGCCCACTGGGTCATTGACGCCATTGCTTTGGCATATCACGCCCAGAATGTGCTGCCCCCCTTGGGGCTACGAGCACACTCTACTAGGAGTGTGGCAGCCTCCTGGGCTCTGACCAATGGCGCCTCTTTAGCAGACATCTGCAGAGCAGCGTGCTGGGCAACACCCAACACCTTCGCGAGGTTCTACAATCTCCGGGTTGAGCCGGTCTCATCCCGTGTGTTGTCAGGTATGAGCAGGTAAGTTGCGGGACAGCTGGCTATAGTGTCTTTCCCCTCCCGGAGGTGAAGACTTGCGCTTTTACCCCCAGTCGTGTTCATGAAGTCGTGGACCCTGGTTGTCCTTCCTCCTTAGCCCTGTGGCAGGCGAGTTTGCGGAGAAACACGTTGCCTGCCCAGTACATGTGCTAACTTGGCCCTGTACTGGGGTAGGTGCTCCACATGCGCTGGTTGCCCATATGTAACCCCGTGTGATGTATCTTCCACGAGACAGTTCTCCCGTTGGTGAACCCGTGTCTTCCTTGGGCAGAGGCCCCTCTTCGCCCAGTCGCCGTGTTTGTAGAGCTCCTCCACCCCTGGGTAGGACCTACCACGGGTACTTCTCCACATGAGACACTGCCAACAAGACTCGGTGTGACATATTTCCACACAATTTCCTCCCCCTCGGGCAGTGTGTGGTCTCCGCGGTGTCTTCCCCTTGGGAGTGATACCCCCCCGACGCGGACGCTATATGGCCCCCAGCTGAACGATTTTTCCTTTAGGGGAGAAGAAAGAGAAGAGGCCGTGGCTGGGGCAGCCGGTCCCCATTTTTTGGGCAGTTGACTTGTCCCCGAGGTGCAGGGGACCGTACGACGCTCGTAAGAGTGTTGGGGGAGGTTACGTGACGGCCGGGAGCGCTGGCTACAAGGCACACAATGGTCTTTCCATCTCGCACCGCCAGTTCATGTAACACAGTTCAGCTAGTTGTGGCGTTTTGTATAGGGACCCCTAGTATCACTACATCGACACAACGTCAAGTGAGTGACAGATAGGGAACGTCCTGGTTACTTTTGAAAACCTCCATTCCCTGATGGAGGGAACGAGATGTTGTGTCCCTCCTGCCACAACACTGAATTACCCGCTGAAATGGCCGGGAACTTGTCTTACAATACTACCCTTATGTATGGGAGTGGCATGCAAATTCCACTCGCCAATTCCCATTGGCCTTTTCTCAAAGATCAGAGGTGTTTGGGGCTCCCAAGGGCGACCCCTAGTGTCACAACATCGACACAACGTCTCGTTCCCTCCATCAGGGAACGGAGGTTAAGAAAGTAACCAAGACGATCTGCCTGGCTGTCTGCTGCCTACATAGGCAGATGCCTTCTTAAGGGACATTTATACATACAGCAACTTGCAGTGACAAAATGACCAAAAATCATATTCAATGAGAGTTTGGTGAATTCAGACATTGCCCATACGTGACTGATTTGGAAAGTGTTACAAGGTAGCAACTAAAACAAGCACACAGGAGATTGAATTTACAATTTATTTTAAAAGGGTTTGCGTTATGTCGATAAGCAACTGTAACAATGTGACTGCCTAAGAAGCATATACATAGCACACAAAATACTGTAAGCCAGTTTAAGTTTGATTGAACTATTTTTAACAGTACTTTTTGTCCATTTACAGTCCATTTTATAATCCACAAATCTCTAGATTTGTCCACTACTTGGATGGATTGTTTTCTCTGAGCTCATCGCAGTGCATTATGCAAAAGCATTTTTTACGAAGGATACATGCAGTTCTACCTTATAATTTGAATGGATGTTGGAAAACAGCATAATTATGCTGTCTACCTTTTGGAACAGCTTTTGCACCTATGATGCCTTAAAATACTGCCTATATAGGCAGCTCACTAGGTTTTGGCACAGAGCCATTGTTGGAAATGAAATTCAATTAAAAATATTCATGTTCGTTTCTTTCTTCACTTTTGATCAGAAGCCAAAATTTGAAGCTATTTCAAAATATAAAATATCTGACAGCTGTTTGTTTTAAAGGTGCATTGAAAAAAAAGTATCTCAAAAGGTGAAGGACACCTTCTCCATGTCCACTTGATAGAAAATATTATCGACTGCATACATAGATGCTTTACATATCAGATCTCTGTAACTGGCATTTACATTTTTATCATTCGATTTCTGCTATGTTGCCTTTTGGACATGTTCTATATGCACCAAAGGTGGTGTGTATTTGGCATGAAACGGCGAGAGAGATTCACACTTGAGTGAGATGGTAAATGTGACCTGTTATCAGTGAACACAGTGAGACAGAGCAGGGCTCTCATTACTCTTTTGGACAGCAGGATGGTTCTCTACCAATGTGAGTGGACTTTTTAACTAAAATTAGACTCTGATTTAAACGTACACTTTTACACTATAACCAAAAATAAATCAAAAGAACAACTGTATTCTCACTTGATGTCACTAGTCATTTAATGTAAAGTGACATTGTTCAGAGCTGTACTGCCCTATAAATCCAAAACAACTATGTACTTAGCCAAAACTACATTAGCTATGGCAACACTAAAACGGAGAAAAAAGTGTTTTGATTTTCCAGCCAAATGTGGATTATAAAGTAGTATCACTCCGTTTTCTCTTAATCTGAGCATAGTTGAGCCAAAAGTCTGTCACAGATCATAGTTTAAGAAAACAGATTTCTACATTTTTCTATTTTCATACTGTATGTTTATCACTGTACAGAATTATGACCAAATCCGTATGCAATGGTATTTACATGTCCAAATAACATGATTTTTGCCATGTTACATGCTATTAATGGCATTGTGTCCAAAAAAAAAACAAAAAACACACACACACAAAAAAAAAAAAAAAAAAAAAAAACACTGTATGTTTTGTAGAGGTCGACCAATATTTGATTTTACCGATACCGATAACTAAGTTGGGCAGTACCTGCCAATAGTTTTTACAATTGATACTGAATAAAAAATAACACAAAGTAAAATAGTGCTGAACTTTATTACAAAAATAAACAGTACTGACTGAACCATGAACATTTATTGTACTTTTTTAAATGAAATAAATATATAAATATTAATATATATGAACTAATATTAGAATATGAGCCCAGGCCAAGGGCTGTTCGAACAGATGGAACACAACAGACTGGAACCGAATGCGAGGATCTCGAGACACACATTTCCAAGTTGAACGTCTTTCCTGACAAAGCATTTAAACATCTTTTTGCTTAATCTAAGAAACGCTTATAAGAGAACAAGACGCAACGGCCAAGTTCCTCCACCTACTGTAAGGGGCTGTACACACCAAATGCTTTTGCAACCATCCATTTGTTTTTCTATGTAAACGCATGCTAGATGTACATATTCAGAGTGGTGGTGGCGTAGTGGACTAAAGCACTGAACTGGTAAGCAGAAGGTTGTTGGTTTGATCCCCACAGCCGCCGCCACCACCACTGTGACCTTGAGCAAGGCACTGAACTCCAGGTTGCTCCAGGGGGATTGTCCCTGTAGTAAGGTCACTCACTGTAAGTCACTTTGGATAAAAGCATCTGCCAAATGCATAAATGTAAATATTTGTTTCCCTTTGTTTTTGTTTATTCAGCATCTCGTGCAGGAGCAATGTTTTTTAGATGATATGTCTAATTAAAAATAACTTTAAAAGCATATTGAGACACCTGCTTTTTGTTAAACTATATTTGTTGCACTGTGTCTAGCCTTTTTTAGCGCAAGAATGTGATCAATCTGAAATCATCATATTACAGTGAGGATAATTTATTTTTAATTGAAATCAGATGTGTTTCTGATTTGTTTATACGTTTCTCTCGGCTGCATGTAGATATTAATTTGATTTCTCACATCACTAGCTTTAAATATGTAACGGATTTATGCATGTATTTAAAAACGTGACCAGCTGGATATAAACTAATGCAAATTTATGGTAATAGATGGTAACAATCGTGACATTTAAACATTTGATTAGGATTTGCGTGTATTTTTGTCACATTGTTCTAACCGCTTGATGTTAGTTTTAATGTTAACGTCCTCTCAGCCTTGTCGGCAAACATACTGCTGTTCTCTACTAATGCAGCATCTAGTCCAACAAATGAATTACTTTATAATGATATGACAATGTGTACTGTAGTGTACTGTATACATACCTTTTCGTTGTTGATGTTTGAAATCTGCATCTGCAACTGAAAACAAACACCACAAGGCATCAGTGAAGTGCCACTCTCATACTGTATAACGCTCCAGCACTGGACGCAACAGGGAAAAACTATCGGTGTTGATTTTTGCTGTTAACCAATATTTCCAGAAATCTGTTATCGGTGCCAATTAATCGGCAAAACCGATATATCGGTCAACCTCTAATGTTTTGGACATTTGGGGGACATTATCACTAGATCAGAACTAGATCATTTATTTGTGCATATGGTTAGTGAAACCAGCCAGAAAAAAAAAAAGGCAGCTTTGACAAAAAAATGTTTTTCTGTCTGTATGCTTCAATGACTCTCAGCCTGTGCTTATGCCCTCTTTCACAGCAACACTATTCACTGTGTACAATACACTGTACATCAAGCTGCACGACTCAAATCATTGGTGATCTCAATGTCAAAACATTACAGGCATACACAGATATAACACAGCACACAGCTTATGTTCCTGTGGCTGGTTTAGGGCTGTTTTGCAGCCATGTGATGCCTGCGGCAGTACTATCATGTCAAAGAGACTGCAATCTGCTCTTCATTCAGGAACCAGGGTGCTGATACAGACTGCAAATGCACCTGTATCACATCCCTCTCCCCGAATGGGCAGAGGCAGGTCAGAATTCATGGATTTAACAGCACCACATGAGGCGAGCAAAGCCATTGGACCCCTTCAATGAAATGCATGTCTGCTGTTGAGATGAAACCCCAGGAAACCCGTGCCACAGGGAGGCTGTGTGTACAAGGACACTGAAGGTCAAGTTGGGGTATTCTCACACTCAACACATCCTTCTCCCTGTCCGTGAACTGTGTGTACAGTCATTCAGTACATCTGCATGGCTGAAAGTAGGGCTTTTACGATTATGAAATTTGGCTGATGATTAATTGTCAGACAAATAATTGCGATTATGATGATTCATTGTCTGTTTTAGGGCTATGACGATGAACTGTCTCGTTAAGGGTTTTCACAATTAATTGTCATATAAATTGTCATATTTTTTAAGGTGTGGTTTTTTCTGTATGTGTGCTTCATACACCTCAAGAAGCCATTGTTACTTATTTGACTTCAAACAATTAAATTGAATAATAAAATAGGAATAAATTATGATTTCCTTTTAAGGCTTTAAAAATGCATAAATAGGGGCCTGGGTAGCTCAGCGAGTATTGACGCTGACTACCACCCCTGGAATCGCGAGTTTGAATCCAGGGCGTACTGAGTGACTCCAGCCAGGTCTCCTAAGCAGTACAAGGGAGGGTAGAGACACATGGGTTAGGGGTTCTCGCTCTCAATGGGGCGCATAGTAAGTTGCGCGTGGATCACAGACAGTAGCATGAGCCTCCACATGCTGTGTAAAATAAAAAATAAAACACTACAATGAAAAATAATGTTTTAAAGATCGAAATATTTCTAAAAATGTCAAATATGTCTCTCTTGAGAGAGAGAGAGATTGCCGGTATTTGTTGCGGGCAATGTGCGCACGCGATCTCCGCCGGGGTGATTTCCGGACATCTTATCACTATGTGGGGCGTTTATCTATCTCTCTTGGGCCCCCCTCAGTGGCTGGGCCCCTGAAAGCTGTCCCCTCCCCACCCCCCCTTATGGGCGGCCCTGCTTATTTGTCATGAAGCAAAACTTTTGAGATTTTGTTTCATAATTTTATCACCCCACAGAAATAGATTAAGGGTGTGACTCCTCCTCTTTGTCACTGCATGTCATTAACACAGCGTGTATGAACCAGGAACATTTGCCATAACGCGATCATTTAAAGTGAAACTGGGGTGCTTTGCATTCACTATCAAAGTTTATACTTTTGCGCGAGCCTCTGCTGACAGCGCACACGTACTCTTCAGGACAGGAGCTGGTTAACCTCCGCGGTGGAGCTCAGTGATGCTTGGACACGGAGTTCAACTGAATGACACACAAACGCACCGTTCATGGCATTTATACAATATTTTAGCTTAAAATTCCCTGATTTGGGCATTAAAATGTGATTGGAATTTGAAAGAAAAAGAAAGAAACAAAACTGTAGTGCTCTATTTGAAATGAAAATAAGATAAATGTTCTCACGTCACACAGAATTATATTATTAAGAATAATGAATAAATAAAATAAACTAATTGTTCTGTTTTACATATACTGTTCTGAACCAAGAAAAAGTTTAATTAAGCCTATAATGATAGCAAATTATAGCAACATGGAGTGATATTTGCAACAAACAAATAAATCCTTCCTTTTGTACTGAGATTTCAATCACCAAAGTCCCCTGTGCTCTGTTTCATTCGTTGCACTGCCGCTAGCTTATTTTTAGCATAGGTGTCACAAAGATTCAACATTCTGAACAAGTCCAGACTGCAAAGAGGACTTCATGTGACTGTCACATTGTTACGTATGATTCCAGATTGTTTGTTACAAAGCAAACTTTTAGCGCTTAATAAACTTTATTATAAGTCAGTGTTTTTTCCCTTCTGCTCTGGTGTGCTGAGGGGTTGCCTTGTGAAAACTGTGTATGTTTACAATACTGTTACGAATGTTGACTATGATGCTTACATATAGTACAGCCTATTGCAACAATATTTGCTTGGAGAAGAAATTATAAAGAGACTGAGTGATTTCGGGTTTGGGTCGGTTCGCCCTTAAAATCTGACGATATCGTTCATGTTGTATCACACGGTCTCAGGTACGGGTTGGGTTTCAAGGGAAATTACTTGATGAGAATTACTTTTGCTAATATTATTTATTTAGAATTTATTACTTTATAATGTTTTAATTTTTAAGTTATTTATTAATTTATTTTAATTGAAAAGATTTAAATGAAGATTTTTATTATTATTATTATTTACAAATTGGACATTGGTGAGTACAATTAAATGACTCACGTAAAACAAATGCATGTTTTCCCCATTCTCCATTTATCCCTTAATATATACTGTATACTAAAACTGAAATGAAAACTAAGTGTACTGAAAAACTAAAACTAAACTTAAACTAACAAAGTACTAAAAAAACAGTTAGTGTAACATAACATAAAACTGTATAAGCACTGGGTAGGACAAAAGTCAGTTCTGTTTAATTTAGCTTTCATTCAGATTAGTGACTTTAATATGAACAAGATTTATGATCTATGGCCTGCTTTGTGATTAAGATCAGTGCAGACATGCTCTGATTTTGATTTGGCCTAATTTATCCAACACTTGTTTCTTAAAAGATTCTCAAATTACATAATTTTATGTTATCAAAATGTATTTGAGAGTCTGAGAATGTTTTCATCCCACTTTAAAGGTCTATTTTTAGGCACTCTCAGTCAACGGCATATTTTCAACAAAACAATGTAATTTCCCGACACAAAGGGCTGCAATTCATCATGGGCCTGCAGAAGCAAGTAAGTTCTGGGCACTCACTGAAGCTCTTTCCTGCTAAAGCTGCCTCCTCATTATCAAAATGAAATACATGCTTGATCTGTGCATTAGCCATTGTAAATACTTAGCATCTAATCTAGATGAGTGAAACTGATGTTTGACTGTTCATCAAGGAAAATATTAAAAAGTTAATGAGCTTAAGATAAAAGAAAAAAGCATGTCCCTACACTTGGCAAGTATCTCTGCAAGCATTTTATATATTCATTTTTTATAAGGTGGTGTCTTGATAAGGTCATCTCGACTAAAGAACTAAAACAAAATTCAGACCCACTTTATATTAGTTGTCTTTAACTTCTAGCATTTGATACAATGTACTTATTATGTACATACGTGTTGTTGCATTGTACTTAAATTTAAAGTACCTATTAAAGTATTTAATCTGTAGTTACACTGTTAACCTAACCCCTAACCCTACACTTAATCCTAACCCAGCCTTTACCCTCAAATTTAACTCTAACCCCTAACCCTACCCCTACTCCTTAACCTACGTTTACCTCAACCTCAGAAGCAGCAAATGGGAATATTGTGAGAATTTTGCTGAACAACGTGTAGTTACACAATAAATACATTGTATTGTATATACTAGTGTTGGTACATACTGTAGATTTTTACATTTTCTAAAAGGAATATTCCAGGTTCAATAGTAATTAAGAGCAATCGACAGCATTTGTGGCATAATGTTGATTACCACAAAGTTTTCGACTTCTCTTTCCTTTTCTTTAAAAAGAGCAAGAATCTGGGTTACAGTAAGGCACTTACAACGGAAGTGAATGGGGCCAATGCGTAATTATTCAAATACTGTTGATTGAGCTCAACTTTTATTGAACCTGGAATATTCCTTTCAGAAAATGTATTTCTGAAGATAATGTGTGAGTGGTGCTTGCCTGTGGAAAACTCACCACCACAATGGTAGGATGTTGTCTGTGGTTATTAGGGCATTGCTATGTGATTGCTAGGGTTTTCTGGGTGGTTGCTAGTTGGTTGTTAGGGTGCTCTGGATGGTTCAAAGGCGTTTGTTTTTTGGCCCATATAAAAAGAGCCCACCCAAGTCTCCATGATATCCTGGTCCCCAGATATACGTAGCTTGTGTCCTTTAATGTTAGTCATTGGGATTTTTTTCACCTGTTTTATTGTCCGCCAATCGAAAAGCAGATTGCTTAGAAAAGTAATAACACATGTCTCCTCAACGTGCAATGTGATATCAGGTATTATACATGTCCAAAAAATATGAACCAAGGTTTGATATTTAGGGTTCAAACTCCTAACCTGAAGCATGGGCAATTGTAACAGTGATGCTTATCTTAGCAAGCAGGGTCTGTACAGACATGGATTTTTATTCATTTCCATAATTAGCTCTCTTTTGCCATTATTGTATACTCAGATGAAGGATTTCCCTGAAAACAATTATTAGACACTACAGTACACAAAATATACTAGAATGTCCACAGTACATGAAAAAATTGGTGGATGTCCTGCAGAATTCCCCTGTTTCCCACGCAGAGATGGCGAGATAGAGAGAGATAGAAAGGAATAAAGGAACAGCAACCAAGTGTGACAGCGGTGTTCGCATTTTTCCAGAACCCTCAGTGGGCTGAAGCTCTGAGCTGAATGCTGAAAACCTCTGTGCCGCACTGCTGCTCCACCCCAGCAGGATAATAAAAAGCAACCTCCACATTGAGGACAACGCAATGGCCTCTGCCATGCAGAATTAATGGCGGCTCTTAAACTCAACACAAGATGGTGGTGGATCCACAGCTCTGAGTTGTCCACTGTTTCTGGGCTGTAATTGCACTCTACCCAAAATGCCTATGAAAAATTGTGAATCCAATCCTTCACTTTGATGGGCTCAGTATAATAATAGCCATGTAAAGAGAGCTTCATGAACCATAATGGTAAATTCCACTGAATTATAGATGATCAAAAGTCCCTATTAAACTGTAATTGATCAATGTTTAGCATGAGTTGAGTATAGTGTCATAAATACTGTACACATAATGCATTTATTGCTATTGTATACAGGTAGTTGACATATAATGTATCCATGGACATTTTTTTGTTACAACATCAAGACTTCAGGTTAAAATTGATGTAAAAGGGAAAGTGCATATTTTAGGTCCTGTGACTGGCCACCATTTTTTTTACGTTTTTCAAAATTTTTAATCACTTCTTTTATTTCACTAGTTTAATTTAAATGGTCGTGCTGTGTGACAAATATATTTTTAACACTACTGATATTTAATGTAGTCTCTTAATTATGAGGTCACAAAAGCAATACTGTCTATTATTTGCAAAATGCTGTTTAAAATAATTTTAGATGGAGTGTGTTGACAGTGTTGGGTGAGTTACTTAAAGTAGTCCATTACAGATAACTAATTACTTCTCTGAAATTGTAATCAGATTACTCTGCGAGGGGAGGAGGGGCTCACTGCCGGTCGCCTTGAGTGGTGGGGCCACTGCCAGGGGGAGAGGAGTTCCCTACCGGCCGCCAAAACGCGGTGGGGTCGGAAGAACGGCTGCCTTCCGCGAGGGGAGGAGGGGCTCACTGCCAGTCACCTGGAGTGGTAGAGCGCTGCCAGGGGCAGAATAGTTCCCTACCGGCGGCTGAAACGCGGAGGGCCATTCCATCTGCCAGGGGTTGGAGGACTGGCTCTGGTGCGCCCGTGGAGGAGCGGCTGTTGTCCGCCAGAGGGTGGAGGAGTGGTCGAGGACCAGGCAATGGCGTATCTGGGAGCCGGCGAGTACGATTTTCCTCTCTCTCCTTCACTGTCGCTCCGCGTTGGACTTTCCCTTTCCTTTTTTTTTTTGTTGTTTTGTTTTTCCCTCCCCTTGTCTCCCTCCCAGGTAGCGACAGGCGGGCCGGAAGTGACTACGCACACCCAGCCCCCAATCGGGCTAATCAGCCGAGGAGAGGGATAAGTGCAATGAGATGCGGCAGATCGGAAGAGAGAGAGCCAAAGACAGCTGCCTGTATGCGTTTATGTTTGTGTGTTTTTGTGTTTGAGTTTCAGTCAAGTCTTGCATGATTCTCCCAGATTAGTAATGGCTGAATAATTATCTTGACAATAGAACCGATACACTGTACTGATGAATAACTGAATATTATTTTCTTGGTATTCACTTCAGACATGGAAATGCAAACTCTCTGAGTAAAATGATTATTTTTCTCTACTATTGTAAATAGTAAATGCAAATAATGCTGAACAATCCAATATCATTCTGGCCAGTTGTGATGTGTACCATTTTGCATCTTTCATTAGATTCTTTGGCCATAACAGAATAGCTGGAGGCCAACTGCAGTCCTGACACACACCATTAAAATGCAAATCAAGCCCCTTAATATAAAACTGAGATCTATATTGCCATAGACCCATGGAGGACATTTAACAAATCACCTCTAGGCTCATTTAGCTCAGGGCTTTGCATTTATTCTGTAATGTTATCCTTTTCGCTGCTTCACCCAGCAAACCTGTAGGGCCAGTATTATCATCCATGACCTAACCAATGATCTAATTACAACCAAGGCATGATTAAGGTGGTCTGTAACACCTGTAGAGAACCATCCGTTAGCATTCCCTTTAATCTTAATGGCAGTTACTTGGCTGGCGCGCACAGCCCCGGAAGTGTGCACCATGCATGCTCTCTAGGCTGGACTGAGGGGTTTCAGTGTGTGTGCTGATTGTTAGAAAAGTAGTGAAGTGCCTCTAAACCCTTAAGTTGCTAATGAATTAAGTTTTATGGAGCTAATAAGATGAAGCAAATCTTTCTAGCAAGTCAGTCCACTGTCCGCCATATTTGTAATGCTCTTGGAAGGCTATTTCCAGTCATGCCAGTACAGCTCCTATCTACTTGAATGGGGGAACACCAAAATCCGCCACCCGGATTGAGGCGAGTCACTATGCCACCATGAGGATTTTGAGCGCTTTGGGCATTCCAAATTGGGGAGAAAAAAAAAAAAAAAAAAAAAAAAGATTACGATCAAAGGGCCTCATTCATGAAAATTTCGTAAATATATGAAAAAATTAGGAGTAATTTGCACATAAAATGGAGTTTCCTGAAAGCTTTCCTCCAGATTCACGAATGCTTAGTATTCCCCAGATGTGTTAGTGAATTCCAAACATTCGTAAATAGAGCGCACGTGCACATTCATTCACAATTATCATAATCCATGCCCATGAAAACGTCATATAAGAAGGCTTTAGACTCGCTAGTAAATGAGAATAGTAAACTTTTAACATCTAAATCCAAGAATGTACAGTGATATACTTCCTTTGCAACAGGAAAAATCTTTAAAGAAATTGATAGAATGCCTGAAGAAGGTCTTTGACCAAAACGCTGTAAGATATTACAGATTTGCAAGCTATACGACGGTGTGCAAGCTTTTTCTTTTTTTGTTGTTGTTGTATTGTGTATGCACCTGCCCACGATGTGCTTATTTATGGGTTTAACAGCATTACCATTGACCATACATTATCAACTGAACATGATTTATCGATGCCTATACTAAATTGTGAAACTTAAATTATAGAGCTTATATAAGAAAATTTCCAACCAGTCACATTAGAGGGCATTATTTATTTATTTTTTCTCGAGAAAATCAAATGCAAACTGCACCTTTCCGTGAACCTTTCACAACATGTCAAGATCTTCTGCTGGAAAAACAATAAGCAGAGTTGGAAAAAACTATACTTGGAAAAAATAAATGCAAGCAGCAAAGAAACATCTCTAAGGTTTATTTATTTATTGATTTATTTTTAAGGTTAATTTCACTCATTTAATTATTCTTTTATTTTTTCATTAATTAATCATCAAAATGTAGTCATGGCACTTTGTCTGAAAGAACACAATACGTTCGGATGTCTTACACATGATTTACACATGGTCGAGAGCAGGAGTAAATTTTGTTTGTACCTACTAACACTTTGAAAATATGAAAACGTTCATGAACGAACGATTTACAGAAAATTCATTCTGCTCGTGTTTTATGACTGAGGCCCATAGAACATACTTCAAAGGGTGATTATGGGGTGATAATGAGGAGATCATACTGGCCTGGGGTGATTATGAGGGGTATAATGACACAGGCTCTTTCTGTGCAAATAAATAGAGGGCATGACTGTGGGAGTTGTGGTGTTTGGGGTGAGATATGCTATGCAAATCATCAGAATGTATTTTTATAATTGTGTATCTTTGTATGTTAATAGTAAAATAATGTTTATCATGTATGTGTTAGAAAGCCGTAGGACTTTGTTACTTTTGTGAAACACACATTTCAAATGTATTGATTACTATTTTTCATGCAACAGTGAGTAGAGACTGAAGCTTCCAAACTGTGTGAGAAAATTAGAGAAATGTAAGTGCTTATTCACTGATAATATTTCACTGATGAAACTTTGAAAACTGGATCAACAGATTAATTGAAAAGATCTGATTTAAAATAGTTCGTTCACAAATCAGACATTGCTACTTCTCTTATGAATGTTATAAGCAGAACTAGGGCGGATATCAAGATTTTCTCTAAATAATGACTTAAATTTCGGTCTGTTTGTCACACAAAGCTATTGTATGGCTTCAGAAGACCTTGAATAAAATGCATGCGTCATCAGGGCTACTTTTATGATACTTATACAATGCTTTTGCATCATTTTTTAAAGCTTGAAAGTTCATTGGTCATTATTTAAAATTTATTGTTTGTGTTTTACAGAAGAAATAAAGTAATACATGTTTGGAGTGAAATGAGGGTGAGAAGATTATGACAGAATTTTTATTTTTGGGTGAACTATCCCTTTAATTTTATGTTTTCACTTCGTACAATTTTTAAGCATGTCTTGTTGTCTAACCTGACATAAACTGACTCAGATGAGTGATTACATGGGAAAATAAAATTAGTTAATCAGGGGAGACAGTTTCAGTTAGCAAAGTACTAAATCGTCCTGGTTACTTGCGTAACATCCATTCCCTGATGGAGGGAACGAGACGTTGTGTCGATGTAGTGACACTAGGGGTCACTCTTGGGAGCCCGAAACATCTCTGGTCTTTGATAAAAGGCCAATGAAAATTGGCGAGTAGTGTTTGCATATCACTCCCCCGAATATACGGGTATAAAAGGAGCTGGTATGCAACCACTCATTCATGTTTTGTGCTGAGAAGCCGAGACAAGGTCCCGGCCATTTCAGCGGGTAGTCCAGCATTGTGACAGGAGGGACACAATGTCTCGTTCCATCCATCAGGGAACGGAGGTTAGGCAAGTAACCAGGACGTTCCCTATCTGTCACTCACTTGACGTTGTGTCGATGTAGTGACACTAGGGTTCCCTATACGAAACGCCACAACTGGCTGAACTGTGTTACGTGAACTGGCGGTGTGTGACAGGCAGACCACTGTGTGCCTCGTAGCCAGCGCACCAGGCCGACACGTAACCTCCCTCAACGCTGTTATGAGTGTCGAATGGCCCTTCGGGGACAAGTTGACTGCCCAAAAGATAGAAACAGGTTAGCCCAGTCGTGGCTTCTTATCCTCTTTTTTTTTTCCTCCCCAAAAAAAGAGTTAACCGACTGGGGCCACCAGGTCTATGTTGGGGGGTGTCCCTCCCAAGAGGAAGACACTGCGGAGACCACACTTTTTTTGAGTGGAAATACATCACATGGTCTTGCCGAGCTTTGTCGGAAGTATGTCATATGGAGAAGTCCCATAGTAGGTCCTACCCTACGGGGGAGGAGTTTCTACAAACATGGTTACTGGGGCAGAGGGGCCTCTGCTCAAGGAAGACGCAGTTTACCAATAGGGAAACAAATTAGCGGAAGATATACGTTGCATGGGGTTACCTATGGGTAACCAACACATGCGGAGCACCTTCCCCAGTACAGGGCTTAATTAGCACATGTACTGAGCCGGCAGCGAGTTTCTCCGCAAGCTCGTCTGCTACAGGGCTCACAGGAAATCATCCAGGGAACACAGTTTGTGAACACTACTGGGAGTCAACAGCACACGTCCTCAGATCAGGGGAGGTGAAAGGTGCTATGCGCAAACGATACACCCGGCCAGCTGTCCCGGACTTACCTGCTTGTGCCTGCCACTACACAGGACGAAACCGGTTCCACCCGGAGATTGTAGAACCTCGCAAAGGTGTTGGGTGTTGCCCAGCCCGCTGCTCTGCAAATGTCTGTTAGAGAGGCGCCACCGGTCAAGGCCCAGGAGGCTGCCATACTCCTGGTAGAATGGGCTCGTAGCCCTGCCGGGGGCGGCACATTCTGGCCGTGATATGCCATTTTTATGGCATCAATGAGCCAGTGGGCGATCCTCTGCTTGGAGACAGCACTTCCTTTCCGCTGTCCACCAAAGCAGACAAAAAGCTGCTCAGAGACTCTAAAGCTCTGTGTGCAATCCAAATAGATGCATAAAGCACGCACTGGACACAGCAACATCAGGGCTGGGTCTGCCTCCTCCTGGGGCAGTGTTTGCAGGTTCACCACCTGATCCCTAAAAGGGGTCGTGGGAACCTTGGGCACATAGCCCGGTCAGGGTCTAAGGATCACGTGAGAGTAGCCCGGACCGAACTCCAGGCACGTTTCACTGACAGAGAACGCTTGCAGTTCTCCTACCCTCTTGATGGAAGTGAGTGCAGTCAGGAGGGCGGTCTTCAAAGAGAGTGCCTTAAGCTCATCTGACTTCAGGGGCTCAAGGGGGCTCTCCGTAGACCCTGAAGAACTACAGAGAGGTCCCATGAGGGAATGAGGTGTGATCTGAAGGGATTCAGCCTCCTGGTGCCTCTCAGGAACCTGATGATCAGGTCGTGCTTCTCTAAGGACTTACCGTCCACTGTGTCGTGGTGTGCCGCTATAACAGCTACATACACCTTAAAGGTGGCGGGGGACAGCCGCCCTTCCAACCTCTCCTTCAGGAAGGAAAACACCGATACGACTGCGCATCTCTGGGGGTCTTCGCGTCGGGAAGAACACCACTTAGCGAACAGATGCCACTTCAAGGCATACAGGCACCTCGTAGAGGGGGCCCTAGCCTGAGTGATCGTGTCTACCACAGCAGGTGGTAGGCCACTTAAGTCTTCCGCGTCCTATCCAGGGGCCAGACATGGAGATTCCAGAGGTCTGGTCACGGGTGCCAGATGGTGCCCCGTCCCTGAGAAAGAAGGTCCTTCCTCAGGGGAATTCGCCGGGGGGGGGGGGGGGCTGTCACGAGGAGTGTGAGGTCCGAGAACCATGTCTGGGTGGGCCAGTAGGGTGTTACCAGGATGACCTGCTCCTTGTCCTCCCTGAGTAGTCTCACTGGGGGAAATGCATATTTGCAAAGTCCAAGGGGCCAGCTGTGTGCCAGCACATCTGTACCGAGAAGTGCCTTGGTCAGGGCATACCAGAGCGGGCAGTGTGAGGATTCCTGGGAAGTGAACAGGTCTACCTGTGCCTGCCTGCATCGACTCCAAATCAGCTGGACCACCTGAGGGTGGAGTCTCCACTCTCCCCTGAGGGTAACCTGCTGTGACAGTGAGTCCACTGCAGTGTTAAGGTCCCCCGGAATGTGAGTGGCTCGCAGCGACTTGAGGTGCTGCTGACTCCAGGGGAGGAGACGGCAGGTGAGTTGTGACATACAACGGGAGCGTAGACCACCTTGACGGTTGATATATGCTACCGTTGCCGTGTTGTCTGTCCGAACTAACACATGCTTGCCCTGGACTAACGGCCGAAACCTCCGCATGGTGAGCAGAATTGCCAGCAACTCAAGGCAGTTGATGTGCCAACGTAGCCGTGGGCCCATCCAGGAGCCGGCAGCTGCGTGCCCATTGCATACAGTGCCCCAGCCCGTTTTGGAGGCATCTGTTGTAGCCACGACATGCCTGGAGACCTGCTCTAGGGGAACGCCTGCCCATAGAAATGTGAGGTCGGTCCAAGGGCTGAAGAGGCGGTGACAGACCGGTGTGATGGCCACGCGATGTGTCCCGTGACGCCATACCCATCTCGGGACTTGAGTCTGGAGCCAGTGCTGAAGCGGTCTCATATGCATCAACCCGAGTGGAGTGGCCACCGTTGAAGATGCCATATATCCCAGGAGCCTCTGAAACAGCCTTCAAACAGGTCAGCACCGACTGTGCACGCTCGTTCGTGAGGTGCGCCATCAATGAGACTGAGTCCAACTCCAAGCCAAGAAAAGAGATGCTCTGAACCGGGAGGAGCTTGTTCTTTCCCCAGTTGACCTGAAGCCCTAGTCTGCTGAAGTGCGAGAGCACCAGGTCCCTGTGTGCACACAACACATCCCGAGAGTGAGCTAGGATTGGCCAATCATCGAGATAGTTGAGGATGTGAATGCCCACTTCCCTTAATGGGGCAAGGGCTGCCTCTGCGACCTTCATGAAGACGCGAGGGGACAAGGACAGGCCGAAAGGGAGGACCTTGTACTGATACGCCCGACCCTCGAATGCAAACCGCAGGAAGGGTCTGTGTCAAGGTAGAATCGAGATGTGGAAGTACAAGGTCCTTCAGGTCTACCGCCGCAATGAGTACATGACCCATCCACGAACGCTGTCTCTGTGTGGGCAGTGCCCAGACACGAAATTGTGACCATCAGAAGGTGAGAGATAACGACCACAACCAGGAATAACACACAAACAGAAAGGCACCTTTAAAAAGACGCGTCTTTAAAAAGACGTCCCATGTGTGATGCTCTTTTAGAGAAATATACTCTTTTTTAGAATATACTCTTTTATTTCTGCCGAAGCGCCCAGGGGCGTTCTCTGCAGTGCACCAGTGCAGAGGGGGGAGAAGCCGCTGAAATGCGCCGTCAGATCCAGCAGAGGTGAATGAACAGCCGTGGGAATTCAGCTCAGTGAGCATCGACCATTCGGCTCCTAAGGGAAAATCTGAATGAGTGGTTGCATACCAGCTTCTTTTATACCCGTATGTTCGGGGGATTGGTATGCAAATATAACTTGCCAATTTTCATTGGCCTTTTATCAAAGGCCAGAGCTGTTTCGGGCTCCCAAGAGTGACCCCTAGTGTCACTACATTGACACAATGTCGAGTGAGTGACAGATAGGGAACTACACCTTTAGCTGCTTTTGCACTCATGTCACAAGAAGGCATGGCTCTTCTTACATGATGGGCCACACTAATCATGCTATTGTTCTGTTTAAACAAAGCCAATATCAAACTGAAGGGCACAATAAAACACCAGAATGATGCTGCGGCTGTGATATTGAATCGGACAGAATTCTAAAGGCAGTGCACAAGTGACATAAAATCCGGGAGATGAGTCTGCTGCTTTGCAAAAGCTTTAAGTGACAGAAGCCCAAGGCCTGTTTGTGCCAACTGCAGCTCAATTTGAGGGTCTTCATAATACATTTATGTCAAGAGTCCATTGCACAGGCTGGTTAGAGCTCTCTTGTGGTGCTTTAGGGTAAAAATGGAACTGTCTCCGATATTTCTGTGATAAGCTAATAGACAGAAAAAAAGATGTAAAATAATAAGCATTTCCCCACTGCTTCCTGTATTACATTTTTAATGATCTCTCATGACATAATTACATTTGAGTGCTGGAAACTTGACAGTTTTACTCAGTAAATTATATATTACCAAGAAGTGTCAAAAAATGTGTGCATTTCTTAATGTGGTCAATGAAGGGATTAAGCTACAATTTAACTGCTGATTTTGAATTCAATCTCAGATGAAGAAAGAAACAAGTTTGGAAATAACAATGTACTGTCGACAATGTTTCAACCAATGACCAAAAACTATACATTGTTAGTTTTGTATTAAATTTATTTGATCTTTGTTGGTTATTTAAAGGTGCTCTCAGTAATTTTTTCCCCATTAAAAAAGTTTTACTCCTAAGGAAATTAATAGTTATTTTGAAACATATGGTATGTATAAAATCATAAGCACTCACATGAGATGAGGACTCTAGTCATATCAGTAACCTTATTAAAGCCGTTCTATTCTACATGGGGCAGGGGCACCCTTATGGGGGCTGCCATTTTTTAATCACATGACCAGCCGAATACTACTCGCTTAATCACAGTAACCGTCTTGTTATTGGACAATTTTACTCTTGTATTAAATGAATCATGGCTGATTGTGAATTGTTTCTACAATGGCATCTGTAACTGAAAACTAAAGATTCTGAATGATGCTGCATCCACACAACTAGGTGTCACTGTAAGTTCAAGATTATACAAACAAAAAGTTATACATAAAGGTAGCAACTGCAAGATATATTGAAATGAGCAGGGGACATATGCTGTCCTTTCAACAGGCATACATTATGCATGCATGCACACATCCGTTATAGAGAGGATAGAAATTAAGCTTGCATAAAGGGATTCAAATGTAGTGTCAAAACTGATTCAATCAAAAAATATATTGCAAAATCCACCACCCTTAAGCAAAATCAGGCAAATTTACTATGGCAGGGGGAATGGATTAGATGTGACTATAAATAGTTAGGCATTGCTCTGCCCCATGGTTATAGCAACTAAACTGGCCAATGGCCCTCTTCTAAGGAGGGACTAGAGGAATTCCCTAGTGACTCAATGCCAAAACTCTTTCAATGTCATGCATTAACAGTGACACATACTGTAGTTACATGCCAATGGCAACAGTAGCCTTCTAATACGCAAGTCATATATGACGGCTCTAATTATTGCCTCTAAAACCCTATGGAGCTATGATGGGTTGTTGGGTTGTGTGGGCAATTTACTATATTATAAGTGTGACATATAATTTGTTCTCTATGTAGGAAATTATGGCTCTCACTTGAGAGTAGCATATGCGGTTAAACACATGTCCAAAGTCTGAACATCACTGAGTGTGTACTGTATGTATCAACTGTGTTTAACGTCATACGAACATATAGAGTTCAAACTGTTAGCCCTCCGTGCACCTGCCAGTGTCACCCTGGTCTTCCATGATCACACATTCTTGTGTGATTGTATGCTGTAGAAAAGCTGTCTAGGAACAAAGGCATCTCTGGTGGGCTTCGTCATTTCTCGAGCTGTTATTCAGGAGGAATACTTGAGGTCTCTTGGTTTGGAGTCACACCGCTCAGTGACTTGAGCATACACTTGAGATGAGGGAATGGATTGAGAGGGCAGTGGAGTTTTTAATTTCAGCCTGATCTCATGAAAATTACGTGACTGGCGACATTTTTGCAAAATGATCCATATGTATTGTGGCAGCTCTGAAGAGAAATTTCCATTGTTTGGCACTAATAGCAGTTAAATTCTCTTCCAAACAGATTAAGTTTTTAAGGTTAATGCTCTATCGATTTTTAAATCAACAAAACTTACCTCCCAACCCTTAACCTAAAACTTAAGACTAACTAAAAATGCCATAAAAAGCAAGTGCGAGATGAAAAACCGATTAGGTTTTTCCAGGTTAATGCTCAATCGAATTTGAAATCAAATAAACCTACCTCCCTACCCTAAACCTTTTACCTAAACCTAACTGATAGTGCCATAAAAAGCAAATGAGTAGCTGAAGCAACTATGTCAATTTTGTGATGCTTCAATGTCAATTTTGGCTCACGTGTTGACTTGCATGCTCTTCAGAACTTGTGCCCTAGTCTTTAACATCACAAATGGGATGCCTTATAATCAGTTGAGGTATACAGCGATATTTGATCGCACTCAAACAAGATTATAGATGTAGTTGGTTATATAATGCAAATGTTGAATTGTGCTATAGTAAAAGTCTTTTGATAATCTGCCGTTTTACTTGTGAATTGTGTGAAAGGAAATAAAAGTGATTGTTGTTGTATCATCTCTAGTGTTTATTTCACCAGGAAAGTACAATTACCCATCTAAAAATCATTTTGCAAAAATGTAGGTAAAGTAACATGATTCTATTCAACCAGGTTGTTTATTCCACCTAAATTGAACAATATTTAATCAGAAACAGCTTTATTGCCAAGTATGCTTACACACAAGGAATTTGTCTTGGTGATAGATGCTTCCAGTGCGAAGAGAATGCAACAGCGAGACACAGATAATAAAAATAAAATATAATACAATAAATTAAAATATATATAGAAAGTGATGTTTTGTGTTTGAGATTTATTAAGTGTAATAAGGCCTTAACTTTGCATAATGTTCTTTTCTGGTACAACTTTTTCATGGAATTAAACAGATGGATTTCTACTACACAAAATATCATTACTTATTTGAGCAGGTGCACATTCTAAATTCAAAGCACATTTCAGTGCGGCGCACACTTTCCAGAATCGACGCTACAGAGGTTAGCAAATGTCCCACCTGGTTATACACTTCACATATAATTACAGGACATTTCACCCATTCCTGTCCAATTACTGTAAAGCTGTTTCAGCTCAAGTACAAGGACAAGTGACCACCAGTCCCACAAATTATAAAACAGAAAAAAGGATCAGATTCAGCACTGCACAGAATAAGAAATGAATCTGAGACTTTTATTCCAATATTCGTCAGCATAATGGTGCTTGCAAATGGGAAACTGATAATGTATTTCAGACATAATACTGCTAGGTAAAACATAGGATACTGATGGACAAGAAAAGACACAGACATAGCTCTAACTCCATTAAATGTTTTCAACTCTTAAGCACCATTGAACAGCAAGGTCTTTGTTGGTGTCATTTGTTACGCAGTATAGGCTACTTCAAAATAGTGAGTCTACCCAAGTCAGCATCCTCACCTGTGGTTTGCATATTACTCCAAACTGATTGGCATCCCTAAACAAATGTGGCAATAGTGTATCGCTAATACAATCACACACTGGACCCCATAGGAAACAAAAATAGCAAATGTGATCTCTTTATTATCTCAATTGTTTCTTCACAGACAACAATGGCTACGTTTACATTAACACCAGAAAGCCTTTTATTGTGAGAAAGCTACTTAAGGCTCGAAATCGGTGTATGGGTTTACATGAGCTGTGTTTGCGGCTTTCTCTTTACTCCTGTATACATGTGGCTCAGCAAATAAGCAGCTTTCTCCACAGCAACGAAATTATCCTGTGATGCTTGTATAAATAACAAACATGGGATTAGACAAAGACTTAGTTATTTAATTATCTGTTGCTTCGCTTTATTTCCAGATATTCCAGAACTGTTGCTGTGTTTGTTTCCTTAACTTACTATCACAACCTGCAGTGGAATTGTGCTGCAATAGTGGGGTTTCCCACTTACATAAAACTCAGAGATTCCCTCAATGTACAAGCGCATATACAGAAACGTGAGGGACGGTCCATATTTTACATTCGTGTGTATAAATGGTATACTTTAAAGTTTATGTGATTTTCCCACAGTACCTCCAGAAATGTTGAATTCTTTCCGCTGTGTTGTTGGGCTCCATCCTATGACGTTTGTCATCCGGTCTGTTTGCGCACATGCACACTCCTCAAAAACTGGTTAGAATGCTGCTTATGCGTTTACATGACCACAATAAGCCCCGTTCTTCCTAGGTGTGTTAAACTGCTTTCTCTTAATCCCTTTAACGGCATAAGAAAATCAGTGTTCTTGTTTACATGATGTTTCAGAACATCGCTTTCTGCAAAAACCCTGGAATAAACCTTTTTCTTAAGTGCATGTAAACGTGGTGAGTAAGATTAAATGGAGAGCTTTTGCTTAAATCTCCTGCTTCTCAGATTTTTTTTTCCTGACAAAAACACAATTGTCTTTTCAGGAGTTTCCATAGAGATTGCAACAATGTCACAAATTATGCTGAGGTCTGCAATCAGAAATCTGATATTTCAATATTAACTCAAATTATTCCAAGACAAAATGATCTGAGCTACAGTATGCTATCCACATGAATTTTATGGCTCTGAACTCTTTCTATATGTTGGTAATTGTCTCGTTCATTTGTAGTGGAACATCTGAGACAAATGTGATATTTAACAGAAACATAACTGAGAATTAAGTCTCTGCAGCTGTGAAACAACAACCTCTGAGCAATAAAATTTCCTATGTTGTTTTTGTGCTGGAAATTTTTCAGAATTTACCATTAACAGGACCATTCTTTGTCAGTACATGAACATCTAACTTGCAATTGTAGATATGTAAAACTGATGTATGCAAAGAGCGAAGTGCATTCTTTGATTTTGGTTGACTTATGACCCCGTTATGGGTTATGGGAGTGTTCTAGCCTAATGGAGATTTACATTGCAATGAAATATGTGTGGGAAGGTGTGGGTAGGATGCATCTCAGCTTTAAATAAATGGGGAAGTTAATTTTATTTCACTCTGACATTGTCTATTGAGGGTCAGGGCTTTTTTAAACTGCTGCCTCTCTCTCCTAATCTAATGAGGACTTAGTTCCTGAGTGAACAACAATACATTGGATGGATTGAGTCATCCTTATAATTAGCCTGAAAAGTGAAATTCCTTAAATTAGTGTCCGTCATTGTCATGATTGCTCACGCAAAAAGATGTTAAATATAGATGTTAAAAATAAGGAACACCATGTTCCCTATCTGTCACTCACTCGACGTTGTGTCGATGTTGTGACACTAGGGGTCACTCTTGGGAGCCCCGAACACCTCTGCTTTTTGAAAAAAGTCCAATGGGAATTGGCGAGTGGAATTGCATTCAGTGCACTGAATTAAATTCAAACTCGGTTCTCTTTACCGTTCATCTAAAACTGCTAGATTTACGGTGCATTTCAGCGGCTTCTCCCCCTCTGCACCCGTGGAGTGCAGAGAACGCCCCTGGGCGCTTTGGCAGAGCAAAAGAAAATATATTCTAAAAGATTATATTTTCTTTCTAAAAGAGCGGCACACAGGGAAACATCTTGTTAAAGATGCCTTTCCGTTTGTGTGTTATTCCTGGTTGTGGCTGTTATCTCTCCGCTTCTGACGGCCATGATCACTGTCTTATGTGTCTGGGCGCTGCCCACGTGGAGACATAGTTCATGGATGGGTCTTGTCCTCATTGCGAGAACATGACCATGGCAACGTTGCGGTCGCAGCTTGCATTCGTAAGAAAGCAAGCCACCCCAGCGGCTCCCCGCCTCGGTACTTCTACCTACGGGTATGGGGCCGTGCCGGTTAGCACTGTTGGCGATTTGGGGACCTCAATGGGAGAACCTCCGCCGGATAAACCCCCACGGACCTCCCATTCCTCAGCATGCTCGCTTGCCCCATTCGGGCTCTCGGATGAGACCGCTGGCCTGTCCACGGCGAGTTCGACCTCTTATTCGGAGCCCGGGAAGATGATGAGTTATTGAGCGTAGCATTGGAGAGTGGGCTCATCCACTCTGACGCGGACGCCTCAGCTGGGCTCCCTCCTTCGGGTGTGGTCGCCCAGTCTCACCCCTGAACCCTCACGGCTCGATGATTGGTTCCTGGGCCCAGAGCGCCACTCACGGCCGTGCCCCACCCCGGTCCTTTTCTTCCCGGAAGCGCATGAGGAGCAGACAAGATCATGGGGGGCACCTTTTACTGCCCGATCCCGATCTTTCAGCTGCCCCGCTCTCACTACCCTCGATGGTGGGGCGGCCAAGGGGTATTCGGTGATCCCCCAGGTGGATAAGGTGCTCGCGGTGCACTTGTGCCCGCATAGTGCCGCCACCTGGTGCGGGCGCCCGAGGCTCCTGTCCAGGGCCTGTAGGTTTAAGTCATCCCTGACAGCTAAGGCCTACAGTGCCACTGGACAAGCCGCCTCCGCCCTGCACGCCATGGCTCTCCTGTAAGTTCACCAAGCCAAGGCGCTAAAAGAGCTGCAGGAGGGTAGTTCTGACCCGGGATTGATGCAGGAACTGCACTCGGCGACCGACCTCGCTCTTCTGGCGACGAAGGTCATGATGCGGTCTCTTTGGCAGGCGATGTCCACCCTGGTGGTCCAGGAGCACCACCTTTGGCTCAATATGGTTGAGATGAGAGAGACCGACAAGGCACGGTTCCTTGATGCCCCCATCTCCCAGGTTGGCCTATTCGGTGACACCGTCGAGGACTTTGCCCAGCAGTTCTCGGCGGTGAAGCAGCAGACAGAGGCCATTCAACACATCCTGCCCTGGTGCGGCTCAAGACCCTGCACCCCCTCTGCTCGTCACCAAGGGTGTCCTCCTGCAGCAACAGCACCGGCTCTGCCGCAGCCTGCCCCCGCCGCCAGGCTCCAGCATGGAGCCCACCGCAGGAAGCAGATGCCACCCGTCTCACAGCCAGCTGCCAAGAACCCTAGGAAGGCTTTGAAGCACCCCTGAGACGGGCAACCCAGGGACGAGGAGATATGTTTCTACGGAGCTGGTAAACAGACCACTCCATCCCCCGGTGGAGGGCCGGGAGGAGAATCTTTTGTTTCATTTTTCGCCACATGCCCAAGAGGCTGCGGTACCCAAAACTTCAATAAAAGAGTGGTTTCCTTGTTCTCTGGCTCACATGTCAGGTGCGCACAGCCGTCATCACGACCGCCTTCCACCGTCCCATTTCAGCAGGTTTGGCGCTCCAGCGGCGGACCCCCCGCCCCTGCGTGCCCAGCTGTGGCACAAACACGCCCACACCGGGTTGGCTCCGACGGACTGCGGGGATGATGTTCCTCCTCCCCCCTCCTCGACCAATCTTATGGTGGGTATCAGGAGCCAGGTAAGTGCATCGATGTCCCTGGACTCAGCATGGCCACGGGGCTCGAGCACCCATGATGTGGTGCCTCAGGCTCCGCCCCGCCGCGAGGCCCCACCCGTTGGTACATCCGACATTATTATCCCCTTGGTCCCCCACGCCCGGAATTTGTACACGTGGCTTGCGCTTTCCAACCCATCGCGATGGCTGACCCGGACCGTCCAACTCGGCTATGCGATTC